>NC_081413.1:633914347-634567547 GCF_030272615.1 Cryptomeria japonica
TCAAATCAAACTTGCACTTTATCCCGATGAAATCACTATTTTCTCGCTCAAATTTTGATAAGTTTGACTAAGTCCCAATGTGTAATGATGAAATTTGACATGTCTAGGTGTTTTTGAGTGTGGAAATCATCAAATTCCCGATGGAAATACTTTAAATTGAGGTCTAAGGGTCAATAATCTTGATGGGGGGCATTTTTCCCCAGGTTTTTAAGCAAATTTATGATGACCCATGATTTTCCCCACTGAAAATCCTAATGGAGGGCGTTTTTCCCCAACTATCCTGACATTTGTCCTGATGGACCACGTTTTTCCACCAAGGAGCCCAAATTTTGTCTAAGTGTTGGAAATTATCCTGATGGCCCACGTTTTTCCCCAAGAATGATGTATGAAGTTTTATGCGGAAGAAATTGACTATATAGATGAAGATTGATTTTCCCCAAGTCAGTTGACGAGTAAGTTTGATGAAATTTAGTGTGGACAAATGTCCTAATGTGTGGTAAATTTCCCCCAAGTGTGTGTTATGATGATTTTTGATCTGGATAATCATCTAGATGTGGATCGATTTTTCCCAAAAGGTGAATTTTGGACTTAATGAGTAAAATGAAGAGATTTTTGATATGGATTTTCATCCAGATGGAGGTCGATTTTCCCCAAGACAATTGAGATGATTTGTGATGGATTTTCATTTAGATTTTTATCTAGACATGGGGCGATTTTCCCCAATTGGCTCAAAGTTGATGAATGTGAATTAAATTTAATGCGAATGTGGTTATAATTTAATGGTTTTTGCCTTGTAAACAATTATTTAATGATTTGCAATGATCATTTAATGATTAAAATATTTTCCTAAGGCAAACCGATTTTCCTAGGCAAGTATAAAGAGGCAAGTTTTATCCCACATTGCTTGTGTGGTGAATTAACAAGGTAAAAACAAGTTTAAAAGAGGCCTGCCAGCATTATAATAATATTATAAGTGGCTGATGTGACAGTTAGAGTGGCAGATTGGAAAGTTTTCAGCTAGGCGATTTTGCGTAAGTGTCCATTGGACACCATTTTGTAAAGCTAAGTTGCAGATTTGAAGAGTTTGCTTGCCCAATCAAACCTGGGCGCTATCATTGGAGACCATTGCAACCAGCTTAGTGGCTGATCAAACCACCTTTAGCGATTTTTAGAGATGGTGCCATGATTGGGAGGCTACGATTTTGTTAGTGAAGCAGATTATGCCATGTTTTGTGCAAATTTGGAGGTATTGCTGAGCTCCATTGATGTTTGAGGGCTGCCATTACACTAAGATCAGAGTTTGCGCCATTGCTGGAAGTGGTTTGGACACCATTGTTGGCTGGAACCTTCATTTTCAGACTTAACTTTCCATCTCCAGCCATCACATACTTTGGCAAATTCATGCGTGCATCAATTTTAGTGAGTTCACGAGGTATTTGGTGAAGATTCCATTGCTGGTGTAAGTCTGAAACACCATTTCCAGATTTGTCTTCAAACTTATTCATTTTTACCAGCCACTTTGTTTGGCCATTTTTCACCTTGGGAAGGCAAAATTCGTTAAATATGAATATTTCCTATGGCTGCAACCTTTTCAAATGACTGATTTATGAAAGTTGCAGGTTGTCTTCATACTTTAGGCAGCCATTCTTGACCTTGGAAGGGTGTCTTCAGACATTGAAAAGTGAAAATCGGACCTTTCCATACCCTTTTTCCAACCATTTCCAGATTTGTGGTGTACTTCCGGACATTAATTTTAACATTTTTCTGAGTATATCACATTTGTCTTCAAACTTTGTTTTGAAATCAGACCTTATACAAGTCTGAAACTAAGGATTTTATGAGGGTTTTAGACCCCATTTTCGTCTTACATCTTCATTCTATTTTCAGAATTCTTGAAGAATATTGTTGGAATTTCTGATTTTCATTCCTAAATTTGTCAAATCATAAAAAATCAGTACTTATACAATTCTGAAAATAGGTTATTCGCATGATTTTCCATGCTGTTGAATTCAAGTTTCATATAGGTGCCATGTCTAAATCAGGAAACTGCACAAGGAAATATAAATTAAAGATAGTTCAAGAGGATTCTATCAAGATTCTCAGTTGTCCTCCCAATGGAAGGGAATCACAAATAAAACATGGAATTCCTGAATATGGAGCGGATGCGGCAGAGAATGTTTGAAATGAAGAACTAGCTTCCTTCTCCCCTTTCCACCAATATCATGAAGAGTGGCATATATCACGCCGTTGGGTTTCCTCAATCCATACAGTGCAGTGAGCTTGTTCAGGAGTGTGCAAGGCATTATGATCCAATTTCCAAGATTTCTGATCTCCCAAAGGGGTAACTCTTGCCTACCTCACTGAAGATGCAATTCTAGAAGTATTTGGAATTCCCTGGAGTGCAGATATGAAAGAAAGAACAAAGGATGAGTATGAAGCAAAATATAAAATGAAGGTGGATGCGTGTAAGACAATTGTGAACAAGGAATGGATGATTGAACCAAGGCCTCATCATTCCAAGGCACCTAAAAGACTTGTGTGTACATATTTCAAAGATGAATGCAGTGACTTGATATTCCTGCTCAATCAAGTAATGTGGATGCCACAAGTGCTTTGTTCAAAGGATGGATGTTTTATTTTATCTAGGATTGTATAAAAGGAACAATGGTCAATTGGCCCAAGATATCAGTGACAATCTGGATTTTCAGTTGAGGAATGTGGAAAAGACTAGATCATTCGGCATGACTTCCTATCTTGTATACATACTTGCAAGATTTGTCAAATACAAAGGATTGACATGCCAAGGTGAAGTCGAGAATAGACCAGGACAATACAGAAGTTATGAATGTTATCCACAGCTTCATATGCATAGGATTGAAGACTATAGGAGGGTGAATGATGCTTTCACCATGTATATTACAAGAATGTTGCAGGGCAGGATCCACAAATGGTTGTCCAAGGTGGCAATGGAAATGATAGAGAAATATGGATTGTGGTACATACAGTTTCCCACATTCACATACCTACGGATTCAGGGATTCAGATCTGCACCTTACAAACTTCCTAGGTATCCACCTGATAAGATGATCCTACTCGAGGTGGTGAGACAACTTCTGGAATTTGATTTCATCCAGAAGGAGAAGCACAAAACAGAGATTACTTTCCCTATTGCAATAGGAAAGACTTTGGAGGTGTGCCACACGGCTGCTGCAGCTAGTTCAGTGAATTATGAGCTTGCATTTTATCGCCTTGGAACTTACAAGAGCAAAGATAGATTTGATCCGCATAAGAGTGTTGAGAGAATCAAGGGAAAAAGATTGATACATTAGGTTGACATTGAGGATTATTCGACTAATCTCATGGATGAACAAGCAGTAAGGAAGAGGATGTGGTCCCGAATGTCAGTTGATTTCATGAGGAAATGTGAACTTTTCTCCATTCCAAATCAGATAGTTGATGATAGTGATCAAACTCATCCGCAATATGAAAATGAAGTGAATAAACCTATCCTTTTGCCTAGTTGGTCACAGCCAGAGCCAGAGGTGGTGGATTTGAATGTGCTTATGAGAGAAGTTATCGATTTCTCCAAAGAGTGGGCAGACAAATATATGAGCCAGTTGATAGACATGGGCATTGCCTTATGAGAAAATGAGACGAGGAGTCCTCTCTTGAAGATGATCAAAGAACAATCAGCAATGCAAGGATACATGCAGATGAGGAGAGTCATGCTCCTAAACGAAGGAAGGGTATGCCTGGAGAATCGAAGATGAAGAGGAAGGAGAAGAAAAAGAAACATGAACCTAGCACTCATTTATCTCCCCCTATTTCCTCATCAATGAAGGAGATAGATGTGCCGGAAAAGAGCAAAGAGTTTGAACAATGCTCCAATACAGTGATTTTACCGAAGAATATTCAAGAGTTACATGCTATGGCACCACGGCTTGAAGATGAAGAGCACCCAGGATCTCCCATTGTCCAGTTGGAGGTTACTTTGGGCAGTAATGTTTATGATTTGACCAAGGACAAGGGGAAAGATGATGATGTTATCTCAGCATTGAGAAGACTTGATCAAGAGATGTGTCTTGATGATGGGATGGAGATTTCCACTATTCTCGATTGGTTGCTACGGAGCATGGAGAAAAGAAAGATGATAGAGGCACGGCCCATTGATGACATTAATGACTATTTAGCCAGGAATGATAAGAAGAAAGAACCAAAGAAGGCTAAGATATTTTCCAACATAGCTAGAGATGAAACAGGTATGCGGATTGCACAAGTGGTTATCTCGATGGGTGATGTAACCAGAGATGTGGCTACTCCCATGGATTATCAGATCACTTCGGTTTCCCTTGGACAAACTACAAAGACGCAGGAGTTCCAAGAACTCGATGATACAGTCCGTGCAATCAATGCAAGATTGGATAGGGAGATAGAGAAGAAAAATATGTATAAGGAAGAGAACATGGAGCTTAAGGAATATATTGCAGGGATGAGGCGTGAGGATCTGTTGTGACCATCTCACACATCGCCCCATTGCAAATGGGGACCCTTGCTTTTTTTGCTTTTTAGGGTTTTTTTTTTTGGTCTTTTAGGGTTTTGTTAGTTAGCCTTTGCATTTTGAGTGTTGTCGGGGAGATCAATGGGATAGCAAGTCCGGCTTGAGCGATGTCCTGATCTTGAAATTTGGCTAAGTCTGAAAGTCCTGATCCTGAAATTTGGCTAAGTCTGGAATATCCTGAAAATTTGGCTAAGTCTGAAAGTCCTGATCCTGAAATTTGGCTAAGTCTGGAAAGTCCTGATCCTGAATTTGACTAAGTCTGGAAACTGAAAAACCTCAAAAAACTAGATTTTGCAATATAGCTCCTGGAGGTCTGAAACCACTCTCAAACATCCTGAAAGTATATATGGAATATAACTTAAAGTATAAGTCAAATAACTTAAAGTATAAAAATTATCCTGATAGAGAGTTCGAAAAGTCAAATTTCGCTCCTGTCCTTCACTGAGGATCTAGAGCAAATTTCGCTCCTGTCCCTCTCAGGAGGACCAAGGCGAAGCGCTCCTGTCCCTCACCAAGGGTCCAGGGCGAAAAGGCCTATTTGAGTCATTCCTGGCCTTGTTTGGTCAAATTGAAACATCAAAGGCATGGTGAAGGACGAAATGAGCATGATAGAACATCCAAACTTGATTAAAAACGATGAAATGATGGAGTTTTTGTCTACAAAGGTAAAAGTGCTCCTGTCCCTCACTGAAGGACCAGAGCGATTTTCTTTATATGCACAATTTTAGACCTTTTTGGGACATTAACTTTTATTCATAGCATGAAACAAGATGATATCTTCCTTAGCCAAGGAATTTCGAGATGAAAAGTGAAAAGATTTGGCCTAGAGGGCAAAATTCGCCCCTGTCCCTCACTGAAGGACCGGAGCTTGAATTCCAAATTTGCATTGTCCTTGCACGATTACGTGATTTTGCGATTTGAGGAGGTTAGGAGAAGAATGCTTTGTTCATTGAATATAACTTGAGCGGCCTACGAAGTTGAAAATCCACCCAAGTTGCAATAGGCGCTCCTGTCCTTGACCAAGGGACCAAAGCGATTTTCAAAGGAAGCTCCTGTCCCTCTCCAAGGGACCAGAGCGATTTTCCCTCAAGACAAGTTTTTAGCCAAGGAAAAGCGAGTTTCAAGTTTGAGATGAAGGAAGGAAGGCACAATCAATCCGTTGAAGATAATTTTGAAGGTTGCAAAACGCAAAGTGAACCCATGAGGGCAAAATTCGCTCCCGTCCCTCACTGAAGGACCGGAGCTTGATTTTCAAAATTACACTGTCCTTGCAGGATCAAGACGATTTTATGATTTGAGAAGACCAAGGAAAGCATGATTTATCCATTGAATATAATTTGGAAGGCTAACTAAGGACGGATGAGCTTGGGTTTGCAAAAATTGCTCCTGTCCCTCACTGAAGGACCGGAGCTTGAATTCCTAAATTGCACTGTCCTCACAAGATTTAAACGATTTCACGATTTGAGGAGGGCAAGGAAAGTACGTTTTGCTCATTGAATATAATTTAAGCAGTCTACAAAGGAGTAAATCAACCCAAACGACAAAAAGAGCTCCCGTCCCTCACTGAAGGACCGCCCCTCTTTTCTAAAAATACAAATTTCTTGCAAAGGCAAGGCAAGTTGCGTGATTGAAATGAATGAAAGAGGGCAAGATTCATCCATTGAAGATAATGTGGAAGACTAGTAGAGGACGAATTGGCTTAAAAATGAAAAAGTGCTCCCGTCCCTCACTGAAGGACCGGAGCTTGAATTCCAAATTTGCATTATCCTTGCAAGATTTAAGTGATTTCGCGATTTGAAGAGGTCAAGGGAAGTGTGTTTTATTCGTTGAATATAACTTGAGTGGCCTACAAAGGAGAGAATCAACCCAAGTTGCAATAGGCGCTCCTGTCCCTCACCAAGGGACCAGGGCGAAAATGTTCTAAGGCACACTCCTTCTAAAGATCAAGTGAATTAAACTCAAAGTTCCCAATAAAATGCCATTTTGAACGTCAAGGATGAAGTTTCGAACGTAAAAAATGAAGGATGGAGGACAAAAATGCAAGGCGCTCCTGTCCCTCTCCCAGGGACCAGAGCGAATTTATCAACATTCATTATTTTTTGCCTTATTCTAGCAAATCACACTAAATGCCAATTTCAATAAAACCTTGAAATATTTTTGAAATTAAATTGACATTTAATAAGTGTGCAAAACATTTAATAATTAATTCATGCCTTTAAAAAATCAAAATTTTAATTATAAAGGCATTTAAAATTAATTATTATTAATTTAAAAATAAAATTGGGGCGCTTGGGGTATTATTTAATGTTTTTATAAAGGTCGGCCTCCTCTTTATTTAATTTTTATTTATTTTTAGGCTTATTTTCCAAGTCGACCTATGGGGAGGTGAAATGGTGAGCGCTCTATATATTTGGGTGTGTTTTTCATTATTCAAATCATCCACTCATTGTTTCAAGTGCGATTTGGAGGAGCAAGGAAGGAGGTGCGAAATCTAGCTTGTGTGGAGCGAATTTCTACCAAGTGTCGAGACTAAGGAAGGCGAAATTCATCTTGAAGGCTATTGGAGAGGCGTATTTCTTGCTAGATTGGAGGATAATTTCCAGATTTTTGAAGACATTTGAAGGCGAATTTCCAGATCTTGAAGAAGCTAGTGGAAGATGGAGTTCTTTTCCAAGCTAAAGGGGGCGCATTTTGCTAAAGGGAGTCTTGATCTACATTTTGCCTAGCGAATTCTCCTATTTTTGCATCATTTTTTAGAATTAATTCCCAAGTGAAGGTATGGCGTAATCACCTTGGCACCATTTTTGAAGATTTAAATTTTGCTTTGAAAATCCTAAATTAGGAAATGATAACTCAAGATTTATCATGAAGTTTCCTAAATTGGAATCTTGAATTTTCCTTTCTACACTTCAAGATATATTACTAATTTTGAAATGTTGTGTAGGTACCAAGATGGTGACTCCCAAGCTCGAAAGATCCACAAGTCGGAAGACTCTCCTCAAGGAAAATCAAGCCAGATCAAGGACGGTCAAGCAAGGACAAGGGCGACCTCCTCCAGCCTAGCATCGACAAGGACGGCCTTCTTTGGACTAACGTCATCAAGGGCGACCTCTTCCAATCCAGCATTCCAAGGCGAGGTACATCATCATCCTGCAAATCAAGGACACAAGAAGTCAGAGCAAAGGGTTCGTTGAAGAAGCAGATAGTTCCAGATGAATTGATTAAAGCTAGCTTCTCAACAACATCAAGTTGAATATTTACCAAGTTACAAGTGTCAGATGAGGTGGCATCCTAGTCATCACTTCTCTAGTCAATGTGGTCCACCTCAGCATGTCCAGATTCAATGTACCTAACTCATGGAAGGTGGCACAAACTCCGATGTACCTACCCCAGCTATCCATTGGTGGAATTTTCCAGAGAGGACATGTGTCCAAGCAATACAATTATTTCATTGGTCAAGCATTAAATGTTATGTAATGGTTGTAACAAACCCTAATTAGGGTTTTCATTGTTGAATCTTGGCCATTGATCTCGAATTGATCTTAGCCATCGAATTGTATTGAGGGCACTATATAAGCCCTGGCATTTCATTTTGTAAAGGAATTAGAATAGATAGTAAGAATAGTTGGAAGCAGTTAGAAGACCGATAAAGAGTAGTTAGAAGGTGATAGAATAGCAATTAGAGTAGAGTAGAGGGAGAAGGCAAAGATTGTTGCCAAGATGTTGTTGTAAAAGGCTTGTAACTTCATTGAAGAAATGGTGAAATTTATGGGTCGATTCGACAATTTGCATGGTCTTTATACTTCTCATATTTGATTTCATGTTATTAGATGAGTGGAAGAAATGTGCTTGATTGATGGTGGAATTCGTATATCCATACTACTAGCAGTTTGTTGATTGCAGACTTGCCTTGCGTAGTCAACTGGAATTATTCAGCTTAAGCTTAACTTCAATTGTCGCTTCTTCATTGATATGCATCAACCTGATGGTGTCTATGCCTGCAGTGATGATTTGAACATCATAAAGCTTTCCTTCGAAGATCGCACTAACCTTGTGGAGATGGTCCTGGGATGTCAAAACAAGACTTAGTTAGAATTTCACCAAAGATCAATCATTGCTCCTACATTCCTTAGTATTAGGATTAGATTCTTTCCTCGCCCTCATCTTTTTCCTTTTTTTTCAAGTCAAAGCTAGTAAGAGCCTGTGTTCCAGCAATATTCAAAGCAGATCAGACGTTCAATCATCAAATGTAAGTCCCCCTTGTGATTCCAGCAAATCACATCATACTACAGAGAGCTTATCCACACGTAGAGACCCTACATACAAGAACCTTGAAGTCATCCCGATTGAACCTTTTCGCGACATCTTCAGTATTCGGAGGCTTTACTCAAGAGAGGATAAGGTACCTTTAGGTATTTTATTCTGTGTTTGATAGTATACAAAATACACGTCAACAGGATCCCACTTTTGTCTCGCCTATCACAGTTGATCATGCATTTCACTTTGACCATGAGGCAGCGAGGAATACATATGCAGAATTTGGTAAATGGATTGAAGATGTGACAAAGCAAACAGATGATTTCCTAACTCAGTTTGTCCAGGCATTTGATAGGATGTTATCGCATTCAGGATACAATATTTGGAAGGAGTTTAGGATGATTTCTAGCCTATACAGGTGAAAGCCATTCCTTGCCTCAAGGTGTTGAAGCGAATTCCTATACGTGCTTTGATCCATGAGGGAGTTGTGCATAAGGGAGATATCTATGATTTCCAGGGTTGGTATTGTTCATTGGCCATGCAAAATCTACTTATGAGCATGCACAGAGAGATTGTGCAGAGATGGAAGGATCAATTCAAGAGATTCAATCAAAGATCCTTACATCCATTGAAGAATTGTTAGGGGTAGATGTCAATACTTCCAACGGTCTACAATTAAAGGAGTTGGGAGATAAGATGAAATTCATGTACTTCAGCCAGTTGGAAGAAGAATCAAATTGATGATTTGGTTTCCCTGCTGATCCATGTCTATAGTTTATAGAAGCTTATGCCGGATTAGGAGAATACTTTGAATGCTTGTTCAGATGCATTGGATGTGATTGATGCGCAACAGGAGGCTTTGCCCAACATTACCATGGAGGAGCTAAATTCAGTTTTGGCCAGATTCTTCGAATATGTGGCTAGAGAGAGGAATGCAGGCTGAAATCTTCTAGAAGATTCCCGATTTGATGACTAGGCATCATTCCATTGGATTACACGTTGGTGATTCCTTTTTTGATGTAAACCCTAATTAGGGCAACTTTAGGACTATGTTGGCATGATCTTGGCCCTTGATTCTAAATGAATCTTGGCCATTCATTTCTTTTGAGACTCTATACATACCCCATTGCCTCTCATTTGTAAGAGAGAGATTTTTGAGAATTGTCGTCTACATGCTGCAGATTTGAATAATGATCATTACAGTTTGGTGATTTTGTTTAAGTGTTGTATGCATTTGTGGTTCTCATTGCCTCCAAGTTAGATTAGAATTTGTTTCAAGTATTTTAAATTGAATGAAAGAATTGTTGAATGCATTTGTGTGGAATCCATTTAATCCATACCACTAGCTTCTTGTTGATTGTAAGTTTGCCTTGTGTGGTCAATTGGAATTTTATTGAACTCAACTTCAATTGTTGCACATCCATTGTTATGCATTGCTTTAATGGTATCGATGTTTGATGGTGATAATTTGAACATCTATGAGATTTACCTTAGATGATTGCACTAAGCTTGTGTCAAATTGTTCATTAATGGTGAAACCTTGCCTAGTAGGATTCCATTGAATCGTTCACTATTTCTTGTGTTCTAGGTTTTAGATTAGAATTCCTAAACCCTATTCCGTTTGTCCTTTTTTTCAAAAATCTTTGTTAGAAAAGATCGAGCTCAAAGTGCAAAATCTTAAGTCATTAGCATAGCCTATTCGAAATCCATGATAAGATTAATTTATCCGAACAATTGCGTAAGTCCCCAAGTGAAAAAAGCATATCGCATCATGCCATTGAGTTACCCGCATGTCAAGAACTAACTGTAGAAACCTTGGAATCGTCTAAGTTGATCAGATATTTAGCATCTGAGGTGATTTTGTTCAAGAGAGGGTAAAATAGTTTGGTATTTTATTCTGTGTTCATATGTGCATAAAACACACATCAACAAGTTCCTTGTGAGAGGATAACAATGAAAAAATACTTTTATAATATACTATAGGATTTGTAAAGATAATTTTCGAGACATCCCAGCAGGTATGCCAAGAAGGTAGTAAATTCTACTTCGACTCCTACTTTGATTTTTTATTTTAAGCTCCTAATGGAGCTATCTTGGAGAGGGAAGTGTTGTGACCTTTTCACACATCACCCCATTCCAAATGGGGACCCCCTACATTTTTGTCCACTTGAACTTTTGCTTTTGAGTTTTTGGGTAGTCTAGCATTGATTTCTAAAGTTTCTAGTGTTTGGATGAAGATTGGCGATTTGTGCTAAGTCTAGAAGCAAGTGTTGTCTACTTTCAGGGTTTTTGTCTGGCAGACTCAAAGAGCATAGTGAAATTTGGCTGTGGAAAAGAAAATTTGTCAAAGGGCCTACTAGTGAAGTTTTTTTGAGTGCTTTTCATATTTTTAGTAAGTGTCACTATGTCCCGATTGGCCTCCTTTTGAGTTTGAACAAACTTACTATTTTTAGTAAGTTTCACTGTCCCTGTTTGCCCTAATAATGTGTTTGGACAAACTTACTATTTTTAGCAATTTCTACTTTTGGTAAGTCTTTGGCAACAGGTAAACACTAACTGCAAGACAAACCAAGGTACCCAATTCCAAATCCAGTGAGATGAACGGAGAAGCAAATGATGGAATTTTAACTAAGTTTGAAAATCCTCCTTTAGGGACAAGATGCACCAAGAAATCCTATATGGGCGCAATTCACTAGGAGAGGAGTATTCCTCCCAAAACGAAAAAAACCTCCTTCACCCCCAAAGTGCGCCGAGAAAGCCTCTAGGAGCGCAAATCCCAAGGAGGGAAGGATTCATACTCTAGCCTAAAACTCCTCCTTTAGGCCTAAAATGCGCCCAAATTCATGAAGTTGCTCAATGTCACCAAAATTTGGCTAAGTATGGTAAAATTCCTCCTCTCCCTCTAGAATGCGCCCACCTCTCAAATGATAGAATGATCAAAATTTGGTTAAGTGAGAAAAAATTCCTCCTCTCCCTCTAGGATGCGCTCAAGCACTCAAGGCATGGATGATGTTGGAAATTTGGTTAACGAAGAAGAAAATCCTCCATGTCACCCAATGTGCACCCTAAGAGAGAATCCTTCACTATGGAGAGTTGGTGCCCAAACTTAAAATCCCCTCCCTATCTCATATGTGCCCAAAGTAAAGGTAACATGAAGGATAAATTTTTAATGCCTAAAAGGGATATATTTTTCATTAAAGGGGGGTGACACACAAGACTTAACGTTAATTGCTATTTTGGACAAGGTATGACATGTGGGGTCTATTGAAACGACAAGTCAGCTCTCTCCCAACAATAGAAACATGAAAGGTGTTTTGGAAAGAATTGAATGAGTTGCTAAAAATACACTAGTGCCAACTTGGCAGCAAAGAGGGCAAATTCTATATTTAAAGGGAGCATGAAATTTCATTTTTCACATCATAGGTTGAGGAGCAGAAGCAAGAGCAAGGCATGTTGTTGAAGCAAGGGCGTGGTTATTCATCCAAGAATTCTTTTCCTTAGAGGTTCAAAATTATTCCAAGTTTGGAATACAAAATGTGGGATTCTTCTCATGATGAATTAAAAATTTAGTGACATAATTCTAATGTTAGTTATTTCGTTTTGTAGGAAGTTAGATGGCAGAATCAAAGGTGGCAAGCACGTCAAGGCAGACTCAAATCAAGAATGAGCATAAAGGGTTTCTCTTGGAATCACAGATCATATCAAAGTAGAAAGAAGTCAGCGACACCAACCTAGAAACTCTCAATTTGGATGAATTCAAGAAGAGAATGTTCAGTTGACCAATGGCCTATTTCGGAGACCCGTAGGCTACTCAATGGGTGAAATTAGGGTTTCCAGTTTTGGAGGTTGTTGTTGCTCGTGAATTAGAGTTTGGATCACGGATTCTTTCTAGGTTTTCAGAGGGCTTTGCAGTGGTATGTCCGGCTTTGCGTTCCGAACACTTTTTGGAATTTACTATTTTTAGTAAATTCTGTTTCTGGCAGTGGTCCTAATTATTTCGGCACAGTTGGTTCTCTTCTTCAGTTGGTTCAGTTGGCTTCGTCACTTTTGGCCTTGGGATGTTTTTGGATAGATAAGTTCATTTCATTTAAATAATGTTATGTTTTAATGTTATATTTTAAAGTTGACCCCTTGGCCTAGCTTCATCACTTCAAGTTGTTTTAAAAGGTGGTCTTCAAGGGTGGACGCATCATGGAAGGAATTTAATATTTCCTAAGGTCTAAAATCTTGCTTATGAAAAGGGGTGCCAACTTTATGAAGAGAAGTGAATTAAAATAAAGGTTAATTAAAGCTTTTAAAAGTGGCGCCATCTCTTGGAGGAAAATTCAAATGTGAAATTAGGGCGCACTTTCTAGAAGCCTCTTGAGATTCCTTGTTAAGCTTATGAATGGAGGCCTCTTCCCTTCATTTGGGCATCTTATGTCTATTATAATGTTACTCTGTCGGAATGGTATTGGGGTTGCTTCGAGGAATGAATGCCTCCTAGCCTTGGCATTGCTTCTTGCTTGAAAGATAGCAACTAGTGGTGATTTAGTGTAGTTGTGAGAGTTTGTAGTGAGGGATGCATTGTAGCTTGAGTTGTGCTGGAAGTTCAGTTATTTGCATTTCATTTTGTTTTCGAGAGCCACGGTTAGCAGGGCAGATTTGTAGTTTCACTCATATATTTCAAAACAAAAACATATTCATTCTGGGTATTGCATATTTCCTCTTGTTTTGGCTGGTCGCTCCTTTGTGCAAATTTGCAGATTCTAATATTAAGTGTTTTATTTTATAGAGAAGAATCGCCATTCTTGCCTGGTGTCACTACTGGGAATTGCCTTGGGGTTCGTGTTAAATAATCTGTTGGGTTAATGTCTGATTTCTTAGTATTGGTTTGGTCGGCTCCTTCATAGGAAGCCATTGCTTTTGGTTTTGGGTCATTCGGACTAGTATTGAGAGAGTAATGAGCATTTTAGTGATTCCATGGTGTTGCTGATTAAGCATTTCAAGTGCAGGTCTGTCATAAAACAGAATATTAAGATTGATCCTTGAGAAGAATTTCTTGGACTTATCATTTTTGTTAAGCCCGAGAGAGTCTTCTATATTGTTGCAGCATTGTATAGTCTTAATCTTATGATCTTGGCAAGCATTCACTATCAAATTGTAAGCTGAACAGTAGTACGGGCAGCATTTCTTCTCATTTTCATTTCATGCTTGTTATTTACATTTAATTCCATTTCTAAGTTCTTAGCATCTCCGCCATATGGTAGCTCCATTCCCACCCTGGGTTTGAAAGCACATGCTTGGTGTCGAGTTTTCCTTTCAGCAGTTGTAATTGTAAAGATCCTTTGACCATATGCTCACGCCTTGCCCAACCCGGGATCCTAGTGTACATTCTTGGTTAGAGTTGTTTTCCACATCGTTTTGGTTTAAGTGCTAACCCTAACGGATGTGTGTTGCATTACTCTTTGTAATTGAAAAGAAAAAAAAAAAATTGGTCTGGGATATTTCACTGAGGTACTCGACTGATAAGATGGTACTGCTCGAAGTGACAAGGCAACTAACAACTTATGAAAAAATCTAGAAAAAGAAGAAAGGTGGAACCGAGTTCCCAATCATCATGGGAGATTTTGATGAAGTGTGTCCTTCATTATCAGCAGCAAAAAAGTCAGTAGAGGAACTATAGTTCTACCACCTCACATATCACACAGCGAGGTCAGATTTTGATCCATATGATAGAATAAAAATGGTGGCTAGCATAAGGCATAGGCATAAGATGCAACTTGAGGATTATTGGGCTAATGCCAAGGATGAATGCGAGGTCAGAAAGAGAATATTTTCTAAAATACCCCTCAAAATGATAAGGATATGTGAAATCCTGCTAGTGCGAGAGCAAGTGGAAGAAGATGTGAATAATGTTCACCTTGACTTTGAGAAAGAGAAAGGCAAGCCAATCCTAGCACCTAATTGGTCTCAACCGAAGATTGTTGATCTTGACATGTTGAGCAGGCCAGTTACAAAATTCAGAAGACTTTGAGTGAAGTCTTAAATCAACAAGTTGAAAACGAAGAATGCCCATTTGACTTATGATTTGATGAGAGACCTAGAATCATAGGATGAAGCAATTAAGGAATCACTGAGAATTCAAACCAAAGATGGAACAAATCCACAAGGAAAAGAAGAGTGTGGAAAAGAGAAGATCAATGCTCGAGATTCGCAATCAAAGAAAAGGCAAAATGTCCCAAGAGAAGAAGCACAGACATCACCTGGCAATTCCTCAAGTGTGCAAGAAGTTGACCTCTTCACAGGAGGATAAACTGGATTCAACACAAGGAATGAATCACAAAAAGAGGGCCAAATGACTCCAAAAGCACAGGATACACAAAGTGTCAATGCTTCTAGGGAGTTTACTCAACAAAGGAATGAAGAGCAAGAGCCCCCTCTAGATATGGATTTTCAAATCTAGGAATGTCTTGAAACAATAGTAGCTAGAGATTTGAGAATACGTGATGAAGAATTCCATGAAGAAATAACACAAGAGCAAGAATAGCTAGAAGTGCATGATCAGCAGTTAACCACTCCAAAATGGCTAAAGGAAAGGATGAGAGAAGATCCCATGGAAGAAATTGATCCCATGTTTGAGTTGGAGAAAATTCTAAGCCGAATAAATAAGCCAGTAAAGAAGAAGGCAATGAAATTCTCCCAGATCACCAAGAAAGAATCCGGATCCAGAATTCTACATGTGGCAATGCCAAGGACTGACAAGGCTAGGGATGAAATCACTCCAAAAGAATATGATGTAACAACAATTGATCTGGGACTTGCTACCAGGGCACAAGTAATAGAAGATTTTGATGATTCCACTCAGGCATTGAAAGAACAAATGAAGAAGAGGAAAGAGAAATACACGAAATTGAAAAGCAAGAACAAAGATTTGTGTGGGTATGTGCAATGCCTAATGCATCCAGTTAGGCAAGAAGACTAGGCATTTGTTTCTCCTACAACTCTTCTGAAGGAATCAATTGATGGCCTTGAAGAAATGAGGAAGATCACCCAAGGCACCAAGAAGTGGGTAAAGAACGTTTACACTGCCGCATGTAAGTTCATTGAGGATTTGGCTCATATGTATGAGAGCGTCCTAGTTATTCTTGACAAATACAGAATGTAGATCAAGCATGGGAAGATATGCACATTTACTAGGATAAGACCATTCCACGCCTAAAAGCATTGATTGAAATCCTCAGGCAAGCATTGATAGACAACGAAGTCATAAGGGAAAATGAAGTATATGACTTCCCTCGATGGTATTGTGCAGTGACCACCGGGAAGGAATTCTTTGAGAAGTCAAATGAAGAGTCAACTCATTTGAGGAAAGCAATTAAGAATATTCAAGAAGGAATCTTCAATATGGTCGAAGCATTGTTCACAAGGAGATTGACCGATGACGAGATGGTAGCAGATAATTTGAGAAATAAGCTGGAGGAATTCTTTTACATGGAATCTTTCTCGGAAGATGATCTGGAGAACGTTTCCATATTCTCAAGCATCATACGCAAAAATCAAAAGGCAATGACAAGATGGTAAAAGATTTTCAGCAAGTGTGAAAAGGACGTGGCCATTATCGAGTACAAACTCAAGACTACACCAAGTGTCTCTGTGGGCGAGCTCGAAACAATCATGACCCAATTCATTGCATTTGCCACAAGAGAGGGGTATAGTGGACACACTATTTTGGGCAATGAGTTATTAAATGCCTAGCAGGCATATTGTTCCCTCATTAATTGCTAGACCCACTACCTTGCGCCACAAGGGTTATTCTTGGTCAAACCCTAATTAAGGTTTACATGGTTTAATCTCGGCCATTGATTCCTTTTAAATCTTGGTTGCTCATTTCGTTTTTGAGGCCTATAAAAGGAATTCGCCCCCTTCATTTGTAATAAGGGAGAATTTTGTGAAATTGTTGCTAGAAACTATCAAAATAATAAAAGTAGGTCATTAAAGTTTTGGTGATTACTTGTGTTGTTTTGAGAGTTTGCATGGTTTCCTCTTCCTCGGATTGATTAGATTTGCTTTCAAGTTGTTAGATGAAGTACTTGATTTTAATGGAGAATGCGATGGTGCTTGATGAATTTCCATGGCTCATACTTTTTGCATCTTATTGATTATAAGTTGCAATTTGAAGTTAGCCTAAGCCCTCTTTATATGGATGCTTAACTTCAATCATTAAATGTTTATTGTTCATTATGATGGTGTTCATTACGATATGAAAATCCTTTGTAGAGTTATGACGGTGTTCATTCTTCGACAAACCCTAGGAAGATTGCACCAGTCCTTGTAGAGTTGTAGTTGATCTTGGCGACGTAGAACTTGGTTTGTTTGGAATTTGTCCATCAAAGCACTATCCATCGACATCATTGTCCTTAGGAGTAGAATAGAATCTCTCAAACCTCACTCTCTTTTACTTTCAAAATATTTCATTGGACCATTTCAAAAGAATTTTTCACTTCCAAATCATTCACAAAATTTCCTTGGAACCCAGATTTGTTTAAGTTTTCTTAAGGATTGATTCACCTCATGTAAGTCCCCCTTGGATTACCAGCATACATCAAGTCAAACGAGCTCATATCCAACCTTAAGTAGCATGTTCGCAGTAGGAACCTTGGAGTCACCTCTATGACCTTCACAATCTTAGCATACAAGGGACCTTTGCTCAAAAGAGGATAGAGTGTCCTTCGGCACTTTATTCTATGTTGGTGTGGTCAAAAAACACCCATCAACGGGAAGCATATGTATTTCAGGTGTTATAAAGTAATGCTATACTGCATAATTGTACAAGTCATCATATCCAGGTTCAATTGGCTTCCATGTTGATGTAAATATCACTACTTTGAAGTTGATCTGCTTCCATGTTCAATCATCCTTAAGATTTGTTTTTCATTCAATCTGGCTACTGATATGTAATGCATTGTGTGCTTTTTATATTTTGATTTATACCTTTTTCTATGTTACATTTCTATTTTTAGTGATTCGAATTTTAATTGTGTAGAACTTTTTTTCTAATGTTTCATTTATTTTATTTTTTTGTAGTTTTTGTATGTTTTTTAAGAACTATACACAAGATACTGCTCCAGATGGCATGACACCATATTCAAATGTAACAGATATGGCCAAGATGTAGGCTTGCATTTGACTAAGTCCAGCTACTTTTTTGTGTCATATATGGGTGAATCATATCCATATGTGATATCAAGTATATAGCGTATCTGGGCATGGGAAGGGAATTATCCAACAGCTCCACTTCTAACCAATTGCAGCTGTATGTATTTTAAATAAAAAAGCATACATTCACTATTCTAAGAAATAATGGCTTTTTCCTTTGAGTAGATTACCAAGCGGTGAAAGCAGACAAATGAGAAGTTTCAAGTTATCTTTGTATGGTACTTGTCTAGTAACCTCACTTAAACAATCAATGAATAGCTATATGATTGGTCATAGTTACTTTTAAAAAAAAATAAGAAGAAATTAAGGACACTACAATGAATGAAAAGAAAAAACAGTGACTATTTGTGGTTCGAATTAGTGCACAAATTCCATTAGCATTAAATTGTTACCAGGAAAGCTCAGCATGATCTACTCATTTCCACAGAATTGTGATTATTTGCTTTAACATACCTCTGGTGGCACATACATGACACCATTAGGAGTGATAAATAAGTGATCCTCCATTTCAGACAAAACATTAGTGTCAGGAGTATACGAAGTAACACCCAATATCTGTGTCTTTCCTGGAGCAAGCTTTCCCAAGCAAGTAGAGTAACAGAGATTATAAGCTATTATCATAGATGGATAAAGAGATTGAAAGTCCAAAACAACCACTGGATCGGTGTAAAACTTTGACTCTGGTTCCATAACAAGTGGAAGACATTCCATAGCTGGTTGTGAAGCAACCTGTAATGTTAAATTGGAGATTAGAAATAGAAGTTGCACAAAAAAAATGGTACCTTAATTAGAAACAAAATGCAGTATAAATAAATTGGCACTGTAATTGCAAAGATCTGGACAATAGTTTGAAGCAGAAGAGAATGGGGCAATAAGTAGGTAAAAAAAGCATTCAAGACTTTCACTAACACAGCAAAGCAAAACTCTGTGAGGGACGGGCCTCAAGTCAAACTAAATTAAAATAAGGTTTATGAAAGAAACAGAATTTGCTCAAACGTGAATTTGCAAAAGAGGTTCTAGGATTTGGATGGATGAAGGGTCACAACAAAAAAGGCTTATTTTACAATTTTATTTGTGATAATTTAGTGTATACCAAATATAATTTATAGAATAAAAGCCTAATATAGCGAATACAAACTAGGTGATTACTTTTTATACTACTTTAAGTAAATATAGGCTACAGTTAGAGAATGCAATTATCAACTTCCCAGATCCAAAATGATTAGATAAATAATGCAGCTTTTTCATAATTCAATGGAATTCTTGATGAAAACCACTCAGAGATCAAAAACCAATAATACAAGCAGATTTTAAAACAATTATTGGCCATCCGTTACTCAGCAAGTACGAGGATCTATTTAGAATGTTACACCCCAGGGTCAGAGTTAACTATCAAATCTGAGAGTTATGATCCAAGACAATGTTTAGCAACATGATAATATTTTCCAAACAATGATAGTTATGATCCAAGACAATGTTTAGCAACATGATTATATTTTCCAAACAATGTTTTTGGCAGGACATTAATGATCTACCATATGACCTCCTTAACTTCTTGTCACCTTCTGACACTATTTTAGATATTTGCATACTCTATAAAACAATTTTGCATGGTGATCTCACATTCATTTGACCATTTTTGCAACAAAATTGAGATCAAAGTTACAGTATTCTATAGAATTAGTGAAAACTGCATTCTGTGTTATGTCAATTCATATCAAGTAAAGTCTTCAGTCAGACTGCATTATTTCTGAGTAAATAACGGAAAAAACATCAAATTACCAATAACTATCATAATGACTATTATTGTACTAAGAAAATGAACATGTCAAGACTAGTATGTCAAAAAAATCAACAAGTTTCAAGTATTCCAAAGAGATTTTGACTTGACTATGGAAATACATTGAATTTGTTTCAAAAAGCTTTGAACTATCAAAAGAAAAGTAACAAAGGAAAAACCTGCTGTTTGCTTGGGGACACAACAAGGAAATTTTGAGTATGTGCCAATCGCAGCATCATTGATTCAACTCGATACTGTGATCCCCGTGAAAGCACAGAAAAAAATTCAATGCCAAATACACGTGCAAGCTCTGAAGTCCGATTTATCTGTCAGAACAATGTATAATTTTAGTTTTACAAGCAGACCAAAAAAATAGTCTCTTTCCACTGGTAAAGATGGGGCATGGAAAGAGAGTTCTTCTGCATTACCACAAGACAAAATGAGACACACTGGAAGAAACAATGGAAAGCTGAGTGTTGTAGAGTGGAATACAGTTTCATTAAGGAGAAGCCATCTCTAATTTACAACAAACAACTGATTAAAGTACCCGCACATGTATCCAAGTTCACTAGCTTTAATCATCATATATTGTGAGAAGTTGAGAATATTCAAATGAACATTAAGGAATAGTTTCAAGAATATACTAACTTGATTGATAACGATCAAAAGAAGCTTAGAATATAGACGGTTTCTTTCACTTTAAAAGATTTTAATATCATTAGCAATCTCTTTATCAAAATGTTTTCATAAGGATCAAAAGTCTAGCAAAATTAAAAAAATATACATAAAAAGTATATCCCACCTTTCTCCTTCAAAAATATGCAATTTCTAATATATGTGGAACTAGAAATCAATGTTTTTGTCATTGACTATGTTACATGGGGATGCTACCCCTCTAAAACCCCTATCCCCATCCCCACAAGCATTTCTAGTACGTCTAGACACCAAGGAACATTCCCTAGCCATCCACAATCTGCAGAAAATTTGTGGAACATCCCCAATATGCCATTCAAACAAGGGGAACACCTAAGTCACTGCATTCAAATTCAAATTCGAGTTCGGCAACCATAAAATTCGGATGAAGTTCGACGGGGGTGAAAAATTCAGAAAAACAATTCGACATTAAATTCACCTTATATAAATTTTTTATATATAAATAATATATCCAATAAACTATTAAATTAGTTTAACTATTACTTTTTTGAAGAGAAAAGATGTTAAATTTAAATTTATTATAATTAAATATTACTTTTTATAGAAGTTAACATAAATAATATAATATTTAAACTTTTATTGACAAAGTCAATATTTAAATTAAAAATAAGTTTTGACAGCCAATAAAACATAAAGGAAAAAGTATTTTTAAATGAAAATAAAAACCTAAATGAAAACTACAATAATGTTCATGCAAGACTAGTGGCATCGCTGGGTTATGTGAAACTTGCAAAATGTTAGGCTTTTTGTGTCGGACTTGCAGGGCGTTGGGCATCGAGCATCGCCTCTCTTCAGATTTGCAAGGTGTTGTTTGGTCGTGTTGGACATGCACGGCGTCACCTCTACTCACGCCTATAGCTTCACAGGAAGTCTGTGAATAGATTCCAGCAAACAAGTGTAGAAAGCTCACATTTTTTAAATACATTTTTTATTAAAAAACCCTTACCCATTTATCGTACGAATTTAAGGAATTTTTTGGGTTTTTAAAAAATTCGTTGAATTTTGAATCCCATGGATGAAATTCTCCGAATGCGGTGACTTAGGGGAACACCATTAGGACATTTGGCCATCGTCATGGGGAAAGCCAAAGACATCTCTTGTAATGTCCCCGTTTTAGCTCATTTTTATTCTTGAGTGATTAGCCTATCATTCAGATCCTCGTAGGCTAATAATTGTGGATAGAGGGTCTTCTGAGGCAGAGGCTTGGTTGATGGAAGTTCTTGTCTTCTCCAAAATTTGGTTTGTTCCAGTTTGGTCTTCGTTTGGCTCAGATTGGACTTCGTTTGGGCTTAGTTTCATATACTTACTATTTATAGTAAGTCACTGGATGTTAGCGAGGGACTCTAAGGTGGTTGGATACACAATGGATGCAGTGGGTTACCTCCTAGAGCAGCCGAAATTGAATTATATGCATTATTGTGGTAGTTATGGCATTTTTATTATTATTAAAGTTGTACTTTAATAATAATAATTAATTAATTAATTAATTTAAAATGCACATCATTTAAATATCTAATTCACTTTTTTATGAGGAGGTTATTTAATGAATTATGAAGTCAATTATTTAAAGTGCATTTAAGTTATATTGGGGGCCCACTTTAAGAGATGATATATTAAATGCTTTTAAAGTATACTTTATTATAAGTGATAAAGTGTTATTTAAAGGGAGATATAAGTGTTAATAAAGTATAATTTATATTGTGCACCAAATGGAGGGAAAAGTAAATGAAATTAAAGTGAAATTAAATGACATGAAGCCAAATACAAATTATATATTATATAAAGGCATTTGAAAAAGGATTTCATTCATTCTATGAGCAATTGATAACTCGACATTTATGATTTCTTGGCATTTGGAGAAGACAAACCCAAGGGTTTTTGCATTTTTGCAAATTAGGGCATTGGAGAACGTAGTATCTTCATTGTGATAGCCATAGATGGAACACTCACAGAGTACTCGGCAAGTTTAAAAAACTCGCTGAGTTTTTGCAAAAAAATCGGCGAGTTTCTATAAAAAATTCATCTAGACTAAAAAAAGAGGCCCAAACATGTCAAAAAATTATCCTTTTTTTGTTTTTCAGGTCAGTTTCATTCTCTTCATTAGAATTTATACATGAAATATAACATTTAAGTATAAGTTCTTATACTTTAAGTTATATTTCATGTATATATTGGTAGGATGTTTGAGAGTGGTTTCAAATCTCTAGGAGTTATAATGCAAATTCTAGGTTTTAGAAGATCTTTTAAATTTTAAGACAGTCAAATTTCAATAATCATTATGCTCCTATCAACATTCTCTCGCTCTCTCTATCTCACTCACTTTATCTGCCTCGAATTTTAGACCTATCTATCTCCCTATCACTCTTCCTCTATCCTCCTCTCTACCACACTCCATCTCACTCTCTCCTCTCTCCCCCAAGATCTAGACCTATCTCTCTACCCCTCTTTTTCTCACCCTCAAACCCCGGCGAGGGGTGCTACTCTCAACCTAATTTTAATTTGCAGATGCTTGGTGGCAAAGTTGGGGTGGAAATACGCCAAATCTCAAAAAATTTGCCCTCAGAATCTTATGCCAACCTTGTAGTTCATCCAGTTGTGAGCGCAATTAGAGCTTGTTTGAAGCCATCGACACGAAGAAGAGGAGCAAGTTAGCTCAAAAACGCCTCAATGACCTTGTCTTTGTGCAATATAATATTCGATTGCGCGTAAAGAAGGTGGAGGAAGTAGCAGGTGGTCCACTTGACTTGGATGATATAGATCCTTACAGTGAATGGACATCACAAGAGCTGCCTCTATTGTTTTCCGAGGATGATATCACTGATTTGGAGAGGCAGGCTATGGAGGAGGAGGGGGGTGGATTTGGTTTCTTGCTGGATGACATTGAGGAGGAAAAGGATGAGGATGAGGAGTCATTGTCAATGCCACAAGCAGGTGGAGACATAGCTTCATCCAGGATGGAGGATGAGCCAGCCATACCGAGCAAGGAGGCAGAGTCACACCCACTGCAGACTTCTAGGACTAGACCCTTTAGTTTTACCTCTCCCCTAGTTTTTGCTAGAGCTGGGAAGAAGAAGAAGTAATTGTAATTTGTAATGATGTATTTACTTTCGGTTTTACAAAAACTATTTACTATTTTACTTCCAGGCTTCCAGCCATCAGCATTCCTCATGAGGATGCGATTTTGTAGACACTTTGCATTTAAATATATCTAGAATCAGCTTGTTTCTTTGGTGTTATCATTTATTGACTATTGGATGCATCTTCTCATTAAATTTTGCAAAAAAAATGCATTTTTTATTAAATTTAAGCATGTTTTTAAGTTGTCGAGTTTTTCTTGAGTTTTTCCCGAGTTTTTTTCCCAAGGGCTTGGTGAGTCGAGCCGAGTCGCAAGTAGTCCAACTATGGTGACAGCTACCTGAGGTGGTGAAAGATCTTTTGAGGGTTGCTTTTGAGTTGGCTGTAACCAGTAGTCAAATTTGTGAATATTGGAGGTCATTTTTGGAGTAAGTTGGAGATGTCTCAAAGCTGCAATTAATTAATTCTGAGGACTGATATACTAAAGCAAGGATGACATACATAGACGGCAGAATTTCATAAAAATTATGAAGTTTCATCAGCATCAAGGGTTGCAGCATTGTTACAGAGCATATCGATTTGTACATCAGGTTCTTTATTGTTTATTTTTATTGTCATATCGATCTGCTAGTTGTTGCTGTAGATGCACATTTTATCAGACTTGTGAGGGCATTTAGATTATGAGCCATAAGTCTTAGCATTGAATATTGGATAGTTGCAAACATCATATACGTTTAGCATAAAATGAAGGTAGTACCATGTTGCATGCCATTTGTTTGTCAAAATGCTTAATTGTTGCATATTGGTTATCTTAAGATGCATGAGAAGCTGTTAAAATGTCCATTGACTGTAGGTGCACATTTTACATGTAGAAGTCATATGTGTGCATTCAAAAGACAAATAGGATTGCATTTGCATTTTAGCTCTTGGCCTAGAAGTTTTAGTAATCAATTGCAAGCATTTAAACTTCATTTGAAACCATTCCAAGTAAGCAAAAACAATCCGAAAACAAAAGACAGCAAGATAGAGGTTTCATGACAACTATTTGACAATATTCCTTGAGGTCCAAGTCAGCAATTAGAGATCAGATTTAGCAAAACCAAGGAAAGTTGCATAACGCGCAGAGTTATACTAGCTGTCTAAAACTGCATAACATGCAAGTTATTCAGTCTGAAAACTAGAACAGCAGGTTACCAGACAATTGTTTGTTAATATTCCCTACACTCTCAATCATATAACAGCAGGGGATACTACATCTCTGAACCATCTTAAGGACGTTAAGGAATCCTCCATGGCCAAAAATAACTGCTGTTGTTTATTTCAAAAAAACTTCGATTGTTTTTTACAATGTTAGAAGGGGCATGAGGGCCACAAACCCTCCCACACCTCTTGTGCAATCCTAAATTCATTAAAACATAAGCCACATCTCAAAAATTGTTTTTTGCCAGTCATTTTAGTTTTTTTCCAACTTTAAGAAGAGAAAAGAAAAATTAAAAAAAGAGGAAAGAAGGGCAATGGAAAGAGGGAAAAGCTTTGCAAACACTGTCTGCATTGAAGATCATTTTCATTAATTGCAATGTAAAGTATGCCACAATCATCACGGCTTTTATTTTAGTTTGTTTTCCTTTTTTGGGTCAAAAAACTTAGGGAGTGTTTAATAGTTTTTGCTCTTTTTTTCCCTTCAGTTTGCTCTTTGCTGTCAATTGCACAACACTGATGTTCAAAAGCAGCCTATCACATTTATTTGCGAGTAAAAATGAGCAGTAATGATGAGAGTGAGATGAAGAATGAATAAGTGAATGTCAACGTAAACCAAAGGCAAAATGAAGTTGAAAGGAGCAGTATAAGATTCTTGTTCTTTTAAAAACATAAATTTTGTTGCAAGAAACCATTTTGCATGTCTTTCACCACTCTCAAGGGTTTTGAAAAAGGTCTTTTCAACCCCAAAAAGCCCTTGATGCAATTTGTCACCATTTTGGGCAATAATCGGTCTAGAATAACAGAGTTAGTAGTTGTGCAGACATATAGTTGCAATATAGGATTGAAATGGCAAAGTTAGTTGGGGAGAATGAGGCAAAAACTAGATGTGCATCCATGCCATCTATTCAAGAAGTACTCCAATGTATCAAAAATTGCTAGTCGAGAAGATGATTGTGATGGAGGAAAGAAGAAGACAATTTCTCTATCACAAGTGGCAAAAAAACAATGGCAAGGTTGTTAAATTTGCAGCAATGTAAAGATGTCATTGATTCAGCAGCCAAATTTGTTTGTCCAAGCCACCCCATTTCATGTGACACAATATCCTTATTTCAAAATTCCCTTTATGTAGCTGCAAAATAACATAGATTGCACATCGCGCTCCTCAACAAACTCAAAGGTGAACATATTGATGGATATGAGACAAACATTGATTATGGAAAGTCATTCTATGGCATAGATCGGTGGATGAATATTCAACATCAACCACTCATAAATATCACTTTTACATGTCCTATTGGTTCATTCTTTCTTAGAGATGCCGATTGCTCTAGGAAATGTAAGGATGTTGATTACCAATTTGGCTAGAGAAGGTTGGACCTTCCAATTTTGAGCGAGTTGTGATAGATTCAACTCATGCATGTAAATTAGCTAATTTGATAATTAAGAGTGCTTACAAACACATTTTTGGACTCCATGTTGGGTAAATGCTTTGAAAGACATCAAGAAGATAGATTAGTTGAAAACAATGATGATTGAAACTACAGACATAAAAGTTTGTACGTAACCATCAAACATCACTTGTACCATTCCGGTCTTTTTCCAAGAAAGAATTCTTGAAAAAATAAGTAAGACTATATATACTAGCCATTTCACTCTACTAAATAGGATGTTAGAGGTGCAAGGAGGCTCTACAATGCATGGTGATTTGTGGGAGTGGAAGAAGCGAGCTGAGTCAAAGCCAAATGAATGGAAGACAGTGAGACAAAGAATGCTCAATGAGGATTGGTGGTCCACTATCAAGTAAGAATCTTTATTTAATATGTTTTTAATTTCGATATTTTAACTTAATTTTCTATTTTTGAAAAAACTTAGCATTTGATTTTATATTTAAATCGTTTAATTTTGCTTTCAAATTATTATTTTTGATCCGTAAACAGCAACCAAAGATGCTATAAATTGAGATTTTCAGCCTGGTCAAAGCCCAAAGGGATCACAAGGGGGACCTCCTCCCCATTCAACATAATCAACTAATATGCCACATAAAGCCACAAAGGCACATAGATGTCACTTTGGGGGATTCAAACATGGGTCTCCAACTTGCCATTTACCTACTCTTAGGTTTCTAATTTCTTTGTTGCAAAGAGGAATTAATCCACCTATAGTTTCATCCACTTAAACATGAGGAATCGACTTACCTCTAGCAATCGAAGAAGCTAATTGCAATTCATAGTGCCTTGGAAACTTAAACATTAGTAGACTCCTAAGTATCAATAGACTCCAACCACACATTGGGATGTAAATTCTATAGTTGTTCAACAAATTGACCGGGAGGGAAAGCAACCAGGATTGGTTGGAATTCCACCAAATGAGCCAATACTTGTTATACAAAGTGCCCAAATTTAGAAAGCTTTTTCAATATTGTTAGCTGGAGCCCAAATGAAACATAGTTGTACTTAGTACAATATTTTTGTTATATTGTTATGTTTGTCAAAAATTGGGTTTGAAAAATGAAATCAGAAATTGTATTTGATACATTATATGAAAGTCTAAACTTCAATTTTGATGTCATGAAAAATGAAATCAGAAATTGTATTTGATAAATTATATGAAAGTCTAAACTTCAATTTTGATGTCAATTATATATATACCGGTTCGTGTTCGGGCACCGGTTCGGGTTCGAAGAAACGGTATGCCGGTACGGAAAAATTTTGAAAAGGGGTTTGGGTTCGTTAGTACAAAAACATGTAAATTATATATAGATAGATAGATAGATAGATAGATAGATAGATAGATAGATATAGATATGCAGCCTATAAGCATGAATTAAGATTAGCATGTCACATAGCATCATATATGATATAAACAACAAAACAAACATAAACTTGTAATCATAGCATCATGATCATACCATAATTGATAATAGTATCATATACATCAAGTTTAATATCAAAATGACAAAATATTCAAGTATCATTGTTTCAACTTTCAACAATTTAAACTTAAAGTTTAATCATCAAATGGATTCTCTAAATTTCTAATTCATCGTCCTCATCCACCTCAGCATTGACATTGACATTAGATGAGCCAATGCCACTTGCACTTGCACTATAAGTTTGCTCGCTATCCGAGTCATCAAGTGTTAATGCAACAAGCTAAGAAGCGGGAGCATCCAAATGAGTATGCTCTCGCTCTATATCCCACATCTTTGTTTCCCCTTGGGTGTAGTCACGTTGTTTGTGTGAAAGAAGATGTAGGTTGGAATGCACAGATACAAAATTCTCCGCTCTTTTTGATAGCAACCTATTGCGCTTTACTGAGTGGATGAAAGAGTAGGTGCTCCAATTTCATTTTGAAACAGATGAACTAGCAACCTATGAAGACAAAGTAAATAATTAAAGTTACACATTTATAAAATTAAAATTAAAATTTACTAGCAACCTATGAAGACAAAGTAACTATAAATAAACTTGTGATGAATTTTAATTAATTAAACTTCCTTGTGATAAAACTTTGACAGCAAGGGGTTGTAGGTGTTGGAAGCATGCGCCATGGAAGTACCACCAACTATGAGCATCCTTCTTGGATCTATGACGAAGAGCATCAACACTTACACCATTCCCATTTGCAAATTCTATGAACTCATTTGTAACAATATCTCGCAAATCATCATCAAGATATAGTCTAAGGAATGCTACCTTGTACCCATCAGATACTTCTAATTTCTAGATCTCTCCATGGTGAAATCCTTCCTGGTTTATCAAGAAATTGATTGCTATAGTACTTTGGTGTCAAGGGATAGGCAAGAAGATGCAAAGGAGTGGTCATCTTATTCCACCTTTCTACAACAATTGCTTCCACTTCTTTGAAGAATTTCTCATTGGGGTCTTTCTCTCTTGCATTTATAGTGCACTTCATTTTTTCAAGCATTGAGTCAATGCCATCATAAATCTCACCAATGCAAGGCCTACCCATGTCGATATAGCGAATCATGCTCATAATGGGCCCAGCGATACTAAGGAGATATGTCACAAGATCCCACCATTTCTCATCCAATATTCGGTCCCTAATTTTTGCTACCCTCTCACTGCTACTCTGCTTCCATATAGTTCAATTGGTGTTGATCACCATCTTGCATAGTGCCACTCTAACTTTCACAAGTCGTCTCAAGACGATTGTGTTTGATGCAAAATGGGTCTCAGCAACCTATAACACAAATTAATGCCAAAATGATTAAAAAATAAAGCCAAACTTTAAAGAAGAATACATAATATAGCTTACACAATGATATTATGAACATTGAAAATTAAAAAAATTAGAAAATGTAAAATTAAATTACTATTTCACTTACCTTCAATAGCTCCAAATTCAAAAAAGATCTAAAAATCCCTTGAGACATGTGGTGGTTTGTGATGAACATCTGGATGTCCTCAGCCTCTACATACACATCTCTAATCCATTTTATTTTATTCCCAATCCTTTGTAGCATAAGATTGAGTGAATGGACTGCACAAGGTGTCCAAAAGATGTGATCATAGCGTTCCTCAACCAACAAACCAGCAGCTCTACAATTTTTTGCATTGTCCGTTAAGACTTGGACAACATTGCGGGGTCCCACTGACTCAAGGGCGGAGATGAGAATATCTGCAATAAATTGGCCATATTTTACTTGGCCCTCACAATCCACAGCTTTCAAAAACATTGCCCCTTTAGGGAACACCGCTATGACATTGATCAAGGGATGATTTTTAGAATCTTTCCACCCATCTGAAACAATTGATACACCTGTCTCAGCCCATGAATCCCTTATGGGTTTCAATGCATCTTCAACCCCCTTCACCTCTTTTTCCAATAAGGTTCCACGTACCTTCTCATAACCTGGGCCCTTATACCCTCTTGGAGCTTCATTAACACTTTTCAACATTTGCTTCCACTATGGGGAGCAAATAACATTGAAAGCCAACCCATTTGCATATATGCACCTTGCTACATCTTGGTCAGCAATGTCTCGACTCTCATTTTGAAATGCGGTTTCTAAAGGCCCTTTTGTTCTTTTGTGTGTCAAGGGTGCTTCTTTGAGGTTCAGCTGCGGAAAAGAAGGGGTGGTTTTGTACTACAACATGGGGATTAGATGGGGCTTGCATTCCCTTTGTTTTCTTTGGTGCGGTTTGATTCAATCTGCGGGTTTCTCTCTCTCTTGCTGCCTCATGCTCCCTAATATATTTCACCACTGTCTCATCTGGTATAGGTATCCCATCTTTTCCAGGGCATTTTTTGATGCCTCTTCCTAGTATTCCACACAAATGGCCTACCACCCGATAATATGAACTATTACATTCTATACCACATCCTTGGCATATCCAACGAAATCCCCTACCTCCTGGAAGTGGTCTTATAATGTCAACATACTTCCATAGGGGAGAATTTGGATCATTTCTTTGTTTTGGTTGTTCATTTGTGCCAATGGAGGAAGAGGTAGATGCCATTCTAATTCCTATGGCAAGAAATAATATGAACATATTCAAAATAAAAAAATAAAAAACAAAAATAAAATAATGAAAAACAATTAATGTTTCATGTTTGACAATTTGTGAAACAAATATAGTTGATAAAAATGTTCAAAAACCTACCTCTTGGTGCCAATGGGAGCTTGCAAATGTGTGGAAATGATGCTGCAACACTTGTTGAAGCTTCAAAAATCAGTCTTCAACTCCTATTTGATTTTGGAAGCCAAACTTCGTTCACCCTTTCTTCAACCTGCTAGCAAAAAACTTTTGTTTGCAACACAAATGAGGAGAAATGAGCCAAGTTTATGTTTTAAAAGTCACTTTTAAGGTTTAATTTTCAGTTTTTAACTGGCAGATTTCAAAAAAATATTAAATTTTGCTAAAAATAACTTGTTTGGGGTCGGTCGGCCTGCCGCCTGGGTTCAACCTGGATCCGCCCAGGTCTGTTATGGCTCGAACCCAGCCTGTGGAAAATGGACCTTGTCCGAACCATAGCCGGACCTGACTAGAACCCTGGACCCGGATTGGACCGGACCAAGGGGCTAGGGGGCCGAACCCGGTAACCTATAAGTATATATATATATTTCACACACTATGTATATATATATATATATATATATATATATATATATATATATATATATATATATTTCACACACTATGACTCAGAGAGTACTCGGCAAGACCAAAACTTTTGATTCAGCAAAAGCTCAGCAAATACTTCACAAAAACTTGGCAACTTAGAAAGTACTAAAAATTAAAATTTCCTAAAGAAACATACTTTTTTGCAAAATTCAATTACAAAGTGTACTATATTAAAAATCGATACCTTGAAAGAGAAAACGCATCGTTTTATGGCAAAAAAACGTGTGAAAAACACAATTTAACTAGTGTTTTACTTGCGTCTGCATTTTTACCCGTGTTTTTCCTATGTTTAAAAACACGAGTTAAACTTGTAAAAACTTGCCTAGCGAAAAAAATAGAGTACTCAACAACACAAAGAGTACTCGCAAAGCTTGCAAACCATATATATATATGCATGTATGCATGTATGTATGTATGTATATATGTATGTATGTTAGTATACATAGATATGTATATACATATACATAGATATATATAATATATATACATACATGCATACATACATACATATATATATATATCCTAAGTCACAAGGTTCGAATTCGAATTTGAATTCGACAGCCATGAAATTCAGATGAAATTCGACAAGGGAAAAATTCGAAAAAAATTCGGATAAAATTCGCCTTCTATAATTTTGTTTACTTTTAAATATATGTATACTTCTAATAAATTATCAAAATAGCGACCCTTGTTGGAGAAAATCCGAGGGCAACCCAGCAGTTGCAAACACCCATGACCCAATAGATACAAAGCATATACAAAGAATACCCCTGACCAGCTGAGTTGTGTTTAGAGGTGGATAGCAATGCTTTATAGAGGAAATTCGATTGAATTCGATTTTTTTAATAGAAGTTTGAAATTCGATTAAATTCGAACCTCATCCATGAAAATCGCCTTATCCTGTGACTTAGTATATATCTATGTATATGTATATATAGATGTATAGATATACATACATACATATATATATATGCATGTATGTATGTATACAAATATATATATATATATATATATCTATATATATATATATATATATATATATATATATATATATATATATATATATATATATATATATATATATATATATATATATATATACACACACATGTATATATCAATATGGCAAGAACACTGGGACTGCCAAAAATAAACAGTACATTCCAATCTTAATTAATAGTCCTTTCCAATGCTCTTCATATATATATATATATATATATATAGATAGATAGATAGATAGATAGATAGATCGAGATGAAATCAAATTTTAACTACAACATATATAGAAGTCGTGTTGAATATTGTGATGAAACATTGTCTGGGACTGAAAAAAACTATAGTTTGTTTTGATTTCATTTCAGTTGTTATATCTATATTTTTCCTTGGTGATTTGCTCCTCAAAACAAAGGCCTATAACAAGATTATCTAGGGTTCAAACAAAAAAATTGCTCCTAATAATTTTATCTGTAAGTTAACTTCTACATATATTTAAAAAATTAAATACCCCATTTCCAACAGAATTCCCACTGATTCATTGAGACAACTTAGATAAATTTTTGTCTCCTTAAGACAAATGCCTATAACAACAATATCTAGGGTTCAAACAAAAAAAATTGCTCCTTCAAATAATTTTATCTGTATGTTAACTTTTGCATATATTTAAAAAATTTAATACCTCATTTCCAACAGAATTCCCATTGCTTCATTGACACAACTTAGATAAAGTTTTGTTTCCTTAAGACAAAGGCCTGTGACAAGAAAATCTAGTGTTCAAACAAAAACTGAAAATTAAATTTTTGATCCTAAGGTTATAAAATATTTCAATCTTGGTCTTGGTTCACCTCATCTGATAAGAAATGGATATTTGTGCAACTTCAAGAATCAGATTAAAATTCAAATAAAAAAAATATTTCACTAATCCTTAAAAAGATCCACCCACAACTCAATATCCAAAGACATCAGTAAATACTTGCCCTGCATTGGTTCATTGAAACAAATATAAAGAAAAACAAAGTAGAGAATATAATGACATAGCTATAAATGTTTTCCAGAATTTACCATATCCATCTGATCCATTATTGCCAAACTCAATTGTGCCCTATCAATGATGTACTCAATACATCGAAATCTTCCTCTACCAGGTCCACTTGCAAACCAGCTTTTTAGTGTGGACCATGGAATATTGGGAATTTTTCTTCTCAATACTGCCTCAGTAACAGATTCAAGAGAGTAGACTCTAAGATTCAGCTCCCCACGCATAATTCGCCAAAGGTTGAGAACTATTCTTCCACTAACGTGTATGCCACTTCCATGAGTTCGGCCCCATTCATCCTCAATTATTGTCTCATGCAAATCTGAAGCCTCAGCAGGAAATTCCTCAAGGACTGATTCTTTTAAGTCATCCCTTCTAACATCTGAATGCAATTTCTCTAGCTTAGATTCAGACAATGGTGTCCGAGAAATCTTCTTCAAAAGACCTATTCCAACATATGCTGCCCTCTCAGCTAAAAATCCAACTGATCCCCCTTGTACTTCCCAGCCCATTAGAATATCTGGATCATACAATCGAACTAGCTGTATGAACAAATAAAACAATGTCTTCTCATCTTTCACAGCAAATATCTCACAACCCAATATTCCATTGATATTTCTGCATTATAAACCACAATGAAAGAATCAGTGGCAATCTTGGACCAGAATACAGTTATATGTGAATCTACCATGCATATCTTTGACTATCATACAGAATGAGATTTTGATTAAAATGTAAACAGTGCAACTTAAAGACCAAAAGTTGTCTTCATGTTAAAAAACAGCACTCAGATCAAGAAATTGAAGATCCTAATTTCGTAGCCATGTGCATGCAATATATATTTGAGAATAATCATAATGAAAACACAGATGCACCACAACGTTCATTTAAGAACCCAAATTAAACTATCCATAGCAGTATTAACATTGGCACTTGTTACTCATTAATATGAGGCTATTTGGTTATATGTTGTTTCTAATGCGGTTGGCAAACTGTCTGGGATGTGAAATTTACTAGAGATATACAGTTCAGATTGTTGAATGCATGGGCCATTTGGTATAAATTGTAATGTCCCATACTTGGAGGCAGGCTGTTTATCAACAATTAAAATATATTATTAAATGCATCATTAAATATTATAACATCTTAGTTTAAATGTTTGGATTAGTAGGCATTTACTTCTTAATAATACAATTCAAAAACCCTATATATCAAGGTCTTATCCCTGTTACTTCTCTAACCCAAACTGAGGAGGGAACCAGAAAATTATTATGCTAGGGCGCTGTTGTGACGTATTCACACATCGCCCCATTGCAAATGGGGACCCCTACTTTTTTTTGCTTTCTGGGGTTTGCTTTCTAGGTGTTTAGGGTTTGTCTGTTAGCCTTTGCATTTTGAGTGTCGCCAGGGGATCAATAGGATGGTAGGCTTTGCTTGAGCCAGGGGAGTCAGTAGGTGCTCCAGGTTAGGGTTTCTTTGAGAGTCTTCTTTAGGGCCTGGTTTTGCTCTTGTTGCTAATTGTGTCTTGCTTTGTGAGTGGGTATCATTCTTGAAGGTAAGAGCTAGGTCAAGTTGGTGAGTGATGAAGTCTGGAATGTCATCCTGATCTTCAAATGCCCTAAAATTTGGCTGTCTGGAATGCCCTGATCCTGAAATTTGGCTAAGTCTGGAATGTCCTGATCCTGAAATTTGACTAAGTCTGGAAAACTAAAGAATCCTCCAAAAACTAGATTTTACAATATAACTCCTGGAGGTCTGAAACCACTCTCAAACATCCTGAAAGTATATATGGAATATAACTTAAAGTATAAGAAATCTTTCTTATACTTAAATGTTATATTCCATAAAATGATCTTGACAGAGAGTCCAAAATGTCAAATTTCGCTCCTGACCCTTCCAAAGGGTCCAGAGCGAAATTCTCCATAAGACATTCTACTTTGACCAAAACCTAGAACTAATGCATTCCTAGGCTTGAATGAAGGCAAAAGCACTTGTTTGAATGAAGAAATGCGAAAAAATGAAGTCAGGATCATGGCCTAAGGTGAATTTCACTCCTGACCCTTCCAAAGGGTCCAGAGTGAAATTCATATTTCCTCTATTTTTCTCCTTAGCTTGACCAAGTTTGTAGACTTTTGAGGCATAATTGAGAAGGTTTGATGCAACTTTGCCTTGGAGAGGAGATTTTAGACCTTGGGATGATGGATTCTAGCCTGGGAGGTGATTTTCGCTCCTGACCCTTCCAAAGGGTCCAGAGCGAAAATCCTTATAACTCTTGTTTTCTTCCTTATTTTGGCTAGGCGTTGGCTTGATGGGAGATGAATGGGTATGTTTTTGCCTTGAGAGAGAGTTTGATTGATTTTGAAGAACAAGATTTTGGCCTAAAGGAGAATTTCGCTCCTGACCCTTCCAAAGGGTCCAGAGCGAAATTCATCATAAACTTCATTTGCTACCTTGTTTGACCTTGAAACCTTCTTCCTCAGGTGGAAAATGATCTAAGTTTACTTCTTGAAGTGGTTTGGAGTTTGAAAAGTGAGTAATCTAGCCTAGAATAGGAAATTTCGCTCCTGACCCTTCCAAAGGGTCCAGAGCGAAAATCTACCTAAGACTCATTTCTTCCATAGTTTGACCAAATTTTGATTTGCAAGGCACCTTGAAAGGAAGGATGGACATCTTTCGCCATTGGAAATGTTTGAAAGCATTGAGAAGTGAAGGATTTTGAGCCAAATAGTGAATTTCACTCCTGACCCTTCCAAAGGGTCCAGAGCGAAATTCCTAGAAACATCTATTTTTCCATTGGAGGAGGTCAAGTCCTTAGTTTTTTATGGCGTAGAGGGAAGTGGGATAGCATGTTTTTGCCTCTTGAGGTGGTTTGGAGTTGGAGAAATGGAGAATCAAGCTCAAATCATGATTTTCGCTCCTGACCCTTCCAAAGGGTCCAGAGCGAAAATCTTCATGGACCTCATTGTCTTCCTTGTTAGGCCAAGTTCTTAGTGTCCAAAGCAAAATTCCTAAAATCCCTTATTCTCCTAGCAAAGTCAAGTCAAACTTGGGTTTTTGTAGCTTGAATGGGTGAGGATAAGTGTTTTCTTGCCTTGTGAGGTGGATTCAAGTTGAAATAATGGAGGAATAGGCTCAAAACAAGATTTTCGCTCCTAACCCTTCCAAAGGGTCCAGAGCTAAATTCTTGGAAATTCATTTTTTCTTCTTGGAGATGGTCAAATTCTTGAGTTTTATGGCATGTTTAGATGGAGTTTGATGTGTTCTTGCCTTTGAATATTGGATTTAGGTAATGGAGTAGCCAAAACAAGCTCAAAATAGGAAATTCACTACTGACCCTTCCAAAGGGTCTAGAGCGAAATTCCTAAGATCCCTTATTTTCCTAGCAAAATCAAGTCAAACTTGGGTTTTATAGCTTGCATGAGTGTGAGAATTGATGTTCTTGCCCTTTTGAAGTTGGTTAAGGTTGAAAGATGGAAGAATAAGCCTAAAACAAGAATTTCGCTCCTGACCCTTCCAAAGGGTCCAGAGCGAAATTCTAAAATCCATCTATTCCTCTCATATTTATGCCAAGCCAGGCCTAGACAAAGATGGTAGAGGTCCTTGAGATTGCCCTTGAATGGATTTTTGTCTCCAAAAATGATGATTTTGGGCTAGGGGAAGAAATTCGCTCGACCCTTCCAAAGGGTCCAGGGCGAAATTGTGCAAAACCTATCTTTTCCCTCAGTTTCATGCCAAATCTAGTGTGGATCATGATTAAAGAAGGCCTTAGGAATGACTCCAAATTGCCAATTATTATCAAACTTGAAGGAATTGAGCCAAAAAGTGATTTTCGCTCCTGACCCTTCCAAAGGGTCCAGAGCGAAAATCTTGAAACCACCTATTTTCCTTGCAAGTCTAGTCAAACATTAGGTTTTCATGGCTTGGATGGGTGCGAGGAGACATGTTCTTGCCTTTAGAAGTTAACTGGTGTTGAAAATGATGGAAATTAGCCCAAGCCAAGAAATTCGCTCCTGACCCTTCCAAAGGGTCCAGAGCGAAATTCTGGATAGGTCCTGTCCCTGGCTAGTTTCTTGAGCGAATTCTCCTTTTTGGGCCTTGTGAAGATCGAACCAATGTTGCCAAGTTGAGAAGTGGGTTCAATATGGGGGATTCCAGATGAAGTGAAGTGAAGAAAGTGAAATTTAGTGTGAATAGGCAAGCAAAAAGTGAATTTCGCTCCTGACCCTTCCAAAGGGTCCAGAGCGAAATTCATCAAAGTCACTATTTCCTCTTTGTTTCAAGACAAGATTTTGATTCCTAAGGCATGAAAAGACTAGAGAGAGGTTGTTTAAGCCTTGCAAGATGAGTTGAAGTGAAGTAAAACAAGCAAAGAGAGAAATTCGCTCCTGACCCTTCCAAAGGGTCCAGGGCGAAATTCTCCAAATCAACCATTTTTCCCTTGAGTGAAGCTAAAATGTTGATACCTATGGCATGGTTGAGGCTAGGGTGAGATATTCTTGCCTTGTAGGGTGAATTGAAGTAAAGGAAGTGTAAAATAAAGTCCAAAGCGAATTTCGCTCCTGACCCTTCCAAAGGGTCCAGAGCGAAATTCTCATTATCACCTAATTTGCCCATGTGAGAAGCTAAAAGGATGGATCCCTAGACTTTGTTGGACTAAAACAAGCATATGCTCACCTTCCGGACGATTTTGGAGTGAAAAAATGGGGCAATTGAGGCCTAATCAAGAAAATCGCTCCCGACCCTTCCAGAGGGTCCAGGGCAAAATCCTTAGGGAGGCCTATTCTTCACCTTGTTGGGGCCAGGCGAGGAGCTAATCGTGAGGTAACGTTGAAAGGAGGTCTAAATGAGCCAGGAATGCAAAATTCGCTCCTGACCCTTCCAGAGGGTCTAGAGCGAAATTCTTATAGGGTCTATTCCTGGAGAAAATCTTGGGCAAGTTTCATGTTGATATCTTTTCGTTGATGATTTAAGTTGAAAATGCTATGTTGAAATGAATTTATCATGTGTCCTTAATCATCTTTTTGTTTGGCTTGCAGTTAAAAGGCGACCTTCTCCAGTCCAGCATCATCAAGGACGACCTCTTCCAGTCCAGCATTTGAAGGAAAGGTACACCATCCATCCTGCACATCAAAGACAAACGAGGTTAAAGCAAGGGTCCGTTGAAGAAGCCAATAGTTTCAGAAGAGTTAATTAAAGCTATCTTCTCAGCAACATCAAATTGAATATCTACCAAGTTACAAGTGTTAGACAAGGTGGCATCCCAGTCATCACTCCTCCAGTCGGATTGGTCCACCTCAGCGTGTCCAGATTCAATGTACCTGACTCATGGGAGATGGCACAAACTTCGATGTACCTACCCCAGTTTTCCATTGGTCGAATATTCCATAGAAGACGTGTCCAAATAATGCAATTATTTCATTGGCCAGAATTGAGTTTGTTGTAACAAACCCTAATTAGGGTTTTCATTGTAAAATCTCGACCATTGATCTCAAATTGATCTAAGCCATTGAATTGTATTGTGGGCACTATATAAGCCTTGGCTCTTCATTTGTAAAAGGCTAATAGTTAGTCATTAATAGCTAGAAGGTTAATAGTTAGTTCATAGAGGTTAGAATAGCTAATCATTAATAGCAAATAGTATATAGCAATTAGAGTAGAATAGAAAGAGAAGGCAAAGATTGTTGCCAATATGTTGTTGTAAAAGACTTGTAAACTTCATTGAAGAAATGGTGAAATCTATGGGTTGATTCAACAATTTGCATGGTCTCTATACTTCTCAAATTTGATTTTATGTTATTAGATGAGTGGAAGAAATGTGTTTGATTGATGGTGAAATTCGTATATCCATACGACTAGCAGTTTGTTGATTGCAGACTTGCCTTGTGCAGTCAACTGGAATCATTCAGCTTAAGCTTAACTTCAATTGTCGCTTCTTCACTGATATGCATCAGCCTGATGGTGTCTATGCATGTAGCGATGATCTGAACATCATAAAGCTTTCCTTCGAAGATCGCACTAATCTTGTGGAGATGGTCCTGGGATGTCAAAACAAGACTTAGTTAGAATTTCATCAAAGATCATTCATTGCTCCTACATTCTTAGTGTCAGAATTAGATCCTTCCCTCGCCCTCATCCCTTTTTCCTTTTTTTCAAAAAATCTAGGCTAGTGAAATTTTGTGTTCCAGCAATATTCAAAGCAAATCAGACGTTTAGTCATCAAGTGTAAGTCCCCTTGTGATTCCAGCAAAATCACATCATACCACAAAGAGCTTATCCACGAGTAGAGAACCTACATACAAGAACCTTGGAGTTGCCTCGACTGATCCTTCGGCGAGATCTTCAGCAGTCGGAAAACTTTGTTCAAGAGAGGATAAGGTACCTTTAGGTATTTTATTCTGTGTTCGCATGTGCATGAAAAACATATCAACAAGCGCTTAGAGACCAATCAACAAGCAGGCTCCCTCAAGGTTTCTGGATGCAGGCCCTTACCCCATCTTGGGACTATTCCCTCAAGGTTTCCAGTATCCCTGTCCTTACCCCATCTCAGAATTGCCTGACTTGTGAGGATTTCGACCACCTTTCCCTACACACAAAGCATTCCCATCCTCCATAGGCATTAGCAGAAGAATTGGATCAGACCATTAATATATAGGCTAATCTAATATTATGAATACATAAGAAATCAAATATAATTTCTGATATTCCTATTATAAACAAATGTAAATCTTATTAACAAATTCCTTTAAATGTTTTATATCAGATGTGTATACTAACTTAGATTGTAAACGTATTCACTTATGGAATGCAGACCTAACATAACATGAACAGGCACTAGTCATAAGTATGTACAGTATATCAAACTGCTGTTACAGATTCGGTTGCCATTGGTGCAACCCGATCCCTTTCACTAAGCGAAGTTCTATATTTGCTAGCTTCTGATATATTTTTCCATCGATCCGATTCGATGGTTGCAGATAATATATATTCACTTCTGATTCCTTATATTAGATTATGTACTCTCGGTTGATGATCCCCCATATTCCTCCATTTGTAATATACACATACATATATATAAGGGATCGGGTTGCACCAATGGCAGCCGAATCTGTAACAGCAGTTTGATATACTGTACGTATTTATGGCTAGTGCCTGTTAAAGTTATGTTAGGTCTGCATTCCATAAGCGAATAAGTTTACAGTCTAAGTTAGTATACATATCTGATACAAAAACATTTAAAGGAATATGTATATATGTATATAGATATATATATGTATGTGTATGTATATGTATATGTATATGTATATGTATATGTATATGTATATAGGTGTGTGTGTGTGTGTGTGTGTGTGTGTGTGTGTAGATATGTATACATATAGAGGTGTGTGTGTGTGTGTGTGCGCGCACGTGTGCGTGCGCTTATCAAAGAGTCATACCCTTTGAGCATTGATGAGATGTGTATTCTCATTGCATCCCTTTCCTTAACTTAAACTGCACCTTATAAGAAGAATTAGTAATTATAATTAAATCGCAGCTATTGATAAATACACTAAAATCACATCATTTGGTGACTACAATAAAATCGCTCCCAGTAAGATTACACCTCCTCTTAATAGCCAAAGACTGTATTACAATCGCTGCATAGCGCTCTTTCCAATGGAGTCAAATGTTGCATTATGGTCCCTGCCTTATACCGATCTCCATTGTCATTTCTTAACATGATCACTGCCTACATTAGACTCATCAATAGTAATTGTTGTGTATTCGTAAGACTTGCACACCATTATCATCGGTAAATAATATGTACTTGTATCAATGTTAATAAATTCATTAGTCATCTTGCAAAGGGGATGGGGTTGGGTTTCAGAGATTATGAAGTCTTGTTCCAAGACAATCTTCTCTTATTAACTATGGCACAGATATAGGTATCATGGCAGGGATATGACATAAGTGCAGAGATTGTTTATGATCCGAGTAGCAACTCAAAATACTGCAAGGGGAATGAAGGATTTTAATGTTCATATTTCCATATCTTTTCAACATTTAGTACACAACTATTAGACAAAATCCAGCTACATAAACATTGCAATGTGCCATAACTATCAGACTCACTGGTTACCCAGCTAGTCAGCCGAGTTGAGATGTGGGCAGGTCTAAATAAGACCAGCTGTAATGTCCCCACTTTGAAATAAAATTTAATAATAAATGATAATAATAAAATTAAAATATAAAATAATATAATTAAATATAATTTAATATGATTAATTAAAAATTAATTAAGTTAATGAAAAGTCAAAAGACATGAAAAGAAAAGTTGTGACTCCCTCAACAATGAGATATAAAAGGGAGAAGAGAACCTCATTTGAGGGGGGGAATAATTTGAAAATGAGAGGTGCAGATCTGATTATGAGAGGTTGTGTCCCTTTCAAAGGGCAGAAATAATGAAGAGTTGCACTCTTTCAAAGGGTGCTAATGGTGAAAGGGCGTGTCTCTTGCCAAAGGGTATACATGATGAAGTGGTGTGACCTCTCCCTCACATTGAGAGATATAAAGGAAAGGAATCAAAGCATCCAATAACATTACCATGGATTGATAAGATCAGAACTATTATTATGTTACAAGCAGTAACATCTTTGTTCTTAGTGGTATGCATGGGGATGAGCTGAGTTGTTCATTCACATTTTGGCATAAAGTGGTTATATATACTTGTGGATAGAAAACCAGAAGAACACCGCCATCATTGCCTAGTTGGGTGGTTCTATATGCACAGAGTCAGTAAACCAGATTGCATGAATACATGGACTGGTGTCAGGGATGACAGTATATACATAGCATAGTGACAAAGAACTACAACAGTACAGTTGCCATTACAAAATCAGTCATAGACACAAATTGCATACTCATATCAATGAATGACGCCTTCAGAACTGCTGGTATCATTAACTCTATCAGTCATAACATATCCTCAATTGTTGAAATCCGGAAAGCTGATCAAGATAAGTTCCATTATTTGAATTAATCTCAGAATTTTATAGTAAAATATATCTAATTCTGATAAAATTGTATTTATTAATATATTACTATTCTAATTTGTGGTTAGAATGGATGTCTCAGGTTTAAATTAAGGGAAATCCCAAGTGGGGACATTACACCAGCCTAGCATTTTGATAAACCCAGCAAGTCTATCCCAGACTTGTGAATCTGGAAAACCTGTTGGTTCTTGAAGAACTCCAAAGTCCCAAAACCCAAACTTGGGCAGCAAAAAATAAACAGAAAGAAAAGGAAAACCCTAACGTGACTAGAAGAACAATAAACCTAGACCTAAAAGCTAAGTTACCGATTTGGGTACGGATACGGATACAAGTACATATTTGTAGGTACGGCAAAAAAAAGATTCCCTGGGTACGGGTACGGGTACGGGTACGTCCGTACATACATACATATATGTGTATGTTCAAACATTATAGACTATAACATTGTATAACTACAAGAAGAGTGATACTCATAAATCCATAATTGCCAATAAATATCAAAAAATAGAATATTTTGATACCTCATTCATAATTTGCAAAAAATGAAAATGCTCAAGTTTCAAAATGTCATTACACAATGAAAATTCAAATTATAATTGATTTTAATATTCATGTTCTTCATCAGAAGAGTCAAGGTCAATATCAACATTTGGTTCAATTTCATTTGAACCACAATCAATTGGATTGCCACTACCACTAGTTGTGTCAAGTGCAGAAGCTGGTTCAATTTTATTTTTCAAACATTTGACAAAATACCAAATCATTAACAACACAAGGAAAGTGATTTCACAAAACATAAGCAAACAGCTGCCACATATGCATAATGTAAATCAACTGAAATCAATCTCAGTATTGCTGATATAAAGTTTACTAACCCTGTGTTGATATGTATAGCTCGCAAATGCAACTGAAATGATATTTAATTGCTTGCTTGCTGGCATATTCTGATAAAAAATGCTGTCACGAAGTTGTGGGAGTGAAACTGAGGTTTTAGTTTATGAAACTATGCTTGGGTACAGCCCTTTGGTACTTCCTAGATGCCTGGGTTCTCTATGGGTTCTTCACAGAGTGACCCATAGAGAACCCAAGTACCTAGGAAGAACCCGAACAGTACCAATACCAGGACCTGAGCTAAACTAGAAGAATCCGGTAACTTAGCCTAAAAGAATAGACAAAAAAAACAATGGTGACAAAACATATGCTCCAAACAAAAACAAAAAAAGAACAAATAAGTGATTTTGCTAAAAAATAGAATTAAGTTTAAAAATTTCAGATACCAATAGGTATGCTAAACAAAACCATTACAAATTTCAAATTTTGAAACATTACATACTAATTTAAATTCAGTTTTCAATATCAGAAAGATCAAATTAGGATCTCATGATAGATAAGTTCTGAGTTCACTAATCAGCACTGTAGGTCTTAAATCAAAAAGATCAAACTAGAATCACGGAATATTTTTAAAATATTTCAGCATCTAAAAACACAGACCCCAGATGCACCCATAGGAGATTCGTTTCAGAATCCGATTCTGCCCGAAAAACCCACGATTCAGCAACCTAGGTGCATGCCATTGTAACTTAAACCGTACACATATGCTGGGAAGAAAAACATAATGGTTGAGCCAAAGAAAAATTATGCGCAGGCAGAATTTGTCTTCAATGCTGCCACTTTTCATTGTGGCAGGATTTTAGATAGCTTAAGCCAGGCAAATGTATTTTTGCTTATGGCAATTTCATGTTGAGTACAGAACTGATGTGCTCTCCTTACTTATCCAAGCCTGAGCAGAAGTTTAGATGTCTGAAACGCTTTTCGAAATGCCAGCAGTGTTTCTGAGTGGCTTAGCCGCATTCAAAGTGAGTCTAACTAGAGTTAATATTGCTGGCAGAAATTATGTCCACTTAAGCCAAAGCAGAGCTTTGACTCATTCACGCCACCTTTGCCATTATGCCCTTCAACGAAAAATCATAATCACTGAAACCAATTTCAAGGCCTCAGTTTGAGATAAACAGCCAAACCATTGGAAAATTTAGCCATTTTCATACTCTTCACCACAGCCATTGGCAATCTTGAACCCCATCATTATTTCATTTTAGAACAGCTGCAACCTTGATCAACCTGCGAAAGCTGTTAGTTGAAAAAAATGACCATGACAACACAATAAACTTGCAACCTAACAAGGAAGACCACAACTTGCATTGGATTTACAGATTTCATAGGGATGCAACACTAAGCAATGCACATGATGAAATATATATGCAAATATTATTCATGAGTTTCAATATAGATGAATAAATATGATATTATGGCATGGACCCACAACATGAGATCACAATCTTAGGCACAATTATCAAGCATTGGTGTATGTATGTATTGTTGAACAGTTGAAGGCGGTGATGTATGACAGAAAGAGCCAAACCACTGTTAATAGACTCAGACTCAGAAAGCTGATTTTTGGCTCAGAATTGAACCCAACAAAAACTTTGCACAGAATTGCCAAATTTAGGCAAGACTGATATATAGCTATTTTAATTAAAAATATCACATATAGAAAAACTCAACCAGACTTGCCAAGTCTCGCAAAATGATAAGGCAGGTTTTTACTACTTGGACTCAGAACTAGGAGTCTCAGCTAGTCCTGTAAGACTGACCAAAACAGTCCCATGCTGAATAAATTGAGAGTTTCTATCATACATTCACAAATCAGCTTGTTCCTTTGTTCCACATGTGAAATAGAAAAAGAAAAAAATTTTGAAAAAAAAAGAAATCAATTGACAACATAATAGCTGATAGCTGACAAAGAAAGCTTCTCAGGTTGACCATTGCTTCTGCTACAAATCCTAATAGGATTTCAAAGGTGCCTGAGAGGCTAAGATGGATACCAAATAATTCCTAGCATCATTGCCTTACAATTGTGATTTGTTATTCCTGCACGTCCATAAGAGAAACAGTGTACAAAATGTTCCATGTATCAACACCTCAGAACAGTGAAAAATACAAAACAAACTAGATCACCCTCATTCTATGCATCATGGATCTGTTTCATTTCGGTGCAAAGATCTTTCTACCCCAGTCACAGCAAAGGTCATGGGGGTAGTACACATTTCAGTTTTCTTTAATGCCATGAAGTCTCCACGGAACACTTGGCATTAAGGAGGTTCCAGGACATGTTTCACCTGGCCCCAACACCCCTAGACATGCTATGGTATTATTGAGTTTTGCACTGGTTGTTCTTCTAGTATACGCTTTACCATAAACATGTAATGCTTTAGCCTTCCATTCACAATATCCCAATCTAATATTCACCCGCTTCATGCCTCATTGAGGGGTACTTCCCTCAAATGACTATTTCAACTTGTACTTGGAAATTATGGTTCCAGATTTAAAAAGTTTTGGTTTACCCTCTCTTGCTTTGGTTTTTAGCTTTACATCTTAATATTTAGTTACTTTCATAATATAGGGATCCTTTTATTCCTATCATATTTGGTGTAACTAAATGTACTTTCATTCCTATACTATGTATACATTAATATAGTTTATTTATTTGTGTACATGTAGTGCCATGCCCTTAATATAAATACATAGGATGCTTGAAATAAAGTGCTCCTCGATCATCACTTTTAGTGGAAGGCAGAACTTGGAACAGCAATGAGAATTTTTGGAATTCGGATCTCAATTTCTAGAAACCTGGTTACAGAGCCTGCTGTATTGGATCTGGGGCATCTTGATACTCAACCGGAACCCTATAAGACCAAAAATATTTCTGCAATAGGTATGAGAATTTCTGGAATCGAATGTCAAAAGGATGAAATTTCCATGCTAAGATTTTCTCCAATAAGTATTCATTAAGTTTCTGTGTTAGAATCAAGTCTACTTCTGTCTGGTAATTCTGAAAATTCGGGACAATGTCGGGATGAATTGAAATTCAGGAAACAATTTCCAAAGATTAAGATAATTTACTTCAGTCTGTTCATTCTCAATACTCAGAGAATTTCAAAGAGATGCAGGGGCAAATTTTCCTCAAAGTATCTGAGACTATCCAACTTCACTCACAAAAAGCCTTTAAAAACTCAAAAAAATGGTCACAATTTTCATGAGTCATTGTAGAGACATCATTCTGAGAGAAGCTTTGACCAACAACACTACGAAGGTTTTCTTTCTAGCTATCGAAAAGAAACAAGTTATATTGATGTTAACACGTGAGAAAAATTGGTCAATGGGTACAAAAGTACAACCATTGAATTTAATGCAAAAATTATAAATATCGTCTCTCCCCATGAATCCATAGACAATATTATATGTTCCTTTAAATCAATGAGCTTAAACAATAGATATATCATCAAGAAAATAGTAAAATACATTTGGTACCCATCATGCATTTTAAATAAATTTGATGAAAGATATCCTTCTACAAAGAAAATAGAATATGTATTGAAAACCTGCTGTATACATTGGCATTTTCATCCCTCATGAGAACTAGAACTTCTTTTGCCTGATTGAAATCTTCCTGAATTACAGCAACAATTATGTTAACTGCATCATACCGAGGATCAGGTCGCAGGTCTCCTCTTGACTCTGCATGGATCTGGTCAACAGAAGATTTAATAAGCCACCTTTATTCTGTTAAAACTTAAAATAACCTCATCTACTTTTAATTTTTCAAATTTATTTTGGATTCACAAAAGAACCATTAACACAAAATAACAAAAGGAAAATGAAGGTAAAACAGTAAACAGAGCCATAAGTTTCCCCAACTCAGTGAAGAGGTTAGTGGCCAACACCACATTTGAGCTCGACACGCACTTTGAGCTTTGAGCATTATTCAAATAGGTTTTCAAATTTGATGCAAAACACTATAAGCATTGCTTCTATCTATCTATCTACATGCATTGATGTTTTCTGTTTCAACAGCAAATTCTTTGAAAAGAATTTAAATCATAAATTCAAAGACTGGACAGAGCACCGATCTGTCATCCTTTCTTGGTTACACAATCTTAAGCAAACATGTAAATTCACATTTATGTCACTGTAAGCAATATACAGTTACATTACTCCCATTATGTTTTCTTTTACTTTTCTGTCAACTCATGACAGTTGTAAGCTGTGTACTTCTGCCTGACATATAAAAGAAAGGAATTCATTAAACTAGAATAAAAATTGGAGAATAGAAAGGGTATAGCATATGGTTACCTCAATGCTCATTAGAGTTAACTGTTGGCCTGCACCAACACTTGCAGGATCACGAAAGCCAGTTTGACTAATAGGAGTCTGCTTGGCTCCTGCTGGAGAAGGAGCTGAAATCTGAGAAACATCTCTCCAAATTTTGGGACTCTCTTCATGGATTGCTTCCTTTTGTAATTTTCCATCTGGCAACTTTTTACTTGGACTGCTGACAGGGATGTTTTCATCTTCAAATTGGAGCTTCTTTGAAATGTGATGAGCTTCAAGCCACTCAGAAGATTCAGATAGCCTATCTGCACACTGCATATGGTTTAGTAAAGGCTTTGTGATGCTATCTTGATCTAATGAATTAAGGTTTCCAATTTGATTTACTTTTGCAGAAAAAGGTTCATGTGTTTGAAAATATGTTTCTGCACATTGGGAGGAATTATCTGATCCACTTATAGATACACCAGTCTCATCAAGCTTTGGAGAAGCAAGCTTAAAGCTATCATTATAACTTGGAACACCAGCACTATGTTTGCCATTCATTTCCATTTTAGTCACTCTGGCATTTTGCAAAGTATGGATGATCTTATTATCTACTTGAGAATTTGGAAGGTTACCCACGCTATCACCTTTTTTCTCAGATGCACCACTCAAACTTTCAACTTTTGCCTGCAACAACCAATTTACCACAGCAGATCTGGATGGTGGTGGCTGTGGAGGGGCTAGAAGATATAACACAGAGCCATTATTTTCATAATGCTTTGGAATACCCATTATAGTATCAGCACCATGGCATTTACCCTCAGTATTTCTATCCATACCCTTCCTCTCATTCAGGCTCGTCCCTTGGTCTGTTTTCATGAAAAATGGATGAAGATATTCGGTTTCTCCAGATTTCACTGCGTGGAACATATTTTTCTTAGTCCTGATGGTCTGTATCCTTGAAGAAAGAATACAATAGAAAAGCTACATAAACAATTTTAGAAATGTAAAAGTGTCCTTCTAACTAATATATAGCAGTAACCACCTGACCATGTCAGAGAAATGCAAGCAGAAGAGAACCAAACAAAGCACCTATCTAACGTTCTGTAAAAAAGGAAGATGAGCATTCAAGAGCCACTGCCATCAGGAATGTCCCAAGTACTATTTATCAAAGCTAATATAAGAATTGAGATTGAATGACATTTGGGTTTGAATATAGTTGTTTATCAAAGATCCACCAAACACAAACAATGGTGAAGAATATACATATTTTAAGAAGCCAACATTTTGAAAACAGGGAAGGATCTAGTATAAATGAAATTGACATGGATGGTTACCCAATTAGCTTGATGATAATACCCTTATGAGGATCGTGATGATGAGACAACTTGATGGAACACTGTGGATGTAGCTCAACATTGATGGTTGTCCAATAATTTAGGATATCCATAATTTGGGAGATTTGGGAATAATACCCTTACGAGGGTCATGAGACAACTTGACAGAACACTAAGCATTGATGATTGTCCAATAATTTAGGATATCCATGATTTGGGGAGATTTATAACAGGTTATGAGGTATCCTGGTGAAGTTCTACCTGTTCCAAGAGTTGTATTCAAGATAAGTTTCTAAAGCATATATGGTTATGTTTGGTCCAGATGTTTTTAATTTTCGATCAATGTATTAGTAATTTTTAATTTTAGTACAACAAGCCTAAGAAGGGGTATTAGAATATACTTACTTTTGCAATAAAGTCACCATAGTGACTTAGTTGTGTATAAAAATCTTAGGTATTATATATATTTATAATTTTGGCCAAGCGTGACATTTATTTACTGTCAATTACATCTCTCGAACTCTATAAGGAGATGAACCTCTTTGTAATAGACACTCCAATATTCTATAATATTATAGTGTTATCATCTGTATACCTCATTTGTGCTTATTGCTCATTTTTTTTTTATAAACACAACTTACATGTGATTTATAGAAACACAATTTTCATTAAGTTCAGCCATAGCCAAACAGTAGTTTCAAAGACATAATTCATACCTTCAAAAATGGAACCAGCTATCACTACAGACACATCAGGAAGATCCTCCAACTTCCCATAATAGACTCCACCATGCTCTACGGATGTGAGGTTACCATTCTCAATGTCTAGTTTTATCTGATCCTTAGTTGGCGGCTTCTTATGAAATCCCAAGGGAAACAACTTACCTTCTAAACAATCTTTCTGACTCTCTGAATATAATTCTATGTCTTCTGGTATAATAGAATCACTATCATCCCTCACAAAAAGTTGGAGCTGCTGTCCAGAAACATGTAACAAGTTCTCACTTTCACTTTCAAGCCTCTTTTCTTTACAACTTGTTTGACATTCATCACCAGGCTTCTCCAATGTGCCTAGCAAACCTCTTTTCTCAATTGAAGGTTCCTTGATGCCAGTATCATTGAGAAGATCATCACTGCAGCACTGTCTTTCCTTGCTTGCGGCTGGTGTAATTTGCTGCTGCCAACCATACTCACTTTCCCAGCTCCTACTATGAGAATTGCATTGAGAAACCTGATTGATTCCATTTGAAGTATCTGCCACCTGTATCCTTAAAGTAGATTTTCTCTGACACGAGTCTTCACTATCACTGGCATATAGCAAACAAGTCTGCAGTTCTGGGCATGCAGCTACTGCTGTTTCTTGAATTTCCTTGCATTGTACAATGCCTCCACAAGTTCTCTTTTCTGAAACCGATTCCTTCAGCATGAGAAGACCTGATCCCATGCTGCACTCTTCTCTTAGCAAATTTTTAAGATCTCCAGGCTCAATGCCAATGCAATCATGCTTTATATCAGATTTGTCCTGAAATTTCTCCCTTGGACACTCTCTCTGACTATGGCAACTATCATCTTCAGCCTGATTCTGTTTGCTATTTACCAAATCTTCACCTGCAACTACTGTCCCTGGTTTCAGAGAGAATGGAGCTTCTTCATTACAAATATCTCTTCCATGTTCATTATGCTGCTCCCCACAAACTTCCACAGTATGTTCAACTGCCTTCAGCTTAACCAATGGCAGTGGCCCATACTGAAAAACTTTGTCATCCACCACCTTATTACCATATTTTCCAGAGCATTCTTTTAAGTCAAAAGACTGTATAAAGGCACTATCCTTTGGAACCATGGATAAACGGCATTGTTCAGGAGTACCACCATTCAAATATTCATGTATGTCTTCAGTCCTTTGGCATTCCTTCTCCAAATTGTTCATACTTTGTTTACATTTAGCACCATGCTGAGTTTCCCTATCCTTAGTCAGCGTTTCCAAATCATTACAATGCTCCAATTCCAATGTTCCAGTCCTGCTCTTTCGCTTTTTTCTCATTAGGTCCCTCAAGGACAACTCCTTTGCCTCATCTACATTTTCCATATTTACTGAACCTTTCTCCTCCCACGAATCAGTCACAGAAACATCAACATTTTGTACAAAAGCAGTTTTACTTGTTGAGCTATTAGCACCATTTTGTTCCTTTAATGCTGAATTACAGATTAAAGGTACACTGTCACTAGTGAACGAATCTTTGTAAACTCCTTTGTTCGACAACGGCAATGAGCCCCACACTGCTCGATTCACAACTGACTCATCTGCAGATGATGATGAAGTAGTTATGCCCCTGGAAATATTATCAGAGGTCTTTGAAATAGGTTTTCTCTTCTTCCTTCTATTCCTTTTATCCAGCAGAGAAGCAGTTTTGGAATCTTCAACAAGATCATCCCACCCACCATCCACTTGTGGAATTATATTTTGAGGTGGAGAGACATTATCCAGATATTCAGGAACTTCTTCTCCACTTACATGACCTAAATGATTACTTTTGTCCCTCGTGTAATCTTCAACATCTAAAATTGAACTAAGAATCTCTTCACACTCTTTCTGCGATGCATGCTCAAAATTTGTATGAGCCATCTCCAGAACCCTCTCTATCGAATCAGAATTCAACAACTGACTTAAAACTATTTCTTCATCTTCTCTGTCCTCGGTATTAGCTTGAGAGGATGCTAACCATCTTAATAGTTCAATTGCTTCCTTATCTACATCCTGCAAACATGAATCTTACCATTATCTTATATAATGCTTAAATGCCCACTATATGAGAAAAAAAAATAAGAAAAGTAAAACCATACAAAAATTGAGAACATCTAGATCAATACCTTCAGCTCAGTACTTTGCGTCATTTGAGACCTTACAACATCCTCATCAACCAGTGCTTCAATTACATTAAACCCTTTTTCACCTGGAACAAGAATTCTTGTATCAGTTGCTGCATCCAACAATCTAATGGGAGAGGACATGGGGAGTTCAGGTATGAGATCTTTGTTATTCGCTGCTTGTGTATGCTTCATCAGTTGGTCACACATACCCATAGATCTCTGACATGAAAAACGCTCTTCACTTGAGTTTGAGCCGTCAGTTTTTGCCTGCATTATTTGTCTATTTTGATCTGCTATGTCATTTGCTTGTGACAACATGAGTGAGTAAGATTTTGAAAAATTTGTTTTCTGCTCCTCCATATTAACGAGTTTTGACAAGAAATTATGATATTCTTGTCCATGTGAAAGGGTTTTCAATACTCTTTCTGAAGATGGTTTCTGATCATCAATCTTCTCTATAGCCATATCCATGCCCGTTCTCAAACATTCTTCCTGAAATGAGAATAACAAAGCACTAATTTAGTAATTAGTTAACATACAAAGGGATGATTACAAAAGCCAACGGTTCAAGATATGGCTACAGGTAAATTACAAGCATACATAAATTATATAAAAGATTGTGAGAAACAAACCTCCCAAATTTGTATTAATGACTGAACCATTTTCACCTCCAGTCCAGCTTGAGACAAAGGAAAATACATTAGTTGATGCTGGTTCAAAATTTCTGCAGAACAGCATTATTAAGATATTGGAGTGTGCTTTTTCTCTCTGGGTTGACTATCCATTCAAAAACACATAATTAGAATATCTCTCTTAAGTTTGTCTCTACCTTGTACACTCGTATCTCCCTCAAGATCGCAGGTGCTCTGTCGCTTATACGGTGGCCGCCTTCCTTGGCATGGAGAAACCTCCATGAAATCTGGCACACCTAATGACCAAACCCATTCACTGGGAACTTTTGATCTCAGCCATAGTTCACAGTTATTACTAAGAGCCTTGGGTGTATTTCTGTTGTCCTCACCAGTTGAATTGCTAATGCAATGCCTTATAGATGATTTAATATGTTCAAGCGAACTCGGGGTAACTGGTTCAACTTCATTTCCATAACAGATTCCATCCCTTCTCGAAGATTTAGTATATTCAAGAGGACTAGGTGTAACAGGTTCAACTTCAGTTTGATGAGAGGCTTGCTCAGAATCTAATGCAACTAAATTATCATCAATAGACTGCCTTCCAACTCTGAGCTTTAAAGCAATATCCCTAAAAAGGCTAGATTTTTTTGAAATACCATCTGGCAAAGGATAGCGAAATTTCACTTTTGATAAATGTATGTGACCCATTCCATACAAATTATGATCAATCTGTAAAATGCAAAAAAAAAAATGATAATTCCTTTTATGTTAAATGCATAAGAGTTAACTAAATGAAATTACATAAACACTGGTTTAAAAAGCAAACAATGAATTAATAGAAGATTTTTTGACAAACTCTGTTTTGTATGGTAAAAACTGTTTCCATCAACCAGAAAAACAGAATAAAAATCTAAAAGATAGAACTCGAAAGCATCAAGAGACTTAATGTGCTTTCATATGAGTCAGACTAAAAATTATCTGACCCATTTCATACAAATTCAAATTGTGATCAATTTGGAAAATGCATATAAAATGCCAACAGATAATAACTTAAGCATTCAAGTTCAACATAGATAATCAATTATTTTCCTTTAAGGTAGATTGCATAAGAATGAACTAAGTGAAAATTTAAAAAGCATTGGTTTAAAAAATAAACTAAAATTTCAAAGACAACTTTAAACAGACTTTACTTTGTGTGGCAGTCTAGCTTTCATAGACCAAAAGGACAGAACCAAAATCTGACAGAGAGAAATCAAAGACACTAAAAAACTTCTTGTTCTTTAATGTAGCAGAGATTATAAAAGTATGTGACCTATTCCATACGAATTGTGATCAATCTATAAATGCATACAAAATAGTAATGGGAGATAAACCTTAGCATTCAAGTTCAATAAAGATAATCAATTACCATAGTTGCCAGGAGGCTGGAACTGGTACTGGTGCAGGAAATGAGTAACGGTAATGGTATGCCAGTTTTTCTTTTAAATAGGAGATGGTTACATGAAGACACTATATATAATATTTGCTAATAATAAAACAATGATATATTGTATAAATATTAAACAGACATCAAGTTTAACTCTAAAACCACTATAATGAATTTAAAATCTTAAAAATAAACTACACATTTAAAAAAAAAAAATAAATTGATAAATATTAATCATTTTTAATTTTAAATTACTTCAATTAAGAAATTAAAGTAAATTAAAAAATAATTAATATAATATAAATTTGTGGTTTCTATTAACAAATTATAGTTTACAATTAAAATGTTTAACTTAAACTTTTAATAGTAGATACAAAATATATAAATATTAAATATTAAATAACTAATTTTAATTTAATAAAACCTCAAAGTTCAATTTAAGTATTTATTATTTAACCCTAAAATTTAAAAATTTGATTGTAACTTTTCAAAGTAAAACTTGTAAAAATATAAACAATAAAGGTTTATGGCTATGGAAGAAAACGTCAGGAAAAGAAAAAAGATCTTCCAAGCAGGACTGGGATAGGGCTGAGCAGATAGTTACAAGATTGAAAAAGGAAGCCAACTCTGCAATCAACATTTGCCAACTTTGTTTGCTAGTTTTGTCATAATTCCTCAGGGCTCTGCAACTTCTACAGCCAATAACAAATTTGTATGCTACTTTTGGAACTCCATTTGCCATTTTGCAATCGAAGATCTAATGAATCACATTCAAAAGATCTCGACGATGAATGGGTGTGATTTGAAACAGTCAAACATGAATTGTGAATGATTTTTTAGAATTTTTTTTAAGGGTTTTTAATTCAGTTTTAAGTTTTTTCTTTTAAACTGAACAAGATGTGGTCAGGATGTCTCTTATCTTGGAAACATATTTGTACACATCTCTGGTATGGGAAATATGTCCCAGACTCAAGGTTGTGTCCCAGAGGGTGGGAGACCCGTCTCCCTACAACACTCTCAATCACTCTCTTTCTGGGTCAAATGCATAAGAATGAACCTAGTGATAAAGTTAAAAAACACTAATTTAAAAAATATACCACCAATCCAAAGAATATTTTATAGCAGACTTTAATTTGTGTAATAGCATTTCCATCAACCATAAAAAGTAAACAGAACAAAAATATAAATGATACAAATCAAAAGCACCAACAGACATATCATGCTTTTATATTAGCTCAAGCTATACAGCACAAAGTTCTTAAAATTTGTTACATAGAAAAAGTCACAGATTTGACTCCAGAGGTGATTAGGTTTGTACACTTATTTGAATAAATATAAAATAATCAACAATCAATACCCATGTGAACTCCCACAAGAAGCGGCTTCATATACCAAAAGGGTGTCTCACTTAGTGTTAACTTATAACCTACCTTTAGATTTAGGTTTTCTACAAACCCCTATCTTGACCTCGAATCTTGATTTATTTAGTGTTTGACCAATAATATTATTAGCAGCTAAATTTTCAGCTAGCGGAATGATACCTTCTTTTAAGGGTTAGAGAGTATGCACAGGAATCAGCAGAGTTCTACCCTGATCCTAAGCATTCAACCATGTCATCTCTGTATTTGGTCAGGATGTTGATCTTTAGTTATTCTTGTCTACTTTGTGTCAATTATATTTTACATTTCAGTATCATTTTACAGTTGCAAATTGTCTAGTATATGCTTAAGGCATTCCTCCAGTATTCTTTGTATTTGTTTTCCCCTTAAATTAATACCTATACATGAGATGCACTCTCCACGTTTATGTGGAACATATATTTCCTCATTTTCATGTACTTCGATATTCAAGGTTTCTGTAACTGTCACTTTATGCACTTGATGCAAGTAAAGAGATCGAAAATTGAGCAAAACTGTACAAAATCCAATTCAAAATTTACAGAAGTCTACAAGAATTGTGTAGTGGTGAATAAATTCATATTTCTATTTTAAGGATGAACCCTTGCATCATCTAGATTCTAGGGCAATGATGCAAAGTATCAAGAACTCATATGGAAGGCTCACTTCAGCAAGGTCGGAGGTCATTTTGGAGTTAATAAGACTGATTTGATTGATTTTGAATAAATATCTGATATTTTGTTTGCCATCTCATCGGATACAATAAAATTGTTACATCCCACTTGTGCCCTAGTTGTTAATATGTAGTATTTACGCCCCGATATATGTTGCACTAGTACATTTATGCTATACTTGCAGGATGTTTAACATGCCCTAGTTTTCATGATTAACTTGAACGAATGTACCCTAGTTTTGCATGTTTAAATGGAATGAATGTGCCCTAGTTTTGCATGTTTAATTGGAATGAATGTGCCCTAGTTTTTCAGCTTTAATTGGAATGAATGTGCCCTAGTTTTTCATGCTTTAATTGAATGTATATGTTCAGATGTTCATGCATATTTGATGTCAACTATGCTTATAATGATGACTTGATGAATCTTGATTGGTAAATTGATAAGATGTTTTACTTTTGTCAATGAATTATAAAATGTCAGAATAAGACAAGATTTTGGATCTAACTGATTAGCCACGTGTGTGTAGGAGATCGTCGTCCTCTGCGAAGGGAGGGAAAGTATCATTAGGGTGGGAGGTAAAGAGAAGAAAGAACTCATGCCGTCTGAAACTCTAACCCTGAGCCAGGTAGACTTACGATTGACCTTGTCAAACCTTGATAGTCATTGCATCAGGCAACCTAGATGGTCCATGCAGAGAATTTAGGGTTCATAACCCTAGGTTATGTTTGCGTTACAAGGTAACTCGTTAATATTATTTTAAGGAATTTTAATTAATTATTCTTTAAATGTCTCATGAGGCTCATGTAATATATTCATATATGTAAATATATGAATATATATTATACAATACTCTTGGAAAGGTTAAGTAACCTTAAAAATAAAATAAGGGTAAAATAAAAACCTTGTTATTTATTTAATTAAAAAAAAACATAACCTATCCTCTAGTCGCTAGAGGTGAAAGTGATGTGAGGAAATAAGTTTTAAATAAAACATTTTTACCTTATTCATAACGCTATGCTCATTACATATTTTCATTCAATGAGCAAGTTATAATATTTTATCGGGCATATAGGAGGTTTGCTAAAACAAAAAGTAATACAAATAAAAACCATTTTATCACACAACCTTGGTATATTTTTTATCAGGCATTTTGGAGAAAAGAGACTAAACGTATTATCAACATTTCATTGTATTCATATGAAAAAGAAGATATTTTATCGGGCATTATGGTGTGAGCCGAGAAGCTTCACCAGCAAGCTGGAAGAAGTGTAAAACACGTGAGGAGAAGGAATGATTTTCACATGACTCTTCTTGGCGGTTTGGGAAGGAAACATCTGGTATTAGGGCAATGAAGGAAGTAAAAAAAAGACGTGTTTCCAAATACATAAGCAAATTTGGATAAGAAACAATGGAATTCATTCTTCATCCTAAGGTGAGAAACAAGGATTTTGCTCTGCAATTTTTGTCATTTTCAGCTCTGCTATTTCGAAGTTTAGAGGGTTGCTTGAGAAGGGCGCTAGAATTACATTCTCTGACATGAATCTTCATTTCACAGGTCATGTATTCTGGGTATACCCTACGATTTTGTCTACATTTCATTCATTGTCTATTATGCTTTGAAATATGGTGTTTGTTTTAAAAAAAATGGTAGATAGATTGAAATGAATGAATTGCAGAATGCTCTCTGTTTAGCTTGAATTATATTTCTGGAAAAATACACCAACTGTAGTGAATATGATAGTGCTTTGAAAATTGTTTAAGGTTAAACCCTTCTGCAGTTTAAAAATGAAAATATGTACTATATCTGCCATTTTCTGCTATTAATCCAGATTTAATTCTGTTCTTAGAATTTAAGAAGGAATTGAAAAATTTGAACCAGTTCTTCTACCTATACATTAATATGATACACATATATATATATAAATATATTTACATGTATAAGTATAGCTCGGAGAATGCTATTATTATGTTATCGCTATTGTGGAAATACTGTTGTATACCATACTGAACAGGGGGTTTGCATACCCAAAATTACATTATGAGAATTTAACTTCATAAATGAATAATCTCTCAGCTTTGACTAAAACTGAAATAAAAATCTGAATAACAGAACCTCTGTTTCCTTCATAAAATTTTGTGGGCAATCTGTAGTTATCTGAGTTCCTTAATAGAACTTGTGGTTCTGCTTTTATATCTAGGCCTGGTTGTAAAATATACTCCCACTGTTAAAAACCCTTAGACTGTAGCAGCAATCTTCTTGATATTTGGGAAAATTTATTCAAAAACCTTGAATAAGAGCAGTTTGTTAAGTTTTCTTTAAGTAAATTAAGCCTAAAATCTGAAGCATCTGGTAATGCTTAACATGTATGTGAAGGTAATTTATATTTGTGTATACCTGTATATGTACATTAACATATACTGGTAGGTGTATATCAGTATGGTTACGACCAGTAATCAGCTAGATGAAGCAACTGGTAACACTTAACATATATGTGAATGTATATATATTTGTGTATACTTGTATATAAACTCAACATACGTCTGTAAGTGTATTTTAGTATGGTTTATAATTGCATATTACAAGAGATAACCAGTAAGGTTTCCAAACCATACCTCTCAGATTAGAGAGGGTGCGGGTGCTTTTTCTTAGACTTGGAATAAGAAGATTTCTTATCTCTTGTATGAGCATTTTCAGATTGGTCTAAGTCTGATATAACATCAAAACAGTAGCGATAGACAACCTATGTAATTGAGATTATCATCTCAGGACTATGAAATAAACTAATACCCTAGCCTGGGAAGGTAGTGGGTAGAAGGGCACCATTGTACTTCAATGCAGATAGCATCACCATTGAGAGATTACTCTCGAGATGCCTGGACAGTAGAAGAGTCATGTCAGGCATGGTTTATATTCCATACTTATGAGTTGGATGTATAGCTAGCGGCTCTTATGCCCCCTTTTTTCCCATGCCAGGGATTTAGTTGAACCATCACAAATCATTGCAATCTTTAATGAGAAGAAACAAACAGTAACAATAAGAGTACTAGAGCTGTTAACAAATGAAAGTTAAACATATATTTGGTCATAGTTCCTATATGAGTTCAGCCGAACCCATTTGACCTTAGATCCATGCCGAGAAGGGTGTGATCATTGACAATGCGTTAATTCATGCTTGCAATGTTAAACCTTGGCCAAGGTGGTGCTGCATAATGCATGCAACCGTTTGATCATCAGTACCAGATACACCTCTAGTCAGGAGCGTCATACTAATAGGGAGTTACCCTTAGTGTATGTCCAACTAATGCATGTAGGTCCTAACACCAAGTCTCAGATGGCATTGAATTCCACTTCCCGTTACCTCCCTGCGAAGGGTCGAGCCAATCCAGTTGGATATGGCACGAGGGACTAGATAGTCCATGGTTGGGCGGAAAAGCGCCCTAATGATACTTTCCCTCCTCACTAGTATCTTGGTAAAGTTATGAAGTTCAAAATGTTAGCATCAGATGAAATGTACTTTCTAAACCCTCTCTCTTTCTATTAATGCAATGTTATTTATTTTCCTATCTTACGATGATGTTTGGTTTAGATCATTGCAATTACTTTCAGTTATTGTTATCCCAAAAAAAAAAAAAAAAAAAATCTCTTCTTTTTCATGTTAAGTTGTAATGATCATGTTAACGTCTATATTTGTTAACAGTTATATTTGTTTGAGCAAGTTACATCTTTGAATAAATGCTTCATTAAATTTTAGAATGTTACAAAAATACATTGTATCTTGTAGCCCATTTGCAATTGCAAAGTCGGCTAACAAGAAGAAAGAAATATACACTCCTCTGCTGGCACTAAACAAGACTTATGAATCAATTTACATGGATTTCCTTACAGGTTTACCTACTACTAAGAATAGTAATGATTGTGTCTACGTAGTAGTTGACAGACTCTCAAAGATGATAATGCCTTCACAATGTGAAAAGACTGTCTCGTATCTAAAAACAACTAAATTGTACTTTCAAAACACATCGATCTAGTTTGGATTACCACCTACCAGCATATTTGATAGCGACCAGTGCTTCCTGTGGACAGGAGGCTAATCCTGTAGGATCTAACATTTCAAGCAACTCAGAATACAAAAGTACTACCATGTGCCATATGTTATCTTCATCACAAGTTTTAGGACACTCCCCAAAACACGTGTCCATATCATGAAGCTCTAACTCCTTTATTTATGCCACAAAACTCTGACATTGTTGGCCTTGTTCTACACAGTTGTTCTGTCGCATTACCAGAAAATTCCAAAACGAAGGATATGAATAGACAAAAGACTACCAGTTGCATTTCTTGCAACTGTCATGACTGCCATTTTCTACACTGGTATGCTAATGTAACATGGCTATCCTTTAATGGAAGCCAATACATGAAGACATCCTACATACAAACTCTTAGATCTTTTACATATAATTTGCATGATACAGTCTTGCAATTTTTTGTCCAAACTTGGTGTCACGCTACTTGTGTGCTCTCTTTGTCTAACCCTCTGATTTGATATTTGCACTGTACTATTCTTTAATTGCTTCTGGTCATAACACATTTAAATCTGTTTTGATTGTGTTGTCCGTTGGACACACCTGGGACGAAAAGAAAATATAATAATTGGCAGAAACAAAATCCTGCAAACATAATGCATTTCAAACATTGCCTCAGAAAAGAACTTAAAGGTCACCAAAATGGATTAAGATAAGAAAATCAAAGCCACCATTAGTTGATTGGCCATGCTGAAAGAATTCTACCATTTCAATGCTTATAACAAGTCGAATCTTCCTATTCTTCTCATTTATAGATTTTCAATATAATACTAGCAATACTAGTATTATCCTCAATATCTTGATCCTTAATTGCATTCTTGTGCATCCACGATACTGATATTTATTCCAGGAATATCAACCCCATCTCTATTAATTGATTTTCTTTAGAATGGTGAGGATCTGCTTGACTAATTGTCAGAACAGACATTGCAATGCTACCCATAGAAGCAAATATTGTTCTCAGGAATTTCTCAGCACGCCAAAAAATAAACATATTTTCAATTTCTCAAGATATTACTGGAAAAAACCAAGAAAATATCAGGAACCAAAAAAAAAGAAATAGCTGATTTTTTAAACATTTCAAGCCATCCTAATTACATAGAGTGGGAGTGAAAGTAAACAAGAATGTACATCATGAATTGAAAAGTGGATTTTTTTCATTAATTCTGAGATCCCTTATTACAGATTGTCAGATAATTGTAACATAAATGTTTTTAACAATGTTAATAAATGACGCAGCCAGAATGATAATTAACTTTTAATGCAATAAATTGCAGCTAAGGTAAATATGACTCATTAACCCTATAGTTCTCCTTAACTATCAATTTGAAAAGAATAAACTATACACAAACTGTTAACTACAGTTGACACCAAAAGTCTCCCCTCTTCAAATAACCAGGTAAATATGACTCATTAACCCTATAGTTCTCCTTAACTATCAATTTGAAAAGAATAAACTATACAAAAACTGTTAATTACAGTTGACAACAAAAGTCTCCCCTCTTCAAATAATCCTTAAGTTTGCAACAGTGGAAAAATTTATGTGGTAAATAAGGACAGAAATATCCTGTCTTAACAACATTTCATATTAATCACTTTGATCAGCAATATTTTCTATAATGTTGATAGCAGTATTGATGCCCATATTAATTGATCACAGTACTAAGAACTAGAAGAATGCTACTGAACACTATACTGATCAAGAATGCATAGGTCACAGTTCACACTAATGACAGAATGCTACTAACTAGTAATCGTAAGTTGATAACTAATCACAAAAGGAGTTATGTCAGAGAACGATAATGATGACAAATATCTCCACAGGTAAAACATTATTAACAGCTGATCTGTAACAATGAAAATTCCCAAACAATTACCTCAATAATATAAGTATATTACAAATAAAATAATGACAACAATAGCCATTGATGAGTAGAAGCGATAGCAAATCAATGACAACACTAACATTTCTGATGCAACAATAATGACAATTCAAAGGAGAGCATAACCATTTGACATTTTTGTCTAGTAATGACTATGCTCACAAATCATGAATAATGACAACTATTTGTTGTTATGAATGGCAATAATCATATTCACTAATCAGACAGTCATGTTCCCTATCCACAAGGTTTTCAAACCCAGTTATACCAGGTGTCTTCAGAAATGTAGATAACCATGTTCATTTTTGAAATAAAAACAGCAATAATTGTCGTTGTCCCTTGCCAACAGATCTAACTACTATTCAATAACAACTAGAAATCTTAATAACTACTTACAACTTTCAAGATGTATAAACCAATTATAAAATTTCTAAAATAGAATGATCACAAACTTGCATGTCTGAGACTTATATAGAGAAAACACTAAATTACTACTAGTGACATATTGCCAATAATTTATATCGGTGAAAATATTGGTCAAAGATATTTTGAAAAAGTCACAATATTTTCAATAAAATGTCAATAACCCTGCAAAGAAAAGATGTATCACAATATTTTAAAGATATTTACTTCTATGATTTGCTACTTTCTAAGGCACTTGCCTTCTCCCTGAAAGGACTCTTTAAAAGGGAGCATCTCTTTGCTTAAAGCCAGTTTAACTCCTCAGGGATCATCAGCCTCCATCATTCTAGATTTTAGCACTTAAGAGAGCTGCTCCCTATCCTTGAACTTATTTTTCTGCGAAGGGTTCTTTTTCTACTTCTATGTCTTGTTTTTATTTTGGATTTCTTGAGTACAAATATTGATCAGCAAATATCTAGGATTTGTTCTTATTGTATCTAGTTGCTATGTGTACATATCCAAAACAATTTTCTTGTGTTGTCTGAAGCAAGAACGATATTATCCCAACATAGCCCAGCCAACCTTCATAAATGATTTTTTAGATATTGCAACATAAAACCCCAGTAATCTATGCTTCACAATAAAACAGTGCCTTATCAATGGCAATGGTCTCTAAACAGCATTAAACTTGATTAAAAAAAAAATATTAGTTAGACATACATTTACTACATACCATTCTAAGTTTTGGAAAATCATTCACATGTTAAAATCATACAACTAAAGAATATAGAGTAGATTTGCATCTACAATTATGTAATGTCCCCTTCCCAAGCATAAGTCAAATCAAAACCCTTAGCCTATTATTTCATTTATCATGGGCTAATGGGATGGTGCAAGGAAAATAATTTTAAAAATTTAAGTTAAGTTGTCCAAAAAGTAACTTTAACTTGTATTTCAAAAAGGCAACTTATGTTTCATTATTTAAAAAAGATTGTTTTTAAATAGGGACCAAAAGTGACACTACAAATAAAGTTTGGGGGGAGAATGGAGCATTAAAATTATTAATATTATTCCTCAAAAAGGTCTATATATTACCGTTTGCATATTCCAAATTCATTTCTCTTGTGAATGAACATTACTCATCTTTTCTGCCCAAGGGCGAGAACACCCTTTGGTAAAGAATAGATTTGAAGATAAAAATCCACATATTCATTTAAATAAATTTCCATCTAAAAATTATCATTGTGTCGATAAGATGCAGAGTTCTTCCAATTTCAATCATTTGTTCAGGTGAAATTTTCAATATATAAAGTATTTATGGTGAATTGAGATCTCAGTGATTAAAATTATTAATATTATATTGGTTTGATTTGGCCGGCTATTCAACAATAATCTATGCAACCAAATTCAGTAGTCGTATTTAATTTGGAAGATTTTCTGCCAAAAAGTATTACACTATTTTTCAGATTTTGTATTGGTGGCTATATTGAGTTATGTAGCTAATAACAAGTATTTTTCTATAATGGTCAATCTAACCTTTTCACCCTACGCTCTCACCTTGCCCACATTGCGATCTTGGTGATCAAAAGGCGTTAAACTTTCATGCTTGATCATTGTAAAATTGCAAATTTCAGAAAAAAATTCAATCGTGGACATTATAAATTACTGTTAAAATAATAGAAAAATTCAATTTATAGGTTTCACGCTTGATCATTGTGAAATTGCAAAATTCAGAAAAAAAATTAGTTAGGGTTATTACTATTAGAATAATTAATTATTTTTAGTTAATCACCTTTAATTGTTCTATTAATGGTCATTTAGTTCATCATTTAATTCTTTTAGTTTGTTTATTTAATTTAGCTTAACAATTGCTTCTTTTATTAGAAGACAGATTTAGCTTTTTAGTTATTTTGCTTTTTAAGCTTTTTAGTTTCAGTTTAACAGTTTGTTCTTTTTAGACCACAATCTTGTAATTCTCTATATATACGTTGTATATTCATGAATAAATCATTCAATTATTTTTCATGGTATTAGAGCGGGTCGATGGGCTTTCTTAGGATTTGGCGAATTTTTTTAATAAAAACTCGTTAGCCTCTACCTAGAATTTATTCCAATAATTTTTTCTTCATTTTTTATGAAAAAAAAATGACACTGCTGTTTTTCAGAGGTTTGTGTTTTTACTTCCAGAATTTCGTGGGTCTATTTGTGAAAATTATGGGTTCTGAAGTACTGCAGTTCTTTTTTTTGTTTTAGCGCCTCTTCTTTCTGATAACCGAAGTCTCTGTTTTTTCTGCCAGTGAGGGCTTTATGACGAAGTGATTTTTTTTTGGAGGTTGCGTTTAATTCTACCCAAGGAGAGATCAAACCAAGGAAGTTTAAGGTGAGATGGCTAGGACCCTTCTGAATTGGCGAAGTCAAGGCCAACGAGGCGATCCGGCTGACAACGTTGGACGGAAAAGAGGTGCCCCGGGCTGTGAACGGCTCCAAATTGAAGCCGTACCACGAGCGACAGCCGCACCACCAAGTCCTAAGTGGAAATAATTAAAAATTAAAAAATTAGAAAAAAAAAAGAAGAAAACAAAACAAAGTGGCCATGTAATGTCCCTTCTCATTGATGACCTTCCAGTGGTCCATTAGCCTATCCCTAAGACCCATAGGCTAGGTGGAATGAAGAATGAAGGGTCCAGCATTGATGAAACGAGGACTTACTATTTTTATTAAGTCAGGGGATGGCTATTTTGGTGGCACTGTCCTACTGAGCTCTCCATGCTCTATCTTTGGGCGCGAAGATCATGCTTTTCGGAGCATTAGTTCTTGACTTACTACTTTTAGTAAGTGGCAGTATGGCATAATTCTATTTTTGGCAGTGGATAGGGTCCTGATTCTGCAGCAGTTCAGTGGTCTTCCTGGCTCAGTTTCATCCTGGTTTTGATAGTTATCGGTACAGGAGTCATATGTGACAAATTAAATATTATTTCCTTATCATAAGGTTTAATATTTAATTAATCTGATTAATTGCTACTGATTTATTGAATTTGGTATTAACGCTTATTTTTATACTAAGTATTTGGCGAAATTCATGTGTAATAAGGGATGTCGAATTTATTTGGAGGGATATTATTTTATATTGCATCTCTATTATTTGCCAAGTAATTAACGTGGGTCCATGCCTTCTTGGCATGAGGTTTGACTTAGGAGAATGGCGCTACACATGGGTCCACGTGAGGTGAAATGAACTGCTAATGAAGGAAGTGGAGTTTGGGGGAAATTTGCATTTGAATTTGGTTGATGAGAAGTTATAAATAAGAGCCTTGGGCTCTCATTTGAGGCATCTTGAAAACTTATAATGTTATGCTGCTGGTTTGGCAACAAAACTTAGGCTTCGGAGTGCGTCTCCCTAGTGCTACCTGGTTTCGTACTTGAAATACAGTACCTAGTTGTGCATCGTGTTCTCCTACATTCTCAGAGTTTGCTATAGACATTTTTCGTGGAAGTGATTCTGGAGACTTGCTGGTTTTTCCTGTGGCTGAAGCACATTTTCGATCACACCTTTCTGCTGGAGCAACCGACGGTTATGGGTATCAGCTCTATCCTCCTTCCTAGCCATGGCGATACATTTTGTGAGTTTTTAGCAATTTTAATTAAGCAATGAATTTCCTAGACAAAATCGAACTTTCTAGGTATAGCATGGGTTTTTGTACTTGCATTGGGATGTGTGCCAAATAAATATTGGGTTGTTTGGGTTGTAGTTTTGATTGGTTGCTGTTGTGAGTGATATATTGTGGGTTTGGGACTGGTTTGAGTTGATTCGGATGTAAAATGAGGGAGTTATGAGCATTTTGGTGTTTCCATAGGCTGCTGATTTGTACTTTCAGCCTGCAGATTGGTTGTAACAGAAATTTACATTCTTGCTGTAGAAATCTGCATTACTCTCCTTCTTTCATCACTATTTTTGTAAGGTTGTTTCAGTAGTACTGATCAATCATCCTTGCTGTTCTTATTTGTAATTCCCACTGCACAAGTGGAAGAGGCTGGCTTAGCCACCTTCTTGCTTTGTAATTCAATTTATGTACTCAGTCCTCCCACTGAATAAGTGGTCGAGTGATAAGTTTAATGCAATTGTCCTCCCGCTGAAATATGCGGTATAGTGATAGCTTAATGTAATGTCCTCCCGCTGAAATATGCGGTAGAGTGATTGAGTTTTAGTTTCTTGTTATTTTCCCTTGGCTGGTTTACCGCCGAGAGTTTGGTTTCTATTTTGCTGGATAAGTATAAGGGGCTGGCTTGCCGCCCAGGCATTGTAATTTTCAGTTTGTTTAGTGGTGCTAATGATCCCTAGAACACCGTATGCTCTCACCCTCCCAGATTGGGCTCTCGGTGAACAAAAGGTGGATGGGTTCCCTTTCAGCAGTTTGGATTATTTCTCTAACCTTAACGGGTTGTGGTGTTGCTTGTATCTCTTATTGTTAAAAAATCAAAAAAAAAATTACTGGGATATTACAGTGGTATCAGAGTTGGTTTTCCTGCCAGCCTGTGAGTTTCAGTGGGTTCAGAAGTCTCCATGAGTGACAGAGACGTCAGATACTACAACAGAGAGCAAAAGAGACAATAGTTTTAGATTCCGATAGTGTCGGAAGAGGACACTTTCTCAGAAGTACTGAGAAACAAAGGAAAGGATATAGACGTTTCAGATTCAGTGGATTCAATGGCAGATAGGACCACAGAACCGAATGAGGCACTTGACAAGAAGGCAGAAAGACAATTCACTGCCATGATGGACATGATGTCTCTACTGCTGGCCAAGCTTAACCAGAACGTTGTTGGGACCCCTAATCAACCCAACAATGGACCGGAACCCAGCACTTCTAATGCTCCTATAGGCAATGGAAACGGGAGTAACAATGGAGGTTCAGCCCCAAGGCCTTTACAACCCATATTTTTGCCCAAAGAAGTACAACAAGTTGAAACAGAGATACCCACAGCTGATGAAATAAGAAATAGCTACATGGAGTATGCTTCCCTTCCTGGTGAGATCCGAGATATCCTAACTCTGGATCAGTTTATGAATCAGAGAATGAAGAGAGAAAGGAGGAATGACTACAAGTCTGGTGCCCCAAGAGATTTCCAGCAAGCTCTTGGAAGAGTGACCATAGCATACTTTGATGGAAGCGCTAAGAGTACAGCTAGAGCATGGGTACAGAAGTTGGACAATTACTTGTCCTTGAGACCTATGCCGGAGGAGGACGCCATCAAGTTTGCTACCTTGCACTTGGATGGAGTGGCCCATGAATGGTGGTACCATGGGTTGGTCACCCTTGGTCACAACTTAGTCACCACCTACGCTGATTTCACCAACAAGCTGATTGAGAGATTTGACACCAGGGATCCAAAGGTGAAGTTTAGAGAACTTGCACAGCTTAGGCAGCAAGGTTCATTGCACACTTAAGTGGTTGAATTCCAAAACCTGTCAGTCATGGTCAGTAGCATCTCAGAGAAGCGGTTGGTTGTCCTTTTCACTGAAGGACTTGAAGAACCTTTGAGAGGATGGGTCAAAGCTTTTGATCCGCCCACCCTGGCAGAAGCTATCAAAAAATCTCGAAGCATGGAGTTGGCTGCCCCAAAGAGTAAAACTCAATCCAAGCCTTTCCCTTTCAGAAAGGATAAGAAGAAGTTCACGACCCAGACCAAGAGGTTCCCTCCGCATATGGATGATGGGCTCCATCAAGAGCTCCGGAGAAAGAATCTATGTTATTCTTGCAGAGAACCTTGGGTTCCCGGACATAGGTGCCATGGAAAAGGGAATTTGCATCAGATGGAATGCTATTCAGAAGATGGATCAGATTCTGAAATTTCAGAACAGCAAACTGAAGTTGAGGACAACAAGTATGAAGAAGCTCCTGAAGGGCCTGATTTTGGGTCAGAAGATAGAGGGGTGGTTGCTCAACTCTCGAGCATTCACAAAAAAGAATCCTTCAGGGTTCGTGGTGTGATTGGAGAGCATCGTGTCATTGCTCTCATTGACACAGGTGCAACACACAACTTCATTGATGAAAGGATTGTTGCAAAAAGGGGACTAGTGGTAGAGGAAGTTGAGGGCTTCAAAGTCATGGTAGCAGATGGCTCCACTATATCCTGTAACCAAATGATTTCCAACATGTCTCTGAAGTTGGGGAATCATGAAATCAAAGATGATTTCTTTGTGGTGAGTATTGGAGGGACTGATGATGCAGTCCTCGGGATTCAATGGCTGAGATCTCTTGGTGAGATCACACTAAACCTACAAACCATAGAGCTGAAATTCATGTTTGAAAGGAAGAAGGTAGTATTGAGAGGAATGTCGCATGGGGGACTTAAAGTGGTATCCTTGAAAAGAATGGAAAGGCTGATCCACCATAATCAGGTAGAGTGGGCAGCAGAGTGTTTGATAATGTCTTCCAATCCACTGATAGACAAGGGCAGCTATTCCTCAGATATTTCAACAATGATCAAGGATAGAAGCAAGATCATGGTCATGCCCTCAGAGCCACAAAAAGAGCATAGGAACTATCCTGGAGACATCCAAGCTTTGATAGCCAAGAGAAGCAAGGTGTTCGAAAACCCACCTCCTGGCAAACCTCCTAAAAGAGGAGCCGAACACATTATTGAGCTTGAAGGAGGAGCTAAACCGGTCATGACTACTCCTTACCGATATCCTAAGAAGTAGAAGGATGAGATTGAGAAAGCAATTCAGGAATTGCTTGATATGGGTTACATATGCCCTAGCAAAAGCCCCTTTACTTCGGCTGTTGTTTTGGTGAGAAAGAAGGATGGGACCATGCGCATGTGTGTGGATTACAGGGGCCTGAATCAGAAAACCATCAAGAATCGGTATCCTATTCTGAGGATTGATGAGCTCATTGACGAGCTACATGGGGCAGTGTTCTATTCCAAGATTGACCTCAGATCGGGGTACCATTAGATTAGAATGAGAGCATCAGATGTGGAGAAGACTGCTTTCAGATGCCACTTTGGGCATTTTGAGTTCCTAGTCATGCCCTTTGGTTTGACTAATACACCTGCTACATTTCAATCATGCATGAACAGAATCTTCTGACATATAATATTCAACAAATCTTGGAAAGAACATTTACAGCAGTTGGATGAAGTGTTGAGCATATTAGAATCTGAATCCCTGTTTGCCAAGGAGTCCAAATGTGAGTTTGGGATGGAAGAGTTGCTCTACCTCGGTCACATTATCAGTGCAGGTGGTGTGAAGGTGGATCCTGAAAAGATTAGAGCCATCATTGATTGGCCTACTCCCGAAAACATAACACATTTGAGGGGATTTTTGGGATTGTGTGGATTCTATCGGAGGTTTGTGAAGGGATATTCTCAATTGGCTGCCCCCCTTACAGATCTTACAAAGAAAGGAGCTTTTGAATGGTCCGAAAAGACACAGTCAGTATTTGAGCAGTTTAAAGGGATCATGAGTTCCTGCCCTGTTTTAGCCTTGCCCGATTTCACCAAGCCATTTGAGCTACAGTGTGATGCATCTGGAGAAGGTGTTGGTGCGGTCCTCATGCAGGATAAGCATCCTATAGTCTTTGAGAGCAGAAAGTTGAGAGGTCCCGAAAGACTATATTCCATTTATGACAAGGAAATGCTTGCCATAATGCATGCCCTTGCAAAGTTCACACTGTATCTGGTGGGGAGTACATTCACTGTTAAGACTGATCACAATAGTCTTAAACACTTCACGCATCAGAAGGATCTGAATGAAAGACAGCAAAAATGGGTGAGTAAGCTACAGGCTTACGATTTGGATATTGAGTATGTTAAGGGTAAAAACAATGTTGTAGCAGATGCCTTATCCAGAAGACCCCATTTAAGCTCACTTTGCGAGTTTACTGCTGATTGGAGAGAGTTGTTGCTTGCTGATTATGCCAAAAATCAGTTTGCAACCAGCCTTATAGAAGGTACTTTTCATGATGAAAGATACAAATTGGTTGAGGGATTGATCCTGTACAAGGGAAGAATCTTCATAGTAGCTGAATCTAGGTTAAAAGAGAAGATTTTGAAGACTTTCCATGACATCCCCCTTGCTGGTCACCAAGGTTATTTCAAAACATACAGGCAGATCCGGGAGAGATTCTCTTGGAAGGGACTTAGAAGTGATGTTCTGAAGTACATTAAGGAGTGTCATACATGTCAAAGGAACAAAGATGAGAGCACTCTACTGGCTGGTTTGTTACAACCCTTGCCTATTCCCAGTCAAAAATGGGAGAGTATCTCCATGGATTTCATCACGGGGCTGCCTCGGGCTCAAGGGAAGAATACTATCTATGTGGTGGTGGACAGACTTACAAAGTTTGCTCATTTCTTCGCCATCACCAACTCTTTTACAGCAGCACAAGTTGTTGAAGTGTTCTTCCGGGAGGTGTTCAGATTACATGGGTTACCGAAGAACATTGTGAGTGATAGGGACAGCAAGTTCCTAAGTGCTTTTTGGCAGGAGATTTTCAAATTGTGTGGTACTGTGCTCACTCCAAGCACCAGTTATCACCCTCAAACTGATGGGCAGAACGAGATAGTGAATAAGTGGTTGGAAGGTTATCTTAGATAACTACGTCTCGGAGCAGCAGAATACATGGGTGAAATGGCTTCACCTAGGGGAATATTGTTACAATTCCTCCTATCACATGTCCATCCAGATGTCACCATTCATGGCACTATATGGTTATGAATTCTCCTAGCTTCACGGACTTAGTATTTGGTGATAGCAGAACCCCTCAGGCAAAGGATATGATGTAGCAAAGTCAAGATATTCTGAGGATTCTGAGGGACAACCTCCAGCATGCACAGAATCAGCAGAAGTTGTATGCTGATCAGCAGCAAATTGAGCGTACCTTTGAGGTGGGCGACATGGTTTATTTGAGGCTCCAGCCCTACAGATAGTCTACTCTCAAGAAGAGTGGGGTTGAGAAATTGAAGCCCGGATTATATGGGCCTTTCAGAGTCAGCAGAAGGGTTGGAGAAGTGGCGTATGAGTTGGAATTGCCAGCAAGCAGCAGGATCCATAATAAATTTCATGTGTCTCACCTTAAGAAGGCTCTGGGACATAATGTTGTTGCTTCAGCTGAGTTACCCCCGCTTGATGAGGAGGGAGAGTTGGTTTTGGTTTCGAAAGCTATCCTTGAATTCAAGGAACGATCTTTGAGGAGAAGAGTGATCAGGGAATACATGATCAAATGGAAGAATCTACCAGCACAGGATGCTACGTGGGAAAATGAGGAGATTTTATTGCATCCAACCTTACAGTTGCTTGAGGACAAGAAATTTTGGGGAGGGTGGACTGTAATGTCACCTTCTCATTCATGACCTTCCAGTGGTCCATTAGCCTATCCCTGAGACCCGTAGGCTAGGTGGAATGAAGAATGAAGGGTCCAGCATTGATGAAAAGAGGACTTACTATTTTTAGTAAGTCAGGGGATGGCTATTTTGGTGACACTGTCCTACTGAGCTCTCCATGCTCAATCTCTGGGCACGAAGATCATGCTTTTCGAAGCATTAGTTCTCGACTTACTATTTTTAGTAAGTGGCAGTATGGCATAATTCTATTTTTGGCAGTGGATAGGGTCCTGATTCTGCAGCAATTCACTGGTCTTCCTGGCTCAATTTCATCCTAGTTTTGACAGTTATCAGTACGGGAGTCATATGTGACAAATTAAATATTATTTCCTTATCATAATGTTTAATATTTAATTAATCTGATTAATTGCTACTGATTTATTGAATTTGGGATTAATGCTTATTTTTATCCTAAGTATTTGGCGAAATTCATGTGTAATAAGGGATGTCGAATTTATTTGGAGGGATATTATTTTATATTGCATCTCTATTATTTGCCAAGTAATTAACGTGGGTCCATGCCTTCTTGGTGTGAGGTTTGACTTAGGAGAATGGCGCTACACATGGGTCCACGTGAGGTGAAATGAAATGCTAATGATGGAAGTGGAGTTTGGGGGAAATTTGCATTTGAATTTGGTTGGTTAGAAGTTATAAATAAGAGCCTTGGACTCTCATTTGAGGCATCTTGAAAAATTGTAATGTTATGCTGCCGGTTTGGCGACAGAACTTGAGGCTTCGGAGTGCGTCTCCCTAGTGCTACCCGGTTTCATACTTGAAATACAGTACCTAGTTGTGCATCGTGTTCTCCTACATTCTCAGAGTTTGCTATAGATATTTTTGGTGGAAGTGATTTTGGAGACTTGCTGGTTTTGCCTATGGCTGAAGCACATTTTCGATCACACCTTTCTGCTGGAGCGACCGACGATTATGGGTATCAGCTCTATCCTCCTTCCTAGCCATGGCGATACATTTTGTGATTTTTTAGCAATTTTAATTAAGCAATGAATTTCCTAGACAAAATAGAACTTCCTAGGTATAGTGTGGGTTTTGGTACTTGCATTGGGATGCGTGCCAAATAAATATTGGGTTATTTGGGTTGTAGTTTTGATTGATTGTTGTTGTGAGTGATATATTGTGGGTTTGGGACTGGTTTGAGTTGATTTGGATGTAAAATGAGGGAGTTATGAGCATTTTGGTGTTTCCATAGGCTGCTGATTTGTACTTTCAGCCTGCAGATTGGTTGTAACAGAAATTTACATTCTTGCTGTAGAAATCTGCATTACTCTCCTTCTTTCATCTCTAATTTTGTAAGGTTGTTTCAGTAGTACTGACAAATCATTCTTGTTGTTCTTATTTGTAATTCCCATTGCATAAGTGGAAGAGGTTGGCTTAGCCGCCTTCTTGCTTTGTAATTCAGTTTATGTACTCAGTCCTCCCACTGAATAAGTGGTCGAGTGATAAGTTTAATGCAATTGTCCTCCAGCTGAAATATGCAGTACAGTGATAGCTTAATGTAATGTCCTCCCGCTGAAATATGCGGTAGAGTGATTGAGTTTCAGTTTCTTGTTATTTTCCCTTGGCTGGTTTACCGCCAAGAGTTTGGTTTCTATCCTGCTGGATAAGCAGAAGGGGCTGGCTTGCTGCCCAAGCATTGTAATTTTCAGTTTGATTAGTGGTGCTAACAATCCCCAGAACACCGTATGCTCTCACCCTCCCAGATTGGGCTCTCAGTGAGCAAAAGGTGGATGGGTTCCCTTTCAGCAATTTGGATTATTTCTCTAACCTTAACGGGTTGTGGTGTTGCTTGTATCTCTTATTGTTAAAAAATCAAAAAAAAATTTACTGGGATATTACAGGCCACGGTGGAACCGTCGTGCGGTGGGACCGCCGTGAGGTGGACACCATGCGGTGGGACCGCCGTGCGGTGGGGAAAGCCACCGCACAAAACCCCCGTCTTAACAAACGTGAACGCTACAACAACCCCGTGAACCCTCGTGAACGCCACAACAAAGTCGCGGGAGAATAAAAAATAGAAGACAAGGCCGAAATAGAGAAAGAGCTTCGTCAACGCGAGAATTGAGACAGAACCGCACTACCGTAGGAAAAAGTAACGGTATAACCGTTGGTGGAGAAATGAATTCCGCAGGGAAGCGCCAGTGGAGAGCACACTTATCAGACTTGGACAAGACAGCAAGGGTTTTACCATCAGGAGTAAGGATTGCAGGAGGCATGGACACGAGTACTGGTAAAAAGAAGCTCTGACCAAAGGTTGCAGCAGGACCATGGGGGATAACAGTGGACACTGTGATGTTTGAAGGTTTACATGGGTTGAACTGCAGAAAATGGTGGAGTGATACAGCGGAAAACTATTCGATGAAGGAGAATTTGAGGAGAGCGGGCGTACAATGGATTATCCAAATGCCTATCTTTCAGATAAAGGAGTTCGAAGGGCCTCTTAGAGCCATGATTCGGAATTATGATAGCCATGGGCGTTGCTCGGTAATTGATTATTGTGGGAGGAAGTTCACTGTGTCCTCCAGAACAGAGGTTGCCCGGGTTTTTGGCCTGCCAGCCACAGGAGCCACAAAAATCGATGAGGTAGGGAAGAGGGCCTCACAACAGGATAGGGGAAATATGTTGGGTTTAGTTTGACGTCAACTTTCGCAGAAGGAATGGGAAGACGTAGCTCAAGCACAGAAGAAGAGGGGCATGAAGAAGGACTTCATTGCTGAGGGCAACATCCATTGCTTAATGGACATGGTGAAAAGCAGTCTCACCGGTTCCAGCCGTGCCTCAAACATTTCTACCTAGCACATATTTTTTCATGGACGAGCTGCGCAATGGGATATAATATGACTGGGCAACTATCTTAGCAGATAAGTTGGATGAATTTCTCTTGTTACTACACAAAACTTTTTATATGCCGCACCATGCCATTGCTTTGTTCCTTGCGGCCACGATGGACCAAGTCCCACTGGAGGACAACGAGTTTAAACCACAATTACCAGTGGACGATACACACCCACCTGTCTACTATTGGATGCATTTGGACAGCTTGGGTTCTAGGCCTAGCAGTATTCCGCCATCTTCAAAGAAAAGAAAAGTACAGGTGGTAGTCTTCGAGTCTGATGGGGACGATGGTATGGGAAGTGACAGCTCAGAGGAGGACGCGGAGGAGGCCTTTTGCACGGAGGGTACCGAGCACGAGGAGTTCGAGAGTGTGGGACCAGCCATGGGAGAGAAAGGACACGGTCGTGGGGGCATGGCACAAGCTGGCACACAACAGGTTGCATCTCCCATAGGGAAGATTCTTTTTTCACCTGCCCTTCTTTCGGGTACTTTGCCTATGGACACGAACCCCTGGCCCTACATTTGGGGAATTACGGTCAACCATCACCCTCAGTCCACCCCACAAGATGCCATCAGGGGTAGCGCCAGCCTCAGCCATGCATACAGGGGAGCCCGTTAGTACCAGAGGAGTGACAGATCCAGTTCAACATGTGGGAACGGAGGAGATTCTGCACATTGAGAGTGTCGTTGTGGGGCAATGTTGATGTGTTTTTTATGCACATAACAATACAGAATAAATTACCAAAGTAATTTACCCTCTCTTGAACAAAATCACCTCAGATGCTAAGAATGAGATCAACTAAAATGATTCCAAGGTTTCTACATGTCAGGTCTTGACGAGTGGGTAAGTTCAGTGGTTGATGTGAATTGTTGTGTTTCACTTGGGGACTTACACAAATGATTGGATTATCATGAATGATGCGGAATAGGTGTGCTGACAACTTAAGATTTGTCAATATGGCTCTGGATTTACTTCTTACTAAAAATAGGGTTCAGGAAATCTATTATAAACCTAGGAATGTAGGAAATGATGAATGGATCTAGTGGAATCAAACCAGGCAAGATCTCACAATCAGGTATTGACACAAGCTTAGTGCAATCATCTAAGGTATACTTGAAGATTTTCAGGCTATCACCATCAAATGTAGACACCATCCAAGTTGATGCTTGTCAACAGACGCGCAATAGCTGAAGTTATGCTTACTTAAATTCCAGTTGACCACGCAAGGCGCACTTACCAGCGGCAAGAGGCTAGTGGTATGGATTAAAGATTCCACACAAATGGATTCAACAAATCTTCCACTCAATCTAACATACATGAAAATAAATTCTAATCTAAATTCTAATCTAACTTGGAGAAATTGAGAACCATGAATGCAAATACAACATTTGAAGAGCAAAATCACCAACAATTGAACAATGATTAGGATTCAAATAGCTGCAGCATATACCAACAATTCTACAAAAACTCTCACTTACAAATGAGAGACAAGGAAGCATATATAGACTCTTACAAAATGGATGGCCCAGATTGATTCAAGATCAACGGCCAAGATTACACGATAAAACCCTAATTAGGGTTTGTACAACCACCACTACATTGGCCAATAAGAAACGAGGGTAGGTAAGATAAATAATATTTGATGTAGCGCCATGTGTCACCTATTCCCTCCTTGAATGAGTGTTGACTTCGTACCCTTTGATTGAACGAGTGGTGACTAGGATGCCACCTCAGCTTGCCTTATACACTTAACCAATTTGCCTTGTACATTCATCATCTTCACAATGTTTGGAATCCTTTATGATACTTTGCATTCCATCCTTATGTTAAGGAATTCCATGAATTGTTCCCTCCTTATGTTTGGAAAATTTCCCAATCTTGGAATCCTGAAATATTTCCCTCCTTGACGCACTTTGATATTGAAATTCCTTGATGTAGTTCTGGATTTCTTGATGTAAAATCCTTTGTGTTCATTTCTTGAACTTGCTTTCCTTCATTTGTTCACCATCAAAGTGAAGTCTTCTTCATGATTGATCCAGTCCTCACCTTTGCCCTCTGGAGTCTCTATCCGGAAATCCCCATCCAATCTTTGAAGTATTGATCTTCCTTATCCTCATTGCGTGCATCTTCCTTCACCTCAAGTCCTGATCATCGTACTTCCTTTCCTCGTAACAGTCCCGCAAAACAAACAAGCATTGAATCAAACACCCATTGATAAACTTGATTTCAACCTTGGTGGGAAATCCATCCGCATATGGATTGATCATTCCTCAAAACCATCCGCATTATCCTTGTCCATTCTTCACTTGGTGGAAATTTGATGCCTATCTGGACAACTTCCTTCCTTTGTAATTCCGCCCTGCACTGGAAATCCGACCCTCATCCAGACTCACTATCCTTGAAAATCTTGTGTTGACTGGATCACCATTCCATGAAGTGGAAATCCGGACACCATCAGGACTTTGTTCCTGACATTTGTCCCAACATGTGATAGGTAGTCTTAGAAAATTCTAACACCAACTTTGGAAAATATGAAGGTCCGGATTAAAGTCTGGAAGATTAACCTTAAGCAAAAACGATTTTCAAACTTAGGATAAGTCTGATCATAATTGCTAAGTCTGAAGACACCCATGTAAACTCAAAAAATCAAGTATTTGGAGCCCAAAAATGAATGTCCAGGTCTGGAAATATCACTTGGAGGTCTGAAAACACTCAGAAAGTGACTGATTTTTTATATCAAAGTTGTAATAAAAGTCTGATTTTCTGAGGACAAAGTCTGAATACGCCCTCCAATGCCTGAAAATACTCAGAAAATGGTGTATTGAAGTCTGATTTTCTAATTCTTAAGTCTGAATACACCCTCTGAAAGTCTGAAAATGGCTCCAAAAAGTCTGAAGACACTGAAAATGATGGATATCAATGGCTGGAAGTGGTCACAGCCATGTCACATGCTTGCATTTGAATTATTTTGATCTTCAAAACTCAGAAATGGTCACATCTGGGCACAACTATGTGGCTGGAAATGAAGTTTCAGTCTGAAGACAACCTGGTATACTCAGAAAAATGTCAAAAATGGTGACCGGAAGTATACCACAATTCTGAAAATGCTTGGAAAAGGGTGTGGAAAAGTCTGATTTTTAGTTCTTAAAGTCTGAAGACACCCTTCCAAGGTCCAACAATGGTTGTCCAATGTCTGAAGACAACTTGCAACTTTAATAAATTAGTCATTTAAACTTGTCGCAGTCATAGGAAACACCTGTATTTGATGAATTTCACCTTTCCCAAAGTGAAGTTTGTCAAATCTGGGCACAAACAAAGAGCTGGTAAAAAATATCTAAGTCTGAAGACAAATCTGAAAATGGAGTTTCAGACTTAGATCAGCAATGGAAGCTCCACCAAATGCCCCAAAAACTCATAAGAAATGACGCCCAAGTAAAATTTTCCAAGTTGGCAAGTGGCTGGAAATGAAAATCAGTCTGAAGACAACCTGCAACTATGGAGTTTCAAACTGTAACAACAATGGCAGCCCCTGAAAATGCACTGAAAAATCCTCCAAACAGCCCTTAACCAAAATCGCCTTAGTGTGGATGAGCTAGGCAATGAAGAATAATTCTGAAAATGTGTTCCCAGCCAACAATGGAGGTCAAATCACTCCTAGCAATGGTGCCCAACAAGGTCTGAAAATAATGGCAGCGACCAAGCATGAAGAAAATCACCCCAAACAACGGCAAAAAGCATTCCCAAATAAAAATCGAAATTTTCCCAGCTATGGAGCCATTCCAAAATTCTGAAAATGTCTTCATTGGCAACTCGGATCTACAACAATGGAGGTTGGAACAGCCAAGCTGGAAAAAAAATGGAGGAAAGAATCCTCAACCCAACACTTCACTTCAGCACTTTGCCAAAATTCGCCAATAAGGGAGAAAAATCACCTTTCATGGAGACACCTGGCAGATTTAATAATAAAATAATGTAAAATAATGTTGGAGACTCCTCTCAAATACTTGTTTTTACCTTTCACTTTCACCACACAAGCAATGTGGGATAAAACACTTGCATATATACTTGCTTGGTAAAAACTATCTTGCTTCTAGAAGGTTCAAAATATTAAATGATTATTGCAAGTTATTTAATTTTTTGCTTTTAAAATTTTAAATAATCGTTAATCATTATTTAAAAGCAATTAAAAATGGGGCTCATTAATTAAATATTGCAATTTAAATCCAAATTAAGCCTCCAGGGGAAAATCGACTTGGGTTGGGATTGAAAAATCCCTTTAAAAATCATTAAAATTGTCAAAAATTTCCCCATAAGGGAAAATCAACCCTAGCTTGGATAAAAATCCATGCATAACTTCATCAAAATTGCACACAAAAACCCCCAGGGGAAAATCGATGGCAGTCTGGATTGAAAAATCCACACTCCAAACTCACTTAACTTGGAAAAATACTCCCTGGTGGAATTTCGACCTCAATCTGGATGAAAATCCGGACTCAAAACTCTTCAAAATATTCCCAGTGGAAAATCGATCTCTGTCTGGATGAAAATCTGGACAAAAATCCTTACAAATGCTCTCAGGGGAAAATCGACCTCTGTCTGGATGAAAATCCGGACAAAAAACCGCACTTAGTTGTCACAAAAACCTTGGTGGAAAATCGACCCAGGCACGGAATCATCCTCAACTTTGTTTGCACTCCAGTCCGCACTCCTGGTGGAAAATCGATGGCAATTTGGATAAATCCTGACACTTAGCCAAATTTTAGCACTTCCAAGGGAAAATCGATCCAGGTATGGATAAACAGTGGTGGAAAATAATAGCCAGTATGGATTTCAAGGGAAACCCATGTGTAGTATGGATTTTGAGTAAGGGAATGGGTTGGGTAGTCTGGAATGTGAGGGGAAAAGCACCTCTAGCATGGACTTTGACCCTCTAACCCTTGGAATATGGATTTCCCTTAGGATTTTATCATTTTAACCACTCAAAATCACTTAGAAACATTAAATTTAGATTGGACTTAGGCAAATTTTTCAAAATATTGAGCAAAATGCTAGGAAAATATTGGAATAAAGTGCGAACCAACTTAAATAATACCTTAGGAGCGAGAAAACAACTCCAAAAGATCTATGAATACCTTGGCACTTTAAAATCACTGACGCGTGTGTTTAAAAACACGTTAACGCTCAAATGGATCAAACACTTAGACAAAACTTAGGATCATTAAAATATCAACTTTTGCAACTTGATCCTATAACTTCAAAAACCCTAGACGGCACTAGGCATGACTAGGAAACTAGGCAAAAATTCCACTCTAAAAAGCGAAAAGTGGGGGTCCCCATTTGCAATGGGGCGATGTGTGAAGACGTCACAATAGGCAGGCTAGCAGGATGTTGGGAGAGCCTGTGGATGAAGCCACAAATGTCTGGCTTAGCGAGTGGGCAATGCATCCTATGCACTCGGTCGAAGTTCCTCCTTTATTGGGACGCTATCAAATTCCCGATGAGGTCGTGGAGTTGGAGGATACCGCAGGTCTGGAGCTCATGGGGGGCGAGGTGCATGTCTCAGATAGGACAGAGGCGCTGCAGGAGGCAGAGGTACACACCCACGGTGCGGATGCCTGCTCCGGAGCGAGGTCTCCATTAGATATTGAGATCGGGCTAGAGGTCGTCAGTGGATTGGCTTCCATGGGTGCATACATGGCACACATTACTCAGGTGGAAGAGTCACTATTGGAACAAGGCCATAAGATGGCCGAGAGTATGCAGGCAGTTGGGATGGATGTTGTTGCAGGAGCCTTAGCCAAGCGAGCGCAGGTCCTTACTAGGTAGTGTGAGGAAGAGTTTGAGCGATGTTTTCTTTCTCAAGGATGGTCCGTAGTAGAGACATCGGAGATGGTAAGTGCTTGGCAGGCTCCACGACTTCCGGGTAGCCAGCAGTTGTACTCCCTGGTGCAGGAGATGGAGCAGCAGTTCCGAGATACTTAGCCCTACAATGGGCTCAGTATCGGGGTGCTTCTGTAGAGGCTGAGAGACTAGCAGCGGTGGAAAATAGGCAGTCTATTGAGACTGAGTTGACTCACGAGAGGGAGTCCAGATTGGTGCTAGAGGCGGAGTTGGCTAGAGAGAGGGAATCCAGGTTGGCGCTGGATGCTATGTTGGTTCAAGAGAGGGAATTTCGGATGTCGCTGGAGACCCAGTTGGGGATGGCTCAGGAGACATTGGATGCGAAGGAGAAGAAACTGTTGGAGGTTGTGTTTATGGTCAAGAGATCTCGGGAACGCCAGTTGGAGGCAAAGCATACTTTGAGGCACTTTATTGAGCGGCAGCAGTCCCAGCCTTCATCAGGGACGCTTCCTCCTCCTCCTCCTTCTTGATTTTCTTCTATGTAGCATTGTACTCATCCCCATTTTGTTGTGTTAGTCCCGGAGTTTTGTCCTTGTCGTCCAGAGACGACTTTTCTTGGGGGGGGGATGATGTTGGTCATAAAATGGGCTTTGTATTACTTGTTAAGCTACATTGGTTAAGTATGTTAGCGTCATTGAGGGTAGTTGTCCGTTGCACGACGGTTCCCCACGAGTGGTAACTGCAACCCTCGACCGTGTCTTTATATTTGCTCTTGTACTTGTTGTTGGATACACGAATGCAGAGAATGATTATTGTACTAGACATTTTGGCATTAATGAAAGCATTGCTCTGAGTTTCTGGTTACTATTCTATCCTATGGTTATTATCTGACTGTTGATATACAATATTACTAACACACCCCACGGGGTAAACATGGGGTTTTTAGAATTTTTTTGCCTTAAAAATTATTTTTGGGTTTTATAATTTTTGTCCCTTAAAAGATCAAGGGAGGGTTTTCACAAATTGTTTGATTGGTTTTAACGAACTTTTTCCTGAAAAATTGTATGAGTGTTTTCACAATTTTTTCTTGAAAAAATGTCCATTGGTATTTTGATTTTCACCTCAAAAATCATGAATTCTCTTTTGGAGGGTTCCTGTTTTTAGGGTTTAATGTTTTTTCCACAAAAATCATGGTTTGTTGTAGTCAATTTTGGGTCGTACCTAGAGTTGTTGGGGCAAACATCTACAATAGTGGTATCTTGTAGTCTATTTTGGAGTTGCTGGAGCAAACAGTGCTCAGTACTCTCCTGCAAAAATTTTTGTGTTTTTTGCTAAAATCGTGTTTGTTGCTCTTTGGAGGGTTTGCCGATTTTTCCTCAAAATCATGGTCTCAATTTTTTTTGTTTTGGTAATTCGCGTGTGAGGGTTACATTAGTCGGACTAAATCAACTATTCTTGGTCATTAACACTTTGCAGATCATAGGAAGGTCTCCGCAGCAGCAGAGTGTTCTTGCGTTTGTGATCAAAAGACCTGCGGTATCTTCTGTAGGGTAGTTAGTTGATACAATGACCATTTAGGGAGGGTATTAGAATAATTAATTCTTTCTAGTTAGTTACCTTTAGTTGTTCTATTAATGGTCATTTAATTCGTCATTAAATTCTTTTAGTTTGTTTAATTAATTTAGTTTAACTACTGCTTCTTTTATTAGAAGACAGGGTTAGCTTTTTAGTTATTTTTCTTTTTAAGTTTTTTAGCTTCAGTTTAATAGTTCGTTCTTTTCATAACAGCGTCTTGTAATTCACTATATGTATGTTGTATATTCATGAATAAATCATTCAATTATTTTTCAATTACAGAGTATTGTTAAATAATAAAATATTCAATTTGTAACAGACATTTGTGAATTTTTTATAACATGTGATTCAGTTTTGATTGAAAAGAAAAGGAAACTTCCCTGCTTATCTCAACAACACATGTGCTAAGTCTCTTCACATGTTTATACACATCAGATTTACCAGAATTTCTATGATTTTGTATACAGATGTATTATGAAGAAATTTTTTCCTAAAATAAAAAATAATTCAAATGCTTACAAAAATGATTGTGATTATCAGTACAAATCCTGATATTAACAAAATCTTTTTGTAAGAGCCATCCCATTATTATATGCTTTTTATTAATTTTGTAAATCCTGACTCATGATTCCCAGACAACAAATATCCATTTAATTCTGAAATTAAGATACTCGAGAATCACAATGCAAATGGTACATCTTAAATTCTAGACAATGCCGAGTCTTGCTCCAGCCAAAGATATATTCACAAGTCATGTCATAAAATAAGTGCCAAAATCTTACCAAGAATTGAAGAAGATAAGGTATATGTGATTCATGAGGCTGAAAAACATGATTCAGTATCCCACCACCCTGCATGACATCCACCATTTTAATTTTTAAATTTTTTTTTTAAATAGTAAAATTGAAGCAGATATTACAATCAAATTTGCCAACACTTAATGGATATCAAGACAAATTATGAATGAAAATAGTATGATTAATTGAATGATCCACCAAAGGAAAACTCTGTCAAATGAGAGACAATAAAATGTAATTAATCAACCTCAGTTTATAAATTACAGATGCCTCGTTGCTAGATTCTTATACAAAACTTGCCTCAGCAATGCATTCAATAAAGAAGATCTTTGTGTTAAGTTAAGATGGATGATGCAAATCATGTAAAAATGTACATGAGACATGAAGAAGCTGCATGTAATAAGGTGCCGCCATATAAAACATAATAATAATTGTCCATATAACATATTATACAAGTGATATATAACAAATGCAAGACATAGTCTCCAAGAAACACCTAAGATAAAAACCTAAGCTAAAAAGCTAAGTTAACAAAATCAGTGGCTTTTGATAAAGTTGTGCATGAACTATTTTATGATGGGTGACTTTAATAAGTGATGTAATTATGTGTGACTAGTTGTTTAGCAATTATTATAGCACCAAAGTGGCAAAGACTATTGGCTATGGGAATTTTCAGCCCCGTCAATCTTTTGTCCCTATGGCAAGAATTGCATAGCAGAGACAATAGGAGAGTTATCCACTTCGGGGCATCATGTGTAACTAGTGTTCACCAGCCATTGTGCACTTATGTGACCATGACTGAGAAAATCTCTTCACAGCCAACTCTACAGATTTTGAATTACGATACCATACCCTCCATCTGCCAAGAAGGTATAGTGTACCCATTATATCTGAAGCTTAATCTGGGATAATTGATCTGCTTACTTAGGTCAAGAAGAAGCAAATCTTTATATAGCCCTGGATCTTGTTCATGTAAATGATGTTCAATTTACATTCAATATGCAAGTTATATTCTAGTTGATATTATCTTGTTCTATGTATTACTGATTTAAAATATAAATCTGAATATCTTCTTTTGTATGGCAGGTGAGAGGAGCATTTATTAATTTTGATCTCCTTGCTCATGAATGCCATTTGATATATATGACATTACTTGATCGTGCCTCTTCGCTAATCATAATAATAATACACAGTGTTTATTTACCAACAGATATCAAACGGTGTGTGCTTATATTAACACCCGATAACAATCGGTGTATGCTTGTCTTAACACCTGATAACAATCGGTGTATATTTATTCTACCACCCGATATTAATCGGTGTATCACTCGATATCAATCGGTGCAAACATATGTTAACATCGATACTAATCGATGTTTGGTTTACTCGATAATTGTTTGTTTATCATTAAATAAGTTAACCGAAATAAATCGGATTGCAATGGTTAACCCGATTTCATAATCGGTGAACAAATAATGTAACCGATATTAAATCGGGATTCTATGCTATAGAATGAAAATCGACAGTTAAGCATTTTGATCGAACTAATTAGATTGATCATATACAAATAAAGAATGGTTTATCAATGAAGGCTTGAAGTTATTCATCATAATTATCGATAGGATAAATGATTGAATGAGAGACTTCATTTATCTCTCATTCAATCATTTATCTTACCGAAGCTATCATGCATTAACAGTTCATACATTGCTTATTATGTAATATGACTTGAATTTTACTGGAAAAAGAATCTAAAAAACGTACAAATCTTAATTAAAGATATTAGTTTTCCACAATCCATGATAGATCTTGCTACTGCTTCTGGATTAGATCGTGTGTGTTTATTTTGGAGCTTTTCTATCATGCTCATGATGGATCACAAAGTGTGATCCAAAACGTTGATGCAAAATAAACACACACGATCTAATCCAAAAGCAGTAGCAATAAATACAAACCTTAAATCTGAAATGATTGATCTCCTTAAGTCATAAGGGCAAGAATTTCTCAGGTAGCCTTGGATCTTATATACTCTATTTACTATGTAATATGACTCAAATTTTGAAGGGAAAAAAGATATAAAAAATGGTAGGCACAAACCACCTAATTCATGTTGCTAATCAATGTGATAAGCAAAGGTACATATTAAATTGCAATTAAATAACATCAACAATCATTTGAGGAATGCAACTTTACATATAGCAAAAACAATTGCAATACTTTGCATAAATATTTTAATCTAATTTTTGTATTTAAAATAAAATAAAAAATCTACACCACAATCATCAGCATGAAGATTACACACAATTTTATTCCGATTGAGATCCAGCTAGAGCAAATTTTGTAACCAAAGTTTATAAAAACTTACCAGAAGCAATGCAGCTACACGATTTATGTCATCTGGATAGTATCTTTCTTTGGCATTAAGGTCCCAAAACTAAGAAACTTTATGTAATAAATAGCCAACAAAAAGAGCAAAGTCTGAAAATTTAGAAAAGAAAATGAAAAAGTAAGACAAAACAAACATACTTAAACTTATGAAGCTGAAACAACACTCACCTTTATGCAATAGCCAGCAAGAAGAGCAAATTCTGATAATTTAGAAAAGAAAATGAAAAAGCAAGACAACATAAACATACTTAAACTTATGAAGCTGAAACAATACTCATAACCTGAAACTATTATATTTGCTAGAAAAAAAAATTTTAAATCCTTCAAAATTACATAAATTATCTAGATGCTAAATACTGGTATTTCAAAAATATGTTCACTAGGAGTGTTAGAAAAGACTTCCAAGGATGAGGGTGTTATTACATTTTTGAGAAATATTTAAAAAATCCAACAAAAGCATATCAAATATACAGATGCTAAATAGCAATATTTCAAAAAAATGTTCACTGGGAGTGTTGAATAGACTTCCAAGGATGAGGGTGAATGTTGATTGGCTAAGGCCAAGTGCCCAAGAACAGTGAAAATATGATCCATGGCAATTAGTTTAGTTTACATGAGGTGAGAAAGAAAGGCTCAAGTGAATTGAACCAAGTGCCTGTGTAGTTATATACAATGAGAGAGATTCACAAGTTTAGAGATCGCTACAAAGAGGGAGTCTCATCGATTACTTGGACAAAAAGTTCAACAATGGAGAGCAGCAAAAGTTGTGGAACATCATGACTACCACTAAGGGACAATTTTTAGTTAATTTTTGAATGAAATTATTTCTATCACAAACATATTACACATAAGTGTCTCTCAATAATGATGAGTAAACCTGTTTTGATATAATTTGTTAACATATCCAACCAAAATGGTTAAAACTTTGAAGGATACAAAATGATTTTTATAAATAACTGATCATTTGAGTAATGACCATAAAATTTCTTAGCACGAACAAGACTGCAGCTATGAACATGCTGCCTTTTTGCACCAATACCACTGCTCAGCTGACATTTCACAACATCAAAAAATGAGAACAAGAACAAAATTAAGTTCATCAGATGTTGCAAGATAAAAATGTGAAATAAAAAGTTCTAAAAATGCACAATTGAGTGGAAAAGTTTTGCTAGGCAAGTAAACTGCACCTTCATAGCTTTCTCAATAGCAGAGGCCAAGAGACGAACATAAGCATAGCCTGATAAAACAATTGAGAACATTATTGTGACTCCCAAAACATAGTTGTAATTTAGAATATAGAACACTCCATAGAATCATGACAAAAATTCAACATTGTAGGGAACAACAAATGATTTTCTTTTTGGATTGTACAATTTATATTTAAACAGAAGTATTACATTAGAAGGAGTCCTTGTTCAAAAGACAAAGCAGAGGGTTACAAATATTCACTTAAAAGTCAGCAAACACAAATCATTTTCAGAGTATGATATACCCTCCAGTTTCAAAAATGGCCTTTGGTTTCCCAATGAAGAGGCAAGCACTGTTCATTAGCATCTATCCAATCTCAATAGAAACTTAATAATCCTTATCAAACAATAGAGTTCAAGTAGATGCTATATAGCAGGGTTTTCAAAGAAACTACAGAATCTGCGAAGGCACAACTATTTTTGATAAAATGTTCTTCTGATGCCTAAAGCACACATAGGGAATTGCAAGAGGGATTAAATATAAGTAGGTAGCATTTGAGGCACACAAAATTAATACATTTTTGTTCAGGTGTAAGTCAAATACTACAAGTCAGTTCTCACGTTCTATGTACACCCAACCATTAATTGATATATTAAATAATTAGCAGGAGATTGAACTGTTATCATCCATGTTCAAGCTGTGGATCTAGTTTAAAGGCCAGCTGAGTTGTATAATTATAAAGCATACAAGACTCAATTGAATAGACAAGAAAATGCCTTCAAATGAAACACAGATGAAGAATTCAAGGAAGGCATTCATTATTAAGAAATAAATGACAGGAACAGCATAAGTTGCAGCAGCTAAGGCAATGTCATCACCCACTGAAGCCAGTTAATGAATCACCTGCAACCAGTGTGGCTGCTATCACAACAATATTAAAAGGTCAAGTCCTACAAACTCTCGATTATAATATGCTTAAACCACCTAAGACTGTAAAAGTGCCTGAACACACTTTGGATGAGAAGAAACAACAGAAATATATTTAAATCCTGCATTTTAGGGACAGGGGCGGTGACAAGCGGATGGCAGGGGATGGCAATATACAAATATTTATATATATATATATATATATATGAATTTTTCAAAATATATTAATATATTATAAAGAGGGGGGGAACAGAGATATGTCAATAACTGATAACAACAATATCGTTATGTAAATAAATCATGAGAGCAGTAGTATAGTAACATAATAAGTTTCGATTAAGCATTATAACCGCAGTCTCAAACATCAAAAAACCATGATCTATCAATATCCAAAAGTCTCAAACATGTATCTAGAAGTCTCAAGCATAAAATAACAATAGTCTACGAAACTACGCCTCATTCGGGCTATCAATATCCAAAGACTAAAAACCATCTAAGTCACTATCACCCTTTGGCAGAAGTGGATCATCCAATGGTAGCCCGACCAGTCCTAGTTGCTGAAAAATTGATTGAACAAAATAATTGGATAATCTATTCAACGATATACACACGTATATATAGAGATTACAAGACGATGTTCTAAAATAAGAACTAGTCGTTAAAGTGAAATCAAATGAGCTAAAAAGATTTAAAAAGCTAAATATAGCTTAAAAAGCTAAATAATAAAAAGCTAACTAAACAAGCTAAATAGCTAAATAAGTCGACAACTAAGATGACCGCTAAAAATAGAAGATGACCATTATAGAATAGATATCAATATTATTTTAACACCCTCCCTAATGGTCATCATACTCAATACACTACAGAAGACACTGCAGATGGTTATGATCACAGATACAAAGAACACTCTGTTGCTACGGAGACCCTCCCAGAATCTACAAAATGTAAATGACCAAGAGTACCAAAAGCCATCCAGGCTAATGTAGCCCTCACACGCGAATAAGAGATCTGGCACACGCGAATTACTGAAGCCTGAAACCATGATTTTGAGGAAAAATTAGCAAACCCTTTTACAGAAGAGTACTGAGCACTGTTTGCTCCAGCAACTCCTAAACAGACTGCCAGATACCATGATTGCAGAAGTTCGCCCTGATAGTGCGACCCAAAACTGACTGCAACAAAGCACGATTTTTGAAGAGAAAAATCAATCAAAACCAGAGAACTTCGCGAATCACAAATCCCACGCGAACTTCGCATATTACAAATGATTTTTAAGGAAAAAATCGTAAAAACCAGCAAACAATTTTTGAAGAAAAATCATGAAAACCTAGAAATCCCACGCAAGCTTTGCGGATGACAGATAATAATATTTAAGGAAAAAATTTTAAACCCTACGAATAATTTGAGGAAAAAAAAATGTGAAAACCAACCAAACAAGAAATTTGCTTATCACAAAGCATAGAAGGTCGACTCCTCTCCAGAATGCTCTGCAACATGAGCCTGCTCTTGTTCCTAAGACCCTCCCAGCCTAGAATGCACGGATGCCAACAATTTCCTGCAATCTTTCTTCATATGGCCAAACTAGTGACAATAGTTACACTATACAATTTTCTTCTTCGAAGACTGCGGATATCGACCTTGACTGACCTTTACCCTTGTTCTTATCCAAAACTTCAGCTATGGAGGCCTGTTCAGTGGACAAATTGTTTGTTGTCGGGTAATTAAGCAATAAGACATTTAATGTAATTAGAGTTAATGACGGCAATTAACCCGTCGGTTGTCGACAGTTGACACCGGGTAACTGACCGGTCACCTTTATATATTAGCGAGTCCTTGGTCATAGAGACGGAGTTAGTATGGTCATTGTCATTGTACTGACATTATTATGAATCAATGAATATCTGAGTTTCTTTATATTCTGTCATGTTGTATTCTGTCATGTCTATTATTTCTGCAATGCATTGAATTACACTTTATTGGCAAAACATTTGGCGTTGTTGCCTAGACAAACTCAAGAAAAGGAGCGGATGGCGTACGAACGCAATGGGCCTACCCGCGAGCGAGATTAACCCTGAGGCGGACGACGCATGAACAGAGCTCTACGACGGAGAAGATACTACAACGAGGGAATTTTCAATCCTGCTTCAGGTGGCCATCGAAACCTACATCCGAAGAGAGGCCACGAAGGCGGAAGTTCCAACAAGTGACGTGTGGACCGCACTGGAAGTTAGCCCTACGATGAATCAGTTGATGAACCACCTCCCCCGATTGCTCGCACAGGCTTCACTCGCACAGCGGGCTCGCCTAGAGGAAATTGCTTGCGAAGAACGACGCTAATAGATCCTCCTACAATATAAAGAAAACAACCGTCGTTGGGAAGCGCAACAGGATGGAATGCGACGGGACACTTGAACCTTGAGCTGTACGGGGCGGAATAAAGAACACTCATTGTAATATTAATGTCATATTGTTGACATAGACTTGTATCCCACAGAATGAATGAATAAAAGTGTTCTACTTTTTATATGTCGTTGTTATATATAAAGCCATACGGGAATTAATGCCCAATACATTGAATAAAGACAAAAATAAGCAAGAGTATATAGATGAATGTGCAGTAGCCCAACGTGCCTTGATCCTTGAATAGCAAGCGGAAAGGCGACGAAGGTATAAGCGAAGGGAGGAGGAACGCTCCGAAGGGGACGGTGAGGCCGAAGGCCACCACGGAGTCAGGAGGAGTTACTTGCGGAAACCCGCCGCAGGATAGTGTACTAAAACTCAATTGAGGGACTTGTCACGCACACCAGAGGCTAGGAAAACTCCTAGGAGTGGGGAGGAGGCAAGGGAGGGAGAAGACACCGGGGCTGCCAGGAGTGTCGGAGGGACACCGGGGCACGGCGGTCAAGCACCTCTTACAGGATCTAACCCATCCAAAGTACGACAGCAGCCACCAGTAGTAAAAAGACAAGGCATGGCGCAAAAACAAAAACTTCCAAAGTCCCATGGGGACGGGAAAGAAGACCCTGTCCACCACTGTCGCACTTGTGAAACAATTTGGGGAGCTGTTGACGTGTATTTTGTACACAATCATACATAGAATAAAATACCCAAAGGCATCTTATCCTCTCTTGAATAAAGTCGCTAACTGCTGAAGATTTCGCAAGAAGGATCAATTAGGATGACTCCAATGTTCTTTTTAGTAGGGTCTCTACGTGTGGATAAGCACCAGTGGTCGTTGTGATTGCTGTGTCATCAAGGGGCCTTACGTTGCCGAAGATTTTGCTAAACTAAACAAGCTTTTCAAAAAATATCAAAAGGATAGGGTTTGCAAGAGGTCTAATCTAGTCTAACCCTAAGAATGACTCAATGTGGACAAGACTTGGTGAGATTCTACCAACTTCAATATTGCCATAAATTAACAACTCAATTGAAATTGATGCGATCTTCTAAGGTAACAAATGATTTTTCAATACATCAAAGATCAAGGACACTACCACGAAGGTACATATCCAAGATACAACAACGATTGAAGGTTTAAGCGATTCAAATATCTCCAGTCGACCACGCAAGGCGTTCCTACAATCAGCAAGAAGCTAGTGGTTTGGAAAGCGAATCCTACCAAAGATCAAGTCCAACACTTTGTCCTTCGAATTAACACACTACCTTGATTGAGAGTGATTCAAGAAAAATGAACAACCATGAAGATAACCAAGAGAATTGCAACAAAACACCATAACTTCAATATTTTATTGATCTCAAAGCCATCATGTACAACAATTGTTTGAATTCCTTTCTCAAAACTCAATCTTGCTACAAAAGTAAATTGCTTCTAAACTCTAATCTCTAATGCATCAATAATTTCTAACTCTCTCTCTTTCTAGTTTTCTAATTACAAAATAAAATGAAATGAGGGTATAAATAGCATCCTCAATTACAATGAACGGTCCAGATCAAAAGCAGATCAATGGCCAAGATTATGACACCTAAACCCTAATTAGGGTTTGTTACAACCATTACATAACATTTAATGCTTGACCAATGATAAAATTGTATTGCTTGGACACATGTCCTCTCTAGAAATTTCCATCAATGGATAGCTAGGGTAGTGTTGTGACCATTTCACACATCGCCCCATCGCAAATGGGGACCCCCTCTTTTTGCTTGTTTTTCGCTCGTTTTCGCTTTTGGTTTTTAGGGTTTTGTTAGTTAGTTAGTTGTCTGGATTTAGGGCTAAGCCTTAGGGTTTTAAATCTCGCCTTTTCAAGCCAAAATCCAGTCATTTTTTGAGAGCCTTTTGAGCTTCTTTTCTGGAATGCAAATTTTGAATGCAATGATTTCGCCAAAATGGTCTAATTTTCAATTAGAATGTTCATGCAGAGCTTAAACTTGTCTAAATGATGACCGTCAATATGAATTTTTGTCTGACTGAATATTTTGACCAAATTTTGACTTTTTTGAAGTTTGATCCTGGGCATCGGAATTGATTTGTTTTTGCCTCGTGAAGTGTTAAAATGTGAAAAATCTTGTTATTTTGGCCTGTAGGAGCAAAATCGCTCCTGTCCCTCAGTGAAGGACGGGAGCTCAATTTCAAATATCTCATCGTCCCTACAGAGTCCAGACAAATTTTACGTTTGAAATGATAGAGAACGACAAGATCTTTCATTTGAATATAAATTGAAGATTTTCATGAGCACAAAAATGCCTCCAGGAGGAATTTCGCCCCTGTCCCTCAGTGAAGGACCGGAGCTACAATTCAAATTTCGCCTTGTCCTTGCAAGATTTTGAAAACTTAATGATTTGAGGACGTCCGAAGGAAGATACTTTGCCAAATGAATGTAATTTGAGATGCAAAAAACGAAGGAAAATGACCTATATTGACTAAATCGCTCCTGTCCCTCTCCAAGGGACCAGGGCGAGGTACCTTGTAGCTCTCGTCCCTCTCCCAGGGACCAGAGCGATTTCCTCCATTTTGCAAAATCCAGACAAGGGTCAAGGCAAGTTTACGTTCAAAAACGAAGGAGAACATGAGATGAATGCATTGAATATAAATTGAAGATTTTTTGGACGTCCATACCAATGCTAAATGCCTAGTTCGCTCCTGTCCCTCTCCAAGGGACCAGAGCGATTTTTGATATAATTGCCTTTGTTGCAAAATTACAAACAATGTCAAGGCATGGGCGGATAGAGTGAAGAAGGACGACTCCGTTGAATATAAACTTGGAACCTGGCAAAGTAAGATGAAGGCCACAAAGGAAGGATCGCTCCTGTCCCTCTCCAAGGGACCAGGGCGATACAATGGTGATGATGCGTCCCTCCAAAGTTCAAGGGCGTCCCTCCAAGGTTCAAGGCCGATCCAAGTTAGGACGAAGGGTGGCGAGGACATTTCAAGGCATTTCCATCAAGCGCAACGTTGCAAAGGTCATCACATGGAAGGATTTGCACTCTAAAGACCTAGATCGCTCCTGTCCCTCTTCAAGGGACCAGAGCGATATCTACATAATGGCGTAAATTTCAAAAGGCAAACAAGTTTCAAGTTACCAAAAGGGTCGAAAGGACATCATTCCACGCAATGAAGATAATTGCAAGTTGGTACAAACAAGAACGAGCATGTTATGATGAACTTCGCTCCTGTCCCTCAGGAAGGGACTAGAGCGATATTGATATATTAGATTAATCCATGCAAAATTTACGTAAGGACAAGACATTGCAATGTTTTGGAGGGTCCATGGTATGGTAAAAAGATGATAAACAAGAGTTTTGAACGTGAAATGATCATCATTTTGAGCATGGAGACTAGATCGCTCCTGTCCCTCTCCAAGGGACCAGGGCGATTTGCTTTGGATTCCTTGTTTTGCCTCAAGATCAAGCTAAGTCAAGACGTCTTAAGATAGCATATGGTCCAAGGCATCGTTTGAAGACAATTTGCAAGAGTTTTTAAGGTCCAAACATTGCTAATCGAGGTAAAAGTCCCCATCGCTCCTGTCCTTTGGACAAGGACCAAGGCGATCCTATCAAAACACTCACGTTCCTTCAAAGATCAAGGCGAAATGAGGATAGGAAATGCGAAGGACGACATTTGGAGGACATTGCAAAGAGGATCGAAGTTTAAAAGTTGCCAAGATCAAGGAGAAATAATGGATCGCTCCTGTCCCTCTCCAAGGGACAAGGGCGATGGTCCCTTTAATTCGTCCAAACATATGATGAAAGCGAATGGGAATAAGCGCAAAGGACACAAGCAATGATTTTTCGAAGGTCAAAGATACAAGATGAACATAAAAACATGGAGATCGCTCCTGTCCCTCTCCAAGGGACCAGGGCGATAATGGTCATAGGACGCACTTGCTCGCACAAGGAAGAAATTCAAGTTCGAAAGACCACCAGATGATCGATTTGGGACATGGAAATGAAGGAATTAAACGTCGAAAACGCAAGAATCATGCCAAAGATGGTGAATCGCTCCTGTCCCTCTTCAAGGGACCAGAGCGATGAGGTACGTCCCTCTATTTACATATTTTTTTGGCGCCAAATTAAACAATTCGAATTTACTTTAAATGCTAAATCAATTTAAAAAAATTGAAAATCCATTTTTTATTGGCATTTAATATGGCGTTAACATTTATTAATTATTTTTGCCTTATTTAAAAATCGAAATTTGCAATTAAAAAACGCAAGGCATTAGTAATTAATTAATTAATTAATAAAAAATCGATTTGAGCGCTCATATATGGAGGTCGGCCTTGTTATTTCATTGCAAATCATTTAAAAAATGGTTTTGTTTTTATTAAGTCGGCCTAAGGGGTAAAGGATGCAAGCGCTATATAAGGGGGGTAGAATTATCATTTTCTACATCATTATTTTTACCTTCCTTTATGCGAGTTACCAAGAGGCGAATATAGTGCGAGTTTCATTTATCCAAGGTGGCAAAGACACTCCAAAGGTGGTGCGAGTTTCATTTATCCAAGGTGGCAAAGACACTCCAAAGGTGGTGCGAATTGCATTGAAGACCAAGGGTGGCGCGCTTAGACATTCCAAAGGTGGTGCGACTTCAAACCAAAGGTGGCGTAGACATTCCCAAGGTGGTGTGAGGCGTGCGAAGTGTGTTGGAAGAGGTGCGAATTGCATTGAAGATCAAAGGTAGAGCGAATTTGAAGATCCATCCAAGACCACGCCTAAGGCGAATTTGCTAAGGACTTGGTGATTTATTTGTGCGAAATTGAAGATCACATTCTCTCCAGAGGTGGCGAAATCAAATTTGAGGGGATCATATTGAAGATTATCTTTATACCTCAATTTTGCTTAGGCAAATTTTGTTTTTGCATTCTAGAGTTAGCTCTCTATCGAGGTATGGCAACCCCAAAGGCAGGAGCATCTACCAGTCGCTCGGCTCTCATGAAAGAAGATCAGAAGACTGAAGAAGTGGAGACCAAGATCGTGTCCAAGTGGAGCAACATTGGAGATACAAACTTGGGGAACTTTAGCACGAAGAAGTTCCGAGAGGTCCCTTACATCGGCAAGCCATCACCTGCCGCCCGGAGAATAATAGAGAGTGGCATTATCAAGGCGGCCGGTTTTCCTCCAGCTATTCAGTGCCACGAGTTGATGATCGAGTGTGCCCGTCATTACAATCCACAGTCCAGGACAATTGTGTCCAATGAGGGAAACATTTTGGCGTACCTTTCAGAGGAAGCCATAAGTGAAGCCTTCCATCTTCCAGAGCACAGGGACATGATATACAAGAGCATTGAAGGAGCCAGATCAGTGTACGATGATGATCCAGATGCTTGCTTAAGCATAATCAACAAGAACTGGCTACTCAAGAGTCGTCCCCGTCTGAGCAAAGTACCGAACACACCACACCGGATCGATTTCCAAGAGGAGTACAGAGATTTGATTACCATGCTCAACAGAGTTACAGGAGCACCTCATGCCTTCTATTTTGAGAAATGGATGTTTTATTTCATCCAGGTGATTGTTCAAGGAAAGGGTACAATACATTGGGCTAGGATAATTAGCCATTGCTTAGACGTACAGTTGAGAAGACTCAGGGCTACTAAGTCCTTCCACATGAGTTCATATGTCATCTATGCCTTAATCAGGAGCGTTGAGTACGCAGGACTACCTCACAGAGGAGTGATTGGAAGAGGACCCGGCGAGGTCAGAGTTTGTGAATCCTATACCCACTTGCATCATCCACCAGGGAAGAACTACAAGTTAATCAATGATACTTTCACGATGAACATCACCAGGACGCTGCAAGGAGGGATTCACAACAGATTATCTCAGGATGCCCAGGAGTTAATCAAGAGGTACGGTGCTTGGTTCATTCAGTTTCCCAAGTTCACTTACATTAGAGTGTATGGATGTCCTTTACCTCCATACATGTTGCCGAGATACCCGACAGACAGGATTGTGTTACTTGAAGTAACAAGGCAGTTGGCAGCATATGTGAAGGCATTCAGACACCGACATCAGAATGGAGTTCAGGTACCTATTATTTTGGGTAATTCAGTTGAGGTATGTCCCAATGTCTCAGCCATGGATGACGCAGAGAGGGAGTTAGCCTTGTATCCTTTTTCATCTTTTGCTTGGAGGAATAGTTTTGATCCTCATGGACATTTAGAGGAGACAGTCGGTAGAAGATTTAGACATGAGTACCAGATTGAAGATTTTATGATGAATCTCCTAGATGATCTTGAAGTGAAACGTAAGATACATTCTAGATTGCCTTTGGATTTCATCAGGAAATGTAAGATTTACAGAGTAGCCGACCAAGCTCAGGACAACGGCAGGCACATCCAATCTTCATATAGAGAAAGCAAAACAATAAGTTTGAATTGGAATGAGCCCGAAGCCGTGGATTTAGATGATTTGATGGCACCAGTCTTGTCTTGTACTCGCAGATGGGTAGACATTCAACATCAGAAGTTGAGAGAACAAGGCATAGCCATGTCTTTTACTTTGGAAGAAAAGCCAGCCGAAGGTGGAGCCAGTATTAGTGAAGGCAACCCTAATCCTAGGAATTCAGGTGAAGGTAACCTTCGATGTGCCAGTGAGGGCAATCTCCATCCGAGAGGTTCAAAGAGAAAGGAAAGATCAGAAAAGAAAGAGCCTTCCAAGAAAAAGCAAGGTGCTAACAAAGATCAAACACCAAGTACTTCTTCCAGGCCAGAAGATAGAACAGTTCGAGTGGAAGAATCCATGGAATCGATGGTACAGAATGATAGACAGGAGGAAGAACAGGCACAGCATGTTTCATCCGATGGATCTCTCCAAGACTATGATCTAGATAATGATAATGAAGTAACATCTCCTCCTAGACAAGAAGAAGTAGTACACAAAGAAATTCAAGTTCAAGAGACAAGATCAAATATCCCAGATTGGTTGAAGGAAAGATTGACTAAGGTGATCGTAATTGAGGACGAGGACAGTGCAATCGATCTAGAGAGCCTTGTTGGACGCTCACATATGACAACAGAGAAGAAGAAGGCTACAAAGATGTCCAAGATGATTCTAGATGAGACTGGATCTAGAAAGCTGCAGATAGCTACACCGGCGGCAGACAAATATGAGGGTGAGATCCTAGCGGAAGACTATCATATACAGACTATTGAGTTAGGACCATCCACAGCAGAGCAGACTTTAGATGATGCCACCGACACATTTGAGGCATTGAAGGATAAATTTAGAGAAGAAGTAGAGAAGAATAGAAAGCTTGAGAAAGAGGTCGGTGCATGGAGAACATATTTCAGTCACATCAATGAACCTTTGGGACGTCAGGATCCAGTTAGATCACCATTGCAGGCATTGCCCCTTCAATCAATCAATGAAGCAGAAAGATTCAGGAATATGGTCCAGCGTACATGTAATTGGATGGATAGATCTCACACGGTGGCCATTGAGTTTATTACAAGGATGTCGAAGATCACCCACCAGGCTATCCAAGTTCTTGAGATAATCCACAGATTGATGGCAACAGTAGCTGCATTTGCCCATACCAAGGACGTTGTCATTCCTGTCTTGAAAGTTATAAGACATACATCCAGAAGAATTTTAGCACAAGAGAAGATCTTGGAAGGCGATTCTCACAGTTTGTTTCAGTGGTCAACCTTACTCCATATAAAGAGTGTTCTATTTGAGGACATCAGTATTAGATGTGGTCAAGTTGAGGAGGTGATCAATCCGATCCAGGACAGAGTATTTGAGGTACTTCGTACCATTCTTGGCAGAAGGATCGAGGTCGAGACAGATGTGGATTTACAAGAATTTGAAGATAGAATCAAGATCATCTTCCGCAAGGACGCAGATGTTACAGATGAGCAGTATGATCAAATGTATGCCACCATGCTCCTGATTGATAGAACAAAGGAACTTGAACCTACTTGGGACACAGCTCTTCTAGATGCATTTGATCAGGTTATCCACTTAGAAGAGAGTATCAAGAATCTTCCCGAGATTCCAAGCACAGAAATCGAAGGAATCGTGACAAAATTCATTGCATATGCTAAGAAAGAGAATTGGAAAGGGAATAAGATTCTAGATGAAAGGTTGTTACAGATGACATGACATCTTATTTCTCATTGGCTGATACCTCCTAGATTTTTGTGCCAAATTTAATATTTGGCTATGTATTTAATATTGTTCAGTAAAAGGGAGGTCATTTGTAACAAACCCTAATTAGGGTTTAGGTGTCATGATCTTGTCCATTGATTTACTTTCAATCTGGACCTTTCATTGTAACTGGGGATGCTATTTATACCCCCATTTTTCATTTCATTTGTAATAGAATAGTCAATAAAAAAATAGAGAATAGAGTTGAGAATTTAGAGTTGTAAGCCATTTTTATTTTGTAGCAAGATTGAGTCTTGAAGAGAGAAGTTCAAGCAATTGTTGTATATGATGACTTGGAAATCAATAAAATATTGAAGTTATGGTGTTTTGTTGCAAATTTCTTAAGTTATCTTCATGGTTGTTGGATGTACTTGAATCACGCTCAATCAAAGTAGTTTGTTAATTTGAAAGGCTAAGTGTGAGATTTGATATTTGGTAGGATTCGCAATCCAAACCACTAGCTTCTTGCTGATTGTAGGAACGCCTTGCGTGGTCGACTGGAAAACATTTTGAGTCCTTAACCTTCAAGCATTTCCGCATCTAGGATATGTACCTTCGTAGTAGTGTCCTTGGTCTTTGATGCATTGAATACCATTATTACCTTAGAAGATCGCACTAATTTCAATTAAGTTGTTATCTTATGGCAAAATTGAAGTTGGTTGAGTCTTGCCAAATCTCATTCATGCTAAGTCGTTCATAGGGTTAGGCTAGATTAGACCTCTTAAGCCCTATCTTTTTCCATTTTTTGAAAGTTCTTTTTAGATTAGTGAAATCTTCGAACTATTGAATCCGTAAGAAGCCTTGAAGGAAACAGCAAATCACATCATACCACTAAAAGCTTGTCCACACGTGGAGACCCCACTAAAAGAACCTTGGAGTCTATCTAACTGATCCTTTTTGCAGATCTTCAGCAGTTAGAGACTATTTTCTCAAGAGAGGATAAGATGCCTGTCGGTATTTTATTCTGTGTATGATTGTGTACAAAATACACGTCAACAGGTAGGTACATCAGAGTTCGTGCCACCTTCTATGAATTGGGTACATTGAACCTGGACATTGTTGAGGTGGACCAATCCGACTGGAGGAGTGATGACTAGGATGCCACCTCGTCTGACACTTGTAGCTTGGTAGATATTCAATTTGATGTCGTTGAGAAGCTAGCTTTAATTAGCTCTTGTTCTAACTCCTTCTGTCCTTGATTCGCAGGATGATTGATGTACCTCGCCTTGGAAGGCTGGATTGGAAGAGGTTGCCTTGTCAACGCTAGACTGGAGGAGGTTGCCCTTATCTTTGCTTGATCGTCCTTGATGAGACCGTCCTTGATTTGGCTTGATTTTCCTTGAGAAGAGTCTTTCGACTTGTAGATCTTTCGAGCCTGGGAGTCGCCATCTTGATACCTACACAACATTTCATAATAAGAAACTAGATTTTGCAATGTATAACATAGATTAGATTAATTTTAGGAAACTTCATGATAAGTCCTTGAGTTATCATTTCCTAAAAAACGATTGAGCCATTGAAATTCAAAATTTCAAAATTCAAAATTTAAGGCAATGACGATCAAAATTCAAAATAAGGAATCACATCGCCATACCTTATTTGAGAACTAACTCTAAAAATGCAAAATAAAGAGAATCGCCTAGGCAAAAATCAATGTTTGAAGCTTTTCCACGTGATCTCTCTTCAAATGAACGTCCACTTAGCACTTCGCCACCTTTGGAGTCTTTGAAGTAGTCTTTGACAAGTTCGCTTAACTCAAACTCGCATCACTTCCTTTGCTAAATTCGCTCCTTGCTTGGAATGGAAATTCGCCCCACTTTGAACACAATTCGCACCTCTCCAAATCGCATGTGAAGGATGTTTGAATAATGATTTGAAAACGAAATAAACACCCCCCCTTTATAGGCGCTTACCTCATGCATTACCTTAGGCCAACTTGGTAATTAAAAGATAATTAAAAGCAATTTTAATAAAAAACCAATGGCCGACTTTGTAAGAATTTAAATCCAAGCGCTTAATTTGATTTTTTATTTGAATTAATAATTAATTAATTAATGCCTTCGTTTTTAATTAATTCGATTTTTTAAGGCAACAAATAATTAATTAAATGTCCATGCGCAATTTTTTTTTAAATGCCATTAATTAAATATTCAAATTTTATCGATTTTTTAGCATTTAATAAAATTCAAAAAATGTGTTAGCGCCAAAATTTGGAGAGGTAAGGGTACAAACCATATCGCTCTGGTCCCTGACTGAGGGACAGGAGCGAACTTATTATTTTAGCCTGGATTCTCGCCTTCGACGTTCAAAATCACAATCTTCACGTTGAAACTGGCATTTTTGCAAGGAATCTCGAGCTTGATCGACTTGATTTTGTGGATGAGTGCCTCCTGAGGTTGATATCGCCCTGGTCCCTTGGTGAGGGACAGGAGCAAACCTTATGTTTTCTCCTTGACCTTAGCTTCTTCGATCACCAATTTTCATCATGAGGAAGAAACAACGTTAGTCTTTCACTCCACGCTTGCTTCACTTGGCTTTTACGAGGCACATTTGAAGTTTGAAGGATTTTCGCCCTGGTCCCTTGGTGAGGGACAGGAGCGAACTTTATGTTTTCTCCTTGACCTTTGCATCTTCGATCCTCAATCTTCATCATGAGGGAGAAACAATGTTAGTCTTTCGTTCCATGCTTGTTTCACTTGTCTTTAACAAGACATTTTGATGCTTAAATGGATTATCGCCCTGGTCCCTTGGTGAGGGACAGGAGCGAACTTTATGCTCTAGCCAACATTTGCTATCTTTCAACCTTCGCTTCTTGTTCATTGCCTTCCAAACGATATCTTCGACCTTGTGTAACCTGGCTTTGTCATGATTTTGAAGGAAAAATGAGTGATTTAATGAAAATCGCCCTGGTCCTTGACTGAGGGACAGGAGCGATTTTGTCTCCTTGTTCAAATTGACCACCTTTTGATGTTTGGTTTCCTCTCATATCATCTTCTCAAGACGCCTTAGACCTTGTGCAACCTTGTACGTCCTTGACTTGGAGTGATTTTTGAAGGAATTAGCTAGTATGATGATTATCGCCCTGGTCCCTGACTGAGGGACAGGAGCGAATTTGGGCATCCTGGGCTCAACCTTGTTTGTATCGACTTGCAATCACTTTCACCATGTAGAATGAGGTCCTTTGATCCCTCTTGGACACTCGTAACTTGATAATCATTCAAAACTTAAGCCTTCATGAAGATTTCGCTCTGGTCCCTGACTGAGGGACAGGAGCGAACTTGGGCATTTGGTGCAAATCGTTCATCATTGGCGACCTTTGATACTTCGTTCTTCGTCAAGACGCTTCAAAACGTCCTTGCCACCTTTCACCTTGACTTGGAGTGGTTTGAACTTGAGTGAAAGACATAATAACAAACATCTCGCCCTGGTCCCTGACTGAGGGACAGGAGCGAATTTGTACTTGTACGCTTCATCACAACTTGCTAACTTCAAAATTTATCTTCAATGGACTCATTGTGTCCCCTTCCCTTCATCTTTGGCTGGGAGTTTGTTCAAACTTGGCGAGAAATTGTCCTAAGGCAAAAATCGCTCTGGTCCCTGATTGAGGGACAGGAGCGCCTAGGCCAATTTGAGTCTCCTATTGATGTCTTGTAATCTTCAATTTGTATTCAACGGGTTCATTTCACCCTCCTTTCTTGCCTTCAAACTCAAAACTTGCTTGCTTTTGCCTGAATTTTGCCCTATGAAGAATTTTGCTCTGGTCCCTGGGAGAGGGACGGGAGCTACACTGAATTTCGCCCTGGTCCCTGACTGAGGGACAGCAGCGATTTTGCATTTTTGGTCCATTTTCCTTCACGAAGGCACTTCCAAATTATATTCAACTGATGAAACATATCTCCTTGGTTCTCCTCAAATCGTCAAATTGTTCAAATCCTGGAAGGACAAGGCAATGTTTGATTTTGAGCTTCGGTCCTTCATTGAGGGATAGGAGCGATTTTTACTCCTGGAGCATTTCCGTGTTCATGAAATTCTTCAAATTATATTCAACGGAAAGATCATGCCTCCCTTTATCACTTCTAATTCGAAATTCGTCTTGATCCTGCAGAGACAGTAAGATTTTGAAAAACAAGCTCCGGTTCTTCACTGAGGGACAGGAGCGATTTTGCTCCTACAGGCCAAAATATCAAGATTTTGGGATTTTAATCACTTCACAAGGCAAAAACAAGTCCTTTCCAATGCCCGGGATCAATTATTAAAATTCTCAAAAATTGGTCAAAATTACTCAATCGAACGAAAATCAAAATCTCATCATCAACACTTAGACAAATTCATTCAAAATTCCAATTGAAAATAGACCAACTCACTTAGCCTCTGGCGAATTCACTTTATTCAAAATTGCATCCTGCGAGAGGAAGCTCAAAAAAGCTCTCAAGACTGACTGGACTTTGGCCTGAAAACGACAAAACAGAAACCCTAAGGCTTGACCCTAAATCCAGACAACTGACAAACTACCAAAACCCTAAAAAGCAGAGAAAAAGAACAGGCAACACGAGCAAAAAGAGGGGGTCCCCATTTTAATGGGGCGATGTGTGAAATGGTCACAACAGGAGCGAATGGTGTTACCGATCCGGACGAGTGGGTAACACAGTTTCCCGCAACCCTAAGAGGCGTGGCCATCGACTGGTTCTCCGATACAGAGAAGGCTAAAATTAGCACATGGCCTGACTTGAAGAAGGAATTTCAAGCGGAGTTTCGTCTCCTAAGAGATGATAATGAGATCGTAGCCGAAATTTACGGCACGAAACAAAGGAAGAACGAGACAATTCGAACCTACAGCCGGCGGCTCAAAGAGCTGCTAGGAAAAATGGAGAACCAGCCCGCAGACGGACTGAAAAAACGGTGGTTCGTGGAAGGTCTGAAGACGTCTCTTAGACAGAAAATGAAGATCGTACCTCCTCCTTCATATATTGACGCCTATAATAGGGCAATGGATTTAGAAAGTGAGCAGAAGACATCCAAGAAAAAGAAAAAGAAATCCTCGTCAGACGACAATTCCTCTTCTGACAAAAGCAGTAGCAGTGATGATGAGTCTAATCGCAAGGTACGGGCTCTCCAGAAAGATATGGAGCAAATGATGAGAGAGATGAAGGCGACCAAAGGAAGCACAAGCAGAGTGGACGAAGGGAATTTATGGTGCATGGATTGCTGCAGCGACGGACACACCAAGGGGTCTTGTCCAAAGAAAACATTTTGTGATATTTGTCAGATTGCCGAACACCTTACCAAGGAGTGTCCATACAATATGAGGACCCGTAACCAACAGGTTTGTTTGCCCTCTCGGGTAAACGGTTAAATGCACAAAACATAATGGAAATACATTAAATAACCAGTCTCTATATTAATTCAACAGTCCATGTACATCAAGTGCTTATAACATTACATTTGACACGACTATCATGATGATACTTCGAAGAAAAGGTACACAATATATAATACCCGAAGGGGTGCGACACGACCGTCGCGACTCCAACTACCTACCCGTCGGCTAACTAACTGACCGCCGTAACTCATTATTACCGACGACAACATAAACATAATATAACAACATAACATAATGATTATTCCCGGCAACATCATCCCCCCAAGAAAAGAAGTCGACTCCGACGACTTAATACAAAATAGAGATGAACGGCAGGAACTACTGACGCCAGTCGGGCCCAGATCTTATACACTTCCTGCGTCCTCGCCTGAAAACCCTTTTCTGCTACCATCCGATGCTCAAGTTCGGATTTCACCAATATTGCTTCCTTTGCCATCACAGTCCTCCTGTGCCTAACCCAAACTTGTCTGCAAAACACGTTTTTCAATCTCAGCTTCCACCAACTGCTACTCAAATGATACTGTCTCCCTAGCCAATTTGTCCTCGATAGCCACCCGTGCTGCTCTCCCGACATCCAACTCCTGGGTACGCTAAACTAAGTCTCACGCGACTATTGCCTCCAACCTGGTGGGCAGCTCCTCCTGAGCCCTCTGTGCATCCACCAAGGCAACCTCACGTCCAGCCGAGACATACTCCGAGTTCCTCAAAGCGTACCTATCCTGCCTGGAGGTGGCCACAACCCGCTGGCACAAAGGCTAGGAGACACCTCAAATCCTCCATCACACTCCCCAAAGGCTAAAAACTGAACTGAATAACTCCCTGGTGTCATACAACTGCGCGGACCTGCAATGCCTTCCCTCAAACTCTGTTTGTTCGCAACCTCCAAATCCGTCTCCCTCTACGACTTATGGCTTCCCCGCCAATGCTTAGCTGCAGGCTTCTTTCTCACAATACGGACAACCACAACACTTCCCGTGGCCTTCTGTAGCTCAAAATAAACTGGGGGTCTGGGGGCAACACCCCCAGCGGGGTCGAGGGGCAGCGCCCCTCGCGGGGTCTGGGGCAGCGCACAACATCTCAGTGATATTTTAAGATGCCGAAAACCCTTCTTTTCCACTCTGAATTTCCAGTGTCCTGGCTTCAAACTCCAGCGAATCATTTTAAATCTGGTCGTCGTCGTTTTTTTTTTTAGGCACTGTAATGTCCCCGATGGCACCCCGGCCATACAACCTCCCTGTACGGTCAACAACAGCATTGGCACCTCCAATCGTGCAGCCACCTTCCCGTCCGGCCTACACCCCTCCACCGTACAGCGGACCACTGACGACGGAGCGGCTGCGTGGTTGTGCGTCTTAATCTTTGCGTGCGTTTTTGGCCTTTCCGCACGACGATGGTTGCCACCGCCGGTGGTGTCCATCGTACAATGGTCCCACCGCCGATGGTCCACCGCACGGTGGTCACCGTCGTGGTCACCACCGCCGGTGTCACCACCGCACAGTGGTCACCACCACCGGTGGCCCACCGCACGGTGATCACCGTCGGTGTCGCCACCGCCGGTTGTCCCACCGTATGGTGTTTCCACCGTGGCACTTTTGTTTTCTTGTCTTCCTTCTTTTTTTCTTTTTTTTTTCTCTTTTTTTTTAATTTATATAACTTTTATTTTCAGCCGTACGGCCATATGGTACTCTCTCTCTCTCCTTTTTTTTTTTTTTTTTAAAAAAAAACCTAATTTAGTTGTCTAGAGAGTCTTCGGCTCGGGTCCCCTGTCTCTGGGATTGCCCTTCATCCTTCTCGGTTTGCCTCGCCCGAGAGTCTTGTTTTGGTCCTGTGCCTGGCGAGTCGCCTGCTCGGCCTCTCGGGTCCCCTTCCATTCTCTCGGGTCTCCCTCCGGACTCCTGGGTGTCCTTCCGACCTCTCGGGTCCCCTACACACTTCTCGTGGTAGGGTTTCAATTTGAACCCGTTGGTGGCCAATCTATTTTCAATAGCCATCCGAAGACCTAGAACCACAATTTCTACAGGGACCATGGTCTCCTTCCCGTACATAAGAAGAAGAAGGATAATAAAGATTTTGAAGGCTACGGCCTTCCACACAGGGTTCCAATCGTTGCCGACACTCTTCGGATTATTTACGTCGCCAGGGTTTGGGGCGTCTCCCTTCCAATATTCTTGTATTCCGGCAGGCACACCTCTGTTGGTTGCTCTGGTTCCTCTACTTCGAACCTGTAGCTTTGGAACATTTCGTAATCCTCCATTTGCCAGTGGAAGAGCCCGTTAAGTGAGCATACCTGATCTTCAGAACATCCCTCCAATTCGAGCACCCCTTCACTGTTCGGCTCCATCGCATTCTTGCCCTTGCTTTCATCGGGACCCCCTTCCCTTTATTAGAGTCCTCTGAGTCCGAGTCGGAAGAGGCGAGCTCTTCGCCTACATCTTGGGTGTGTAGGTCAATGGTATATTTCCGCCCTCCCTTCTCCATGGAAAGTGTATTTTTCTTCCAGTTGTGGTTTACCCTCGCATTGATCAACCACGCTCTCCCCAGGATGGCGTCATAGCCTTTCATCTTCGAGGGAATAACCACAAAATCTAACAAGGATGGTTGCGTACCAATTGTCACTTGCTAGGCCATCAACAGGCCGAGTGGCTTAATGCCGTGTTGGTCCGCTCCCACCAGGTTGAATGTGGGTGGCCACAGGGTGGGCTTCCCCAGCCGCTTCCATGTTTCTTCTGGTAGTACATTCACCCCAGATCCCCGTCCACAATGGTGTCCTTCAGAATGGTCCCATGGATACCCATTTCTACCACAGCTGGGTGTCTACCACTGCTCAAGGCTAGTAACATCGGGTCAGTCGAAGGGCTGACGGAAACCTCCACCTGTGGTGTACTCTTCGAAGCGGTGGCGGGAACCCCTACCTGTGGTGCACTCGACGATGCAGTGGCGGGAACCCCTATCTATGGTGCACCTGACGATGCGGTGGCGAGAACCCCGACCTATGGTGCACTCAACACTGCAGTGCTTTGCACATTGGTGAGGATGGCAGTCCTCAATTGTGGCATAGAGTCTAGAAGGTCTTTTACCTTTATCGGCACCTCTCTCTGCAAGATTTGCCCAATGATGTTATTTTCCGCTTTCCTACGTGTTGTGACTTTTTCACACATCGCCCCATTGCAATTGGGGACCCATGTTTTTTTTGCTTTTTTAGGGTTTGTTTTTGGTCTTTTAGGGTTTTGTTAGTTAGCCTTTGCATTTTGAGTGTCGCCCAGGTGATCACATGGATAAGCAAGTCCGGCTTGAGTGATGTCTTGATCCTGAAATTTGGCTAAGTCTGGAATGTCCTGAAATTTGGCTAAGTCTGGAATGTCCTGAAAATTTGGCTAAGTCTGGAATGTCCTGGTCCTGAAATTTGGCTAAGTCTGAGAGTCCTGATCCTGAATTTGACTAAGTCTGGAAACTAAAAAACCTCAAAAAACTAGATTTTGCAATATAACTCCTGGAGGTCTGAAACCACTCTCAAACATCCTGAAAGTATATATGGAATATAACTTAAAGTATAAGAAAGAAGAATGTCACTTATACTTAAATGTTATATTCCATAAAAATTATCCTGATAGAGAGTTCGAAAAGTCAAATTTCGCTCCTGTCCTTCACTGAGGATCCAGAGCGAATTTCGCTCCTGTCCCTCTCAGGAGGACCAAGGCGAAGCGCTCCTGTCCCTCGCCAAGGGTCCAGGGCGAAAAGGCCTATTTGAGTCATTCCTGACCTTGTTTGGTCAAATTGAGACATCAAAGGCATGAAGGAGGACGTAATCAACCCATTGAAGATAGTTTCGAAAGTTAACAAGGCATAAATGAGCTCGTAAAGGCCAGGGCGCTCCTGTCCCTCTCCAAGGGACTAGAGCAATTTTCCCTCAAGACAAGTTTTTGGCAAAAGGAAGGCAAGTTTCGCGTTTGAGGTGGGTGAAGGAAGACGCAATCGATCCGTTGAAGATAATTTTCGAAGCTAGCAAAACACAAGTGAGCTTATAGATGCAAAATCGCTCCTGTCCCTCTCCCAGGGACCAGGGCGAAAAACCCATTAGCTAACCTTCCTCTCCAAATTCGGACGAATCCAAGTCAAGACGCAAGGTCAAAATGATGTTTAAAAGGTTTCACGGAGGAATGAAGTAACAAAGACCATCAAGTTGATGAAAAATGGCTAGGGCGCTCCTGTCACTCACTGAAGGACCGGAGCTTGATTTTTAAAATTACACTGTCCTTGCAGGATCAAGACGATTTTATGATTTGAGAAGACCAAGGAAAGCGTGATTTATCCATTGAATATAATTTGGAAGGCTAACTAAGGACGGAAATATGCTAAGATGACAAAATCGCTCCTGTCCCTCACTGAAGGACCGGAGCTTGAATTCCAAATTTGCATTATCCTTGCAAGATTTAAGTGATTTCACGATTTGAAGAGGTCAAGGGAAGTGTGTTTTATTCGTTGAATATAACTTGAGTGGCCTACAAAGGAGAGAATCAACCCAAGTGGCAATAGGCGCTCCTGTCCCTCTCCAAGGGACCAGGGCGAAAATGCTTTAAAGTGCACTCATTTCAAAGATCGAATAAATTGAACTCGAAATTCTAAGTAAAAATGCCATCTTGAACGTCAAAAATGAGGTCTTGGACGTAAAAAACAAGAAGTGTGAGATCCAAAGGGTATAGGCGCTCCTGTCCCTCTCCAAGGGACCAGAGCGATCTTGTTGATATCTATTGTTTTCCCATGCTTGGGCGCCATCTATCCTTCAAATTACATTAAATGCCAGTTTCGCTAAAATTCCAAGATATTTTGAAATTAAATTGGCATTTAATAGAGGTGCGTTGGCATTTAATAATTAATTTTAGGCCTTTAAAAAATCGAAATTTTAATTGCAAAGGCATTTAAATTAATTAATTATTAAATTAAATAAAAAGAGAGCGCTTGGGGTTTTATTTTAAATATTCTAATAAAGGTCGGCCTCCTCTTTATTTGATTTTTATTTATTTTTAGGCTTATTCTCCAAGTCGGCCTATGGGGAGGTGAAATGGTGAGCACTCTATATATTTGGGGTGTGTTTTTCATTATTCAAATCATTCACTCATTGTTTCAAGTGCGATGTGGAGACTAAGGAAGGCGAAATTCATCTTGAAGGTATTTGAAGGCGAATTTCCAGATTTTTGAAGAGGAAGGTGGAGTTCTTTTCCAAGCTAAAGGAGGTGCATTTTATCCAAGGGAGAGCTTTAATCTACACTTTGCCTAGCCAAAATTCATCTATTTTTTAGAGTTAATTCTCAAGAAGAGGTATGGCAAAATCATCTTGACACCCTTATTCAAGGTTTGATTTTTTAAGCATTTTTTTTGGAAAAATCTAAGTATTACATGGTTAATTAGGAAATGATAACTCAAGATTTATCATGAAGTTTCCTAATTAAAATCTTGAATATTCCTTTTAAAGTTTAATTTTTAGATTTCAAGATATATTACTAATTTTGAAATGTTGTGTAGGTATCAAGATGGCGACTCCCAAGCTCGAAGGATCTACAAGTCGGAAGGCTCTCCTCAAGGAAAATCAAGCCAAATCAAGGACGGTCTCCTCCAGGACCATCAAGCAAGGACAAGGGCGACCTCCTCCAGCCTAGCATCGACAAGGACGGCCTTCTTTGGACTAACGTCATCAAGGGTGACTTCTCCAATCCAGTATTCCAAGGCAAGGTACATCAATCGTCCTGCACATCAAGGACACAAGAAGTCAGAGCAAGGGTTCGTTGAAGAAGCATATAGTTCCAGATGAGTTAATTAAAGCTAGCTTCTCAACAACATCAAATTGAATATCTACCAAGCTACAAGTGTCAGACGAGTTGGCATCCTAGTCATCACTCCTCCAGCCGGATTGGTCCACCTCAACAATGTCCAGATTCAATGTACCTAACTCATAGAAGGTGGCACAAACTTCGATGTACCTACCCCAGCTATCCATTGGTCGATTTTTCCAAAGAGGACATGTGTCCAAGCAATACAATTATTTCATTGGTCAAGCATTAAATGTTATGTAATGGTTGTAACAAACCCTAATTAGGGTTTTCATTGTAAAATCTTGGCCATTGATCTCGAATTGATCTTAGCCATCGAATTGTATTGAGGGCACTATATAAGCCCTGGCATTTCATTTGTAAAGGGAATTAGCAATTAGAAATAGTTAGAGATAGTTGGAAGCAGTTAGAAGACAGATAGAGAGTAGTTAGCTAGTTGATAGAATAGCAATTAGAGTAGAGTAGAGAAAGAAGGCAAAGATTGTTGTCAAGATGTTGTTGTAAAAAACTTGTAACTTCATTGAAGAAATGGTGAAATTTATGGGTTGATTCGACAATTTGCATGGTCTTTATACTTCTCATATTTGATTTCATGTTATTAGATGAGTGGAAGAAATGTGCTTGATTGATGGTGGAATTCGTATATCCATACTACTAGCAGTTTGTTGATTGCAGACTTGCCTTGCGTAGTCAACTGGAATCATTCAGCTTAAGCTTAACTTCAATTGTCGCTTCTTCATTGATATGCATCAACCTGATGGTGTCTATGCCGGCAGTGATGATTTGAACATCATGAAGCTTTCCTTCGAATATCGCACTAACCTTGTGGAGATGTTCCTGTGATGTCAAAACAAGACTTAGTTAGAATTTCATCAAAGATCATTCATTGCTCTTACATTCTTAGTGTTAGGATTAGATCCTTTCCTCGCCCTCATCTTTTTTCCTTTTTTCAAATCAAAGCTAGTAGGATCCTGTGTTCCAGCAATATTCAAGGCAGATCAGACGTTCAATCATCAAATGTAAGTCCCCCTTGTGATTCCAACAAATCACATCATACCACAAAGAGCTTATCCACACGTAGAGACCCTACATACAAGAACCTTGGAGTCATCCTGATTGATCCTTTTCCGCGATATCTTCAGCAATCAGAGGCTTTACTCAAGAGAGGATAAGGTACCCTTGGGTATTTTATTCTGTGTTTGATAGTGTACAAAATACACGTCAACAGTACGGGATGATGTACTCGCCACCTCGTTGTCCCATCGTTCGGTCGTCATCTCACGTTCAATATTGGCCTTTGCCTCCCGTAATCTCTCCTTCTCCGTACGGGGGTCAGGATAAGTGGCTTTTTTCATCTAGGTGCGGGTGATCGCCAGTACTTCTTTCTCACCAGTCTTCTCAGCCTTCTCAATGTTGAGGAGATTAACCCCTGCCTGCGGGCAATTTGTGTCCTCATGGTCGCCTGGCCCACACCAACGGCAGAGGTGCTGAGGGGTGGCTTCCTTCGTGCAATCACGAGCGAAGTGCCCCCACTGATTACAGGCCCTACATTGGATAATTGGCCGGCCCTTGGCGTCATACTGGATACGGCTTCCGTTATTGTTATTGTTGCTATTCCTTCCACCGCCGCGTCCGTTGTCCCGGTATCCTCCAAATGATGCCGTTATGTTAGTATGTTGGCTGGTACCCGCTGGTGCGGATGTTGTGCACTGCTCCGTGAACAGCACCTGGTTCATTTGCGTACTTCGGGTTTTCATGTTGTATGGGCACTCCTTGGTGGAGTGTCCCATCACTTGGCAAATCTCGCAGAATGCCTTCTTTTGGCAAGTACCCTTTGTGTGCCCTTCCTCTTTGCACTCAGTGCACCATATGTCCCCTTCGTTCCGACCCGTGCTTCTCATTATTTTGAATTCTTTTCTCATTCGCTCCATGTCTTTCTGGAGCGCTTGCACCCGTTTGCCAGCCTCGTCGTCGTTGCTGCTTTCCTGTGAAGAGTCATCATCCTCGGATGAGGATTTATTACTTTTCTTCTTCTTTGATGTTTTGTGTTCGCTCTCCAGGTCCATCGCCCTATTATAAGCGTCGTCATATGACATCGGGGGTACAATTTTCATCTTCCTCCGTAGGGAGGATTTCAACCCTTCAACGAACCATCGTTTCTTCAATCCATTTGCGGGTTGGCTTTCCATTTTACCCAAGAGTTCTTTCAGCCTCCGACTGATGCCCGTACTGTCTCCCTTGTACCTTGTTTGGTACTGTATATCTCCGTTACAATTTCATTGTCATCACAGAGCAACCGAAACTCCCCCGTGAATTCCTTCTGTAGATTGGCCCATGTGGCCACTTTTTGCGTGTCCACATCGGAGTACCAATCTATGGCAACTCCTCGTAACGTGGCTGGGAACTGTTGTACCCAGTCATCTTGGTCTGTTACTCCGTTGGCGGACCAAATGGTTTCACATGTACGGCAGTGCCGTAAGGGGTCTTCCTTGCCCTCCCCTGTGAACTTTGGCAATTTTTGTTTACTCGCCATCCCTCCGCTGGGTCTCGCTCCTCTAATTCCTTGTGTGCTTGTACCTGGCGATCCTCCGCCTCCTGCAACTGAACCTCCACTCGTGGGTCCTCCGAAAAAAGTTGCTGACACCGAACCAAACAAATTGCCTCCCGTACGGTACCCTTGTGCTCCCTCGGCACCTTCGATCGTACCGTCTCCCTCCGGTGTCTCCCTCCGGTTGGTTGTCTCCCTCCGGTTGTCCTCTGAAATGGACAAATTCTTTACCAAGTCTCTGGTAGCGTCGATCAGGTTTAGACTTCACCTTGTTTGTTCCACCAACTCTTCGCGGCTTCTTACCCTACGGTGGTATTCTGGCGAACTGTAGAGTTCTCCTTCGGCACCCTCCGTGACTCCTTCTGGCAGCCCTACAACAGTGTAGACAGTGTAGTTCTCTCCGTCTATCTCTGCCTCCGCAACCTCCGTGACACCTCCTGGGTTCCCTTCGGGCAACCCCTCGGCCGGTCGTCCCTCGGCAAGTTGCCTTAGCCTACGCCTTCATTCTATCTACTGTCTGAGATTCAACGCGGTTTGTGCCACTTCCCATTCATCACTCTGTATCTTTTTATTTTTGTCCTTATTTAGTCTATTGGGCATAAGTCACTTCCATACACAACAAAAACACGCCATGTACACAAAAAAACTTTTAGTATTTTTATTTTTATTTTGCCTTTTGGCCACAATTTATATCAGTAGTGTGTCGGGATTATTACAAGGTTCAATTTCCTCCTGGCCTGGCGCCATCTCGTTCCGTTTCCCGTCGACTGTTCTCTTCGTAGCGTTGCAAGATTTGTTGTCGTCGCTCTTCCTAGGCAATCTCTTCCAGGCGGGCCTGTTGTGCCAGCGATGCCTGTGCAAGCAACTGGGGGAGGTGGTTCATCAACCGGTTTACTGTCGGGCTAACCTCCAGCGCTGTCCACACGGCACTTGGTGGGATTTCTGCCTCCGTCGCCTCTCGTCGGACGTAGGTCTGAATGGCTACCTGGAGCAAAATTGAAAATTCTCACGTTGCCGTGTCTTCTCCTGTGTAAAGTTCTATTCGGGCGTCGTCGGCCTCCGGGTTTACTTCACCAACGGGTAGGCCCATTGTGTCTGTGCACCATCCGTGTCTTCCATTGCCAAGTTCGTCTAGGCAGCCCGAGAGGGCAAACAAGGTTCTCTTTACGGAACCGTCTGCGCCAGCCAGCACGTCCTAGCCTGCGATCAACAACGCGTCGTCTGGCGGCTATCGGAACAACGGGCGAGGAGGAAGAGGCAATAATAATAATACTAATAATAGAAGCCGAATCCAATATGATGCTAAAGGGCGACTGATGATACAATGTCGGGCTTGCAACCAATGGAGGCATTTTGCCAAGGACTGTACGGCGGAGGAAGTGCCACAAAAACTTTGCAAGTGGTGCGGTTCGGGGGACCATGACAATGGCAACTGTCCGAAATCTGGAGTGAATTTGTTGAATGTAGAAACGGAGGATGTGCTCGCCATAACAAGATCCAAGACGAAAGCGGCCACTTACCCAGATCCTCATACGGATAAACGAAAGGCACTGGAGGCACGAGCGGAACTGGAGAAGGAGATGTTGACGAACAAGGACGCACACGGGCTTGCAGGTACTTCTCGCTCTGAAGCAGAAACAAATATTATAAACCAACTACTACAGGTCGAGATACCCGTCAAAATGAAGGATCTCCTGGAAAGTATGCCACACTTGCGGACGGCACTTCTGCAATCTGTACTGATAACCCCAGTCGGCCGACCAACACATGGAAGGGACAACCTTGGCGAGACGGCGACAAACCCATTAGCCCTGACGATCAACAATGGTAGACACCCAGCAGTGATGGAAATGGGTATACTGGGCACCATCTTGACCGACACCATTGTCGACGGCAGGTCGGGAGTAAATGTCTTGCCAGAGGAAACATGGAAAGAATTGGGCAAACCTACCCTCTAGCCGTCCACCTTTAATTTATTGGGAGCAGACCAACACGGCATCAAGCCGCTTGGCACACTCATGGCGCAACCAGTAACGATCGGAACACAGCCATTCGTCTTGAACTTTGTGGTCATCCCATTGAAGAAGAAGGGATATGATGCCATCCTTGGCAGAGGCTGGCTGGTGGCGGCAAAAGCAAACCACAATTGCAAAAAGAACACCTTGTCCATGGAAAAGGTCGGCAGAAGATATATCATTGACCTCAAAACCCAACTGGTCAGTGAAGAGTTGGCATCAGAGTCAGAGTCTGACGGGGACGACGGTACGGACGAAGGGAAGGATGGCAGGGAACCAGATGACGAAGGCATCTTAGGAATTCAAGCCTGTTCTGAGGACGAGACGGATTCTTTGAGAGGGCTCTTCCATTGGCAAATGGAAGACTATGAATTATTGTACGGGTGCAATATGCTGGAGATCGAAGAAGAACCTGACGAGAATGAGTTCCCGCCAGAGTACGGACAATACAAGGAAGGGGATGCCCCTGTGGATGATGCACCAGCACACCAGTTCGACAAGAGTAAGCCCATAAGGTACGAGGAATCCGCACTTAAAATTACAAACCTTGGAGAAACTTCAGAACAGAAAAATATTTTGGTCGGTGATGACTGGAATCCGGTCTTGAAGACGGCGGCGTCCAAAATTTTCACAGAGTACAAGGATGTGTTCGCCTGGACGTATAAAGACCTCAAAGGGGTACCACAAGAACTTTGTGTACACCGGATCCCTCTGGTTCCCGGAGCCGTGCCTGTACGGAAGCGGCCATACAGGATGAACAAAAATTATGCCGCTAGGGTAAATGATGAAATTGACCGCATGCTCGAAGCAGGAATCATCTTCAAGGTCCAGACCAGCGAATGGGTATCACCCATTGTGATATCCTTGAAAAAGGAGGCCGATCAGATAAGAATCTGTGTAGACTTCAGGTGTTTGAATGTTGTCACAATTAAAGATCCATTTCCCATACCATTCACAGACACCATCCTCGAGGAAGTAGCGGGCCATGAAATTTATTCATTTATGGATGGATTCACGGGATATAATCAAATTTCCATTGCAAAGGAGGACAAATTGAAGACCACCTTTGTCGTAGAAGATGGCGTCTATGCATACAACCGGATGCCATTCGGGTTGTGCATCGCGCTAGCTACCTTCCAACGGATAATCCTCCATATTTTCGACAAAATGTTCGTAGGAAACTTCAAAGCATTCTTGGACGACTGGTCCATTTACAGCACGGAAGAGGCACATCTCGCCGCACTTGGCGAGTGCATGGAAAGATGCCGACGAGCCCACCTCGCCCTAAATGCCAAGAAATGCAGATTTATGGTGCCTCAAGGCAAGTTACTAGGGCACATCGTTTGCAAGGCCAGACTGAAGATTGACCCTGACAAGGTACGGGTCATTGTGGAGATGGAGGCGCCTGACGATGTCACTGGTGTCAAGTCATTTCTTGGACACATTGGGTATTATAGGCAGTTTATTAAGAACTTTGCCCAAGTATCATACCCACTTGATATGCTGACACGAAGGGGGGAGCCATACATCTGGGGGACGGCCCAAGAAGAGGCTTTCTAGGAGTTAAAGTCACGGTTGGTAGGTGCGCCAATCCTAACATATCCAGACTGGGACAAAGAGTTCCATGTACATGTCGACACATCCAACTTTGCCATAGGGGCCACACTGGCGCAGGTTGGCAGCCACGGGCTGGACCACCCAGTGTATTTTGCAAGCCGCCTCTTGTCAAAAGCAGAGAAGAATTACAGCACGACAGAGAGAGAAGCCCTCGGGATGGTATACTCCGTCCAGAAATTTCGACATTACCTATTGGAGACACCATTCACATTTTACGTGGATCACCAGGCATTGATGTACCTAGTGAACAAGCCAATCATCCAGGGGCGGATTAGCCGATGGCTGTTGCTGTTACAAGAATTTACATTCAACATCATTGTCAGACCTGGCAAGAGCCATGTCATCGCCGACCAGCTATCACGGATCAAGTCTGGAGAGCCGGCCGAAGGTGTTAACGAGGATTTTCCGGACGCCCATCTCTTCCGCATTGCCGTCCTTCCTGCCTGGTACACGAGTGTGGGCGAATACCTGTCAACTTCAAAATTTCCTAAGGAAATGTCGTCAGGCAAAAGACAAAAACTTGTACTAAGAAGCAGAACGTTCCAACTTATAAATGGCCTTCTCTACAAGATGGGACCTGACCAGATCCTACAACGATGCGTCTTGGAAGAGGAAATCCCAGGAGTCCTGAGAGAAGCACATGAAGGGGTCGCAGGAGGACACATGGGACCGGACACGATGGCAAGGAAAGTCTTACTAGCAGGCTAATGGTGGCCGACAGTGCATAATGACGCCAGAGAATGGGTGACAAGTTGTGATACATGTCAACGCGCTGGACGACCGTTAAAGAGGGATTTTATGCCACTCAACCCGTCAAATGCTCAAGAGTTGTTCGAAAGATGGGGGTTAGACTTCATTGGTCCGTTGAAACCAAGTCGGACCCGACGATGTAGATACATTGTCGTGGCAACCGAATACTTGACCAAATGGGTCGAAGCGAGGGCCTTGGCAGACAACTCCGCCATTAGTACAGCGAGATTCATTTATGAACAGATTATCACCCAATACGGAATACCTATACAGTTGACAAGTGATAGAGGAGGGCACTTCGTAAACCACATTATCCGGCTGTTGACAACCGAATTCAAAATTTTCCATTCTCTATCAAGTCCGTACAATCCTCGGGCAAACGGCCAGGCTGAGGTGACCAACAAAATCATGGTGTCAGTAATTTATAAGTCCTGCGGGGTTGAGAAGGAAGACTGGGAGGAGCGTCTACAGTCGGTACTTTGGGCATACCGAACAACTTACAAGGTAACCATTGGGCAGACACCATTCCAATTAATGTACAGCCAGGAGGCTGTGGTGCCAATGGAATTCATGGTGCCAAGTCTCAGAATTGCCATTGACAACAAGTTAGGCGACATGGAAAGCCTCTAGGAGAGACTATACGCCCTGAATAAGTTGGATGAAAGACGGGCGATGGCACAGTGGGCAACGGAGACAGCTCAACAACGACGGAAAGCCTGGCACGACAAACATTTAAGAAAGATGCAGTTCACCCCGGGGCAATTGGTATTGAAGTTTAATGGTCGAAATGAAATTAAGCCAGGCAAGTTCAGGGTAAAATGGCTAGGTCCCTTTAAGATTTGCGAAGTTGGCGCGAACGGAGCCATCAAGCTGTGGACGATGGATGGGATGGAGGTGCCTGATGTTGTAAATGGCTCCAAGTTGAAAATCTATCACCAACGAAGGCAAGAGACGAGGTCCGCCCAGGTGGACAGGTAAGTGTGGTCGTATGGAAATGATCGTACGATAGGTCCGTACGACCCCGTACGGTGCCGTAGGAAAAAAAAAACAGAAAATTTAAAAAATATTAAAATGTTGTCGTACGGAAATAACAGTACAGTGGGTTCGTACGGTACGGAATTTTTTTAGAAAAATAATAATACATTAAAAAATTATTTTAAAAAACCGTACGATCGTACGGAAAAGGCCGTACAAACGTACGGAATTGAGTTTTAAAAAAAAAGAAAAAAGGGACGTACAGAAAAAAGTTCAAGTTAATTTTTTGTCATTAAGTGTTTTATATGGCATGAATACTCAGGAAATTGCCAAGTTAGAAAATTGTCGGGTGATAGCCGTACAATCAAATCAGTCGTATCACATTAGCAAGGCAAATCCGTACAAAACGAAAGACAGTTAAGGCTCGAAACAGTTACAAATCGAACCCCAAACAAGGAATTTTTATTTTATTTTGATTAATGGCGACTGAACCTAGGGGATTGAAAAAGCTAGACTGGAGGAAAAAATTGCAAGAAAGAGAAGAGCAAACCAAGAAGGAAGCCAGAAAGAAACCTGCTGTAGCAATGGGCGACCAAGACAAGGGCAACACAATTGCACAGGATGCAGGAAAGGGAAGAGTTACGCACGTCACCGCAGATACAATTCTATTTGAGGGTTTGGTTGGAACGGTGTGCAGGCAATGGTGGGAAAATGTCACGAGCCCATTAGATATTGAGGTAAAAATTGAATTAACAAAAGCTAGGGTCCATGATGCTATTCAGATGCCCATTTTTAATATTAAGGAATTCGAACCCTGCCTACGACAAATGATTAAAACATATGATCCTGAACTTCGCACTTCGTCATTCAATTTCCAGCACTCTGACATCATTGTTTCATTTAACTCTGATGATTTTGAGAGAGTATTTGGCATTCCTGACAAGGGTAAAAAGATTGACAAAAAGGTAACAAAGTTGTCCGAGGAAAGAAGAACCCAGCTATTAAAAGAATTGTGTAGGGACAACTTGACTACAGAAGAATGGAGTCGCATCCTGGATCCAAAGGGAAGAGGTCTGAAGAAGACATTTTTAAAATCTGGCATCTGGCAATGTTTACTTGACGTAGTACAGAGCAGGCTGACTGGCACCAACAGAGCGTCGGACGCGGCAGTACCTATGATCGCATTGATGGCAGGACTCAGAAAGGGCACGGTGTATGATTGGGCCAGTCTACTGTCAGACAGAGCCCACGACTATATGATGCTGAAACATAAAGTATTTTATATGTCACATCACGCTATCGGATTATTTTTAGATTCCGTGCAGGTACAGGTGCCACCACACCATAGAGGATGGCAGTCGCGGGATAGCATCGACTCCCTTAAGCCAGCTATATTTTATTGGTCAGAGCTGGATATTTTGACTACCACCGAGGGACAAACTAGCAGGAAGAGGAGGAGACAGGTCCACGTAGTGGTGTCGACCAGTGACACGGATTCAAGACAACATGGCACTAGTGAGGAGGAAAGTGAGGGGTCGAATGATTCAGAGGAAGATAGCACCTTCAGGCTTTCACAGACCGAGCAACCAGTACCGCCGCAGGAGACCCCCACCACTCAGACAGTATCGTTGGCAAGTGTACCGAGGGGGCATCATGGAATGCCTGGAGGGGGAGCTGGCAGGACCGGCGAGGTGGTATTTACTCCAGCATTTCTGACCGTCGGAGGAGAGGGAGGACCATTGGCATCATTTGGAGTCACAGTGGGTACCATCTCTACCATCCCCATACCTGGGTATGGTCAGATGCATCCTCGGCCTCCACCAGTCCAGCCATCACCAGTCTCAGCCAAGATAACGACACCAGCGAGTGCACCAGTACGCATGCCCGTCATCCTGACGAAACCTAGGACAGAGGAGGCCCAGAGGACGGTCGAGGAGAGGCCTACGAGGGACGATGTCGATTCATGGCTAGACAGATATGCGGCTCTACCTTCATCCCCATGCAGGCAAGCACCACCCACACCTTCCTACCCTTGTATTCCTTCACCTCCAGGGGTTATCGACTTGGACAGTGGCACTAGAAAGCAGGGCGATGGAAAGACACCGCTGGTGGAGGAGGGGGCGATATCACCGCAACAGCAGCATCAGGTTGGACGGATTGGAGAGGGGAGACCTACTACCATGGTGCAGTTCTTAGCCAGGATGGAGGAGGAGGTTCAGTTACTGGTTGCCTCGATAGTAGAGGAGTCTGTCGGACAGCTCACTTTGCGGAGACTCCTTGCGTTTGCTACATCTGGAGTAGCAGTGGCATTTCAGCAGTGTTTTGAGCAGCATGGATGGCCGATGCTTGATCTTCCAGAGATGCAAGTAGAGTGGCAGAGCCAGGAGGTGGCCGAAGGGAGTCAGACACAGTCTGTGGTCAGACGGATTGAGCAGGCTGTACGAGATAGGTATCTCGAGCTTCGAGAGACTCAGCTCAGGGTGGATAGGGCTCAGGAGGAGTTGGCCACTCGCATCCCTGCATTGGAGACAGAGTTAGAGCAGCAGCGCACCCATGCTAGGAGTACAGATGAGATCCTTGCCACCATGAGAGGAGAATTGAGTGCCATGAAGGCAGAGTTGGCAATGCAGTCAAATGAGAGAGCCTCAACAGAATCGAGAGTTGCTACCCTGGCAGCCGAGTTGGAGGCGAAGCATTAAAAATTGATGGAGGCAATGTTTCGAGTGAGGAGTTCCCGGGAGCAGCAGTTGCAGGCTGAGCAGGACCTCCGATACCGAACTGACCAGGTGGTACAGCTTCAGGAGCAGTTGGCAGTAGCAGCCCCAGCCCCTCCACCATCAGGGACGCCTCCCTTACCCCCTCAGTAGTCTGTGTGTAGTTGTTATTTTGTGGGATTCGTAGTTGTTCTCTGTTGTAGGCATATCATTCCCATTTTGTTGTCTGTCGTCCAGAGACGACATTTCTTTTTGGGGGAGATGATGTTATCGGGTAATTAAGCAATAAGACATTTAATTCAATGCATTGCAGAAATAATAGACATGACAGAATATAAAGAAACTCAGATCTTCATTGATTCATAATAATGTCAGTACAATGACAATGACCATCCTAACCCTCTCCCCATGACCAAGGACTTACTAATATATAAAGGTGACCGATCAGTTACCCGGTGTCAACTGTCAACAACCGACGAGTTAACTGCCATCATTAACTCTAATTACATTAAATGTCTTATTGCTTAATTACCCGACAACATCTGGTAGTGTTAGAGCATATTTAGTTATTAGTTGGTTTTTACAACTAGTTATGCTTTTTCGCTTTTTACTTAAGTTCATTCCTTTTGCAGTTCACATTTTTTTCATGTATTGCATCTCTTCTTTTCTCTCCTATTTGTGAAGGAAGTTCTTGGGGGATCTATCTAAGGCCCTTCTTTTTTAGCAGTTCATGTTACTTTTCATCTTGTTTTTGGAGAGGGGTTTTTTCCCATGTGGTTTTTCTCCCTTTCTCTACTTAAAGAGACTTCATTGCTTTGTACATGGGTACCTAATCAAGCCTTTTGTTGCTGGGACCCATTTCTACATTCATGCATTTAGTTTTTTTACTCACCCTATGTTTCACTTGGGGGGGTGCATTTAGTTTTTTTACTTAGGAGTGCTTGCTTCTAATTTAGCTTTTGTGCATCTAGTTTAGCTAGAGTTGAGCTTTATTTAGCTCCTCATGCTTGCACTTTAGTTCTCCTAAATTTAGCTTATGGCATCTTAGCGCTTTCTTTATAAGCACCTCAGTGTACAATTGTAATTCATTATGTATTCTTAGCTTTCAAGTAATATAGCATTCTTTTGTGCATCTCTCATTTGTGAGAGGTGTATTTGTTTGCCGTTTTATCTTGCAGACTTGTGTTGCAATCTTTTGTGTTGCAAAATTCAACAAGTAAGACTATTTGGTCAATTAGTTTACTCCAAACATAATAACATGAGTATAAGACTTAAATTCATCCATAAGGTACTTAGCCATCCTTGCTTATTGATTAGTAGCCTTTGGCCATAGCATCACAACAAATTCTTCTTTGACATCAATGATGAACCTTTGGCATAAATGACAACAATCTTGCCCATATCTTTTGACATTAATGACAACTTCCAACTATCTCAACTGAGCACCTTTGACATCAATGACAACATTTCCAACATGCTGTGTTCCAAACTGAACTCTAAAAATTAAGCTACTCAAAAGCTGAGCTGAAATCTAAAATTTCTATTTAATCCAATGAATCTCCAATTTTGGGAGCAGGGTTCTATGGACAGAAGCAAACATTCTGAATTTAGAGATGGAAAGGAGACAGCTACTAAGATTATAGAAAAATATTAATATCTCAATTATTTAAATCTCGGACTAGACCAATATACCTGAGATGATAGATGGATTTAAATTAGCAGTCCATTCTAGTCAAAATAAATAACATATACATCCACTGTTGCTTATACTTAAATAAATCACACACCCACTTAGGTAAAGATCAATATTGTTTTTCTGCACCTGTATTTTTTGATGGCATTCCCTAGCACTGTGGAATTCCATCACTTCAGGTTCCCCTTAGTGTGCTCAAAACGTGATGGGCATTGCACTTGGCCAAGAGGGTTAGTCTGCAGCATACTGCTGTGTAAAATAGAATTCTCCAAACCTTCTTAAACCTCCAAATTTAAAATGTTTAAATGAACTCTTTCCTTGTTTAATCACCCTTAGTTGTTGTTTGTATTTACTTGCTTTATGATATGCTTTATTACTCTGTTACTGGTTTGCTCACACCCAGGTCCAGTCCACACCCAGTTCAGTTACTGGTCCCATTTCCCTGTAGGTCTGGCCAGGGTCCTGCCAAGCATACCCCGATTCATCTGGGTGCACTGCAGACCATACCCAGGCACCAAAAGCAAGTTTTATTCTTTTTGGGCCTCATAAGTTGACTATTCAACCTAAAATTGATCTCTTGCATTCCAACTGATGCCTTTTTCACACAAACAAAATGACTTTGAGGAAAGGCAACAAAGATGTTGGATGTAGATTTAAAGCAAGATTACTTGGATGCTTCCACTGCCCAACAATCTTCATTTTTTGAGGAGTCGGATAGCCAGCATAATTTTAGTGTGACTACCAAGAGTACACTTGTGGTTCTTCAAATCTACCTACATCATCTAATGTTGATGATGAAGATGACTTTCCATATGATTCCGATTGCTGATTTTATTATTTTAATATTGAATGATGATATCTATAATGGAATTCAAGGTTGACAAATTGGCATTGAAATAGTGGTTTTTTTAATTTTTAGGTATTCAAGCTTGACAAGTTGACATCAAAATATGGTTTTTAATTTTTATTGTGGTGGTTGTTTATTATATACATATTATGTGGTATTCTAAACTTAATTTCTGTTTTTTTGTTTGGTCAGTAATTGATAAATTTATTAAATAAACTGGGTTTTAAGCCTGGCCTGAACTAGGTAATACATCAAGCATGGACCCACTTCCCCAAAGAAAAAGCACAATAAAAGCAAACTCATTAACAGGTCACAAATTACAATGTCCTTTTTGCTTCGTCTTAGTGTTAGAGCGGAGCAGCCTAACACAAGAGCTTTCCTGAATAAACTTTTCACCTTTCTTACCCTTCACCAATTTCCAGCCATCCTACAACTCTGCTTCTTCATGCAACTCTGCCAAGTGCTCACAAAAGAACCTGCTGGAAGAGCCATCCCTCATCTCTCCCATCTCCCTTTTCCTATCCATCGCTGACCTTCTCCACTCATGATCAAGTTCCTCCTGCCCCACCCCAGAAGATACGAGGATAGAGGAGCTCACCTCACCATCCACTTTATGCATCTTAGCCATAACATTTTCATCTTCTTTAACAGCACCACGATCAGCCTTGACTTCACTAACTCCCCACAAAAATTGGGGAGTGCCTCATTCTGCATTCCTTCATTATCCTTGGCAGCAACCATACCAGAAACTTCATGTTTGGAGAAAGCCTCCACCCTCCCCTTAGAGAAAACATATGTGGAGACATCTTTCCACCATGAAGCAAACTTAACCTGCTTTTGTTTGCCACAATTTGCTGCCAAATGACTCGTTTGAAAGCATTGCCAACATCTAAATGGGATGCTCTCATAATAATCAATCATCTGCACCCAACTACCATTTGTAGTCTTCAAAACAATATCCATTGGGAGGGCAGACTTCAAGTCCATCTCAACTAAAACCCAAGCATAAGTAGTAACAGAGAAATCTAAGGAAACCTCATCCACACCCAAAAACCTACCCAAGGTATTTCCTATAGCTTCAAAACATGCTTAAAACCAGAAATACAGCAGGAGATAAGAAGTCTCACCCAAAGCAGAATTTTGTCGAAGGACTCAGAGTAAGGGCAAAAAACTAGTACCAAGGTTTAAGAAGAAGCACGTGCTCCTCCCAGCTCCGCAAGTGATCACATAAAATCCTCTTCCTATCCTGTGCATTCTCAAAAACCATCACGAAAAAGCCACGAGCACCAAGGTAAATCTGCACACTTCGCTCCAAAACAAGGCACCAGGTATCCAAGATCCATTGCTGAAGCTGCAGGAGACTCAGCCAAAACCCTTCAAAACGCCCAATCAAACCCTTCTACACAAAAAATCTCTCCTTTTCCAAAACTACATTATTAATTTTTGAATCCAAACATACCATAGGTCTAACATCAGTCTGCTTAAACTGAACATAGCTCCTGGCCACCATGCTAGAGGCCCTGAACCGCAAATCTCCGGAGCACTAGACCCTATCACGCCCACCAAAACCCTGCATACCCCGATCACTAGCCCTCACCCAACGCTCTCGATGGGAGGGAACAGAAACGGGGGAAACACCAGATTGCTTCCATCCCCTATAAACTCGAGACAAACCCACCACCAAACAATAGAAACGCATACCGAAGGAAGAGCCAGCCTGAACCGAAAAAACTCCATTGCACCGATCACTAGGACGAGACCCCTGAGACAGTAAAGGCCAAGAAACCCTAGAGTTCGAGAAGCTCCGAACCGACAGCATCGCTCTTCCTTAACTTAATTCCTATTTTTAGGCAGCCAACATGGATATATTTTTTTATTTTTTTATATTTTTTTGTGTAGGTGTACCCAAAACAAATCCAACCCCAATAAGGTTTGCCTCACCAGCATACTTAGGCCTGAACTGGTAACTTCGCTTTAATCTTCTAGAACAATATTTATCATTTGTTTCATTTTAGTTGCTTTATTATATTTTCCCTAGAACAGACTTACCTAACTTGTAATTTGATTTAATTGTTTTATAATTTATTCTATTTTCCTTGAAATAGATTTATCTAAGATAACACTTGTGCTTTATTCTATAAACGTAGCATTCTTTGCTACAAATAAGTATCAAAGGTATCCAGAAATAAATCTGGGGAGCAAAAGAACTTAATAAAAACTGTTTAACACCAAAATATAACCCCTAGGCAAGTCAGTATGCAAAAGTAAATAATTAAAACAAGGCAATCCAGGTGTAAAAGATTTGCCTATATTACTCCTAACAATAGAATTAGCCAATCTCTCTTCTTCAAATCATGGGGTGTCATACAATTTTGTTGTTTATGCACGAAGGCTACGCAAACATGGTCAGCTTGATTCCTTTTTCAGAATGCAGGTGGAGGATGTTTCAAAATGACAAATATTATTGAAGGCAAGAAAAAAATTGGCACTTTATTTAAATTTGAAATACACATACACGTTAAGCTTACAAGGACTCCGGATCAGATATTACATGAAGATTTGGTAAAACCCTTCTAAGACATCAGGTTCTCAAAGTAAGTAATAACTTTTGTTTTCTTAAGGAATGCATTTTGGGATATAATTTTAATACATTAATTTGTTTTTTCTGCTACAGCATAATGCCATAACCAACAAAAACCACAACATTTATCAAGAAAACAGATGTAACAAACTTTAATACTCTCAAAATCAGAAACAAAAGCATATACCAGATATTATGATGTGAGAATCACTAACCTTCTTCAAGGTTTTGAGGAAGGTCATTATCATATGGTACATAGAGATATGGAAAGGCCTGCATGAATGTAATTAGAAAAAAATGTCAAAACTCAAGATTAAGTTAACAAGAAGAAGCAAAATTTGCAAACCAATGCCACTAAAAAATTCAACAGTTATAGACAAGTTTATATCAAATCCAATATGAAAGAAAATCTGAATGACAAAGGTCCATTGACTGCATAAAGATGAATCTACATACCATAATTAGAAGGCAGGCATGCGACATGTCAAAAAAAACTATCCAAATTGCATATTAAGCTTACTTAGCAGCAGATATCAAGAAAAAATTCCATAAAGTTCATTAATAAGGAAAACAACACAAAATTTGCAAAATAAAAATACCTCCTTCTGAATCTCAAATTGTGATGAGTCAAATGTACAACAATTAACACATATTCAGCTAGTGTGCCATATCCACACATACACATACAAACTATTTGAACTTTGTATACAAACAGTTTTAGAAGTTCAAGGGGTCATTTCATTTTTTGTCACTAGACATTTTGTTTATTACATAGAATCCAAACTTCTATTCCTCATGCTACTGTCATCTTGTATCAATCGCCAGCAAGAGGTTACAACAAGAATGCAATGTGATTTATGCATGTTTTTAGTTATGTGGGCCGTGAGGTTATGTTTTGCAACATTGCCTTTTTTTATTGTATGTACCTACCCACTATACCTTTCTTACTCTTGCCATCACTAGATCACCACAGCAAATTCTGCTTTAGAAACATTGAATTTTCTTTTGAACGATCTGAGAAAAAAATCTATTCAACTTTAGCTGGCCTCCATCCACTTCCTTTGCCATTCACTTAGACTATCTTCTTGTTGGTGTTGGAAATAAGCCACACCTGGACCGACGATGGACTGGTCCAAGAGGGGCCAGTAGCTCAGTGGTAGAACACTCCAGCAGCGTATGGAAGGTCCTAGGTTCGAGTCCTAGCTGGTCCATGTCTCAACATGGTATCAGAGCCAGGTCCAGGCTAGGAGCCCCAAGCACACGAGAGGTGTGGCTTAAGGGGTGTGTTGGTGTTGGAAATAAGCCACACCCAGACCAACGATGGACTGGTCCAAGAGGGGCCAGTAGCTCAGTGGTAGAGCACTCCAGCAGCGTATGGAAGGTCCTAGGTTCGAGTCCTAGCTGGTCCATGTCTCAACACTTCTGATATCAGAACTCTTGCATTTCCCTGTCACTCTTAAGTTTTAATCATATTTATATCATTCAATCTTTATGTCACTTCACCCATTCCTCATTCCATTTAAATTATTATTAAACAGTTCACCACATCAGGCATGTGTCTGTTATTACATCCATGTAAATGCAAATTTGAATAACTAAACAATATATCATGTAATGGCATCTTTCTTGATAAGGTCAAGGGTACGAAATGTCGCAATATAATCAGTATGTACTTTCTTTTATGCTATGCCTCCTGTCCTACTACCCCTAGCCCCACCCCTCTAGCAGTGGGGGGTGAGGTCGAAGGTTCGGATTAGGGTGGGGATGGGGGTTTAGGTTGGGGTTGGGGATGGGGGTTTAGGTTGGGGTTGGGGTTGGGTTGGGAATTGGGAATTGGGAGTTGGTTTAGTGTGGTCCATCCAGCTATCAAAGTGCAAAGCTTCTGAATACAGCCCTAGCACCCACCCATACCAAATAAAACAGTATCCACTACAGTTCAACAGGTCAACAAATAACATCTGTGAAATTCATCTTTTGCAACATCAGCCCTATACCAAGAGTAAAGCCCAACATCCATACGTACATCACAAAACATCCTAAGCAGAGGCATAAACATGGAAAGAGTAGTATAAATAATGAAACATGCACTGAAATCTACCAGACTCATGTCCATTTGAAGCATCCATTTAGTCCTGCAATGCCTGGCTATTGCTCAACAGAAGCTTGTGTTTTACTGCAGCAGCGCTCATCTTATCGCAGCTATTCACCAGCTCGATTATAAATGTGTGCCTGATTAAGCCAACAGTCCAAACAATATGAACCCCCCAGCAGCTTCAGAGAACAAGCAAAATTTACCAGCCACCAAATTTACCACAACGCCAAACATTTTTGGAACTCAAAATTGGTATGCAACAAAAGAACTTCCACTACATCTCACTCCTCTTTCCAGCTCCTGTCAGGTGCCTCCGGAGGTCATCTAACATCCTTTCCAGCTGATTGAGAATGACCTCCCAATTCAGCTGTTTAGGATTTGCCTTACAAGCAAATTCTTCCCCAAGCACAGAGCTAAGCAGTAGGTAGCTAAAATAAGTTAATTTAACATGCCGTGATAAAAAAGAGAATTATGATCTTTTATGTTGCCCAAGTCAACCAGGTCCACCCATCCAAGATGTTCCCTACCTTCCACACTAGGGTTCTCCCCACATTATGCCCACTTTGAATGGCAGCAGCCTGTCTGGATTTGAAACTTACTGGATGTTCTTGGCGCCAGGCTTCGTTTTTTTATGTGTCCCGATGAATAATGCTTTTTACCAATAGACCGTTCCGCAAACACCTCTTTGGCCATATCAAACAGAATAACCTTAATTTTAACAACCCTATACTCATCAAGAGGGCAAAATGAAGCAGAAAGAACACTTTTTAAGAGCTCACGTGGGAAAATAAGAGAAAACACACGAATGTGAATGATTACTATCACACTCGATAAATAGTTATCATGCAAACATCAGTACAACAGATTGGTATGAGTTTCTTCGCTTGCTTGAGTGATCTGGGGAAGCTCTCTGCAGCAGAATACATATACTTGGAGTCAAAACAAATGTGCCAACCTCTAACATTATAATCAAGATTTGAATTAATTCACAGAGGATTCCTTTATCATTTTTTTATTAATTCAATTGCAAGGGTTCAAAAAGAGTATGACACCCAATGTCAAAGTTGTAATCAGGCTTCCACATCATCACATAAGTTTGATCAGTTCATCAAAACTACGAAGCGGATTCTACTGTTGCTGCTCAATGCTTATGCAAATTTCCATTCAATGGACGTCAGTTCAAATTATATAGCGTCGCATCTCTTGCCAATATTCCCCAGAATCCTAAAAACATGGTTGAAAAAGTTCCTAAGATTTTGCTTCCAACTTAATTCAACGAACTACGATATGGTATAAAGTTTCTACTGAATGAGTGTATAATTTGCCATTCAGCGCCTATTAATCCAAATTCCACGGGCTCCATTTCTCTTGAAAATACAACCCAAACCCTACACCCATGTTTGACCAAGTTCTTTAAATTATTTTATCTTAAAATTATTGAAAAGTAGCAATAAGTAAAACAGTGAAAATGCAACCTGGTGGACGTGCAGACAAGTCTTCTGTCCAGCCAGAGTAGAGCCATATATTCTTATTACCGGAACCTCTGCAATCACTTCCCCTGCGCAAGAATCAAACATAGTCCTTTTAAAATATTGCACAGGAGGGCGCAAACATATCCCATATAAGACTGAATAACCAACATGATTACAATTGAATTTGAAATAAAATTTTGCATTGCCTTGAAATGGGTTGTAGCAGACATCCACTTCTGGAATGGGAGGGGACATGTAATAGTCCATGCAGACTATTCTCGTGCTAAATGTCGGAGCCATTTCTCAATTCTGAATGCTAACGCCGCCTGAATAAAGCTTATCTCGTTACAGTTTCTTCTTATTCTTCTTGTTCTTCTTCTCATTACAGATTACTCATTCAAAGTAGGCAAAGCTTCCCGCACAATTTTCCTTCGCTTTCCTAGAATGCACAATGCACAGGTGTCCTGCACAAATAACGACTAAATCGGTGGCTCTTGCTTAACTAGTTTTGATTAAACAATTATACTTACGTGGGAGTTACTGCCCTCGTGAAACTTCTGAACCTGCCAAGTGAACAAATCTGATTGGTTGGTTTTTTTAACTAGATAACATTGAATGAGTGAATAATGGATTTTAATAACGTTCATGAGGCAAAACAGCCTCTGGTATCTTACGGACAGCACACATCCTAGAATATCGGGGTAATAGGACCTTAAACAGTATGTACCTCTTCTCGAGATATGCTCTCATGAATTTTAATCAAAAGACTTGTCGTTTTTTCGAATTTTATTTCCTCAAAAAACGTGTTTAAATTATCCGTTTTCAAAATGTCTTTGTAAATGACACTGTTACTGTATTACATGCATTCCATGACAAAATGTCGCTCCGTCTCTACTGCTTCAGTGTTACAAAATACGCATATTCTTTTCTCCCATTGCTCTTTAGGCACCTTCCATCTACTTGTTTCACATCTCAAGTGATGAGAGTTGGTTCAGAGCTAAGCCATTAGCATTTTTGCTTTCCATTTAATGTTCGCTCCTATGTAAGCTTTAAGTTTTTTCTTCATAGTCTTCTGTGAGGTTGAATTTTGTGATATAATACACTTTTTTGCGTCTTTCTTGTTTTGTCCATAACTTGCTTTTGAATTTTTCCTTCACGGATTTTTTTATTTTTGCATTGATGTTTGGGCATTCTTGAATGTTTATGTCCCATTTTTTCATCCATTTGTCATTTTGTTCCATCCATGTGTTCTTCCTTCTCTCTAGTCTTTCTTTCATATTCAACTTAGGCCAGCGATGTTCTTCCATATTTTGGATCTTCTTTAGTTAACTTACCAAACATACCATCGCTAAAGCTTCCAAAGGATAAGTGTCAGTTTCTACCAAAATAATCTCATATGGGACAGGATTTTTAATTTTGAAACTACTTATGATTAGGTGTTTTTGAATTCTTTCCAGTTGTCTCCATTTTTTATCTAACATAATGTTGCCCCAAATTTCACATCCATAAAGAATCATCAAAGTGACAAGCAAACCAAAAAGCATTCTCTTGGTTTTCCAATCCCATAGCTCAGCATTTCTACACCTATTTTGTAGCAAGTATAGTGCTTTCAAACCTCCTTGAATTCTTTTTGCCCTACACGTTTCCCAGCTAAGTTTGTTGTGAAAATCAAGCCCCAAATATTTGTATTAATTCACAACTTCCAGCGGAAGAGAAAGTCATTTTGTGCCTTTTTATTTCTTTTTAGAGAAAAGATCACCACTTTGGTCTTGCTAATATTCACTTGCATCCCAACTTCTTGGCAAAATACTTCAAGTGTCTTCAAGTGTTCTCTCAATCCTTTAGCAGTTTTAGCGATTAATATGAGATCATCTGTGTATAGAAGTAACTTTATTACATAATTAGTCAACTGGATTCCATCTTTACTAGTATTGTTTAGCCATTCTTCTAACTTGTCAATATAGAGCCCAAACAGTGTTGGGGAAAGCGGGCATCCTTGTTTAACCCCAATATCATTGTCAAAGAATTTTGACATTCCCTCTGAGGTTCTGATTTTAATCTTGACCTACTCATATAACCTATGAACTGTAGCCCTAAGCTCATTTGGAACACCCAACTCTTCCATCCTCTTCCATAGTTTGTCTCGTGGAACCGTATCAAAGGCTTTTCTAAAATTTACAAAGCAGCAAAATGCCTCACCCCCTTGGGTATTCCATAATTTTTCGACCAAGAACCTAAAGTGTAACACCATGATCGTAGTGGAATGTTTAGGCCTAAAACCAACCTGTCCTTTGGCTCTTTTTTCTTCCCTTTCTGCCCAACTACTAATCCTTCGTTCAATCATGCTTCCAAACAACTTCTCAAGAAGGGGGTTAACCATAATAGTGCAGTAGTTTGATGGATTGTTAATATCACCGCTTTTGTGAAGGGGGACCACAACACTAGTTGTCCAATTTTCTAGGAAACCCTCTTGAGTGACATTATTGAAGATATGGTTGATATGAGGTGCAAGGACCTCAATACCTCACTTGATATTTTGCTTGCATCCCATCTATATCTTGTGTCTTTCCTCCTACCAACCTCTTTATGCCCTACTTGATATCTTCAGTGGTAAAAAGTTCAGTAGTGACATTGATTACCGGAGGTTCCTGTTTATCTTGGTCACATTCATATAGCATTTACCATTGAAATGCTTAATGCTTGTACCATTTATGTTTGCAAACTCTCTGTAGCTCTTTTAGGTACTTACAATTGTGAAGCTCTTGAAAATGGAGTTGCAAGTGAAAAGTGAGTTTGATTTCATAGATTTCATGACAGTTTATTGACTATCTTGTAATCATTTTTTCTTTTATTGATTTATATTAGTATTAATATTTTAAATGCATTTATTTCAAAATTGTTAAGAAATATTAATATTGAGGTATTTATTATATAATTATTTAATAAATATAAATATTATAAAGTTAAGATATTTTTTATTTTGTACATAAGTATTTTTAACATCTATTTGAAATATTATATAATATTATTGAAATGAAAAAATAATTATTTTCATCTTAGTCTAGGTTAATTCAATAAAATATAGATGTATAAATATGATTAATATAGACTTAAAATAGTTAGTCAACAAATCATTGATAATTTGACAATTTGTTATAAATAGAAGTGTAGATTGCTTAGATTTATGATCAAAGAATGAATGTCAAAGAGATAAGACCATGGAACATGTAAACCTTAAGATCAAGCAATGCTCTTGCTTGTTGTATATCTGAATTAGAATTAGAATTAGATTTTTCTTCTATCTTTTGCTTCAAGTCTTCTTCATCGATCAAGGATAAAATTACTATTACAAAATAGACTTGTGACTATAAACTTGACCTCTGATAATCTATGAATTGCGCTCTTTGTGTGATATCAAAGTTGACTATTTGATCTCTCAAAAAAATAGTGTTTTGTATGTTTACTAGTTTGCATGAACCAAGATAATTATTGCCTTGTGTCAACCCCAAAAAGCATGTTGAATCAACAACTTTACTAAAATGATAAAAGAGATTAGACAAACACCTAAAATCATATATGTTACTCTTTCAAGCACCAAATCTAAATATGTTGTTATTGATTGCCACTAAAATTATTAGATCACTAATGAATATTTAATTTTTCTTCTATATAAGCACATGATATCAGACTACACAATTTGTGTACATAGTTGGCTCTAGTGGGTAAGGGAAAGGAGTTATTATTCAAATTTAGGATGTTAAGATTGTGCTCATACGACCAACCTCACAACCACTTGATATAATTGCATAGGCATATTAGATCATGAAAAATAGATGTTATCTAGAGATTAGTCTATGGATGAGCATGAATAACAAATAGTTAGGTCAAATGCATAGTATTATATGCACATAGAAATAAGATATGTCAATAAGCATGAGATAATGTGCAAAAAAGAGCTAAGCAAATTGGCTTGACTTTGCACAAGATTGTGCCATATGTCGTAATGTACATATATATCTCAAAATAGGCATAAAACTAAATAAGAAAAACATAGGATGGATTTTTCATCATTACATTTTTTCCTCACTTTGAAGTGCATGTGAATCCTAAATGAATCATGTATCTCTAGGTATGTAGCACTCACAAACATGCATGCAAAATAAAGTAAATATTTAGACACTAAAGGATGCAACCTATGGTCTTATGGTGTCCCATGTAAGATGTGATCATGTCCAAATATGTCTTTTGTGTGTGTTCTTCAAAAATTCCTTTGAAATAAAGGAGAAAAGGTTCCATGAGCAGCTTATGACTTACAAAGAGAAATCAATGACATAAAATGAGAACATTACTAACCATATATGCCCCACACTTAATCGATTTTTCTTGAAGGGTGTAACTAATTGAAGGAAGATGTTAAGAAATGTAATCCATAGTAAGCATGCAAGCTTGCAGTATAATCATATAGTGATACTTGAATGCAACATTATATAATCATAATTATGTAAGAAATGATGACATAATACGCACATAATAAATGGAATTATGATTAAAGATAGAAAAGGGTTGCCCCTAGCATGGACAAGACAACAATGGTGTGGCCTTTGATGGCCAAAAGTTGACAAGTAGCCTCGATGTGGAAATATATTAAAGCACCTACACATTGAGAAAAAATGAATGAAATAAATACTAGATAGGATCCATAACATTAATCTCCACAAGTTCAATATTGTGAAGCTTAATTGGATCATTATGATCAATGGAATAAGCCCTAACAATGAGAAAAGTCCCCATATATATAGCAAGTATGGACAAAACAAAGAACATATATTTTCTAACATCAATGATATATCTATGAGTACAAGTAGAAAAGAGGGGAATGATGTCCCCAAAATAAGTTATATTCCAATGGAAGCTAAAATAGATGAGGGGGAATGACATGATGTTCTGATTAATTAAAAAAGAAGGTTTCGAAACCTTTAACATAGGTGATTAAAATAAGACACCAAAAAGTCCAATGCTTAAGAACCGCATACAAAATGACTGGCAAAAAAGCCAGCAAACCAAAAGGACAACAAAACAAACAACATCAAAGAAACAAAGAAGGCGCTACACAGTAATTTTCTTCAAAAGGTCCTCCACCTTTATCACCAGCTCGTCGTAAGTGGCCCTGATAGCTTTAAGGTCTTCCAGATCCTTGTTAGGTTTCTTTTCCTTCCTTTTACCTCTGGTACAGGTTCTGGGACCTTGAACTTCCCCTATTCCTTCAGTTTCTGGGTCAATGTCCAAGATTTCCTTTTCTTCATCCAGTTTGTTGATGAGAGTGTTGGTGTTGTTAGCTAAAATCTCCAGGATGCTTAGGCTTTGTTCAGCAATGCTCTTCAGACACTCCTCAATTTTGCCGACTTTGCTAACAGTAGCCGAGAGAGTTTGGTCGTTAGTGTCAGCAAGATTTTTCCTTTCCAGCAAATCCTTCTCTATTTTTTCAAACCTGGGGTTGAAGGCATCTCTTATGTTTTTGGCTTTAGCAATGGTGTTTTTCAAGTCCTCTATGTAGTTGGCCATGGTCTTCCCTTCCCTAGTATTGATGGCTTCCAAGATCAAGATTTTGTTACAGAGTTTTTTGTTTTCGTCCACAACTTTCTTGTAACCATTAATAAGCCACTCCATAGTTTCCATGAAACCTTGCATACCCTCGGGGGGAGGGTTAGAGGGGGGGCAAGCTTTTCTAGGGGTTGTTTGTTCCTCTTTAGAGGTGTGTCGTGTGGTATTTGTGTCTACAACCCTAAGAGCCTCTTCCATGGTCTCCTTTTCCAGATTTTGATCAGCTTCCAGGGCCCTTACCTGCTTGTGGACTTCTAGTTCCTTAACAATCTCCTCTTTCTTCTTGTACTTTTTCCTAGTCTTGGTGTGAGCTTTTGTCTTCTTCTTCAGCAGCCCTTAAGTGTTCTCCTCCTCAAAGTCATCCAAGACCTCCTCTTCCGAAGAAATGCTAATTTGGGATCTACCTTTAGGCTTTTTGCCCTTAGAGGATGAAGGTCTAGTTTTGATGTATTTCCTCTTCTTCCCACTTTCATAATCTGAGACATCCATGTTGTCCTCAGTATCAGTTGAAGGGTCACTGTCAGACTCCTCTTCCTCTAAGAAGGCAGGGTCAGACCCCCCATCCTCAGAATCCACAAAGGGCTGCATCCGAGCAATTTGGTTGCCCTTGAGATGGTCATAAATTAGGACCATTAGGCCTTGATGCATGGCAGTATCACCCAATGGGCTCTCTTTGTAGGCCTTAATGGTAGCATTCATCGAACAGAGTAGAAAATAAGGGAAGTTAACCTTTTCATTGTGCCTAAAGTGATTCAACAGAACAAAGTGATAACCATAAACTTTTGTGAACCTACCATCTAAAGTGATGTAACGCATTAAAACAAAGAGGACCTCCTGCCAAGGTTTGGCAAAAGCCCTAGGCGGGTAGTAAGTTTTGCTCAACTTTACCATTCATTTTTTCTCCTTCTCGGTATCTGGGTATCTTTCAATAGCTTCCTTACTGACTTTCCTATCTCTATAGAAGTTGCACCCTTCTCTTGTGAGGCCCGTGGCTTGAGCAATTAAATCTTCATCAATTTCAATCGTTTGGTCTCCCATTTTCAGTATACCCTTTCTCCGATTTTTATAGAAAAAACTGGTGACCATGCCATCTCATCCGTGGAGTCTCTCCATGAATTTCGAGAAACCACCCTTCTGCAGAATACCCCAAACCTCCTCCTTCTGTTTCCATTCTTTGCAGCTACTTGGTTCGTATCACCTCCTATTACCACCCATGTTGTCACTATTCAAAGCCAAATTTTGAAACTTGCAGAGCAAATTAGCCGGAGAGATTTTCGGAACTATCAAAGTTACCCAGAAAGCATGGGAACTAATGGCATTGGTATTATAATGAATGGGTCTCTCATTATTATAATGACTTGAAGTACTCCAATTAGTCCTTTTCATAATTATCCTGTCCATCAAGAATCTTTGGAGTGCTTCTATATCGATCATTACAAATGATTTGCCTGACATTTTCAGGGAGTCCTTGTTCTCCCATCCACGTAATCATTTCCTCTTTGTTATCGATCATTACATGATGTTTCCAATGTAGATATGTCCTATACAAGGTGATAAATGTCAAGATAGGAACTACAAGTGATATAACTATAATGATAAATAATAGAATCTAAAAGTATGATAGCATTGTAAGCTTGAGAAATATATTTCTACAACGTAGGTATGGAAATGTAAGATTATGCAAGGTGATAGAAAAAAAATAATGATAATTCAAGATCATATAGAAGCTCTATGACATATTATAATATAATAATGTAAGATATTAGTAATCTAAATAGTATGATATGGTAGTACAGGATCATAATATCATAGATAAAATGCTCAGTGTAGTCGGATATGACAATAAAGTATTTTAGATAAGACAACAGTAGATCACAAACAAAGTGTGCAATATAGCTAGGATTGAAGATAATGGATCATAAACAATATGATTAAGTATAATGGATCATAAACAATATGTATCACATTTTATGCCAACTTACTAGCACAAGTGAATTTAAGTATTTCTAACTAAAAATTAATTTGAGTCAAACATATGGATTCATTATAGCTAAGTTATATATGGGACACAACTTTTCCAATTGGAAGTGTCTACTAAATGTATATTTTATATCACTTTGGGTTCAATTACCAAAAAAATATTAATTTTTTTAAAAACTTGATGTTTCAACAACTCCTACTCTTATAAATAATATTTTTTTAAAAAATTAAACATACTTTTTTGTAGATCTATAAATGAATTTTCCACAATATTTATCTTTAAACATTCTTTTCAAATGATCTGATACCATCATTATTCGAAAAGAGCTCATCAATTTTATTTGTTTGTCATTTTTTGTCGTTTTATTTGCTTGTTCTATTTCATTGCCTATATTTAGATGTCTGTCACTATGTTCATGTATCCAACCTCAATAAACCCATGAAATTAATATATTCTAATGTAATGAATTCTCTTATGAATTTTCTTGGTTGGAGGTGTGCATGTTGATCCTTATTAGGTGTACATCCTTATAAATTTCTTATATCCTAAATGGGATAATGATGTTGACTTACTAGAAAGGGCGAAGTGCTTATATACATTGATGTAAAGGTGGATTTTCTAACAAGGCTCTCACATTTACACACTTGTATGTAAATATGAAAATGAATGATGAGTCATGGTGATGTAGACATAGTTGGGGAAACACCAATGAAGGAATTCTTAACTATGTGGCCTAACTTCCACACTTTCACATATAAAACACTCAAACAATCACACATGAGATGATAAAATATTATTTTCATTATATTGGAGGAATATGGTTATATATTCATAGTGGGTGTTATCATAGTTTTACAACAAAATATCTATCTCTTACATATATACATAATCCAATCCACAACCCTAGAAATTTCCCCGTTGTACTAAACAACTCAACTTGACAGGTAAACTTTGTCTATCCAAAAACTTAAATTTTCTCTCATGGACTTAGAATATATACAATGTTCTTACGAATTCGAAAATATCATTATTTTCCTTTGGGAACGTAAAGCCCTCTTGCTACCTAAATTAAGATTTACCTACTCATTATCTACATCAATTCTCCTTTTAGCTACATATATGTTTTGTAATTGCTTCGAGTTTCCATATAGAAGACAATTCAAATTCTTCTCATCATAATTGTGTAAAAATTTTATTTCTATAACCAGTTAATCAAATGTCTCCAAATATTGAGCCACTAAAAATCGCTAGCTTTTTCCCATTTTGTTCTTTCACTCTTAATATCTTCTCCTTCTCCATTCTTCATGTCCAACACATACACCACATTTATTTGCCCAAAGTGTAACATTGTGTATGTGCATTCCTTTATGCTTTTATTCTCGCATATTCACGCCCTTAACATGCTTTACCTACACAAAATATACAAACCTTGTATTTTTCTCTCCAAATCAACCTTTCATGCCCAAACCCCTTCTAGGTTCCTACGTATGCTTATACCTTTTTTCATAGGCTTTGTTCTATACATCCTACTCCTTAGGACTCATAAAATCATGAACCCAATTATTATCAAGTAGATGTCCTTAGATCATACTCACAAGGCAAAAAAAGTGATCCCCTATTCACAAGTGGTAGAAACATCCTTTTGACCATTAGCCATAATGGTCATAAATTTTCCCTTAGCCTAGTTTCTTATCATCCATTGTTGCTTGACCCTTCCTAGGGCATGAATAAACCTCCTCCACCTATTCCTAATACGGTCTATGCCCTTTGCTAACACACATTTTGTCGAGTCATCTGTCTCATCCATCTACCTTTGGTCTTCTCTCCTTTTATTATTGTTCAAGTTGGTCCACTACATCTCATCCAACTCCACCGATGTTTTCTTCTCCTTGTTCATCCATCTACTTATTAACCTAGAGTTGTGCACTAAATGGTATTTCATCCTCTATAATGCCTACCCAAATATAGTTATTTTATGTAATAATATTATAGTCAATCTTGACTTTATGCTTTATATAAGACTCCTCCATGTAATATGTTTTTTTTCTTCTCCACATTTCACATTGCTCTAATCTCCATTACTACAAAATCTATTGTAATCATTCTTGTAATCTCCATTACTACAAAATCTATTGTAATCATTCTTGTAATGGGATTATAGAATTTCCTTTTCCACCCATTTCTTCTATAAATAATCCTTATAGTGCACACTTCCACCTCCTTTGCATTAAGTTGCAACATCTAAGTGCACTTTCATTCTTGCTACGTGTGTCTTCTAGTTATCTTTGAGATAGCTCAACCTTAGGTTAGTTCCTCCCTATCCATCTTCTCCTAGTTTTATATGTGAGTCCCATGCAAAGGAATATGCTTAAGTCTTCCAATACTATATTCCTCTCAAACAACACACTTCGTTAATGTTTTTTCATATGGTAAATGTGTATAACTTTACTTGATTCCTTGCTCCTCAATGCCTTCTTCCTCTTTTACTAGTTTTTCTACTATTTATTCTCCATCATTCTTAATTACTCTAAAAACATATATAAGGTTCCATGTGACCTCATAAGTCCAATGTCGTAGTTTTCCTCTTGTGTTGTTGCAGTGTAATGTCATTCTACGAACCTAAATCACTAATATTACCAAGTTAGATAAGATTATAAAATTTAAGAATATGTGTGCTTGAATAATTATATTTTTTAATAAATCTTTGGAATTAGAAAGGTGTTAATGTTTTCATGGCTTTAGTAGGTAGAAGGCATTTATGCTATATACTATTTTTGACAAACTACAAAAGTGTGAATTACATCTTTTGGAGGAATTCTTGTTAGAATATAAGATCACGACATGTTCTCTAGGATATCTATAAAGGATATCTTCCACCCATATCTTACTTAACCTTTAATTCTACCAACTAGCTTGGATTGAACCCTTCATTGAAGGCTCATGAATCAAATCAAAATTTTACACTAGTTAGCTAGTGGTAGTTCTTCATAGCTAATTCAAAATTATTGACCTAATTAAATTATGCCTTTGAGTACATAATATATACCATGTCTTCCATAGAGAGAGGATTCCTCTTATTTGGTTTGTAGGCAAACATGCCAAATTATTGGTTAGCCACATCTTTTATAGGAAAACCTTGAAGACACTTTAATTGAAGATGATTTAATTGAAGTAGATTTAATTCGACCCGATCCCACCATACAACATCATGTGTATCGACTATGTTTGATAAAACCTATACAATTTCAAACACGATTCGTTATAACATTTTTTATTTTAATCCAAAAATGGGACAAAACATGTTTTAACCCCAAATACTCTGGCTATTTATCTTTAGTATAAATTGATTTATGCTTACATATATGCATTCTTTTAGATTAACTAAACCCTTGTGAAAGTTTACTTTCTTTTTCAATTAACAAATAACTTGCGTAATTTGTGACAATATATTATTAATACATTTTATTAAAAATAATTTAAAAAAATTTATATCAAATTTTGAATCATGTTCAATAACCCATCACAATTAAAAGCCTTGATGAACATGTAAGTAGATTATACATATACTCATTAAAAATTATACTAGTATAAATATTTTAAATATATTGATCAAAAAATGTGGAGAGATCAATTTGGATCTATTTTAATTACTTAAAAACTATTTATATTTTATTTTAGAACTGTTTTTTTTTATCATTTAGTTTAGAAATGTTTTATTTAAGTTAATATATAGACATAAATGCTATACACTTCTCATTTTTAAAACATTAAATTTTAATATTTATAAATCTAAATGGTTGTCAAATATAAGGTAAAAAAAATATGAATTTGACAAAATGGATATCCCTCAGTCCTTAGCTCTTAGCCAAAGAGGTTTCAGCCTAAGGCTTGTACTCCATATCCGGTAGGTAAAAAGACTTTGTGGATGTAAAATCCTTAAAATAATAAAAAAATTAATTGTTTTTTAACACATTCACACCATCACACTCCACCCAATACTACTATTGTGAAACAACTCCCCACAATAATTACATATAACTAAAAAGCATATAAAGTCTATAATTGGAGCATTTTTAATTACTATAATATAATAAGCAACCAATAAATACGAGAAATAAGAAAATAATAACTAATTGTAATGTTAGAAGTCATGGTACCATCGTGTGCCTATACACCAACAATTACTGTGATTAAAAAGGCTACAAAATTTATAGCAAAGTACCACCCTTGTAAAATGTCTCTTAGATGCACTAATTGTGGGATAGCTTGAGCTTGAGAAGGAAGAGTCTATAAATCAAGTTTTGCACAACTTAAATCCAAGGCATAGGACCATTGTTGTTAGGCATATCTCCAACCCATACTGCTCTTATTGCAGAGTCTGCAAGCGTAGCTTCCACTCTCAACCTATATAAGTTTCAAAGGATGATTCTTATGCCCATCACAGTCGAAAGATTCTGGAAGTGTGATGCAAAGCAGATGGAAACTTAGGTTACAAGGAGGAGTCTCGAATATGAAACCTCTGAGGGTATTCTTGCAAGTACTGCAATTGTGCGAGGAAAACGTTTGTGAGAAAAATTTTAAGTCATGTTGAGAATGCATGGACTTGTGGTAAGGAATGAATTAAGTCACACACATTAAGCTTACAATTCTAGGTTTAATAGTGTTAAAACATTCAACTCATTGACTGATATTTTCTAGGCTCGATATGTTGCTTAATGTGTGTTGTCACACTAAGAATACACTTGTAGGCTTAAAAGTGTTAAACACTCAAAATTGACTAACATTTTCTAGGCTTAATATGTTTCTTAATGTGTGTGGTTTAAGGTTGGCCGACAATTAAATGCACTTGTCATGCAACCTAAAGTCAGTGCATGAAGAAAGTTTGCATTGAAATCCAGGATTGCATCCACTACACTTGTAATGTCCTCCATGAGTAAACCAAACAAGCTCATGTTGGTGTTGTGATCTTACCATGGCCATACGAGGGATGATAACTCCCAATTGGGTTCTCATCTACATTGCTTTATTAGTATTTTGAGCTATGTTTTGAGGCCAGCCTTAAACCACACGCACTAAGCAACATATTAAATCTAGAGAATGTTAGTCAACTTTGACTGTTTAACACTTTTAAGTCTATAAGTGTATTCTTAGTGTGACCACACACATTAAAGAACATATTAAGCCTAGAAAATGTTAGTCAACTCTGAGTATTTAACACTTTTAAGCCTAAAAATGTAAGCTTAGTGTGTGTAATTTAAGTCGAGTTTGTCCATGTTTTGATGTTGGGAATGGGGTCTGCAATCTTGATTGAATTGAGGCATTTACAATCCTTGACAAAAATGAAAACAAAACAAAATAAAATTGTTTGCTTATGAAGCAAGTTGTAGAAGACTCAACACTTGATTATTGAATTATAATCAAGTAAATTAAGAATAGTTTACTTTAAATAAATGATAATTTGGACCCATGAAATTTTTTTTTTGGTAATAGTTATTTTGGAAATTTAAATGAGAAGGTGGATGGTATAGTGGTCAAAGAATGATTGTCTTTTTTGAATATTCTAGTATTATTCATGTAAGCATATTTAGGAAATGTAATGGCTTTGTAGTGAAGTGTTTTGAAATTTTGTATTAGATTTATGCTTTATCTAAGATTTACTTTAAAGAAAATATCTTGATGCTCATGTTGATTTGACGATAATAATAATTGCACAATTAATAAAAACAAAATGTTTACATCAATCATTAATAATTAATATACAGACTTACTAGGTAGCCATTAACATAAAATTCCATAGATGATACATCACTATAATTACTTTTTTGACTAGATCTTCACAAGTACATGTTGTGTTCATCACTCCTACTGTCAAGAGTATAATCTATTAGATCTAGATGGCATAAGTCTCCTCACTAGAAATTGTGCGACCACTTTTAACTTCATATTCAAAACACCAAAATCTAAGAGAACAGGTAGTAAAAAGATAACAAATAGGGAAAGTGATGTAGAGCCCTACCCACACACCTAAGGGCAAGTCCAAACAAGGTTATACTACTGACCCCTCAAATGATCACAAGGGTCTTGCAAGGAAGGACTCCACACCTTGGATGAAACTACACACGCATTCATTAGGCTTGGGCGTACTCAAGATGAGTAATTGTCTCAATACCTACCCTACAACATCCTATGACACCCTGCTCCTAAGGGCTTAGTATTTGGTTCATTTATAGCCATTAGAAACTAATACAAGCATTGGTTTAGGGATTAGACTCCAATTTCTTATACCTCCTTTAAAAACCTACCCCCTAGGCTTGTATCCCTATTTGGCGATAGAATAGACCTTAAGTCAAAAAATTTCCACACAACCACACAAAAAAATTACCATTTCAAGCACCCTTTTGGAAGTTTTACTACTCCCCAAAATGGTTTGACCAGGTTTGCAATTACAAGGTCTGATCCCTTTAGAGGCCAAGAGACTTAATAGGGGCAATTAGGCCTATTTTCCAAAGCAACTACAAAAAAATGAATCCAAAATTGAAAAAAAAAACTATGGGCATGTGTGGGATGGTTATTAACCTTTAATTCTAAGGTTGCATGCCTGGAGTCCACCGCTATGACAACTTATGATGATTGTCCTAAATCTTGTCCTAGGTAGTCACATAGAAATGCCTACCTAACTTTGCTCCTTTCTCCACACAACCAAGTTTCCACTGCAAAAAACCATGAAAAATATAAATTACATAGGCTTATCCTGCATCCCTCCAAAGGAAAAGTCTTCTAGTGGTCTACAATGCAAGATAAGGCCATGTTTGTCTAAAACCCTCTCCAAACCCTCAAATTTGGGGTTGCAGTCAGAAGAATGGAGGGTTCTCTCTACTCTGGAATAGTTAGGACCTCAGACCACCACCAAAAGAAATATATTCATCCCTCTATCTACTCCATGGATGGTGGGATTCAAATCAATCCGTACAGGCACGTGCAACTCCTGCAAACTCAAAATTTCTAGGAAAACTGTAGTATTTTGTGTATTATTGCTTCACAAACTCCAATTGCAACAACAACCTTGGAAATCATGTCCAAAAGGCTTATAAAACTCTCCAACGGTTTCCCACTAAATTTGGAGTAGGTTGGAGCCGTTGAAAGGCTTCCCCCAACAGAATTTCAAAAAGTTGCACTTTTGCACTCAAAAGTCGCATTTTACAAAAGCAATATTTTTGCAATTTTGCACAAAAAGTTGTCATATTGGCTAAGGTTGGAATCCACATACATTGATCAACCAAACACTCATGAAACATTTCTAAAACCTATCAAACACAAATCTAGACCACCTACTACCCCTATTGACCACATGGTCCCAATTGGCTTCTCAAATTGCCTAATTGGTGACATGGGCTTACATGATGGGGTTTATTGCATACATGAAACACAAGACACACTAAGACACCCTAATGATCCTATTCTTCATCCTTAGGGTCATGAGTAGCTTGTTGATGAGGTTCCTCTATACCGTACTCCCCAGGAGAAGAGATCTCAAGCCCACTTGAGATTAGAGTTTGTAAATTTGCACCATGGTTGGATATTTGCTCACTTGTCATCCAAACTGCCTTAGAGTTTGATTTGTCCTACCAAGCCACCAAGTACTCAATGTACTCCTTGTTCCTTATCTTCTTTTGACTCTAGTGTCTAATAATTTGCTCAACTTAGGTGATTCATGCCTTGGAATGTCATTGTTTGCTACAACCTGCATTGGTTCCTCCCCTTCATTGTCACTACCTTTGAAAAGTGTAAGATCACACACATTAAAAATGGGCGATAATCCAAGATCAAGAGGAAGTTGGATCTCATAGGCATTTTGTCCACACTTCTTCAATATCTGACATGGTCCAATTTTTCTCTGCATGAGCTTGGTATATTTGCCTTTTGGGAGTCTCTCCTTCTTCAAATGTACCCATACCAAATCCCCAACACTAAATTGTACATCTCTCTTTTTCTTATTCGCATAAGCCTTATAATTCACTGCAGACTGTTGGAGATGAGACTCAACTTGGTCATGCACCCCTTTGATGGCCGATGCAAAAGCTTCACCATTTGCACTAATGGGCTCTTCCTTAGGTAAATCCCTTAGCTCCAACACTCCTCTTGGGTGGATTCCATATACAATCTGGAAAGGAGACTTCATTGTGCTTCTATTGATGGTATCATTGTAAGAGAACTCTACCTGTGATAGTATATTGTCCCATTTTTCTCCATGTTGCCTTGTCAAACACCTTAATAGGTTTCCCAATGACCTATTGACAACTTCAATTTGCCCATCCGTTTGAGGATGGTAGGCAGATGAGAAAGCTAGGTTAGTCCCCATCTTCTTCCAAAGGGTCCTCCAAAAGTGACCTATGAACTTCACATCTCTGTTTGAAACAATGTTTAGGGGCAATCCATGTATCCGGACTATCTCTTTGAAGAATAGGTCTGCAACATATGATGCATCACAAGAAGTATTACATGGAAAGAAATGAGTCATTTTACTAAACATGTCCACCACTACAAAGACACTATCAAATCTTCTCCTTGTCCTAGGCAGACCCAATACAAAGTCCATACTTATGCTCTCTCGTGGCCTATAAGGAATGGGTAAAGGTTGATACAAACTTGCATTTGTGGACTTCCCCTTGGCTTTCTAACATATTACACATGTCTCCACAAACTTTCTTACATCTGCCTACAATTTAGGCCAGAAATAATGTCTCTTCACAAGGTCTAGGGTCTTGTCAAGGCCAAAATGACCTACCATGGCTCCACAATGCTTCTCCCTAATAATATTCAACCTCATGGAACACTTAGGAATACACAACTACACTCCTTTGAACAATAATCCATCTCGTATCGGAAATTTAGAAAACTCAATATGATGCCTCTCACCAAAGGCTTCACATACCTTGTATATCTCTCCAAAGTCTTCATCAACATCATACATACTCTTCAAGGAATCAATACCAACACTCTACATCTTAATTTGGTTGACAGTTAAGAACCTTCTGCTCAAAGCATCTGCAACTTTGTTCTTGACTCCCTTCTTGTGTTTGAGGGTGAATGTGAGGGCTTTCAAGGTCTCTACCCACTTCATGTGTTGATGGTTTAACTTCTCTTGACTATTTATGAAACTAAGTGCCTGATTATCAGTAAAAACTATGATCTCTTTAGGCAACAAACAGTGCCTCCACTTCTTCAAAGACTATACTAGAGCATACATCTCCAAGTCATAAGATGAGTATCTTTTCTTGGCATCATTTAGCTTTTCACCAAAAAAAGCAATAGGCCTTCCTTCCTGACTGAGCATTGGCCCAATAGCCATGTGGCTTGCTTCACATTCCACCTGAAATATCTTGTTAAAGTATGGTCAGGCAAGGACTGGTTGTTCTACAACATTCTTCTTGAATGTTTCAAATGAATCATCTGCCTCTTTGGTCCAATTGAACCTGCACTTTTGTCCTCCCTTTATGGTGTCAAGCATGGGTGCACAAACATGACTAAATCCTCTTATAAATTTCCTATAAAAAGTTGCTAAACCATGGAAGCTCTAGACATCATTCATAGTCTTCGGTGTTGGCCAAGATAGTATAGCACTCACCTTCTCTTAGTCCATTTTCAACTCACCTTGTGAGATTACAAAGCCCAAGTAGATGATCTCCTCCTGCATGAACAAACACTTATTGTAAAGACGTAAATTTCTCTATAAGACATAATCTACTCTTTATTCATAAATAAACACATTGGTCAATTAAGAAGTCTATTTCATCAAAGATATAAAGAAATATCAATAAGCTGATAAAACAATTATATATATCAAAGAGTTAAATACAGTTTTCATGTAAAATGAAAAGTACAAGTTTCTCATTAAATATCCTTATACCCTACTTAGACTATCATATTGTCTTAAGTAATATACAAATAGAAATAAGGTGAGATACATCCGTCCATCTCCATTCTGAGTCGCTTCCTTTCAGTCCTTTGAATGAAGACAAGAACAAGATTCAGGCGCTTTTTCTGCCCAACCTTGAAGCTTACACTTCCCCAGAATTCTTGGTCAATCAAGAATACCCAACCCTGCATGAATTGGTTTAACCAAAGAATTCGAAAGATAAGAGGGAATCTGGTGCATGCCTAGATGATACAAACATTTTCATTTTTCTAATTCTTTTAAGAAACAAGCATTATCATGCAAGGATATGGTAGAGAGCATAAAATAAAGAATTCCATCCATTTCTATGGATAATTCAATTCATTACTCGACTAAGTATAATGCCATGCATAGCAAAAATAAGTAGTTGGAAAAAACAACTATTCTCTCTAAGATTCCATATTCGGCACCTGTCCCGGAAGGTAACTTTCTATACACAAGCCTATCCATAGCTTGGTTCCCACAAACAAGAATACATTTTAAGAATACAATCTTTTGACTAATTGAAATAACATATTCCCTATTACTTTCATAAATTAAACACTACTTCATTTCTTTCACCTAAATGAATACAATCTTTCGTAATTTGAAAAGCAAATGTAATTTCAACAATATTATTCGAATAAATACCAAGTAAAAAGAAGGTGTATCACAAGTATGATTTTCTTTCATATAAAGGAATAAAGTTTGAGTACACATTCTTTAATTGAAAGTCTAACCTAATCCCTTTGACAATAATCACTATTTTAAAAGAATAAAATTAACTATCTTATCTATTTCAATATATATTCCACCTAATGGTTTCTTTCTTCATCTATTCAAAGAATAATAACACATATTCAATAAAACAAATAAAATATGGAATATCATAAAAGAAACCTTATGCTACATACAAAGCTTTAATTCTCTAACTTTCCTTATTGCAAAAATAACCAAAATGAAATAAGATTCTGACCTCTTTACGCTTGAAACTAGTTTGGAAAGAACTCTGTCGCGCCTTCTCTAAATGGGTCTATGTCTTCCTTGATGGGCTCAAAATTCTCTCACCGATCTTCTATTCTTCTTCTAACTCTGCTCTAAAATAGCTCTCTCTCTCTCTCTCTCTCTCTCTCTCTACAATTCTAACTTAAAAATCTTTCTATCAGCTCTGCTATTTTCTATCTCTTTTTCCTCTCCCCACCTATCGATCTTATGCCTATATTTATTCTATAATTCCCTATAATATCTACTACATCTAAGGCTTGGATGTTGTTATCTATTTGAAGTCTTTTCTGCATCTTCGACAGGTCTAAAGCTTAACTATTCTCATTTCCAAGAGTTTGGTTTAATTCTTCAATCTACTTACCTCTAATCTAACTACCTTGTTGACACGTCAATGGAGAAGTGGAAGCTAAGTAACATCTTCTACAGTCGTGGAAATATGAGTCGACTTCCTCTCACCATGGATCGTGGAGTCTGCATCTTTCTAACGTCTGCAATTCTAACTCTAATCACCACGTGCCTGCTAACTTGTCCCTCCCGCGGTTACAAGCCATAGATCCTGGAACTATTTCAAAGTTATCACTGTGGAACTAGGAGTCGACTACTATCACCGTGGAATAAGGGAGTAGTCTGGGTTACATGGGGTAATTTGCAATTACGTGGGTGATTCGCTTACTTGGTGGGGAGGTCGGCCTTGTCAACTACCACTTAGTCGACTATTACCCACCGTCACCACCTTTAAAACAAACATCTGCCACCTTTTTGCATTACAACGTTAAATTAAATAAACAATACTATATTAAATAAAATATACATCACATTCAATTTATTATTTAAATGTTAAATAAAAAGAAAACCTAATTAGGACTTTTAAGATGTTTAATAAATTAACAATATAATTATATGTATATATGTGTGTGTGTGTATGTATATACATATATATATAGCGTTTGATTTATTCATAAAAAGGTAAAATATAAATATGATAATATATATATATATATATATATATATATGCATAATTATAAACCTATTATTTCGAATTGGCAAGATTAATTTAATCACTTTAAAAAATATAACATAACTTATAAACAATCATAAAATTTATGCATACGAACTCCATACCATTACCTAATCGACGATACCATAATACTCATTTTCCAACGAACAAAACAATAATCAACTTCTTACCATTGAAATCATGTCGACATAAAGTTCACATTTTAAATCAGATTTAATAAAAATGTTAACTCGCTAATTAATTAACCCTAATTTTTTAACTATTGAACATTTTTAAATATGCAATCAACGCAATGAATAATTTTTACTCAAATCCTTTCAAATTAACATAAGCATCGATGAAGTCACAATTCAAACAATGATTCCTTGACAAAGTCATATTTGCACAAACAATTTTTCTATTGTGGTGTGTGAGATTCCCCTAGTCTACCGAAGTCATAAGTTAAAAACAACCCTACCTGAGTCATGTTCTTGCCTTCAACTTTGTTCACCTGTCCCCGTATCACTTGCACTCAATAATTCATCAACATTGACTATCCCCAATTAAGATAATACTAGTTATCGAATTACATATTGCATGAATAAAATGCATACATCATTTCCTTACAACTGAATTATCATAAAATGAATGTTCATATCTGTTTTAATTTCAATGCATAAAAAAAAACCTACATTATATCTCTTAAATACTCATTATCAAAAATATAGTTCGTGACACTTATCCAAATTGATCATTAGTTTCTCTTCATGTAACCTCTTGAGAACCATATCTATGTGTTTGAGGTGTTCTTCCCTTGTGTGACTGAAGATCAAGATATCATCTAGGTATACTATGACAAATTTTCCTATAAATTCCACGAAGACTTCATTCATCAACTTCATAAAGGTACTAGGGGCATTGGACAACCCAAATGGCATAGCTTTCCAGTCATACAACTCCTCATTGGTTTTAAAAGTTATTTTCCATTCATCCCCTAGCCTTATTCTAATATGATGGTATTCACTTTTTAGATCTGTTTTGGTGAAATACTTAGCACTCCCCAAGCAATCAAGTAAATCCTCTATTCTAGGGATTGGGAACCTATACCTTATAGTTATCTTGTTGATGGTCCTTGAGTTTGTACAAAGCCTCCAAGTGCCTTCTTTCTTGGGTGCAAGGGCAACATATACTGCACATGGGCTTAAGCTCTTGCCAATCAGTCCTGATTCAAGCAACTCTTCAATCTACCTTGCCATTTTTGCATTTTGGTCTGGAGTGAGTTTGTAGGCTGCTTTATTTGGGAGAGTAGATCCAGGGATCAGATCTATGTAATGACTGGTGTCTCTCACCGGTGGTAGGGATCTTGGCATTCCATCTAAGATGATGCCTTGATGTCGATCAAGCAACTATCTTCCTGCAGGGTCCATGTGCTTCTGTCATCCTATTTTCTCTTCTGCAAGTTACTCCTTCCTTGTCACCTTGTGGCTAGGCATGAGGGCATAGCAAACTGCACCTTTCTCTGCAATCTCCTTAATGAATTGTTTACCTTCTACCATCAGCACCTTTGCATCCTTTCCTTTTGATTCCATCTCTTCCTCTATCAGAGGTAAGAGTTCTATCACCTTCCCATCCTTTATGATTGAGTAGGTGTTTCTCAACCCATCATGATGAGATTTTAAGTCATACTGCCATGGTCTCCCAAACAAGAGATGGCATGCATCCATTTTGGCTATGTCAAATAGCAATCCATCCTTGTAAGATCCAATCTGAAACTCCACCCAAGCCTGCTCTTCTACCACTGCTTGCTGACCTTGGGTGAGACATGAGACCTTGTAGGGGTAAGGATGAGGTAGCTTTCTAAGTTTAAGTTTCTCTACCATTTCAAGTGATACAAAATTTTTCGTGGATCCAGAGTCTATCAAGACCTTGCATACCTTTCCTCCTGCCTTGCAAGTGGTTTTGAAAAGATATTTCCTTTGTGTAGGTTCCTTGTCAGGTACCTTCATGGTGGTTACTACTCTCCTCATCATCAAAGCCTCTCCTCTTTTAGGATAGCCATAGCTATTAGGAGAATTAACACTTTGATAAGTGTTTTCACTTGCCACACTTTGACAATCAGATTCCTGCACCAAATTGCTTCTCCTTTCTCCCATGGAGCTAGAAGACTTCTCTGGACACCTATTGGCCATGCACCCTTCTTGGTTGCAGTTGTAGCACCTAGGAGGTCCTGTACCTTGGGATCTTCCTCTAGAGGGTGGTCTTCTACCCCTAAAGCCCCCTCTTGGATTGTAGCCCCCTCCTTGGTTGTAACTGCTCTCTCCGCTATTGCCATCTTGGTTAGAGTCACCTTGGTATCCAAAACCATTTCCTCTACCTCTGAAAGGGCCTCTTCCTCCTCTTTGTTGTCTCCCTTTACCTCTACCATTTTTTTCCTGCCTTCTCTTCAACTTCTCCTCCACATTGGGTGCCAACTGAAAGCACTTTTGGACTGTCTCCGGGGTGTGGAGATTCAAATCTTCTTGGATTGTAAATCTCAACCCATTGAGATACCTTGCCACCTTCTCATCTTCACTCTCTTTCACCTTGGTCCTCAAACACAACTTCATGAACTCCTTGGTATAGGAACTCACATCCATCTCCTTTTGTTTCAAATTATGTCTCCTTCTATGTAATTGGATATTGTAGTCCACTGGGACATAGGCCTCTTTTACCAAGGCCATCATCTTCTTCCATGTAGCCACTCTTCTCTTTCCCTCTTTCACCCTCTCATCTTGGATGAAATTCCACCAAGTTAGTGCAAGCCCTTTCATCTTGGATTGGGCCATCTTCACCCTCTGGTGGTCTGGTATGTCTTCACTTTCAAAAAAATTATCCAAGGAGTCTATCCACTCCATCACCATGTCAGGCTCCATCTTGCCTGCAAATACTGGCAGATCCATCTTCACATCCACTGTTCTTCTCTCCATGGACTTGAGGACACTCATTAGGGGTCTCTGGTCTATAGGGACCTCTATCTCTTCCTGCATAGGGATCTCCTCTTCATCCCCTCTTCTCTAGAGTCTCTCTCTCCCCTCTCCACTTTGTCCTTCAACCAATCCATCTCATTTCTCAAGGCCTGATTCTCAGACCTGACTGCTCTACTCTTTGCCATCTGCTTCTTCACCAGAACATTGAACTCAACATTGGTCATTCTTGAAGGTGCCTCTTGGGATCCCTCTTCTTTTGACATCTTGTCTTCTCCTTCTATCCAAAGAACACTCATATGCTCTGATACCACTTGATGCAGAGCCCTACCCACACACCTAAGGTAAATCCCAAATAAGATTAGAATACTGACCCCTCAAATGATCACCAGGGTCCTACAAGGAAGGACTCCACACCTTGGATGAAACTACACACACATTCACTAGGCTTGGGCCTACTCAAGATGAGTAATTGCCTCAATACCTACCCTACAACATCCTATGACACCCTGCTCCTAAGGGATTAGGATTTGGTTCATTTATGGCCATTATAAACTAATCCAAGCATTGGTTTAGGGATTAGACTCCAATTTCTTATACCTCATTTAGAAACCTACCCCCTAGGCTTGTAGCCCTATTTGGCGATAGAATGGACCTTAACTCAAAAATGTTCCACACACCCACACAAATAAATTACCATTTAAAACACCCTTTTAGAATTTGTACTAATCCCAAAAATGGTTTGACCAGGTTTGCAATTACAAGGTCTGATCCCTTTAGAGGCCAAGAGACCTAATAGGGGCAATTAGGCCTATTTTACAAAGCAACTACCAAACGATGAATCCAAACTGGAAAAAAAACTCTATGGACATGTGGGGGATGGTTATTAACCTTTAATTCCAGGGTTGCACACCTGGAGTCCATCACTATGACAACTTCTGATGACGATCCTAAATCTTGTCCTAAGTAGTCACATAGAGATGCCTACCTAACTTTTCTCCTTTCTCCACACAACCAAGTTTCCCCTGCAACAAACCATGAAAAATATAAATTAAATAGGCTTATCCTACATCCCTCCAAAGGAAGAGTCTTCTATTGGTCTAGAATACAAGATAAGGCCATGTTTGTCTAAAACTCTCTCCAAACCCTCAAATTCCTAGTTGCGGTTAGAAGAATGGAGGGTTCTCTCTACTCCGGAATAGTTAGGACCTTATACCACCACCGAAAGAAAACTATTTCATCCCTCTATCTACTCCATGGATGGTGGGATTCAAATCAATCCGTACAGGAATGTGCAACTTCTGCAAACTCATAATTTCTGGGAAAACTATAGTATTTTGTGTATTATTGCTTCACAAACTCCAATTACAATAGAAAAAACCTTGGGAATAATTTCCAAAAGGATTATACAACTCTCCAAAATTTTCCCACTAAATTTGGAGTAGGTTGGAGCCATTGAAAGGCTTCCCCCAGCTGAATTTTAAAAAGTTGCACTTTTGCACTCAAAAGTTACATTTTTGCAATTTTGCACAAAAAGTTGTCATATTGGCTAAGGTTGGAATCCACATACATGGATCAACAAAACACTCATTAAACATATATAAAACCTATCAAACACAAATCTAGACCACCTACTACCCCTATTGACCACATGGTCCCAACTGGCTTCTCAAATTGCCTAATTGGTGACATGGGCTTACATGGTGGGGTTTATTGCATACATGAAACACAAGAAACACTAAGACACCCTAATGATCCTAGTCTTCATCCTTTGGGTCATGAGTATCTTGTTGATGAGGTGCCCCTGCACCAGAAAGCCATGCCCAATTCACCAAGCAATGAAATATTTACAAGTTCTTGACACATGGTTGATAATATTGTATATTTTTTTAGTTAATCTAAGTGCTATCAAGGATAGCACGTAGGTGGTTTCTCAAGAAAAATAGATGAGTAATAATGAATGCAACTACAAATTGACCCTTTGAGCATCAAGAAACCCAACGTTATGATCACAATTAGTTCAAGGTGGTATGATATGGAAAGTTGTTGACAATTAATAACAACCATTTACATTCACTGACACATTGTTGAGCACAATGGTATTATATGGGATCCCACCTCATATCTATCTAGCATAAATAGTACACTACTAATACAAGTCTTTAGAAATCATATAGTTTGGTGTGTTGTGTCTCCATGCACCTATCACTAATAGAGAGGATGATCTCTCTTGTGGGTAAATAAAAGGTGTTTGTATCACTTGAACCTCACCTTTTTGTCGAATTGATAATCATATACCTCACCTCAATATGCCAACAAACTTAAAACATGACTATAGGAATTCACCAACTCCATGGCATCTAGAAAGATCAAGATGTTGACAATTAATAACAAGCATTTACACCCACTGACACATTATCGAGAGCAATGTTACTACATTTGATCTCATCGAGCATCTCTATCTAGCATAAATAGTGAGTTCTACTAATACAAGTCTCTAGATTCTTCTATTGCTTGATGTGTTGTGTCTCCATGCACCTATTCCTAATAGGAAGGATTATCTCACTTGTGGGTAGATAAAAGGTGTTTATATTAAATCTTACATTTTGACTACATTGATAATCATGTAGATATAATAAAAACAATGGTAGAAGACAAATCGTATGCCTCACCTCAATTATCTCTAACAAGATCCAATATTATCTGTAAGGTCAAACAATAAAAATGTAAGAATACAATAATAGAAAAACAAACCATATGCCTCCCCTCAATGACCTCTAACAAGACACAATCTTCATTTGTAAGGTCAAATAATTGTTGATTTTGTAAATGCTTATGGATATCTTCTTTCACTTGTATCCATAGACATGATAAACATGATTCAATACTGAGTCATAAATGATAAATAAAGTAAATAAAAATGATAAAATTAATGAAAATACAAACTACAACCTTGAGTGTCTCAGCAAATGGAATTTGCTATTAAAATGCTATCGTATCCCCTACCCCTTCATTATTTATCATTTTATTTTATGGGTGGGCTGTTAAATGGTTCTCTTTGTTTATAATGCCAAAATAATTACATAGAATGCAAAAAAATTGATTATTGTTCATAATTATTCGAAACCCCTTCATTATTTATCATTTTATTTTATGGGTGTGTTGTTCAATGGTGTCTCTCTGTTTATAATGCCAAAATAATTACAGAGACTGCAAGAAAAATTGATTATTGTTGATATTTATTTGAAACCCCTTCATTATTTATCATTTTTTTATGGGCGGGTTGTTAAATGACGTCTCTCTGTTTATAATGCCAAAATAATTACAGAGAATGCAAAAAAAAAATGATTATCGTTCATTATTATTCTCTGTTTCATTTCAATGCTCTGTTATAATTTATTAATGCCAAAATCCTTACAGTATAATAATGTCGAAATCCTCACATAGAATGGCAAAAAAAAAATGATTATCTATTTGTTTTATTCGAAACCCCTTCATTATTTATCATTTCATTTTGTGGGTGCGCTATTAAATGGTGTCTCTTTGTTTATAATGACAAAATAATTGCAAAGAATGCAAAAAAGATTGATTATTGTTCATAATTATTCGAAACCCCTTCATTATTTATCATTACAATAATGTGTATGCCTGATACTAGCTATAAGGTTGTTGTCCTCATATATATGCTCGTACACACACACACACACACACACACACACACACACACACACACACATATATATACATACATACATGTATGTATATATATACATATGTGTGTATATATATATATATATATATATATATATATATATATATATATATATATATATTTGTGTGTGTGTGTGTGTTTTATTGTCGACATATAACAACCTTCTCACATACACGTTATGGGCCACTTGGCACGAATTACCACCAACTACATTGCTCTAAAAACTTTGGGAAATGAAGATTTTTTGAGGCATTTTCATTGTTTTCTTTGCCTTCAATTTGTTAATATACTCACTGTAAATAATATTATCATACATACACTATATTACTTCTAATAAATTTTATATGAGAAATACAACAACATCATTCAATCATTAGTCATTTGACAAATGAATATGCATCTTAATACAATATCAACAATATCTAATATAATATTGGTTAATATCGATGGCAGGAGTAGGAGCAGGAGCAGGAGTTGACGCGGGAATAGGTTCAGGTTTGAATTTGCATGACTTTGGTCGTGGGAGTCCAAGAGATTCCCTTGTGACTCACCCCACAAAATCGGTCCCTGATCCTTTGGATGGGGCCTCATATGATACATGGGATGGTGGTACCATGCAAAATACTGCCAATGGTAAATTTGTCATTTTCGACAAACCTGGTGAGGTTGAGGGAGGGCCCTAATGATAAGATTCCCTTATGTGGAATGCAACAAGAAATGGGCCTCCCTTTTTGCAACAAAACTTAAGGGCAAGGCCATTTCGCTAGTTCCACATAAAGTGGACCGGGACTTTGGCGCTTGCTCCATCTCTATCATGGACTGTATTGTGGATCAGAATATGGCTCACATGCACTTAGTCTTGGTTGGAAACTTTATTGGATCACGCCCAAATATTAACACTGTTAGATCCTGGGTGGCTAGGAAATGAAAAGGTAAGGGTCAAATTGACATTGTGGCTATGGTTGGTGTCTTCTTCTCCTTTTCATTCACCCGTGAAGAAGAATTTTGATCTATTTTGGCGGGAGGTCCTTGGATGCTAGGCAAAGCCTCGCTGGCCCTTAAAAAGTGGGAACTAGTTTTAATCCCAAAGACTGGGAATGTAATGAAGCCCCCATCTGGGTCAAATTGCCAGGTTTACCCATGGAATTTTGGGGAGAAGAAATATTTATGGGTATTGCAGCTTGCTTTGGTGAGCTAATCTCAGTCGACCCAATAACTGCATCTAAAAGATGATTGGTTTATGCTAGACTGTGTGTTAATGTCAAACAGTCTACAAACCTACCTTCCGAGGTAGATCTTTTCTCCAAGCTAGGCAGATGGGTATAGAAAGTGGAGTATGAATCCATCCCTTTCGTGTGTTTCCATTGTAAAAAAGTGGGTCACTGGGCCATGCAGTGTCCATCTAAGCCAAAGAAGGAATGGAGAAAGAGGAATGATTTTCCGCTCTTAGAGAAGACGGATGCCCTGCCCGCAGAACCTCCCTTGAATGTTTTGTGCAATGATCTGGATCGATTTTTGCCTAGATCTGAGCCAAACATTCCTGTTGCCCTTGACCCAATCCTCTCGCCCCCTGAGGAGAATATTGGGGAATCCCCTGCTATGGATGCCCCCTGTGATGACGAGATTTTCTTAAATTCTTCTAGATATACTCAGGATATTCTCATTCAGTTGATTGTTGATATGGATAACTCTATTGAATCAAAATCCCAGACCTCCTCCTTGCCGAACTCATCTCTTGAGGACTCCGCTCCTTTTATTGTGGTCAAACCCCAAAACAGAAGAAGGAACTCCCCTATTGGCCAAATCACCCTGGTCTCAAGGGGGATCTTAACCAGAAACATGCAAAAAGTGGACTGTGGGTCGGACTCAAGAGGGGTGGGGAGACCACCCAATGCAGTAAGCAGAGATAGGCAGAGTCGGGTTGCCATTACAGACGGAGCCCAAAGAACGTTACTAGAAATGGGGATGGGATCCCCCTCTCATGCTAAATGAAAGTCATCTCTTGGAATATAAGGGGCTTAAATCACCCCCCACAAGAATGAACTGCTATCCAATTTGGTTAGAGATCATAAACCAGATATTTGTCTTGTCCAAGAAACTAAAATGCCTAGTAGCAAAGTGGAAAAATTTAAATTGGCGATTTTTGGGGATTGTGGTGTTCATTGTGTGGATGCAGATGGTGCTTCAGGCGGTATTGCTACCCTTTGGAATCTGAGATTGCTAATTGGTAAGGTGGTTCTCTTCTCCTAATCACATTGCTACTAGATTCTTTAACCTTAAAGATGGATCCTCCTGAATTAATTCCAACATGTATGCTCCTAATGGGAGATCTGCTAGAAAATCCCTCTACTCTTTCATTTGCCATGCTAGATCACTCTTCCCTAATGAGAAATGGGTTCTCCTAGGTGATTTCAACACCCCCTCTCAAATCTAGAGAAATCTGGGGGTATACCTATCTCTATTGATAGTAGACAAGACTTGGCTGGCATGATCAACTCTTTGAGCCTGATGGATCTGGATCTTATTGGTGCTAAGATCACCCGGTCCAACAGGTGCAGTGGGGAGGATCTTATTTAGGTTAAGCTTGATAGGGGTCTTGTCTCTCCTGATTGGATTCAGATCGCTTCCTATAGACTCAATGCCTTGGCCCATGTTGGATCATACCACTTCCCTATTTGCCTTTCGATTACTCTGTTGTCTGGTAGAAAGGCATACCCCTTCAGATTTGAGAAAATGTGGCTGATGGCCCCTGACATCCAAGATAAAATTATGGAGTGGTGGAATATTGATATCTAGGGCACGACCATGATTCGTATAGCCAATAAGCTATCTAATGTCAAGTCTAATATTCAACATTGGAATAAATCCTCTTTTGGCAATATCTTCAAAGCTAAAGAGAAGCTCAAACTAGATCTTGAGGAGGTTCAAAAACATAATCAAGTTTTTGGGTTTGATAAAGATGTCTCGAATAAAAAAATTGAAATTTGGACTAAATTGCATGACATTATTTCCAAAGAAGAGGAATTTTGGAAGCAGAGATCTAGAGCTTTATGGCTGAAAAGTGGTGACAAAACCACTGTTCTTTCATATGACGACTCTTAAACACAGGGCTGCTAATAGAATAAACAAAATTTAGATTGGTCAGAGATGGGTTGATAAGCATGAAGAGATTTGCCAGGAAGCCATCAGTTTTTTCTCTAATCTTCTTTTCGTGGATGACCCTCTTGACCCTCTAGCTCAGAATGAAATATTGCAGGAGGTTCCCACCATTATCTCTTAGGATATGAACTTGGAGCTTACGAGAATTCCCTCTCCTGATGAAGTTCGCAATGCGGTCTTCTCTTTCGAAGGTAACAAAGTCCCTAGTCCTGATGGTTTCCCTCTTTTTTTCTTTCATAATTTTTGGCATATTATTTGCTTTGATGTGGTCGCTGTGACTCAAGAATTTTTTGGATCCTGCTCTCTCCTGAAGGAGCTAAATGCTACCTTCCTTGTCCTCATCCCTAAGAAATATGACGCCTACTCTTTCCAGGATTTTAGACCTATTAGTCTTTGCAATTATTTATATAAAATCTTCACCAAGATTCTGGTGCTCAGACTTAAGATTTTCATCCCTTCTTTAATTTGTAAAAATCAAAATGGGTTTGTTCCTGGGAGGCAAATCCTGGATTTTGTTATTGTGGTGCATGAGAATATCCACTCCCTTTCTATCAATAAAAAACTTGGATTTTTTATGAAATTGGACCTGCTGAAAGCTTTTGATAGAGTCAACTGGAGCTTTCTTCTTCGAATCCTTAGGGCTTTTGGATTTAGAGATAACTTCATCCAGACCATTGATCAATGTGTTTCTAGCCCCAAATTTTTTGTGTTGATTAATGGTTCTGCCTCTGGTTTCTTCTCTGCTTCAAGGGGCATTAGACAAGGGGATCCTCTATCTCCTTTCCTTTTCATTCTGATGAATGAAGCTCTCAATAAAGTTATTCAGAGGGAAGTCAGAAATGGTAATATTATGGGATTGCAACCCTCCTCTCAGGCCTCCTCATGTTCTCACCAACAATTTGTTGATGACATTTTATTGATGGGGGAAGGCTCGGTTAAAGAAGCTAAGAATTTAAAAAAGACTCTGGATATCCATGAACAAGGTTTTGGGCAAAAAATTAGTCTAGCCAAAAGCTCCATTTTTTTCTTTAACACCCCTGAGCACAGGAAAATGAAGATTGCCTTGATTATTGGCTATAAAGTTGGAATTCTGCCCGACTCTTATTTAGGTCTCCCCCTCTGCCATGTTCTGGCCTCAGACTCCTTCTGGGCGAATCTTTTAGACAAATTCCAGAATAAGTTGGCTCGGTGGAAAGGTGGTTTTTTAAGTCAAGCTGGTAAACTCCAGCTTCTCAAAGCTTCGCTTCAGAGCCTCCCAGTTTATGCTATGAGTTTATTCAAAATCCCAGCCAAAATTGCTGATAAACTGGAAAGAATTCAAAAAAAGAAATTGTGGACTGGGACTGAATCTAAGAATAGATTACATCTTGTGGCTTGGAATTAGGTTTGCCTTCCCAAATCTATGGGGGGATTGGACATCCAGAATCTGAGAGATTTCAATAAATCCTTGATGGCCAAGTAGTTGTGGAGATGTCTTAAAGAGAATAATGAATAAATTGACATATTCAAACATAAATTTTACATTCTGGATATCTAAAACACTCTGAAATATTATGATCTTCCCAACGTTGTTTCTGATTTATGGAGCAACTTCTTTGGCTCCTCCAAAGTTATCTTGCATGGTTGTAGATGGGTGTTGGGGAATGGTACCAAAATTAGGTTTTGGGATGACTGGTGGACTAGTGATGGCCCCCTATCAGATTTTGTTTGGGCTCCTCCCTTCAAAGAATTATGTATCAAAAAAATTGGCATCTGGGTGGCTGATTATTTTAGATATGGAGTCTGGTTGGACCTCAATTTTGTGGATAATGCTTTGATACCTATGCAACCTTGGTTGAATTTTATACACATCCCCCGCTCTCATGTGGAGGATGAAGTGTTCTGGAATTTTTCCTCTTCTGGGAAGTTCAAGGTTGCCGATGCTTATAAGTTCATCTCCAGAAGCTTCTCCCCCCCCTTCTGGGCTGGTATTTGGAATAAGCACTTAATTCCAAAAATTAACATTTTTTTCTGGCTATTTATGCAGGGTAATATTTCTACCATTGACAATATTTGCAAAAGAGGTATTCCTCTTACGAATAGATGTTTTCTTTGCAAAGAGGCAGAGGAAAATGCTGGCCATCTGCTGCTTCATTGCTCTTTTGTCAAGGATATCCAGAATCACTTTCTTAACATCTGGAACACTAATTGGGTCTTCCCTGAAACTATCCAAAGAATGTGGTTTGAATGGAAGTGCCCCTTTGATAATCAGGCTTTGGGAGTTCTCTATAATTTATCTCTTCCTCATATTGCCCGGGGTACCTAGAAAGAAAGAAACAATAGAGTCTTTAGAGATTTGGAATCTCTTGCGCTTGTTGTGGCTACTAAAATTCACATTTCTACCAAGGAGAATTTTCTGCACTCCTGCCCCAGCAGAAAGAATGACCATCCCCTCCCTACTCTCCAAGAGGAGTGGGATGCTATCAATCGGTGGAAAATTGATTGGAATATTACCATTCCAGTGCACAAAACCAAGCAGTGCAGACAAAATGTTCTTTGGCATCCCCCTATGGGATGGATCAAAATCAATGTGGATGGGGCAGCTAAAGGGAATCCTAGGCCAACCGGGTGCGGGGGAGTGGCTAGGAATCATTCGGGTTTGCTGGTTTCTGTTGTGGCGCTCCCTCTAGGTACCTAGTCTAACCACTTTGCGGAGGCCAGCGATGCCCACATTGGGTTACACATGGCTAAAAGAGAAGGCTTTAGAAAAGTCTGGTTGGAGTCTGACTCACTAAACACTGTCAATTATCTGAATGGACGCACAGATCCTAGCTGGGCAATAGCTAATATGATCAAGGATTGCCGGGATATAATAAATAAGCTAGCAGAATTCAAAATTTTGCACGTATACTGGGAAGGCAACAAAGTGGCGGATCTACTGGCCAATCTGGTGGTGGGCTACGTGGTGACTAAATGGTGGAGTAGTAGGGATTCATTCCCAAAAAACCCTGTACGATCTCGCTCATGATGATTACGCCCACTTGCGTGAATCAATGATCTTTAATCATGATTTGATGGAGTTGATGGGGAAACGACTCCTTTTTGTTTTCCCTAACCGAAGATCTAGAAACTTCACTTGTGCCTGAATTTTCTGTCTTATTGTGTGGCCCATTTTCTTCTACTATTTGGAGTCTTTTCTGGTATGACCGATTACTTGCAACTGTTTGAAGACTTCTCTGGTGTGGCCCATTTTTTGCTACTGTTTAGAGTCTCTTCTGGTGTGGCCCATTACCTGTGACTATTTGGAGACTTCTTTGGTGTGGCCCATTCTCTGTTGTTCAATGACCCGAAGCATACTAGGTGGGGACAAGAACAAGCAAGAACCGTCTGCTTGTGAGAAATGGAAGAAAAACAAGGAAGTGTGGCAAGAAATCGTTGATGGGGGAATTGTCCCCTTTTTGGATAGGCTTCATGGCCCTTCTCCTCTACTCACAAAGTCCTTTGTCAATGGGTGGAAGAAAGGGTTCCTGAGGGCTTATGGAGCCAAGTATCAACTTGACAAAACCCTGGTGGTGATGGTCACTGGTCTGGCAAAAAATGGCAGAAGGTTCTATAGAGATAGGAAAACTGGGGAGGAGGACTTGACAAATTTCTTTGACAAAGACAAGGAGCGCTCTAGAGTTACCAAGATGGCCGATGGCGATTACAACAAGAAAGATCTTATGGCTCCTTGGGCGGACATGGCCGAGTTCATCATGAGGTATATTATGCTCGATGGTAGATATGCCATCATCTTTTCCTATCATTTTACCAATTTGAATCATTTTAGGCATAGTAAAATCATTTTTGTTCCATTCTATTTGGCCTCCTCTTTAGAAAATAGTCTTGAAAAGCATATGGAGAATCCAAACAATCCTATTCTCTATGAAGGGATTATTGTGCTCATCATGGAGTATGCTAAGTCCCTTGAAGTTGTGCCCTCTCTATTTGAGAAAGGCCAATAGACTAATATTCACAATGTCTCTGACTCGGAAATGGATTTGGAGGATAGTGGAGGTGCCATTCCTTTTGACAACCCTAATTATAAGACAGTGGAAGAAGGGGAGATGGTGGTCACCCCTAGGACGTTTAGCAGTAAGAATCCTCCCAGATGGGTGGCCAACAAATATAAGTCCATCAGCAAACTAATTTATAAGGCTGAGCCCCTTCCTAAAAAAAAGAAGCTTGCGGCTAAGGGCTATGGTCCGAAGAATTTGGATCAGGAAATTAAACTGGACATTCCAAACAACGTCCTGAAAGAAAAACAGGGGACCATGGCCAAAGAAGAAAATAGTGGGATACAAAGGACTGATAATCTGATGAACCTGGTGATGGAAGCTACCAGAAGCCAGGAGAGCTACTGGAAGTGGGTGGAGCGAGAAATTGATACCCTCAAAATGGGGGTTAAGGAGATTATTGATATCTTCACTGCCTCCCCTGAGCCCAACAAATCTGAGAAACTCATGATTATGACCCAAAAGCTCTCCCAGGACATCGAGGTGATGAAATGCAATCACGAACAAAGAATTGAAAAGGTGGAACAATCTATGGCGGAGATAAAGAAAAACCTCAAGAACCTGGTTGACATAAGAAAATAAGCCATGAACAACAATATAGCAGGGCTCGAAAAGATCAATGCCATGGTTGCGGAATACAAATCCTTCCACAGTGAACCAAAGAAAGATCTTGGAGGTGAAGATTTGGCTACTGGAGACAACAAAACCACTAGTCGTAGTTCTAGAACCAGAAGCAGGAGCAACAACAAGGGTACCTCCAGATTCATTATGGAGGAACTGGAGGAAATTAACAAGATTTCCATCCAGAAGAACAAGGAGCTGGTGCACTCTCTTAATTGAGAGTTTTTCTTTTGTTTGTCTTGCTGTCTATGTCTCTTTTGCTTTCATGACTATTCTGGGGTGCTCCCCTATTTTTCTGTTGGTTTATGTCTATTTGGATGATGGCCAGTTTTTGTAAAACTTTTGGTTTCGGGTCCATGTAAAACCCGTTTATCTATATCAAAAACAATATCTAATACAATATTGCATCTTAATACAACATCTGCTTTTAGTTTCTCTCCTCGATATATAATGTCTCAAGTTCTGTACCTATATGGTTATTGTCCACATATATATACATGTATATATATGTGTGTGAGTATATATATATATATATATACAACACCATTTCATTTTGTTTAAAGATGTTCAATGATGGATTTGTACTCATTGGTACCTACAGAAATTGATTTATTTTTTCATCATTTATCTCAATGGCATTGAGGGTTTCATTTCAATGATTTGTCTTTGTATATATACTTATACAAGCACACACGGTAGCATTTTTATTTTATTGAAAGTTGTTCAATGATTAAATTGTTTAGTATCTAATAGAATATCAACAATATCCAATTTTCAATCACATCACAATTACATATTTTATTCCTACATCTTATTCTTTTAGTTTGTCTCCTTGTTATATATAGTTTCAAGTTATGTGCCTATATGGTTACGGTTACTATCCATATCTATGCGCGCGCGCACACACACACACACACACACACACACACACACGTGTGTGTGTGTGTGTGTGTGTGTACATATACATGTATATGTATGTTGTGTATAAATACATGTATATGTATATATATTCATGTATATGTATATGTATATGTATATATATACATGAAGAAACACACACAATAGCATAATATGTTCTATAATGATGATTGTTTCGAGTTCTGTGGCTATATGATTATTGTCTATATAAATGTGTAAATGTATATGGACAATAACCATATAGCCACAAAACTTGCTGTAATCAACAATAGTATCCTTATTCAAGGGCACTCATTTAGATTGGTACACACTGAATAACTAAATTCCTTCTACAATAAATGTTAAATATTAAAAATCTTTCAATTTAAATTATACTGTTTTCAGTAAACCAACATTTCTTTCAATATAGTCACTGTAAATAATATTAACAACCATATTGGATGTCCAATGATGGTTTATGCTCCTTCGTAGTTGCATTATACTTTGTATATTGATCATTCCTTTTTATGCAATTTACAGTTTCATTTCAATTCTCTCTTATAGTTTAATGTGCCTATATGGTTATTGTCCATACGCACACACATATACTTATATGGTTATTGTCCACACACACACACACACACACACACACACACACACACACACACACACACACACACACACACACACACACACACACGTGTGTGTGTATGTGTGCGCGCGAGTGCGCACGTGTGCGTGTGTGTGTAGACATGAACAATAGCATTTTTTTTGTTCAAAGGTTTTCAATGATGGATTTGTACTCATTGGTACATGCAGAAATGGATATACTTTTTAATCATTATAGTGTGAAATTGACTCCACTTTCTTTGCTTCATTATAGTGTGAACTTGAGGATTTATAGTGTGAACTTGACTCCAAATTATTTGCTTCATTATAGTGTGAACTTGATTCAAGTTTCTTTGCTTCATTATAGTGTGAACTTGAGGGCTTATAGTCTCAACTCCACATTATTTGTTTAATTATAGTGTGAATTTGACTCATTATAATGTTTCAACAGACATATATAGTGTGAACTTGACTCATTATAGAGTGAACAATTCAAAGCATAGAAGAAACATGAACAATTTGAAGCAATTGAGGATTGCATATTTAATATGGCATGACCGACTGTTTCCCACAAAAATTCAAATTTGAAAATATATAGCTACCACAATCGAATGCATTGCACATTTGAATTATATTATAAGACATAATTTTCCATGTCACTTTCATTACAATCCAATTCATTGCATATTTTTGAGTTCTGTAAATTCCCTTTGTGCATTCCTTATGTAACTATTTGTTTGCAATATGTATTTATGTTATACATATGCATATGCATATGTATGTATATGTGCATATGTGCAATTCTATGTACATGTGCATATGTATGTAGGTGGATATGTATATGTATGTACTTATGCATTTGAATATGTATGTATGAATGTGTAAGGATTGTATGCATGTTGTCAAATGTTAAAGACGGTCAAAAAGTTGTTCTGCATTCAATAATGTATGGATGATTTGTTGTGACAACATTATGCTACCCTCGATTATTACTATTTTTTGTAGGCATGCTAGAGAATCGAGGGAATAACCATACTTGTGGAAGATCATCATATCAATGTAAATGTGTTTATTAACACACTTAAATTCTTTGGAGATTATGCCTTTAACGCTTACATTTTATATTAATTTATGTAGATATCTTAGGTAGTTATGCATTTCTTATTAAATGTGTTTCTTAAGACACTTTAGTTTGTTTTGAATTTTGTTGTGATTGTTATGGCAGACAATTACAAACATAATAAGGAGTCACTATGTCGAAGACAACAAGCCTTCCTCTTAGGTAAATTCAATATGATCTTACTTTGGCAATGATCTAGTAGACAATGCAGTTTGTGATTTGTTTATGTTTCAATTTGTGAATTGTTTATGTTTCAATTTCTGAATTGTTTATGTTTTAATTTGTTTAAATTCCTCACTTAGTTCATATGGCTGCAAGAAACACACTTAGTTCACATTAGAAAAAAATCTAGTAGAAAATGCATTTTGTGTATTGTTTATCTTTCAATCTTCTCTTTGTGGGACTTTACTTTGGCAATGATCTAGTAGATAATACAAATTCTAATTTGTTTATGTTTCACTTTGTGAATTGTTTATGTTTCAATTTCTGAATTGTTTATGTTTCAATTTGTTTAAATTCCTCACTTAGTTCATATTAATGCAAGAAACACACTTAGTTCACATTAGAAAAAATTCTAGTAGAAAATGCATTTTTTGAATTGTTTATCTTTCAATCTTCTCTTTGTGGGACTTTACTTTGGCAATGATCTATTAGACAATGCAATTTCTGATTTGTTTATGTTTCAATCATCTCTTTTTGGGACTTTAATTTGTTTCAATTTCAACATTTATATGCCTATGTTGTTGTGTTCATGTCATATATATATATATTATTGATCGAAAGGAAGTGCCCCATTTGTAAAAAAAATCAGACAAAGAATTGTTTTATAGTGCCTTAAAAGATATTTTGGTAGATACTGGCAACAAGGAAAACTTGGTAGCTAACAAGATATCTTGTAAGGCAATAGAAAATAGTTCTTTGTCTGGTGCATTTTTACAAATAGGAAACTTCCTTTTATCATTTCGATGCAATGACCTAGTAGGCGTATTAGACACTGCAATTTATATATGATGACTGCAATTTGAACACTTATAAGTGTTCAAATTTCTCACTATCAAAAGAGGACATATCAGTGGCATCTGAATAATGGCCTTTTTGATAATGAGCAATTTGAACACTTATGTGGCCTCTTTTGATAGCGAGAAATATATGAGATCAATTCAACTAATATATGAGAAATATCACATCACAAAAAACAAACATATGAGATTTATAACAACACCATCAATTCATTGGAATATCCATTTGAGATATCCGAAAACAACAAAGTTATGAAAACATTACAAAATATGGCATCATGTCATTCTATAATCACATCACAATTATATCGAAACTCAAAATCTTCTCTTCAGAGGGCTCATAAAATATAATTGATCACAGACTCGATCAATTCTCCATATGGGTATTAAATGGAGGATGTGTCACAAATCCAACCCCAACAAACTGTGGTCTCCTAGGGTCTGGCTCAACAACGATGTTTTCTTGGCTAGGAGGGGTTTGTAAGCAACTTGCTATTTGAGCAAGCAATGCTTGGTTTACACCTGAAGTAAGTTGCATGGTGTCCGAGGATCCAGGTGCAGTCCAAACTTGCATAGTATTAATAGCTACAAAGGCTGGGGACAAGAGGTTCATCATTTCCATAAGAATTGAGTATTGGATGGGTAGAGGTTCTGTGATTGTGGCCACATCTTTCATCCTCTTTGCATGCTTGGCTGCCTTTTCAGCTTTCATCCTCACCTTCTCAAGCTTTGCTTCTGCATCTTTCTTTGCCTTCTCTTATCTTTGAATGAACTTGTCTTGAGAATCCTACAATTTTTTGGCCTGTTTTTTCACCCTCATAGTCTCCTTTTCTATCGTTGCTTCTTTACTTTGTGCCTTCCTTTGTCTCATCTGTTATTTCTATCATTCTACCAATTTCTCATCGCTTTTCCTTTCAACCTCTTTATCTTTTTCTCTTTGAATGTACTCATTAGATGTCAAGATCTGTGACTAGATACTAAGATGTAGCACCCCTTTCCTACCTCCACGTGAAGATTGATTCATTCTCTGCACTAGAAGTCTTAAGAATTTGGTGATTTGCCTTGGCACTTGCTGCCCATCCTCTTGTGTACATGGCACAAACTCAGGTTCGTCTTCACTTATGTGAATTTTGTCTTCACAATCAACACCATCTTGTTGCTCTCAGTTGACTGCATTGGTGAAGTAATGTATCACATCTGTTGGATCAATTTCTAGAAGACTTGGCATGGAGAGGGCTACATCATCACAATTGGCTTCTTCTTGGGTCCAATTTGGTATGACAACTTGTGTTGGCAAAGACATATCTGCTGATGTACTTTCCAAACCCTCATTTGGCTAGATGGTTTGTGGGGGCAGACTTGGTTTGATAGTTTGTGGTGTCAAACGTGTACCCTCAATCATTACTTATGTTCTGCTATGACATTCTACAAAATCTTGAATGTCTTCCTCATTATAACCAGCCAAATGCAAGAAAGCTTCTGCTACCATATACGCCGATTCTTCATCCCTTGAAATGGCATCATGTTCTGTTCCAACGGTTGATTGTATATCAACTGCAACCTCAAATGCCTCACTTTGCCTCATATCATTCTGTAATGCGGATCGGTTAAGTGGCCAAATCTCTGTCCTATGGAAGCCATTGATTATATTAGCTGGTGACAATGCTTGGGTAAAGGCCTTGCTCACAAGAGTTGCCAACTCTTCCCTTCCAATTTCAATTTGTGGGTACTTTGATATCTATATACTCCTCTGCTATTTGAAATATTTTTTGAAAGGTGAGAATATAGAAACATCAAGTGGCTGCAATTTGTGTCTTGTGAGCAGGAAGGGTTACCAAATCTATACCTATTTGCGTTGCTTCTTCAATTGTCTTGAAGGCTACATGGCTGCCACGACCAAGATCAGTAGGCCCCTACGTGAGGGTGAAAATCCACCAGGGACTGAACCTGCAAAATGTTCCAACCAATTTAAGAACAACTCCTTTTCCATCCATGCATGTTCTTGGACTGCCATGCATGACCTTGGCTTGTAGTTTGCAATGTAGTTTCATATATGCCTCTTAGATTTAAAAAAATAAATCTAGGAATGCTGAAACCACATGCACTAATACATGCCAAAATAGTAATCCACTCCCTACTCTTGGAAATTAGGTGTGGTACACACCTTTGGCCCAATTTGGCTATCACTCTCATTCCACAATTCCTCCCAACTTGCACACTAGTCTCATCACAATTCTAAATCTAATTGCTACCATAGTGATTGAGGTTGTGCATTACCTCCAAGTTGTCATAGAAAGAGGCAATAATACAAGGTCGAAGCATAATAGCTCTATCGGAGTCCACTCCTTTTGTTGTTCTCATCGTCAGATCAGGGTGCCTTCATCTAAAACCTTCCCACCATGACCTCACTGACATCCCATTTTTGAATGGATTAAGCCTATTCTTGGTAATTTGGGCAACGGTTGGTTGAAGTTGACTGATTTGGAGACCGTGACCAATTTCAGCCATGTCTTTGCACCATTGGACAACTTCATCCTCTTCCTTTGTTGATAAAATGGTGCATGGACCCCTCACAGTTGTGGTTGTGGTTCCCATCAGCCATGCCCTCAAAGAGGCAATGGGGATACCATACTTGATTGATGTACCTCTAAGAGACATGTGCTTGTCTTCTATGTATGATATTGCTTCTTTCATGTCATATATGCTCCCTTTTGGTTTGGGAACCTTTGAGGCCACCTGTACTTGTGGTGTTTCTGGAATTGGATTACAAGTTGTAGTAGAATAGTCATGTACAATAGTAGTTTCCACATCAGTTGCATTGTTCAATGAATGGTCATCTACATCAGGAGTCATTGGGTCTTCATTTTGGACAAAACTATCTTCATCAGGGAAGTGCACCCCATGAGTGACTCTAATTGTTCGATGTCTAACACATTTGTTTCCCTTTCTACCTAGTGCCATTATGTTCAGTGAACCTGCAACGATAAGGTACCAATGATAAAATGCAACTGTGTGTGCCTATATAAATATATATACAGAGACAGATTGAATTGAAATGAAACCCTCAATGCCATTGAGATAAATGATGAAAAACAAATCAATTTCTATAGGTACCAATGAGTACAAATCCATCATTGAACATCTTTGAACAAAATAAAATGTTACTGTGTCTCTATTTATGTATGATTGATAATATAGACAATAAGCATATAGCTAGAGAACTCGAAACAACCATACAAGAGTTAAGTATGTAACTATGATGTGATTGAAAATTGGATATTACTGATATTCTATTAGATAGTGGACAATTACATCATTGAACATTTTTCAACAAAATAAAATGGTGTTGTGTGTGTGTATATGTATATGCATACACACACACATAGGTACATAACTTGAAACATTATATAACAAGGAGAGAAACTAGAAGCACGAGATGCATGAGTGAAAGATGTAATTGTGATGTGATTAAAATTTGGATATAGTATTAAGACGCATATTCATTTATCAAATGACTAATAATTGAATGACGTTGTTGTATTTCTCATATAAAATTTATTGGAAGTAATATATTATATGTCTGATAATATTATTTACAGTGAGTATATTAACAAATTGAAGGCAGAGCAAACAATGAAAATGCCTCAAAAAATCTTCATTTCCCAAAGTTTTTAGGGCAATGTTGTTGGCGCTAATTCGTGCCAAGTGGCCCATAACGTGTATGTGAGAAGGTTGTTATATGTTGACAATAAGACACACACACACACACACACACACACACACACACACACACACACACACACACACACACACACACACACACACACACACACACATATATAGACAACAACCTTATAGCCAATATATAGTCATTGTAAGTAATAGTATCAGGCATACGAATTATTGTAATGATAAATAATGAAGGGGTTTCGAATAATTATGAACAATAATCAATTTTTTTTACATTCTTTGTAATTATTTTGGCATTATAAATAGAGAGACACCATTTAACAACGCACCCATAAATTGAAATGATAAAAAATGAAGGGGTTTCGAAGAAAACAAAGAGATATTCAATTGTTTTACCATTCTTTATGAGGATTTCAGCATTATTAAACTGTGAGAGAGCATTGAAATGAAACTGTAAACCACATACAAAGAAATCATCAATAGACAAAGCATAATGCAGCTACGAAGGAGCTAAACCATCATTGGACATCCAATATGGCTGTTAATATTATTTACAATGACTATATTGAAAGAAATGTTGGTTTATTGAAAACAATATAATTTCAATTGAAAGATTTATAACATTTAACATTGACTGCAAAGGGAATTTAGTTATTTTGTGTGTACCAACCTGAATGTGCGCCCTTGAATAAGGAATGTGCAGAGGGAATTTAGTTATTTTGTGTGTACCAACTTGAATGTGCACCCTTGAATAAGGAATGTGCAGAGGGTATTTGCAGAGCTCAGGAATATGCAATGAATTGGATTGTAATGAAAGTGACACGAAAAGTTTTGTCTTATAATATAATTCGAATGTGCAATGCATTCGATTGTGGTAGCTAGCTATTTTCAAATTTGAATTTTTGTGGGAAACAGTTGGTCATGTCATATTAAATATGCAGTTCTCCATTGCTTCAAATTGTTTAGTTTTCTTCTATGCTTTGAATGAAACTTGGTTTTTTTAATTTGATTTTATGAAAATTATTGGTTACTGGGGAGCCTTACACCAGTTGTTGCAAATGCAGTTACCAAATGCATGGAGTTGTGAAGTGATATTTGGAAGAATGTACACTTGAGTGTCTAATAGGTCTAAAGTTGATTATTTTTATGTCATGTAATGCACCAATAGTTGTGCATATGTAATTGTAATTGGAGTACATTTGTACTTTTTAGCCACTTCCATAAAGTGACAAATGTAAACATTAAGTTTTTAAAAAAATAAAAATGTTTATTATTTGTGCAAGTTGTTTTGTATTAAAATAGGAAATTTACCAGTAGTTGTTTATTTTTTTTACTTTTTTGTTGTCAACTACTAATTCATTTGTGAACATGCATTGGTGTTAAAATAAATATTTACTGGTATTTTTATATTTATGTTTTGACAATTTTTTTTTTATGTTTTGGGGGGTGAACATGGCAATAAGGTGATAGTAATTGGAACTATATTATCTATTAGTACTCTTCCCCTTGTCATCACAACTCTGTTATATTAGCATAAACATCTATTTATTTATTTATTTTTAAATAACACTAATTTGTTTTATGAATCAATTAGAGTCAAATATAGGATTTCTCATGAGTTGTTGGGTTGGGTTACTATTGAATTACTTGTCTTCTTAGTGGCCAATTCATCTTCAATTTATTAGAATATTACTTTTATTAGTATAGACTATCTAAAAGATGAATAACTTAATTATTTTATTTAGATTTTCTGTTTTCGTGTAAAAATCATGGTTTCGTGCGAGATATTTTGTTTTTCTTTATCACAATCTCTTAGTAAAACAATGAATCACTTATGACTGATTCATAGTAAAGTATTCAATCTTAGAAAAGATTGTAGAGGAGAAGAAAGTTTTCTTCATCAAATCTTAGAGTCTAATAATTGTTGAATAATCTAATTCTAAATGAAAAGTTTAAAGTTCTTGAATCATACAATATTGCAACACAAATTATTTGAAGAGAAAACACACATGATAGCATAATAACATAATACACAATCACATCAATAAATTGAGGACTTACATGAAAAATTCTAGCAATGTGTCGGGAAAACATCCATGGCACAAAGTACTAATATTATAATAATTTAGATTTTAAAAAGTACAATTTTCACATATCCATCGTTATAATCATATACCTTTTAAGGCTACAATAATAATACATGCTATCTTCAATATGACTGCCACCATAATATCTAGGACTTTTTTATGAAAAGTATATTTTTACTAGTATTTTTTTTTGAGTGTCCTAATGTAGCAACTGATGGTATGATGAAAGAATAAGTATCCGATAGAATACTGAGAGGGGGGGGATGAATCCGTATATTGAAAAACTGATACAAACTTTCCAAACTCAAACTTAGTCAAACAAAGTAAACATATCTCAGTCAAGATCAATATTCATAAGAATACTTGACATCAATTGGTTTAACTGTTATGACAAATTTAACAGCAAACAACTTCAATCTTGTAAACATCAACAATTCTTAATCATAACTCAACATATTCATCTCTCAATGCTTCTACTTAACATGCCTTATCAGAAGTTAACCAAAACAATAAATAAGATCACAACCACAAAAGCATTCACCACTTGACACAAATGTTTATACGTGGAAAACCCAAATAGGTAAAAACCACGGTGAGATGAGACTCAAGAGGATAGCTATCTGAACTCTTTTGAAGTTTGCCCTGTTAGGAGCGAAGCCTATTAAAGCTTTACAAAGTCCTATTAAGAACTAATTCTGGTTATGAATCACCCTGTTAAGGGATTTACAAATATGCCTTGATGAAAAGCACAATACCCTGTTAGGAGTAACCTCGATGGAGGATTTAAGAATCCAAGCTAATGGACCACCTTGTTAGAGGATTTAATGAGTAACCAAGCTTGTTAGAGCTTACCTGGTTAAGGGATTTCACTTCTGCCATTATTGTTAGAAAACAATAGGTTTTCTTGATTTGTCTGAGTAGCACTACATTTGCTTGATCAGATCCTTTTAAGCTTCAATCTGCCTTCACTCAAAGTGCAGATCTATTCACTGGTTAGACAACCACACACTCAACAGGTTTTTATCAATCTTGCCAACAACATTTACAAACAACTTCATCGACCTTAAATACAAATCAATTAGGGTGGAAACACAACAAAAACCTAATTCTCATCATTGATATTACAAACAAGTTGGTACAATCTTGACCGTTAGAAATCATGACAATCTCTTCACATTCTTCAAGAAAATTCCAACCGCTCCATGATCACCGCTTCATCAGACTTTGTAACTCATCACGCTCTGTGCATTAGATGCAATCGACTTTGCTCCTTCCCTAGACCAAAAACAAACGCACCAAAACAATTTGAACATATCCTCATACAATGATCACATGTGTCTCCATCATTACCTCTTATCAGATAATAAACCAACAAACTTGATCGGTTAGGGTTTAACAACTGATAGGGTTTACTAGTTACATTACATAGAAAGGTTTAACCCTTTACACCGGTTCACCAGTTCAACTCACAAACTTTACATACCAGTTTACAACATCTTCCACAAATCTCTTCTTACCGGTTACTAGCCAATATCAAAAACAACAATATCAACAATAACATGAATACCATTACCGGTTCAATTGACATCAATGACAACATATCATTAATGCAATCTCTATGAAAAATGCCAACAAACTCAAATTGCCAACAATCTTCCCCTTTGACATTGATGGCAATACAAATATCAATGCCTCTGATTGTTGCTGAGATTGGTGAATAGGAATCTTGTTTACATTACCAAGTATTCACCTTGCTCTGTCTGTCTTTAGCCTTCCGTTGGTTCACCTAATCAGACACATAATTATTCTCCTCATTCACATAATTCTTCTCTCCCTTTCACAGAAATGCCAAAGTGAAAGTAAAACATGTAATTCCACTCTCACCATGCATCAACATCATTCTGCAACTTTATGCTCCCCCTGTGGAATACATCCACTTCTTCATCAATCCATGTAAAATTCTGCAAGTGGTTCAGGGGCTGATGCAATTAGCATCATGCTCAACTGACTTCATGAAGAGGGACAACCCCCAATTGACTTCTAAGATACTTGAAAGTGGTCTTAGGCAGCGGTTTGGTAAAGATATCTACAAACTGCTCCTTGGTAGAAACATGCTCCAAGATAACATCTTTACTTTGAACTTTTTACCTTAAGAAGTGATATTTCAATTCAATGTGCTTAGTCCTTGCGTGCAAAACAATATTTTTAGAAATGTTTATTGCACTTGTATTATCACACAAAATCTTTATTGGTTCTGAGATTTCCATCTTCAAACCTTCCAAAATGTGCCTCATCCACATAGCTTCTGTACAATTTATATAAGCTGTTACATACTCAGCTTCAGTAGTAGATTGTGAAGTGCAACTCTGCTTTTTACTACTCCATGAAACTAGCTTTCCTCCTAGAAAGAATGCTCCACCGATAGTACTCTTCTGGTCATCAATATTTCTTGCCCAATCAGCATCTGCATATGCTTTCAAATCAAAATTTCTACCATATGGATACCATAACCTATAGTCAATAGTACCTTTCAAATATCTAAAAAATTCTCTTGGTTGCCATCAGATGTACCTCCTTTGGATTTTTCTGAAATCTAGCAATAATACCAGCTGCATGGGCAATATCCGGTCGACTGTGAACAAAATATTGTAATTTGCCAATCATTGACCTGTATTCCTTTTCATCTACAGACTTAGATGCATCTTCCTTGGACAATTTACAACCTATAACCATTGGGGTTCCAACTGGTTTACAATCACTCATACCGAAAGTCTTTAAAACCTCTTTCACATACTTGGATTGAGTAATGAAAATAACATTCTTCATCTGCTGTATCTGTAAGCTTATGAATTTTTTTATTTCCCCTACTAATGACATCTCAAATTCATTCTTCATTTCATCTGCAAAATAATTACTCATGTCATCATTACCTCCAAATATAATGTCATCTACAAATACTTCACTGACCAATATTTCATCTCCTTCAGACTTGAGATAAATGTTGCTGTCATCACTGGTTCTAGCAAAGCCTATCTTCATCAGATGAGTATGAAGCCGTTCATACCATGCTCTGGGTGCCTTCTTCAATCCATACAAAGCTTTATGCAATTTGCATACCATGTCTTCTTTATCTATTAATGCATAGCCATCATGATGCTCTATATAAACCTCTTCTTCTAGTATCCCATTCAAGAATGTAGACTTAACATCCATCTGGTATACCTTGAACTTCTTATGAGTTGCAAATGCAAGTAATTTTCTGACACCTTCTTGTCTTGCTACTGGTGCAAAAGTTTCTCCATAATCTTCTCCTTCTTCTTGCACATAACCTTTGCATACTAATCTTGAATTATTGCAAACTACAACACCGTCTTCATTTAATTTGTTTATGAACACCCATTTAGTACCTATAACATTTATGTTTACCGGTCAGGGTACCAAGGTCCAAGTGTTGTTCTTCTCAATTTGATCCAACTCCTCCTCCATAGATTTCACCCAATGATCATCACCAAATTCCTCCTTAGCACTTCTAGTTTCAAAGGTGGAGATCATGCAAGAGTTCTCTCTTATTCTCCTTCTAGTTAGTACACCGATATCCTTATCCCCAATTATCTATTCAGGATCGTGATTAAGTCTCACATACCTAGGAATAACATGATCATTCTCTTTAGGTTCAACTTCTTCATTATCATCTTCCTCTGAATTTATTTGTTCCGGTTGAACAAGTACATCAGGATTTTCTTTACCGGTTTCTGATTTAACAGTTTCAGTTTCCAAAGAAAAATGCAAGTATCTTCATCCTTCTTCTCAGAACTGGTTCCTTCTGAATCTTTAGGACATTCATCTACATAGACATCAACACTCTCAACAGTTCTCTGTGTCCAGTTGTTGAAGCATTTATAGGCCTTACTCTTGGTGGAATAGCCAAGAAATATGCCTTCATCACTCTTAGCTTCAAACTTGCTTATGTAATCACCTCTTTTAATAAAACACTTGCTTCCATATATCTAAAAATAACTAACATCAGGTGATCTCCCATACCAGTACTTATATGGGGTCTTGTCCTTACCTTTTTTCACTAAAACTCGGTTCATTGTGTAGACAGTTGTACTTACAACTTCTTTCCAAAATGTTTTTGCTACACCTCCTTGTATCAACATAGTCCTAGCAGCTTCAACCACTGACCGACTGTTTCTCTCTGTTATACCATTCTGCTGTGGTGTCCTTGGTGCAGAAAGTTGCCACTTGATACCATTATCATCACAATACTTAGTGAACTCCATAAAAGTGAATTCACCGCCTTGATTTGTTCTTAGACATTTTATCTTTTTACCACTCTCTTTCTCAGCTAAGGCTTTGAATGCCTTGAATTTACCAAAAGCTTCATTCTTATCCTTCAAGAGTGTGACCCACATCATCCTTAAACAATCATCAATGAAGATCATGAAGTATCTATCACCTTGAATGCTTCTTGTTCTTATTGGTCCACATAGATCTGTATGAACTAAATCTAACAAGTGCTCTGCTGAGAAGGACTTGCTCTTGAAAGTTGAAGAAGTCATCTTTCCTAGTTGACATTTTTTACAAAGAGCATTAACCGGTTTGTCTAGCTGAGACATACCTCTTACTATCTTAAACTTGCTTACTTTAACAATATTGTCAAAATTTATATGACAAAATCTCCTATGCCGAAGCCAACTATCATCTATTTTTGCAATCAAACAGTTTCTAACTTTAGGATTGAGATGAAATAGATTACCTCTGGTCTGTTTCTCGGTTGCAATCAATTCACCTTTGTTGTCAAAGATTTTGCACATTCCATTTCTAAACTCCAGTGGGTATCCTCTGTCATTAAGTTGTACCATGCTTAAAAGATTGTGCTTTAGGCCTTCAACCCAATAGACATCGTCAGCACTGCTCTTCCCATTAAGAGAAATAACTCCCTTACCTTTAACCATATAGGGTGAGTCATTGCCAAATTTGACAACATCGCCATCAAATTCCTTCAAGGAAAGAAATTTGCTCTGATCACCGGTTATGTGATGTGAACAACCACTATCAATGATCCAATCATCAGAGTTATCCATTATGGATACTAGTGCCTTCTGATCTGATATTTCTTCCTTAATAGATACACACACAATATCTTCACTAGCATCATCATTAGATTCTTCATCAGTAATACCACAGTCAATAGCTACAAGACAATCTCTCTTGCCTTTACCCTTGTACTTCTTAAATTTGTCTCTCTTGTATTCATTTTCACCATTAGGGAAATTTGTTGCTATATGACCAATATTGTTGCATGCAAAACATTTTAAAGGTAGCTTACCTCTATATTTACCAGTGCCTCTAGGCAGTCGTTTTGCCAATAATGCTTCAAGTTCCACTAAGTTTTCTTCATCTTCAACATCTCTGCTGGATCTAGATTCATAGCTATGGCCGATATCTCTACTTCTTCTCACAGATGGGTTAGAGACAGAAGCTCTGAATACAGATTCTAATTTATGTACACTACCATCATAGCCATTTAGTTCAAAAGCAGTAAGTTTTCCAATAATAGAGTTAAGAGTTACCTTTGTCTTGTCAATGGATTTTATCTCTTGAATAGCTGCAACTCAGATAGCATAGACCGATAGCAGGGTTCTCAGTACCTTATTGATTACTGTGGCATCTTCCACTTTCCCTCCTGCACTCTTTATCTCACCAACTATCTCTTTAATCCTTTGACCGTACTGTTGGATATTGTCACCTTAAGACATTCTCATGTCATCAAAATTTCCTCTTAAACTCTCTTCTTTAGCAATCTTGACATGTTCATCACCGCTATAAATATCTTCTAATTTCTTCCATACTTCATATGTAGTTTCAAGACCATGAACATCTACATATTCAACATCAGACAGGGAACTGATAATAGCCTCTAATGCCTGGTGATTTTCTTGCTGTTTTTTCTTTTGATCATCAGTCAGGGGTCCAATAGGTGTAATATACTTATTTTCTATATGATCCCAATACTGACTACCAAGACTCTTAATGTAAATCTTCATTCTGTCACTCCATATTCTATAGTTATCTTTGTTGAACTTCAGACCTTCTTTCTTCATCATGATCTACAAGATCTTTTCCTCAAGCTGTTAGGCTTATAGATTTAAGAGGACCTGAGATGCTCTGATACCAATTGATGGTATGATGAAAGAATAAGTATTTGGTAGAATACTAGAGGGGGGGGTGAATCAGTATATTGAAAATTTGATACAAAGTTCCCAAACTCAAACTCAGTCAAACAAAGTAAACATATCTCAGTCAAGATCAATATTCATAAGAATACTTGACATCAACCGATTTAATTGTTATGACAAATTTAACAATAAACAAATTCAATTTTGTAAACATCAACAATGCTTAATCATAACTCAACATATTCATCTCTCAATGCTTCTACTTAACATGCCTTATCAGAAGTTAACCAAATCAACAAATAAGATCACAACCACAAAATCATTCACCACTTGACACAAATGTTTATATGTGGAAAACCCAAATAGGTAAAAACCACGGTGAGATGAGACTCACAAGGATAGCTATTTGAACTCTTTTGAAGTTTGCCCTATTAGGAGCCAAGCTTGTTAAAGCTTTACAATAAGTCCTATTAAGAACTAATTCCAGTTAGGAATACCTGGTTAAGGGATTTACAAATATGCCTTGATGAAAAGCACAATACCCTGTTAGGAGTAACCTCACTGGGGGATTTAAGAATCCAAGCTAATGGACCACCTTGTTAGAGGATTTAATGAGTAACCAAGCTTGTTAGAGCTTACCCGGTTAAGGGATTTCACTTATGCCATAATTGTTAGAAAACAACAGGCTTTCTTGATCTGTCTGAGTAGAACTACATTTGCTTGATCAAATCCTTCTAAGCTTCAATCTGCCTTCACTCAAAGTGCAGATCTATTCACTGGTTAGACAACTACACACTCAACAGGTTTTTATCAATCTTGCCAACAACATTTACAAACAACTTCATCGACCTTAAATACAAATCAATTAGGTCGGAAACACAACAAAAACCTAATTCTCATCATCGATATTACAAACAAGTCGGTACAATCTTGACCATTAGAAATCATGACAATCTCTTCACATTCTTCAAGAAAATTCCAACCGCTCCATGATCACCACTTCATTAGACTTTGTAACTCATCACGCGCTGTTCATTAGATGAAATCCACTTTGCTCCTTCCATAGACAAAAAACTAACACGCCAAAATAATTTGAACATATCCTCATACAATGATCACACGTGTCTCCATAATTATTGCTTATCAGATAATAAACCAACAAACTTGACCGGTTAGGGTTTAACAACTGATAGGATTTACCGGTTACATTACATAGAAAGGTTTAACCCTTTACACCGGTTCACCGGTTCAACTTACAAACTTTACATACCAGTTTACAACATCTTCCACAAAGCTCTTCTTACCGGTTACTAGCCAATATCAAAAACAACAATATCAACAATAACATGAATACCATTACCAGTTCAATTGACATCAATGACAACATATCATTAATGAAATCTCTATGCAAAATGCAAACAAACTCAAAATGCCAATAACAACTTGTGCACCTTGTGGGATAACCCTCCTTGGAACCCTAGGCCAATGTAGGTTGGTCTCCAAACATATGACACAAACAAGTCCAAATTTTAACACCTCTTTATATTGTTGCCTCAATTCTTAACAATAGTAAGTTTTGAGCCATTCACATAGATCTGTTGTTTTGTTATACATTTTTTTCCGAGAGTTTGCTCATAGATTTGCAAGCTTTTATCAAGTCTCAAATAAAAGAGAAATAAGATGTTAATAAAAAATTATCACAACAATCTTAATTAATCTACATCAAATTTGTTAATAAAATTGATTCTATTGTTTTGATTAGATAAAGACAGGATAGGTCCATTACTGATACATAACTGCCAAATAGGCACACAAGGGGAGATTCACAAGCAGTGAGACCACCAAAAACAACAAAAACCAAAAAAGGACAACCCTTTTTTGAAACAAGCTTTTGATTGAAGCATCAAACCTGTGGGAACATGGTTCCTGAAAACCAACAATCACCTAATCAGAAACATAGGGGTTTAGGAGCTCCTCAAACCATCTTCCAAACAAACCCTTATGCTTGCAACAATGAAGCTAAGGCAACATACAAGCCCTTGCAGATTTTAAAAGACTTCCTACAACCTTGTAGCTAAACTCACCATGTTCCAACAACAAAGAAGATGAACATGTGATAGCAAAACCTAGTCATTCCGGGCACATAAACTCCAAAGAATAGACTAGAATAAAATAGCCCATAGGGTTTTTAAAGGCATCCCTAAACCTTATGTTGGTGAAAATCCTTGCAAACAATACATCGTGAACCAACTCTATAAGCCTGTTATTCGTAGAACTGAAAAGCACCATATCCCCTACTGGACAATGCTCTGAGCCACCTCAAAATGCTACATAAGAGAGTGAGGTCCAATGAGAGTAGAAGCAAAGGCTTGACGAAAAAGTGACCGCTTCAAATGAGAGTCTAAAACAAGCAATGCAACATGTAGGAAGGGAGCAGGGTCCTCTTTGGTTAAGCGCCCATAGGATAACAAACCATCAACACATCCCCACTTCCCACTTACCACAAGGTGATTCTATTGTTATTGGTGTGTTTATTTGTATGTTTTATTAGACTAAATTCCTTATTGCTATGTACTTAAGTGCATAAAAGAAAAAGCTAAATAAACTTACATATGAAAAAAAATTGATAGTCTCTATGAATAGAAAATGATTTTCTCAATATTTAATAGCCTAATATCTTTAAATAAAATACTTGTTTGATGTTATTAATTAAAATTTAGCTATAAATACATTTTTTTTTAATTCTTAGCTTTCAAATACTTATAAATAAAGTGACACATGATAGTTTTATGGTCAAATTATTATAGGCACATGATTTTAGTGCCTAAATTTTTTCCTCAAACTATTTTGAATATCTAACATTTACAATACTTTATGATAATGGTTCAAAGGTGTGTGCAAAATACCGAACCAAAACTCAAATATTAAATAATTTTCAAGTAAACAAGGTGCATAAATTATAAGTTGAATCTATGCTAACAATCTTAGAATGAGAGGAATGTGCCTCATGGAATAGTCATTTTATCGTTAAATCTATCTTTGAGCATTTATTTGACATGAAATCACAAGAATAATTATATTCGTTTCTCTTTTTTTTAATAAATATTTAAGAATTCTTAGTTTGATTTTTTTATTTTCAACTTTCTCTTGATCCAAGTCAATTTTATTTCTTTTGGTTTGGTAAATCAATCCATATGTAAGGTACACATATTATCTTATATAAACAATAATTAACTACCTTTCAACCTAAATAACTTTTATTCTAGTAATTGTTTCATCTAAAATAAATATGTTTTCTATTGTTAGATGTGCACATTCAAAGCTTGACACTTTCACATGTAAAAATTCTCAAGATAATATTTTCTAGACAAACCTTTTCTTTGCGTCTTCCATCCCTATTCTAAGATGTCTAGACCATGTCTTCAACAATTAAGAGGCTAAATAAGTAACTCTTATATTGGCAAGCCTATGAAATAAATTTATATCCAATGTCTTTAAAAGTGCCTTTATAGAAAAAAGTGTGTTGTACTATCATTGTATATAAAATCAAATTTAAATACGCAATGGACCTATACTTTTTTCATGGATTTATTAAAGTGACATGAAGCATTTAGCAACACTAGAAAGTAGCCTAAGAGATGCAATCTACATGTCATAAAATGAATCTTTTTGCTCTTCCTCAAAATATATCTAAATTCAATGTTATATAGAGCCATGAAAGTACTCGTGGTAAAAATTTCCAAAATATAGCCACCTCCATGACTATGTTACTATAAAGCTATGATTTATATCATAAAGAGCCTAACTTGTAGTGAGACGTATAGATTATATAAAATTCTCTATAAATTTAAAATTGTTGAGAAATGTTTTCTTTTGCTCAATCTAAAATTACTTAGGGTGATTATGGAGGACCACAAGTTATACTATTTCTATTGTTTTGACCTCTCCTCCACCATTCTTCACCATATCCTTTTGGACATTTTGAGTTTTGGATTAAATTTGACGTAAATTAGAGTGAAAATGTGTAGTAGTACTTTAATTAAAATCATCATCTCACCTAAACAAAAAGCCACTTGATGATATAACATACCAATTACCAAGAAATCCATACCTATGGCATAAGGCTATAAAGATAGTAGATAGTCTAGCTTGGTTGACCATAATAACATTTGCACAGTCAATACAATTAAAATGTTCACATCAATCTTTATGACTCAATGTTCAAAAAATAGCATCAATTTAGGTTTAATATACCCTTGATGGTCATTTCTTTTTAACACAAAACTTTAGAGAGGAGGTCACTAGAATTAATTTGTTGGCTAGATCTTAATGAGTACTTGTGTTCTTTGGGCTATAGCTCATTAGTGCTTATGTCAAGAGCACAATCCAATAGACCTAGATACCATAGGTCTCCTCACTATTATGACTACCATTTTTAACACCATTTAAAAAAAAACCAAAATCTAAAAGAATAACTTGCATAAAGGCAACAAATAGAAAGCCATTTCCCACTCACCAATCAATGAAATATTTATAATTTCCAAATGCATAGTTGATACTTTTGTATTCATTTTAACATAATCTATTCTTGAAAATAGATACAATACTCATAGCCATCATGAATAGCATGAAGGTGGCTCATTGAGAAAACTAAACAAGTAACAACAAATGAAATTGCCAAATGACCTATGAGTATCAAGAAAAATTAATGTTATGATCACTATTAGTTCAAAGTAGTAGAGTATATTGCCACGATGCTAGTCCCATACCATACATAATACATATAAGGCATAAAAAAAGTGATATAAAATACACAATCACTAAATAGAACTATATATCACCAACTCCATGAAATCTAAAAAGATGAAGATGCTAACAATTAATAACATAATCTTACACCCATTTGACACATTGTCAATCACAATGTAACTATATGAAATCTCACCTCGTCTCTACCTAACATAAATAATGCACCACTAATGCAAATCTTTATATTTCTACTATTTGGTTTGTTGTACCTCCATGCACCTATTAAATGTATGATCTCACTTGTGGTCAGATGAAAAGTAATTATATTGAATCTCACCTTTTGACTAAATTGATAATAATAATAAAAGACAAATCATGTCTCACCTCAATGGCCTCTACCAAGGCTCAATCTTCATTAGAAAAAAAATGTTTGTATGGAGTCTTACCTTTTGACTAAAGTGATAATAATAGTAAAAGACAAACCATATGATGAAACAATTTCATAATACCCAATCTTCATTTGTAAGGTCAAACAATTTCGTACTACCCAATTTGATTCTCTAAATGGTTATGGATCTCTATTTTTTATTGTGTCATTAGAAATCATAGACACGATATCGTTATAATTCATAAATGATAAATAAAATTATTGAGATGATAAAATAATACTAAAATTTAAAAAATAGATCGATGTATGATTATCTTGTAGTCTAAATCAAACCACAACTTACAACCTTTGGGTGTTGAACAAATGGAATTTGCTATTAAAACAATACTATTCGTTATATAAACAAATGATTTATGTAAGAAAATTACAGAGATTCCTAAACAAAAGTTCCTAACAAACCAATTTATAGTGTGGGCTCTCTGTAAATATGGCAAACAGTAAGCGGCACAAACATGAGCTATTTTGGCTTTATGAGGGAGGGTATTATAAGTGCAGTAGATGAAAAGAAAAAGGAGGCAATGCCAGATTTACATGCACCATCAATTCCAGAGCTACACTTGAACATTGCACTACTCATCATAACATTGTTATATTAGCAATTTAAAATAAAAATAAAAATTTAAGTATATCATAGTAGAAGTGTATGTGATTTTGTTAAATGAAGAGGATGGGCTTAAAAAAGTTCACTTGTGAGTCTAGAAAGAGTTCTCAAGCATTTATGGATCATGTCTTAGAGGAGTTTGACATAATAGATACCGCTCAGTTCTTGGCAGCCCTTGTTAGATTGTTGTACTTGTGGGCTTCGTGCCCTTGTTGAGTTGTCACGCTCACATGTCCTCCATCAAGAAAAGTAAATTAAAAAATATAAGAATCACAATCAAAGTAAATCATGTTGAAATCAAATATAAAATTAGAAAATAGACACATAAATAGGCAATAGAATCAACCAAGAGATAATCAATAGAAGCATAATTTTCAAAAGGTACAAAATGAATGGACAAATCACAAAGACAATTCTTAAATAAAATAATGTATCACATGTTATGATGTGGAGAATGGCATAAAAATGATCAATGTCCTAGGAAATCATAGCTTGGAGGGTGGAGAAAATTTTATCAAAGAAGGAAATTAAAGTTTGTTCAAAAATAGGGTTCTCATAATATATCAATAGTCTCTTTAGCTATTCAAGGAAATTCAAATATAACCATCATATGACTTATAATAAAAAATTCTTAAATTTTTTAGAAGAAGTGAAAGGTGCAAAGATATCTCTTGGGGATGGCAGCTCACATAAAATTGAATGAATAGGTTTATTATTAATTAAAGAACATGATGGTAAGAATTTGGAAGTAACATATGTGAATCTTGTACCTAAGTCTACAACAAATCTTCTTTCAATAAGTCAAATAATTCAACATGATTACAAGGTTGAGATATATTTAACTAAATGTCTAAAATCAAGAAAAATAATAATGGATTCATAAGGGTTGAGAGTGATGTCATGTATAAATTTTTAGCATCTATTGATATGTTAAATTATAAATTACTACAACTTCCTCCACAAGTGAGTTATGGCATTGAATATTTGGTCACATAACTTGTGAAACTTTTCCTATACTTTCAAAGATGATTATAGGTGATGGATTTCATTAAATAAGGGTAAACATAAATGTGTGTACTAGATACATGGCTAGAAAAAAACACAAACAAATTTAAAAGGCATGTATGAAAGACAAGTTAATTTCTTGAACTTGTCCACAATGATTTATGTGGTCCTATGAATCCTCATCAAGAGGAGAAGTTCAAATACTTCTATGAGTGTGATGGGATCATGAGATAAATGTCTAATAGATACACTTTTGAACAAAATAATGTTTCTGAGAGGAAGAATAGAACCTTAGTGAAAATAACACAATTTATGCTACAATCTAAGGATTTTCCTTTGTTTCTGTGAGATAAGACTATAAATACTACAACTCATGTCTCTAATAGATCTCCTACAACTTGTTTGCAAAAACAAAATCTTCAAGAAGTATGGAGCGGTAATAAACCAAATATTAAATATTTTAGAGTATTTGGATGTGAATAATTTTCTCACATACTTGATGAGTTTAGAGAAAAAAAATGATAAGAAGAAAGTTAAGTGAATCTTTGTCAGAAATAATTATCAATTTTATTTAGGTGAATAATTTATCATAAAGATTGACATTACTAGCTGTAGAGGTGTGACTAGAGAGAGTGACTTAAATCTAAATCTATCAATTAGGGATGAAAAAAAACTCTATACTTTGTGGCCTTCCCTTTATGACACACTTTGTTATGTTAACTGAATAGATTGATGATATTGATCTTTCAAAGGTGTGGATTTGGTCACATTTTATATTATTCACTACATGATGGATTATGATAGTTTCTAGCATAATTAGGGCCTCCAACTAGGACCATTTTTATTGATGGCTCTTTTGGCATAACCAAATCAAGTAGAATGAAATTATCTCTACTTTTATTAAAAATATATCCGATGTTGGTAACCAATCAACTCTAAGGTCTTCATGTGCAAGGTCATAAAAATATTGGACAAACCAAGTTGTTTACGTGATTTGATTTTCAAGGGCCATGCACTAGTAAAATATCATGCTAGATAACTACTACATCTAGTAATTTAGGATTTGATAAAATAGCTAATAAATGTTTTAGTATCTTAGATCAAATTACTCCTATAATCCTAGTTTACTCCTAATATATTAATTATAAAAATAGGGATAAAAAGAGGTTAGGGTTAGTAGGATTAAACATAAAATTAACTGTTAGAGTTATCATGTATTAGCTAATAATTATTTATTTAATTATTAGTCTATTATTCTCTACACTTAAGCTAAACTTAGGCATTTAATAATATTGTAGGTATTTAATTATTAAATACACATTCTCATTTAGGGTTGCACAATCTCCTTTTATAAGGATTGTATTGTATTTCTCTATTATTTCTCTCTATGAATGATAATCTTTTTCTTCAGAGCCATTATTGCTTTTCTGCCTCCATTCTTCTCTTGTGATAGGTATTTTTCTTGCAGATGTTCTTGGGATCTCTGAAGTTGTATTTATCAACTTCTTCATGGTATTAGAGCCTTCATCTGCTGCTACTTGTTCCTGATTTTTTAGAAGATTTTTGGGAGGCTAGGGTTTCATTTTTTCAAAGTTTTTTATTTTCATATGGGCATTTTGAGCTCAAATAGACCTCACTGTTGAACTCAGAACACCCCAAAACCCCCATTTTCATATAAAATTTGTCCAATTTGGACAACTTTGGCTCTAGGATTTTTGTTTTGTTTTTTGCCCTTTTTTGGGCACAAATTTTGAGAAAACTAAAAAAATATAAAAAATAAAATAAAATTGCAAGCAGTTTAATGACGTGCTCAGGTTGTTGCCAACTCTGCCAAATACTGACGGTTTATTAACTGCTAGTTACACAAACTGGCGGTCACCGCCGGTAGCTACAGCAACTCGGCCAATGGTCGGCCGCCTCGCCGCCCTACCACCTGGACCCCCCATTGCCCGACTGCATCATAGTTCGGCTGCTCCCGCCGCCCAACCACCAAAGCCACCCCGTCGCTCGACCACCATTGTCACCTTGCCGCCCTGCACCACCTCCATCGTCACTTCGCCTAGGAAACACCGACCTGCCACCAACAGGGAGGGGTTATTTTTTTCAAGGCCTATTTGACCTAGAGTTGGTTTTTTTGTGATATCTTAGGAAAACAGAGTCATATTTTGGCAAAAGAATAGGCATTAGAAAGCTCTCTTCAAGGTATTTTCAGATCTGGAGGTGAGGTTTGCAGTTTTTTCCATATTGTACCTAGTTTTTTCTGTCAAAGTCAGAGCTTTTTTCTGCAGTTCAGGAGCCATAACTTGGGCAAACAAACTCATTTTTTGGCAAACAAATAGGCATCAGAAAGGTCTCAGAGAGTCCTATTCAAATTTGGGGTTCATTGTTCCAGAATTTTTACCAAGTACACAAGATATCGTCTGAAGCATTTTTTCTGCTCTTGCTTTTCTTTCTGGCTCTTAGATTGTACTTGGGTTTGGTTTTTCATCTTGTGGGAGGTGTTATTTACTACCTTCTATAATTTACTTCAGAAAATAAAAGCACCTAAAACTCAAAAGAAAAACCCCTTCAACATCCTTTGTCTAGTCTGCAAGATCACTTAATTAAAAAAAATACAAGAGAAAGTACATGTATAGGTACACATGGTAGATTCTTCAGTTGAGCTTCTTACATCAAAGGAACTATAACCTCTAGAAAGCTCGTATGATGAGGCTTCTCAGATCAAGAGGGTTGTGGTCCTATTTGGATGAGGCTCAACCTCAGTTGCAATGTCCTTTTGAGATTCTCCAGCACAAGAATAAGATGGATGAGGCTATGGGTGTCATCTCCTTACATGTTTCAGACAACTTTCTTTTCACCTTGATGGTTTACTCGCTCCTTGGGCTATGTGGTCCAAGTTTGTTGATATTTTGGTACCATTAATGAGTTCAGAGCATTACAGATTGAGGCAAAACTCTCTTCTTTGCTACCTGAGTCTTTTCCTCACATTGAGGACTTTCTGAATAGGTTTAAAACCACCATATCTATCCTACATAACTGTGGTAAAAATAAGACAGACACAAAGTGTATCTACCTGTTTCTCTCTAAGCTTTGAGGTCCCTATCAGATATTTTCTTCTACATTTTATTCTACAACGGATGCCTTGGGTGCATGCTTAACCATGCCTACATTTGATGTGTTTTGTGATCCCTTGACTAGTGACCAGGCTCACCTATCTTAGTTGGACACTCTCACAGGATCAAAGAACAAAGCATTGGTTGCATATACATCTTAAGAGAATAAGAAGCATAAACCGAAGCTTAAGAAGGATTCAACCGGTAGTGAGAGTTCCTCCAAGCCACCACCTAAGTCTGATTCTAAACTGAAGTCCTATCCCAAATAGGAAAAATCTTCTAAGTTTACTGAGTGTTCCTCCAGGACTAAGAAGAAATTAGAATAACTTTGAAGTTTTTGTGGCAAAGAAGGACATCCAGTTTCCCAATGTTGGAAACAATTAGAGGCTTTAGAGGAAGCCATGCAATAGTATCATATTTCTTCTCCTCAGCCTCCTTCTTCCTCTTCTACAGGGAAAGGACATGCTCTTTTTGCATGAGCTATTACTTCTGCATCCACTTGGATTATTGATTCAGGGGATTCTCACCACATGACACACTCTCAATAGATTGTTACCTCACTTGCTCATAGTGATACTTTATAGATTGCAGTTGGTGACTCAACATAACTTTCAATTTCAGGTTTAGGTACTGTTCCATTGATAGGTGGTTGTATTCAGGATGTTCTTCTGGTTCTTGACATTTTGACAAACCTCCTCTCTATTTATCAGGTTTATCATTTTGGCTCTAGTAAAACAGTTAAGTTCTCACCACATGATGTGGTTATTAGAGAGCTCCATGATCCTGATTTGGTTGTGGCTATTGGTAGTGTTGATTTTGATTCTCGGTTATACAGGTTTGATGGCTTTGAGAGTCCAGATGGTTCAGGTGCTTCTCTTGTAGCACATGCAAATTCAGTGAGTAGACTTTGGCATGAGTGCTTTGACCATGCCAGTTACAGATACTTATAACAGATGAGCACACAGGCACTTGTGATTGGGCTCTCTCAGATATCTTGTACTGATGGTGTATGTCGAGGTTGTGCACTTGGAAAACATCACCAAGATCCCTTTCCTATAGGTAGAGCCACACGTGCTAAGGCACCCTTGGATTTGGTACACAATGATCTTATGTCATTTCCAACTCCATCCTTTTTTAGGGGCCAAGCAAGAAGTAGTCTAGTTTTTCTATCTAGAAAATATAAACATATAATGGGAGAGAGTATAAGAATCAAGATTTTACAGATTCCTGCACAGAGCATGGTTTGCAGCATCGGTTATCAGTTCCTCACATGCCTTAGCAGAATGGTGTTGCTGAGAGAAAGAACATAACACTATGCGAGATGGCCAATTGTATGCTTTAGTCACATTCTATGCAGCCTACCTTTTGGGTTGAGGTAGCTAATTGTGCCACTTATATTCAAAATCAGATGCCTCATAAGGCATTATGCTAGATGACACCTGAGGAGGCTTGGTCCCATATCAAGCCTGATGATTCATCTTTTTGAGTTTTTGGTAGTGAAGCCTGGGCATTTATTCCAGATGCTCAGAGGAAAGCCATGGAGAGGAAAAGCTGACCACTCATATTTGTTGGATACTATGAGGATGTTAAGGCGTACAGGTTTTTTGATCCTAATTCCTGCAAGGTCTTGTTTAGGCGGGATGTCCAATTTGATGAGCGCCTTCCTTAGATGGATTCTCCATCACTAGCTTCTCCCTCACTGCCTCCTCCTCCCTCTTTATCTTTTGAGGATTCATTATTCCTTGATGATGATATAGATGATGGTCTATAATCTCCCCCACCATCACCACCCGCAGCTCAGCCTTTTCCCAAGTGGGCCCAGTTTATAGTTGATGCAACTGATTCTATGGCAGGTGATCCTTCATATTCTCATCATACTCATGCACAAACATCTAGTTCAGGTGTTCTAAGTCATGCTATTTTATATGATCCTCAAAATTTTTTAGAGGCAATTGGTCACCCAGAGTTGGATAGGGCCATGGATGAGGAGTATTCTTCTTTGATGAAGAATCATACTTGGGATCTTTGTCCTCTTCTGAAAGGAAGAAAGTTGGTTCGGTGCAAGTGGGTGTATCGTACCAGGTATGTTGCTAATGGTTCTATTAATAAGTATAAGGCTCGTCTTGTTGCGAAGGGGTTTTCTCAGGTAGAGGGTATTGATTACTCCGAGAACTTTTCTCTTGTCACCAAGATAGATTCTATTCGCTTTGTACTTTCGCTTGCAGCTTCACAGGGATGGATAGTTTTTCAGATGGATGTGAAGAGTGCCTTCTTGCATGGAGACCTTCATGAGGAGATCTATATGGAGCAACAAGGATTTATGCATGATTCTTCTTTGGTTTTTAGACTTCAGTGTTCATTATACGGTCTCAAATAGGCCCCTCGGGCCTGGTATGAGAAGATGGACTCTTTCTTTCTCTCCACACTCTTCACATGTTGTCATTCCGATCCCATAATTTATATTCAGCATCAGGGGGATGATATAGTTATTCTTGTGCTATATGTTGATGATCTCATCATTACAGGTAGCTCGTCCTCCTTGATTTAGGATATTTAGAGAGCTTTGATAGAGAAGTTTGAGATGACAGGTCTTGGACTTCTCCACTATTTTTTGGGCCTATAGGTTATTCAATCTTCTGATGGGATTTCCATACTTCAACAGAAGTATTCTCTTGATATGCTTCACAGATTTGACATGCTTGCTTGCAAGCCTACACCCACACCATTTCAGTCAGGTGTTGTTTTGTCTGCCACTTGTTCTACACTTTCCGTGGATCCTACCTTATACATGCAGTTGGTTAGCAGTTTGTTGTATCTGGCACATACACACCTAGATCTTTCCTTTGCGGTTGGTCTTGTCTCTAGGTTCTCCCATGATCCCCATGAGAGCCATTGGCAAGTTGCCAAACGTATTTTGAGGTACATTCAGGGCACTACATAGTTTGGAATTCACTATACTTTAGGATCCCCTCACATTGTTGGCTTCACTAACTCAGATTGTGATGGTGATGCTCATGATTAGAAGTCTCCTTTTGGCTTTGTTTTTTGCCTTGGTTTTGGCCCTATCACAAGGTCTTGCAAGAAGTAGTCTGCCATTGCATTATCATCTATAGAGGCTGAGTACCGAGTAGCGGTGTTAGTTAGTTAGGAGGTTTTATGGCTTTGACAGTTGATGACTGAGTTTGGGTTTCCTCCTGATAGTCCCACTATTATTTGGTGTGACAATCAGAGTTCCATTAACATTTCCCGCAACCGAGTGGAGCACCAGAGGACTAAACACATTGAGCTTCACATGCACTTCATCCGACCATTGATTGAGGATGACTTTCTCATCTTGGAGTACATTCCTACAGAGGAGTAGGTTGCTGCCATCTTCACTAAACCTTTGGCATATTTGTGCTACCTTCAGTTGCACTCTATGCTTCGGGTGAAAGAAGTTGTCCTTGGGGGATCTCATTGAGGCCTTCCTTCATGTTTTTTTTAGTATGCTTCTTCCATCTCTTATTGGAGTAACAGTTTTTTCCCATGTGGTTTTCTCTATTTCTCCAGTTTATAGAGATTTGGTTGTGATTGGGTACCTCATTAGGATTTTTTGTCAGTACCCAAATTTGCCTTCATCATGTAGTTACATTTGCTTCATGCATTTAGTTTTTAGCTACTCTCTAAGTTCATCTTAAGGGGGGGTGTTAGAGTTATCATGTATTAGCTAATACTTATTTATTTAATTATTAGTCTATTATCCTCTACACTTAAACTAAACTCAGGCATTTAATAATATTGTAGGTATTAATAATTATTCTAATTATTAAATACACATTCTCATTTAGGGTTGCACAATATCTTTTTATAAGGATTGTATTGTATTTCTTTATTATTTCTTTGTCTGAATGATAATATTTTTCTTCAGAGCCATTATTGCTTTTCTGCCTCCATTCTTCTCTTGTGACAAGTATTTTGCTAGCAGGTGTTCTTGGGATCTCTGAAGTTGTATTTCTCAACTTCTTCATTAACAAACATTTTCTTGCATTTATTTCTAGCCATTAATTTGAAAGATTTCAGGAAATATTAAAATCTTAACAATATAGGTGCATTATTAATGAATTTTAATAAAGATATTCAAGTTAGATGCATAAAACTATTATATTACATGTGCAAATTTTACTTAAATTTTCAAGGTTGCCACTTACACTATCTTCTTGAAGCTAACCTTATGTTTGTGCCTATTATGGGTTTGTGAGAAGGATATGTTTGATATTGACTCATGTGTGCTAAACATTGAACAATCATTCGTCCATCACAACCCTCTAGAAATTACTTGTGTATTCAACCCAACCAATGACATCTATTATTTTAGGTGTTTTATTTTGCTCTTTGAAATGGATATATACCCTTATTGATATGACTAGAAGACCCTACTGCAATGATGAGAATACAATTGCTGCTACATTATCAATGATCTATTAGTCATTGCTTTTTGAACATTTTTCTACTACCCACTTCCTACTAAAATTTGGATTTGGCACTTTTATGGCGTTTTATAAGAACAAATGCTCATCATGTTGCTGACCCAAGAGTCAACTTGAATAGCTCAATCATGTGTCATAACAAGGACTCATAGTAGATCTCCTTACTTTGACATTATCAAGGAATTTGAAAAAGGTTGGTTGCATGGATTTAGAAAAACTTTGTTTCTAGCAGTCCCCTATTTATCATACTAAAGATTTCAAGAAAGTTTTGTAACCAAGCATGCACATAATGGAAACTCATGGCAAGAGACAAGGTTTTGGGTAGAAATTTTTTCTATAAGAGACTCAAATGAAGCAAAATGGAGATACAATCTTGGTAAATGCATGAATCTCAAAAAAGAATGACAAACCTAAACAAACCCTCACAATATTTTCATGACAACCATAATTCAAATTACTCTTCATGTTTCTCAAGAGACTTTTTACACTCAACCAAATGAAACAAGAAGCTAAGGATCTGGTGACATTATGCAAAAATAAAGCCCTAAATTTTTTATGAAGAAAACTATCTCCATAAACTATAAGTTATATTTTGCAAGATTAAAGGTATTTAAAACTTAAAAAGAAATGCTAAGAATCTTTCAAGGTAAATTCCATAAATGATAGTCATCATGGATAAATGTTAGCCTCTGTCAGTGACTATTCAAGCCTAAAAGGTGAAAAATAGGCTAACAAATCCACAATGTAAGGTACAAATCCTAGCTTATATAATTGACAAACTTTCTATCTACACAAATTTCATTCTAGTAATTGGTTCATTTGAAATAATTGTGTTTTTAATTAAAACAAGAAACAAAACAAGGGTACTGACTCTATACAAACTTAGGCTGAACAAGCCATTAAAAACATGTAACAAGACCATTATTAGCAAAAAAAAGGCCAAAATATACCTTCAATAACACACTAGCAGTACAACTAGGAACCTAAGTCAAGAGGGTAGAGAAATTTAACCCACAACTCAGGGAAGAGTTCGGGAGGATGAAGAATTACCTTTTTGCCTATGACAAACAACAATCCAAGCAATACTACTATTAGGAGGTTGCATTTAGATCTTGGAATATTCTTCTAAAAAAGTTAAAGATAATATTGTCTAGACAAACCTTTCTTGACATCTTCCATTCCCTACCTTAAGATGTATAAGACCGTTTCTTCGAGAGTTAGAGGCCAAATAAGTAGCCCCTATATTTCTAAGTCTATGTGATAAATTTATATCCAATATATTTAAAAAAAATTCATAGAAAAAAGAGTATTAGCCACCACCATTGTAAGAAAAAATCAACTTAAAATACACAATTGGCTCATACTTTTTTTATAGGCTTATGAAAATTACACGAGGCATTGAGCAATAGTGGCAAGCGGCCTAAAAGATGAAATCTAGATGGCCCAAGAGGATCTTTTCTACTCTTCCTCAAAATATATCTAAATTCAATGTTAAAAAGACTCACGAAAGTTCCCATGGTATAACTTCTCCAAAATGTAATCACTAACTATATTAGTGTAGGACTATGGTTTATTATATAAAGATCATAACTTGTAGTGATTCATATAGATTAAATGAATTTCTTTCTATGCTAGAAATTGTTGAGAAATGTTTTTTCTCAATCTAAATTCTCTCAATGTGATTATGGAGGAGCATAGGTTATATAATTTATGTTTTATTGGCATCCTCTTCTCTATTCTTAACCCCATTGTTTTTGGATTTATTGAATTTTGGATTAACTTTGACACAAAATTAGAGTTGAAAATATCTAGTAATGCTTTAATTGACATTACCATCTCACCTACATAAAAGGGCGCTTGGAAATATAACATATCAAATACCTAGAATTCCAAACCTATGCTATAAGACAATAAAGCTAGTGGATAGCTTGGCTTGATTTGACCATAATACCAATTACAACTTCAACAAAATCAAAGTGTTCATGTCAACCATTAAGACTCAATATTTTAACAATAGGAAAAATAGCCATTTCTTTTCAACGTAAAAATTTAGATATATGTCATGCTAGAATTACTTTGTTGACTAGATAGTGACAGGTAAATGTTGTGTTCTTCAAGATATTGTTCACTGATCCTATTATCAAGAGTACAATCTGGTAGACCCAATGCCATAGGTATCGCCATTAGAAGTCACTATCACTGTTAACACCACTTTCAAAAACCTAAAATCTAAAAGAATAGCTTCTAAACAAATAACAAATAAGGGAAGCCATGTCCCATTCACCAAGAATGAAATATTATAAGCGCTAAACACATGGTTGATAATTTGTATAATTTTTACTTAATCTAAGCTTGAAAATAGCTACAATTCTCATGTGGCTCCAAGGATAGCATGTAGGTGGTTTCTCAAGAAAACTAAATCTAGGCAATAATGAATGTAATAATGAGGTTCAAGAAAATCAATTTTATGATCACAATTCTAGTTCAAGTTAGAGGGGTATGAAAATATGCTTATACATCCAATTCTTTAAAATTGATGGAGCCTCAAGATCTCAAGATGCTAGTACTTGTACAATCTATACATCTATGTAAAGAATCACATAAATGAGCTATAAAACATTCCTAACCCACATCAAAAAAATTGTGGTACTCCTTAATATGCCAACAAGCCTAAAATGATACTATATGAATTCACCAACTCCATGACATCTAGAAAGATCAAGATGCTGAAAATTAATAACAACCACTTACATGACCTATTGATACACTATTGAGCACAATGTTACTATATGGGATCTCACCTATTCTCTATCTAGCACAAATAACGCACTACTAAAACAAGTCTCTAGATCCTTCTATTGTTTGGTGTGTTGTGTATCCAAATAGGGAGAATAATCTCACTTATGACTAGATGCAAGGTGTTTGTGTTGAGTCTCACCTTTTGACTAAATCAATAATCATATGCCTCACTGAGCAATGGCCTCTACTTTCATACTACCCAATAATTGATTTTGGAAATGCTTATGGATCTCTAATTGGACTTGCATCCATAGAAATGACAAACACGATATCATACAAATTCATAAATGATAAATAAAATCATTGAAAACGATAAAATTAATACTAAAATTAAAAATTAGAGTGTTGTGTGTTTATCTTGCAGATCAAATCAAACTACAACCTACAAACTTTGGGTGCTCAGCAAATGGAATTTGCTATTAAAATGTTATTAAAATCCTCAATACAAGTTCCAGACAAACTAGTTTACAGTGTGGCCTCCATGAGCATGGCAAGCAGCAGGCGACACAAGCATGAGCTGGTTTGGCTTCCTGAGGGAGGGCGTTTCAAGTGCAGCGGATGCAAAGAAAAAGGAGGCAACGCCAGATTTACGTGCACCATTTGCAAGAACGTTACAACGCATCAGCACTGTGCCCATCTGCCTGACTTCTATGAAAATTCCATTCACGCTGGAGTTCAATTAAAATTTCACCTGAAGACTTTTCGCACTCACAACTGCAGCGCCTGCAGGAAAGAAATAGAAGGTTTCGTGTTTCGAATCTCCTTCTCGTAATCTGAGGTTCCACCCTCTCTGTATAACGCTTCCCCTGAATTTCAACTTTGGTGGGCATATAAATCATGCTCTCCAACTTTTCAAAGCTGGGCATATAAATACACTTGCAATTTCTGCAATCAGAGAAATCGGGGTTGGAGATATGCATGCCAGCAGTGCCCTTATACCCTGGATTTGAGCTGTGCAAAACTTGATATGCAGGGGCTTCTGCACAGCCCTCTTGAAGATGAAGATGTTGTTGAACACAGGGATGGAAGTGACCGCAAGGAAAAAGCGATTCGTGCTATCGAAATTGCTTCTGCTCTTGCTGGCGTGGTTGTGGGACTGTTTTATTATTGAATTGCTAATCTTCCTGATGGTCAGTTCATCTTAGAATAAGTTAATTACTTTTGTCAGCAGGGGTTATCTATCCATACCGACCATTGCAGCTGTTCACACCACTCAACACGGTTTTGATCAGCATCCATAATAATTTTTTCCTTATTTATTATTATTTTTTTTTGATAAATCATAGTTGAAGTAGTATTTTTAATTTTTCTTTCGAGCTAAGAATCAGTGTAGTAGACTCAATCCAAAACCTATCATATAGGAGGCTCACAACTAACCACTGAGTTGTGGGGTCATCCCCCAATTTTTTTGTTATTTGTTACTCTATATTTCTAATAATAATAAAAAACCATTATACTATATAGTAAGTTATCATGCATACTTTTACACTCAACCAAATGAAACAAGAAACATAGGATCTCGTGACTCCATGCAAAAATAATGCCCTAAAATTTCTATGAAGAAAACTTCCTCCATAAAGTATATGATAGTCGTTGTGGACAAATATTAGCTTCTGTCAGTGACTATTCAAGTCTAAAAGGTGGAAAATACGCTGACAAATCCATAACGTAAGGTACAAATCCTAGCGTATATAATCAACGAACTTTCAATCTACACAAATTTTGTTCTTGTAGTTAGTGAACATTTGAAATAATTGTGTTTTTTATTAAAATAAGCAACAAAATAAACTTAGGCCAAACAAGCCATTAACTACATGTCACAAGACCACCATTAGCAAAACAAAGGCCAAAATAGACCTTCAACAACACACTAGCAGTATAGCTAGGAACCTAACTCAAGAGTGGGGAGAAATTCCACCCACAACTCGGGGAAGAGTTTGGGAGGAGGAAGAATTGCCTTTTTGCCTTTTCTATGTGGAAAAAGAATGAGCTAGCATATATGTGTTTGTGTTGCATTTGCATCCGTGATATGGAATTGTGAATTATAATCCTATAGAATGAATGATGGACATAATAGTAATGGATGTCTTAAATCTCATTGAGTAAATAGGAGTTTTCTAGGTGAATGGTTTAATAGATCTATGATGCTTTATGATAGATGATAGTAGGAGTAGTTAGAAACATTTGTTTAGTGATTTAAAATGAACTTAAGGAAATGCAATGTGATAGAGTTATGCATATGTGTTATCGTTATTCTAGTCACATGGAAAGTAAATGATTAGTTGATAATAGAATTATGATGATGTTCTCCATGAAAAGTGTTAGGTTGGAATGATGTCAAGTAGTGACGTTGCAATACCCTAGGGAATGGTTATGTTTGCATGAGTTACTTGGTGATATGTTGATGCTTAAATGTTTTAATTCTGCTTGCGAATTATGATTCCATGGTTATGTTAACGTGAGTATATGTGATCTTGTGAATAGTTAATGTTGTCCTTATGTATGTTAATGATAGCATAGAAGTAATGGATGTTTCAAATTTTTTTATCTCCATTTGTTAGTAGATTTTAGAATATTTCTCTAGAATATTTTGGCGGGCATTACAAACTGTATGTAATTCCAAAGTTGATGCCCATAGCCTTTCCTCCGCTAGCTATGTAGTCTCCATCTTCCTCAATGGATTTAATTTCTTCTCTACGACCATTCGAGTGAGCTACTGACCGTTCAAGTGCCAAGAGGACGATTCACCTCTTCCTATTCTCTGTGTGGTCAATATGTGGTAGTTCCATGCTATACAGAGCTGCTGAACTCATTGATAACTTGGCCAACGCTCTTCAATGACTCTTGTACTACTGACACGTTGGCTTCCAGAGAATGGGAAATATCTTTAACCACTCGGCTTCCAACTTTGCGGATTGCCTCTGTCTCTTTCTTTAGCCTTGTGTGAAACTCATCCGGATCGTGTAGATAGGCTTCAATTACTTGCTTTGATTTTGAAGCAAGGACCTTCACCATCCTACCAAAACTCCACATTCCCTTGCTACTCTCCTTATCAACTGGAATCACATCACTTGCCCTTTTTTTCACTTCATCTTCCATGATGTTTTCATTTGGAATTTCATCCATCTTTGCCAACTCCATGCTATCTACGACACCTTCTGTAGCCTCAATTACTCTTGGGCTTTGTTACCCTACTACCTGACCCCAATTTGTATCCTCCTCATCTTGGGAGACAAACTCCACAACAAATTGAATCTGGGTCTCGACAGACCATCTCTCTTCAGCAGTTTGGGGACAATCACCATTCTCTTGAAATTCTTTGACTTTATTATTAATCATATAGTCTTTTAAATCTAAATTCTCCTCATCTTTCTAGCCATCCCACCAATGTACACGACGCTTCGTTTTAGCCTTCACTTGCACAATTTTACCTTCCACCTGTTGGCAATTAACACTCATCCGGGCTTATTGTGTTGCCATTGATGGCAACACACATCATTTTGGGTTGGATATTTATCTGGTATCCTTTAGTATTCAAGGTTTAACATCTGACATTCAAGGAAACCAACAAGCAAGGGAAACTGACAAACTAGAAACCGGTATTTGGAGGCCGACATAGAAGATTGATCGAACAAAGGGTTTAGCGACATTAGTCATAAAGATTAATGTTTATATTTTTGTCTAGGCCGACATGTATTTATCTTTTGTAATATGATTGTAAGCCAACATAAGGCATTCATGTTTATGTATGTAAAGGGTATATAAGTCAGTCTGGCTAGGTCATTTTTAAATATATAGATGTGAGAGGTTATGTGATATTTTGCGAGCGAGATATTGATTGACATAATGCAAATGTAATAATATGTTGTTGGTCTTGATTATTTGTCAAGAGGATTGGGAAGCGAACAAGGTTACTGGTAAGGAAAGAAGACAATGATAACCAGTACAGTCAGTACTTAAACCGGAACTCATCCATCATATCAGATGCACACTCAGAGTTCAAAATTTTGTTTATAATTCAGTACTTTATATCTGTAGTCAGTGAGGCTCCTTTGTGATCAACAGTGCGCTCTAGGCAGTGTGACTTCCTCATGTGTAGGCCCCCTTTTATGTAATATTTCTTCAACTGGCCAGTGGATAGATATTGTGGGTCACAAATCCCATCGTGGTTTTTCCTCTTTGAGGTTTTTCTACTTATAAATTTGTGGTGTTATGGTGTTAATCTTTGTGGTTGCTTTGCTCTTTATCATATCTTGTTTATATGCTTACCAGTTGTTAATTGGTAAAGTATCTAAATGAATTAAATTTTTAATTATCGATAGAACATTGATTCACCCCCCCCTCTTAGTGTTATTGGAATCCAACAATTGGTATCAAAGCTTGGTGCCTCAGAATAAGTCTAAGAGCTTAAGGAAGATCCTGTATCCAGAATCCATGGAGATGAGTTTGGAGAAAGAACTTGAAGTAGTACTTGAAGATTATGATTCTGAAAGATTGAAGAACTTGAAGTTGCAAGATGAGTTGAACTCTGTAAAATAATTCATCATTACCTTGAAGGAGAGGTTATCATCCGCTCAAGCTAAAAGAAAGGAACTCTTACAAAATCAGGATGATGAAGAAAAGAATGCCCTTAAGGAACTATGTTAGAAGCCGAGTCAGGAGAATAATGTCATGAAGAATGAGATGGCAAGATTTTCTTTGTATTCATGGAGATGTCTAAGGAGATTGAAGACCAGAAGAAGAATGAAGTAAATCTTGCCATATCTCTAAAAGATAGATATGAGGAATGCATTAGGTTGGCGCATGAGAACAATGTGTTGAGAACTGAATTGGTGCAATCAAAGAACAACGAGCAAGAGTTGGAAATAATGATGATAGTCCTAAGAAGTGATCTGGATGTTGCAAATTAATACAAATACAAGTTTAGGATTAGTTCTGCAAAGCTTGATGAGTTATTGAAGAATCAAAGAGACATTGGAGACACTAGAGGTCTTGGATTTGAGCATGGAGAAAGCTCCGGTACTACAAATAAGGAGAATCCACCAGACAATCGGAATAAAAAATTACTGGTAAGACAACTCAATGCACATAAATTTAATGGTAGATTCTTTGTTTGTAATAAGTTTGGTCATAGAGCAAGTCAATGCAGAAATAGAGCAAATCAGAATAATAATTAAGCTCCCAATCAGTGTTCAAATTGTAAAAAGTATGGTCATAGGACAACAAATTGTAGAATGAATGTGCAAATTTTGGGCATATGGCTAATCAATGTAGGTCAAGAAATGATCAAAATTATAACAAGGCAATTAAGAAGAACAATGTCACTTGTTATGCATGCAACAAAATAGGACATATTGCTAAATTTTGTAGAAGCAAGAACCCATCGACAGGAAATGATGAGAAGGCAAAACAAAAGGTTGATGAAATCCGGAAAGAGCATCAGAAGAAGAGGATTAGAAATTCTGAGGATCAATAGGCTAAAGTAAATACTCTAGTTACTCAACCAACATAGCATAATTTTGTTGCACCGACAGGAGACTCATCCGGTAACTAAGGTATTAGCCTTAGGGGGAAGCAAATTGATGACAAATCTTTCATTACCCTCGGTAGTGGTCTAAAGACTTATTTCAGACTTTGGAGAAGTTAGATTGATGGTTAACCGACACTGAAATAATGCATCCAGGACACAAACAATAGGGGTGGCATGTGTCAGTGCTATGTCAATGTGGAATTAGGGTTCTGCGGGTTAAAAAGGCTAAAGTGATTCATGTTTCAATTACCAAGCACTCAGAGAAAGTAGAGCGAGTTGAAGGCGATTGAGAGCATTTTCAAGCAAATTCCAGTACATTTAGAGTGGATTTTCAAGGGTTTTCACCGACAAAGTCTGTGAGGTATTTTATTAGTTTTTAAGCTATCTTTTCAAATCGCAATGGCTTCTGGATCTTCTCTCGCTCTGGCAGATGTGGCCACCCTTGTTGTGGTTGACATTAAGGATCGTCCATGCCCAGTTTTCAAGAAGTATCCCCAGATTGTAAAGGTTGATGATTTGGTAGGTGCATTTTCAAGGGTTCCTGATGACGTACTCTATGTCGAGGATGTCAGGGCATATATTCACTGCACCTTGGAGGAATTAGGAACATCAAATATCAAGACCATGTATATGACAACATTATTGGACAAGAATGGCATGATCAAACTGGAATTCAGAAATCGGAAGGATCATGGTTTCACTGATAGTTTAGAGATGCCTGAGTTTGAAGATGAAATAATCTAGTATGTGCTAAGCCGTGTCCATGGTGAATTCATGTGGCTAGATCGACCTTACAAGATCACTAAGGAGGCTATTCGTGCAATCACCGATTTTCCCCATGCTAGACAGACACCAGGAAAGAAGAAAATTTCGGACAATGAAGTCAATAAGTTAACCGGTGCCACTTTCGACAACCAGTCAATGAGGATAAGCACTATCAGGGACAAGGCTGTGCAATTTGCCAGTATGATCATTGGGTACAAGGTAACTCAATCTAATTGGTTGGCCTCTGTCTCTAGTTCTTGTATCTACTGTGCACAAAAGATGGTTAAGGTGAATGAGAAATATGATCTATGTCAGTGGATGTGTGATGAGTTAATTTTGAATCAAGGGAAGATTAAGGGAGAAAAGAAATGTGTATTCCGGTGTAGACACTTAAAAATAATTATTTTAATTATTTTTTTAATTCCTCACATAATTAATTAATTAATTATGTTAATTAAAATTCTTCTCAATATTAATTAAATATAATTAATATTGTCACTATAGCATATGATTGATTTATTTAATAAATCAATCCCTTTCTTTATTCTTCTAAAAAATCAAATCCTCACAAATCTTCCTCTTAGCTAATTAATTTCAATTAATTAGTTAACCTACATGATTCCTACAAATCATCTTCTTAATTCATCATTAACCTAATAAATTCTTCTAGAAACTCCCTAAACTCACTTAACATTATTCTTTTAGTCAAATTCTCCTACAAATATAAATCCCACCTAACATTTCCTCTAATTCCCCTCCTAATGAGTCGTTAATGGCTAATCATCATGATTAGCCACAAAGTCAACTCTTTGTCCTTTCATCCAGCCACTAGCTTTAAATGCTCTTTTTCTAGATGAATGTAAGATTTTCGAAATCTCACATTCCTCTAGGCATTTCCCTCTCCCAAGGAATTTTTAATTCCTTTTTATTCTTCTAATCCCCATAATATCTGTTTTTGGAGAATTTTTAATTCCTCCAATGCATCTTGTAGAGTGTGGAGATACGAAATGCCTTTAAGGCATATTTCTTGGTCTCCACACCCTCTCTTGGACCTTGTGTGACCTCACAAGTAAATCTTAGCCCTTCATCTCGAATTCATCCTAGCCATCTGTTTTCCTCTCCTCTTCCTATAAAATAGGGTTCCATCCCTTCATTCAAAAACATCTTGAAATTCAGTAAGCTTATGCTGCCCTTTTGAGCCCAGGAAATCATCTTGGCAACTTGATCATCTCATCCTTATCATTCATCCTTATCATTTGTGCACAATATTGGAGAGCCATCCACATCCAGCAATCAAAGGAGCACATCAAGTGGAGCATTATCAAGGGGCGCCTTCACTTCATCAAGCTCAATCCGAAGGAGAAGGTAAAATAGCAAGGTGAAATGGTCTTTTTATGATATTTTAGCATTCTGCATGTTTATTTCGTTATGTTTTGATCAATTTACCTTTCAAATCTATTTTTCCCTCTTCATCTGGTATGGTAATCTTGTTGTTTGTTTGATGCTTTTCTTTCTTAATGAGACCTCAGGATCTGGTAAAAGGCAACGAGACTTTGACATTCTAGTAGAGAAGAAAATCAAGGACGCCTTAAGAAGCATAGGTCAGGATAGGGACTCCATTTTGTGGGGTTATTTCAAGGCTTTTCAGAAGACAATGAAACAAAGGGAAAGAGTGCCTAAGCATATTGTTGATAAATACTCTTTTGAGATCTGCGTTATGGTTAAGAAAGATGAAACTCTAATGGAAGCAGTGCAGCCAAGAAAGGTTTGGATAACTGAGATGGGATATGAATTTGATGTAGAGATCTTGGATCTATATGCCAAGATGCTTATAGATGCCTCGATAGATGAGTCAGAGAAGACTTTTGGGACATCTAAACAAAAGGAATTGGAGGTGCAAATAGGGTTTAGTAAGAATAAGAGGGAAGGTTAGATAAAGAAGGTAGGAAAGGATGTTGAGAAGATATCTACTGAGATCAAATAGATTATTAGACTAGCAGAGTCATCCTCTCCGGCAACAGTTTAGGCCTCGCCGGTAGCAGCAACTGGCAAAGGTGTGATGAAAAGGAAGAAACCAGAAACCTTTATTGCTCCTGTTGCTTCTGGATCTGAGACTAAAGATGAACCTCCTAAGATACCCAAAATTTACACGAGAATTCAAAGGAAGAAGACTGAGGAAGGAAAGCAACAGAAAACCAAGGTCACCCCTCTGACAGCTCACAAGCAATCGTTGAAGGAGAGGAAGCCTATAAAGAAGAGGAAACCAGTAAAAGAGACAACTCCCACTCCTGGTAAGAAGAAGAAATCTAAAGTGGATGTGGCTCTTGAATCTGGTTAAAGTGTTAAAGTTATCCCCTCCTTTATCTGTAGATGAATTGGTAGAACAAATTACTAAGGATGGAATTTTGAGTAATTTACAATATTACTATGAAAAATGGATGATGTTGAGCAAAAGAAAATTGAGGAAGTAGCTTTGTTATACTTAGATATATAGAAGAAGGCCTTACTTGAGATTAAAAGGAAAATTCCGCCAAAGTTGTATAATAAATTAGATGCTAGGAGACTATCTGCACTTGAGGAAGATATGCATATAAAGATTCAGGAAGTGTTAATTGTTTGTGGTGCTATAACTTGAGATGAGATGCAACCATGTCTTGAATTTGAAAATAAAACAATTTTTCGGAGTAAGTAAAGGCCTATATAAGCTTAATGGTAGGAAAAGTGAATGAAATAGTTAAGGAGACACATGAGGCATGGGTACAATTCTTTGTTGATAATCCATGATTCTTTACATCAGCAGAAGTTCATCCCAAGTCTGACATTCCAGACATCCTGGTTGATGCTAGAGGGAAAGGTATATTAGGTGAAGATCCACCTGTTTTGGATAATAAAATAACCGAGGATATTCCTTAGGCAGTCACAAATGTTCAGGATATAGAGGAAAATAAATCGACAGATATTGAGGACAATTTTCCTCCAGTTATTGATGCATTGGTAGAAGAAATATCTTCACCAAGTGGCAAAGTCACTGGTGCTGAGGAGAAGGTACTGGATAAAGAGGATCAGAAGGTACAAGAGAAGCAAAAAGGAAAAGAACATATTGAAGTCAGGGTATTGACATCCTCACCGGTTGTTGGTCCCTCATGTTGGCACTTGACACATCTGATCAAGTAGATTTTAAGCATTTTGAGGAGAAGAACATAGAGCAGTTGAGCAGTTTTGAGTTAATGTTTGTTGTAGCTCAGAAGTTAATGAAGGAAGGATCTAAGGACAAGCAGGTGATTGAGCAAGCCATTCCATTCCTACAACATCTTGCACTATAACACAAGGTTAATCAGGCAACTAGTCCCTCCGATAAGCTTAAAGGTTTGACTGAGCACATTGCAAAAGAGTACAAAACTCTTCAACAAGTGTCAAACTGACAGTTGGTGGAAAGATACAATGCAACTAGGAAGGTCACTTGTGATAATATGATCACATCAGACAAAGCTAAGCTGGCAGAAGAAATAATAAGGATTGATGAAGCACTTCACCAATGTAGTCGTATATACCGGTCTTGCACTAACACAACAAAACTAACAACAGACGTGGACAATAAAATTAAGGAGGATAAGGACTAGATAGAACAACTTGCAGTCAGTTTTGATGGTATTGAGCCATTGATCAGCACTATTGATAGTTAAATTTTGCTTTTAGAGTTAGAAATTTTAGCCTTGGAGAAGGATAAGGATAGGTCAATCCGGCGGGCCAGAGAATTGAGAGGCTTAGTCAGTCCCTGACTTAATACTTTGTTACTTTATAAGAGGGAATGTATGGAACAGATTGATATGCCCACACCGACAACATTAACAGAAGAAGAATTGCACGCTTACACTTTGAATGGGTTTGTTTCAATTTTGGGAACTTTAAAATCTAGTTGGGACCCTTATTTGACATTTTTGAAGGGTTCTTACCTGGATATATTCAAGCACATATAGATCTGATAAACACAATTTTGATTCTTTCATTTATCTGCCTTGACTTTGGCATTGCTGTCAAAGGGGGAGAGGTTGGATGTGAAAAATGTTAAGGGACATAAGAAGTAATGTATACCTTAGGGGAAGCAACTTTCTAAGATCAGTTTTGGGAAGTTTGTGGACAGGAACCAAAACAACACTTCATTGATCCATTTTTCACATGAGTGTTGTTGTCAATGCCAAAGGGGGAGATTGTTGGCAATTAACACTCATCCGGGCTTATGGTGTTGTCATTGATGGCAACACACATAATTTTGGGTTGGATACTTATCCGACATCCTCCAGTATTCAAGGTTTAACATCTGACATTCAAGGAAATCGACAAGCAAGGGAAACCGACAAACTAGGAACTGATATTTGGAGGCCGACATAAAAGATTGATCCAACAAGGTTTTAGCAGCATCGGTCATGAAGATTCATGTTTATATTTTTGTCTAGGATGACATGTATTTATCTTTTGCAATATGATTGTAAGTCGATATAAGGCATTCATGTTTATGTATGTAAAGGGTATATAAGTCAGTCCGGCTAGGTCATTTTTTAATATATAGATGTGAGAGTTTATGTGATATTTTGTGAGTGAGATATTATTGATAGAATGCAAATGTAATGTTCTATTGTCAGTCTTGGTTATTTGTCAAGAGGATTGGGAAGAGAACAAGGTTACCAGTAAGGAAGGAGACAATGATAACCAGTACAATCAGTACTTAAACCGAAACTCATCCAGCATATTAGATGCACACTAAGAGTTTAAAATTTTGTTTGTAATTCAGTACTTTATATCTGTAGTTAGTGAGGCTCCTTTGTGATGAGTATTGGACTCTAAGCAGCGTGCCTTCCTGCATGTGCAAGCCCCCTTTTATGTAATATTTATTCAGCTGGCTAGTGGATAGATATTGTGGGTCACAAATCCCACCGCGGTTTTTCCTCTTTGAGGTTTTCCATGTATAAATTTGTGGTGTTATGGTGTTGATCATTGTAGTTGCTTTTCTCTTTATCATATCATGTTTATATGCTTACCGATTGTTAATTGGTAAAGTATCTAAAGGAATTGAATTTTTAATTATCGGTAGAACACTAATCCACCCCTCCCCTCTCAGTGTTCTTGGATTCCAACACCACCAAGTCTAAATTTGTAAGAAATTCGTCGATGACTGAATCAGTGTCTTCATCTTTTAGTTGCCTTTCAGCTTTCTTGAAAGACCAACAATTTATTTTGACATGGCCTCGCTTGCCACAATACCAACAACTAATTTCTCTAACTTCGAACTTTTGCATCTTCTCGAGAATTTTCAATCCTCTATCTATCTACCTTTCCATCTCTGCTCAATCCAATCCCGACTCTGATACCAATTATACACATTAAAAACAAGCATAGAAATGAAAACAAAACAAAATAAACAAATAACAAAAGACAAGACATGATACACAAGTTTATAGTGGTTCACCAATTAATGGCTACATCCACTCTCAAGCAGGGATAATTCTATTTTGTTATCAGATACATATCCATACATGACTGCACACAGTCATTTATACAATCACGTTCAGATATGAAACCAAGAGTTCAGAGAATGTGAATGTTCATGTGACCGTTGGGCTTTACATTCCCAACAACAAGACCTAATCTTCATTTGTAAGGTCAAAAAATCTCATATTACCCAATAATTGATTTTGTCAATGCTTATGGATCTCTAATTTGACTTGTATCCATAGACATGATAAACATTTAAAAAAATGATTAAAAAAATAATTGAAATTGACAATATTAATACTAAAATTAAAAATTAGAGTGGTATATGTTTATCTTGCAGATCAAATCAAACTACAACCTACAATCCTTGGGTGCTCAGCAAATGGAATTTGCTATTAAAATGCTGTCGTGTCCTTCTCAACAGCTACGCGTTATATAAACAAATGATTTATATAAGCAAATTGCAGCAAATCCTCAATACAAGTTCCAGACAAACTAGTTATCGAAATTGCTTATGCTATTGATGGCGTAGGGTGAGCTTCATTACTTGCCCCGACGTTAATTCCAGAGCTACACCTGAACATTGCATTAGTCATGACAACTTTGTTATGTTAGCATAGATTTTTTTGTTTTTTAATAATTGGGGTGTACAGAAGTTTGATAAGTATTTCTCCCTTTCACTTTATATGTTTGGTAGTATTTTTTTCCATGTCGTTGCATCTGTTCACACCACTCCACACGGTTTTGATCGACATCCATAATAAATTCTTCATCATTTGTTACACTATATTTCTAATAATAATACAAAATCGTTACACTATACAGTATGAAAAGTCATGTATATTTTCTATAAATTGAATGCAAGAGGAGATATATATGTGTTGTTTTCTATTGTAGATCAAGTCTTTTAAATGAGTATCATAATTTCATATAATTATTGAAGTTAATTAGAAAATCTGAAAATATTATAGTAAAAGTGCTGTGATTTTGGTAACTGAAGATGATAGGCTTAAAAGTTTATATGTGATTTTGTTAAATGAAAAGATAGAATTAAATTTTTTATATGTGAATCTAGCAAGAGTTTTCAAAAATTTATAACTAGAAATAAATATAAGAATTATAATCAAAATAAACCATGTAAAAACCAAAAAATACAAATATATGAAAAATGTAAAACATGAACTTGATTATTAAAGACTTAAACAAATGTTATAAAAATCAAAATAATTAAATTCTGTTTATTATCATATTATAAACCTGAGAATAAAAATACATATATTGTTAAGTTACAATCAAGTTTTACAATTATTCTAAATTTTGATAATAATTAGCAGATAGACTTTGTTCATTGTAGACTTGCCTTTCCACATCTGCCCTGCAAACCTGTCTCACGACGACAAACAGGTTTAACCCATTGCAAAACAATCTTCATATAAGCGAAAAAAGTTGAGACTACTTTAAAAGTGTAAATCATGCTCCACATGCACGAAAATGCACGAAAATGAAATCGCTTCTTTCACTACCACTTAGGCCTGGAATTTGACAGGCAAAATGGCTGTTTTTTCACTTTTGAACCGTATTTGACAGCTTAAAAAATTAGTGGAACGTATGCATTGACATGCTATTTTTTTTTCTAAAACCGTATAGATGACACTTCAAATTATAAATAAACCGTAAAAAAATATAGTAGGTAATATATATATTAGTTTAGAATGTTTATTATAAAAATACAAATTTATTTAGAATATTTTGAAATGGAAGGATTTAGAATATGAAAGGATGTAGTTGTTTCTAATTTTATAATATTTAAATATGATTTTTTAGAATAGTTCTATTTTTTCATATGAATTTAGAAACCTGTCATAATTGAAATGATAGAATATAATTGATTAAATATTTTAATATGAATTTTTACAATATATTCTATTTTTTTATATATGAATTTAGAAATTTAGTCAATTTAATTTTTAAATATATTTAATAAGATTTTTATAGAAACTTGTCATAATATATATAATTTTAAAATTTATATGTTTATTATTACTAAATTAGTAAGTATTAGTTGATTATCATTTAATGTTAATATATAATATAATATATATATTAGTGTATTAATTTAGAAACTTATTTAGTAAATTCAAGAATTTTGCATATATTACTAATTTATCATTATTTTCTCATTAAGATGATAATTTTCGTTTCTTCCCAAAAAAGATGTGGATTGACTTTCATTGCTTCAATCTTCTACTTTTATATTTTTTGACAGTTAATATTTTTCTTAAAACGTCAAATGAAAGGCATTGAAAACCCTCATCAAAAATTCATATAACAGGTAGTGGTGACCGTCAAATTCCAGGCCTGCTACCACTCATAGAGGAATGAAATATCTTCGGGAAAAGACAAAATACATACTCCCTAAAAATAGATAAACAACCTTTATGCATCGTATAACCATCTGAGATCTCCATGAAAACAGGTTACTAGCCTTTGTTTTAATGTTGTGCCCATAAATCCCAGGAACTAAATGCGTTTTCTTCTAAAGATATTAATTTCTCCACCGTCACTATTCCTTTCTGTCACCTTAACCATCGGTCTAAATGTATCTGTTAGTCCAGGCCTGGAATTTGACGGTCACCCCTACCTGTCATATGAATTTTTGATGATGGTTTAGTCATTTCAATACTTTCATTTGACGTTTTAAGAAAAATATTAACTGTCAAAAAATATAAAAGTAGAAGATTGAAGTAATGAAAATCAATGTACATCTTTTTTGGGAAGAAATGAAATCATTATCTTAATGAGAAAATAATGATAAATTAGTAATATATGCAAAAATATTAAATCTACTAAATAAGTTTCTATTTTTACACTAATATATATTATATATTAACATTAAATGATAATCAATTAATAATTACTAATTTAGTAATAATAAACATTTAAATTTGAAAATTATATATTATGACAAGTTTCTATAACAATCTTATTAAATATATTTAAAAAATTAAATTGACTAAGTTTCTAAATTCGTATATAAAAAAATAGAATATATTGTAAAAATTCATATTAAAATATTTTATCAATTATATTCTATCATTTCAATTATGACAAGTTTCTAAATTCATATGAAAAAATAGAACTATTTTAAAAAATCATATTAAAATATTACAAAATTAGAAACAACTACATCCTTCCATTTCAAAATATTCTAAATAAATTTGTATTTTTATAATAAACATTCTAAACTAATATATATATTACATACTATATTTTTTTACGGTTTATTTATAATTTGAAGTGTCATCTATATGGTTTTAGAAAAAAATAGCATGTCAATGCATATGTTCTACTAATTTTTTAAGCTGTCAAATACGGTTCAAAAGTGAAAAAACGGCCATTTTGCCTGTCAAATTCCAGACCTGTCTGTTACCATCCGAATAGTTGTTCTATATTGAAGACCGCAGCTTGCACTGTAACTGCAACATAGACTAAACGAAATAGAAAAGCAAGACGTATACGGCAGATCCCATGTGTGTTAAGAGGGGACTACTGCAATCTCCTTGTTTAAGGCTGCAATGAAACAACAGACTAGTGTGGGTAACAAATCCAACATCAGCAGTAGCGAATTGATGTGATATAGCACAAATGATGAAGTATGGCAGCAATCAAATCTGAAACCCCACAATGAATCCTCCAGAATGTTGAATACCAACCACCAATGAATGTCAACCCCTGAAAAACTCTGAAATCAAGAATTAATGGTGTTCCAAACGAACAACAGTAAGAACCGTTGTACACATTTATGCAAAATGTAGAAGCATAGGCAAGGCGCATGACTTGTTTGACAGAATGCCTCAAAGAAATGTGTTCTCATGGACTGCAATGATCAGAGGTTATGCACAAAATGGATTTGTTGGAAAGTCGTTACAGACTCTCAAGGAAATGCAATTGGCAGGGTAAAGCCAAATTCCACAACTTTCGCCAGGATACTCCCTGCCTGTACCAAATGGGAGCTTTGGAATAGGGTATGGACATCCATCAAAGCAAAATGGATGGAGGGATTTTGGCAAATATCATAGTTGGAAATGATTTGGTAGAAATGTATGAAAATGTGGAAGCATCGACAGGGCACGTGAACTGTTTGACAAAATGACTGAAAGAAATGTGGTCTCGTGGAATGCCATGATCGCATGATATGCACATAATGGATTAGTTGAAAAGGCTTTGAAAACTTTGAAGAAAATTCAATTGGTAGGTGTAAAGCCAATTTCCACAACGTTTGACAGCACCCTCCTGCCTGTGCCAAAAATGGAGCTATAGAACAGGGTATGGACATCCACAAGCCATAATTGGAGGGTTGTTTTTGATAGATCTGCAACTTGCAGAGAATATGCTTTGCTTCACGATTAAACTAGTAATCGCCCATTGAAATCTCTACAGGCATTCAAGGTAAGAATGAATGTGCTAAAATTTTAGCATTAAAACTTTCACTTTGTGAGTAAATGTACAATGTCTCTAAAATATAATCCTTCTAGATGATTATATCACTTCAATTAAAAATTTTCGGTGAGTGAGAAAACAAACAATCCTTTTAAAATTAGATTACGACACTGAAAGTCATTTTTATTATTTGATTATGTATCGAAGAAAGTTGAATAAGGGGAGAAGACGTGAGAAGGAAAGATCCAATGGTGGAAGATATTAATTCCATACTCTCTTAAAAAAAAAGTAATTTAAAATTACCTTAAATCTTTTATTCTCATCTTGAAATATTGGCTTGTCTTTCACTTTGAAGATATCGTGTGGTGGCTTAATCACAAACATAATTCACTTATGATCACATTAAATGATGGGGGATGAGGTGTAAAAGAAGAACATTGTAGAAAGGCCCTTGTGCTGAACAATTGAGTTTTGAAGCATGTTTTGCCCACATGGAGGAAGGACTAGGAGTACAATCTCAACCAAAGATAGTATAAGGGAGTAGTAATAATATTATGTTGAAAATGTTCATCAGATGATAAAATTGGTGAAGTTTAGATTCACAAACTAAATTCAAATTCTCACATAGATTCTAGATCTCAATTTCTATGTAAATGTAGTAATTTCAATCATAGCCAAAAAATGCAAACAATAATTTTGTAAAACACAAAACTTTTATACAACAATAAAGCAATACAAACACGTTTTGTCACCCCATGTGAAGCCATGTGATATTGAAGACGTAGAATAGACATGTTGGAAATAAAACAAGGAAAGGAATTTGCTAAAAAAAAAGAATGGCCAACACACATTCCCATGTAACACACCATAGGTAAGCTCAAAACTTTTCTCTCTTTCCTTTCTTTAATTTTCTCATATGCCTCTTTTTTGTTCTTTCTCATTCAGTACACCCATTCACTCACCATTCGGTACATTTACTGTATTTTAACGACTCTTTGTTTTTGTCTCTTACCTATCTCACCCTTGCACAACCTCTCTTTTCATCACTTCAAATTGCTCTTCTTATTTTATTATGCAGCTCTTCCCATATTCTTTCCATGGCTAATTTCTCTATTCAATGTCTCTGTGGCGTCTCATTCTTTTTGCCACATGTAAACTAACCGTATAATTAATTGTCATAAATTAAATGTTAATATAATATACTATGTAATGTAAATTCTTATTTATATCTTTTCTTATTTATCTATCAGCTTATCCTTGCACCTCCTATAGTTGCAAGTGCTAGTTAAACAAACATTTGCTAAATAATTGTGTATCTTGGACTATTGCTCAAGGGAGGAAGAAAGGTCTTTCGGAACTTGGTTCTCAATCACATCAAAGTTAGATTTGTGCCCGTGGTTAAGTTTGTGAGGATGGTGAGAACAAGGTCTAGCATAGTTTATGCAAGATGCTTTGCTCATGTAATTCATTGCAACTTTTGTTCATTTTTATTTTGTTTATTTCATCACTCATGAAATTCATTTTGTTAATCTTAAATTGTTCAAATATTAAAAATCTGAACTCTTTAAAAAAAAATCTATTTTTACTAATATCAAAAGTATTTATTGAACAAAATTATTTTTAATAAATTCAAATATAAAATTTTAAAATATTTATATTGTAACTTCTCATTACTATAACTCATTTACATAAAAATTACTTTACAAATAACAATGACATAATTAGTTTGTAAACATTTCATATAATTTCAAACCATCTTTGGAAATAGAGTCTCTAACTCAGTCAAGGCATCTCATCCCTATGATAAATGAGACACCAAAAATTAATAAATAGGTAAATTGAAAATTGTGGTTTTTTATATATAAAATTCAATATTTGAAAGATAGTCAACCACAAGTTGTATTTCATTCTCAAGTTTACACACATATATATAGTAATGGTCAAAGTTTATTTATATTAATCTTTATTTAATTATGAGTTTATTTTGATGGATTGTTTCAATATAATTATATATTAATAAATGATAGCTTGTTTCATCATTCATGAAATTCACTTTGTTAATCTTAAACAATTCAAATATTAAAAATCTGAACTCTTTAAAAAAAATTCTATTTTTACCAATATCAAAAAATATTTACAACTCATTTGCATAAAAATTACTTTACAAATAACTACAACATAATTAGTTTGTATACATTTCATATAATTCCAAACCATCTTTGGAAATAGAGTCTCTGACTCACTCCAGGCATCTCATCCCTATCAATGTGGATATAAATGACACCCCAAAAAATAATAAATAGGCAAATTATCTCTTTGAAAATCGCTGTTTTTTATATATAAAATTCAATATTTGAAAGATAGTCAACCACAAGTTGTATTTCATTCTCAAGTTTACATATATTATTGTAATGGTCAAAGTTTATTTATATTAATTTTTATTTAATTTTAAGTTTATTTTGATGGAGTGTTTCAATATGATTATACATTAATAAATGATAGCTTGTTTATTTCATCACTCATAAAATTCATTTTGTTAATCTTAAATTGTTCAAATATTAAAAATCTGAACTCTTTAAAAAAAATTCTATTATTACCAATATCAAAAATAATTATTGAACAAAATTATTTTTAATAAATTGACACATAAAATTTTAAAATATTTATATTATAACTTCTCATTACTATAACTCATTTACATAAAAATTACTTTACAAAAAACTATGACATAATTAGTTTGTATACATTTCATATAATTCCAAGCCATCTTTGGAAATACAGTCTTGACTAGTCAAGGCATCTCATCTTATATTATAACTTCTCATTACTATAACTCATTTACATAAAAATTACTTTACAAATAACTATGACATAATTAGTTTGTATACATTTCATATAATTCCAAGCCATCTTTAGAAATACAGTCTTTGACAAGTTGTATTTCATTCTCAAGTTTACATATATTATTGTAATGGTCAAAGTTTATTTATATTAATTTTTATTTAATTTTGAGTTTATTTGGAAGGAGTGTTTCAATATAATTATATATTAATAAATGATAGTTTTTTAAGATTAGATATTTTTTAAATTTATTATCTTTATTTATTTATTTGATTTTTTACGCTATTTAATTGAATCAAGATATGAGAAATGAATCCCTCAAATTAATAAATAGGCAAAATATATCTTTTAAAATTGTAGTTTTAGAAATCTCTTTCTCTCTATCTCTTTCTAGAGTGTGTAGATATATGGAATATTCAATATCTGATAGACTATTTGTAATAATTAAGATGCTAACCAACTTTTATTTGAGGGTCACTCATGGTCAACCACAATTTGCATTTCATTGTGCACATATAGAGTTTAGATATATATTCTTGTATGGTGAAAGTTTATATTTAGGTTACTTTGTAATTAGTTTTAACTTTTTTTATTGTTTTTTTAATATAATTATTTATTGATAAATATATATTTTTGTGTAAAGTTGATTTCATTTTAATATTTTTTTTATATTTATTTACATTTTTTTTTTATACATTTTATCGTATTCTAACTTTATTTTAGTTATTATTTCACTCATATTCATACTTTTATTCTCCAACTTGAAATTCATCCCCCGACATAGATCAATACTACAATGTGTAGGTTTGTTCTCAGACCATATAGATTTGACCCTTAAAACTCAATTTTTTTTGAAACATTTTTAATTAGCCATTAGCTAATTAAAAGTTTAGGTTTTGCATGAGTTTTTGCTATGTCTTGATATCAAAGGCATTCAATGTACATTAATTTATATCATCTTGTTAAGGACAAAATATTCCTAAGATATTGTGTTGAAGTACTAAAAGAAACCATAATCTACATCAAAATAATATAGGACAATCTCCTACTTGAGATTTATGTCTTTGATATTAATCTACATGACTAAATTTGATCTAATTAAGACAGTTAACCTAAAAGAACCTTATCATTCAATGATCATCCAAGATATTTCTAATATCTTAAATATTAGGGTTCAGGGTCCAACACTAGAGATGGAGGTGACTATTTCTAATAATCTATACATAGTCTTAGTATTTCTTATGTTATAGTTTTGTGGATCAGTTAAGAATTAAATATGATGATAAGTTCGATATTGGAATGATTTGATTAGAATGATGTCTGAAGATTGCTATGTTGAGATCTAGGCTTGATGGAATCCATTCAAAATATGTTTTTGTTTTGTTAATAAAATTGCAGTTTGGAAACTGTTAAGCTAAACATTAGTCTAGTTTTTTTTTTATAGTTTTTGGTCTTTAGAAATTGTTTTCTTGTATTTGTTTTTAAAAACAACTATCTATGCAATGGAAAAACTGCTAATAGTATTTTAGTTTCCTTTCTTTTTTGATAGGCTTAAGCATTCTATAAATGTAATCACTGTTTTTGCAATTTTTAATTAAGTTTTTCATATGAATAATGTTTAGTCTTCTTTTCAGTTGATGATTTTTATTTTGTGAGTGTTTTTAAATTATTATAATTTTTCATTTGGTATCAAAGCGGGTTGCAGGATTTTTGATTGTTCATGTAGCAAGGTTAGAGAAATGGTTATCTCCGGATGGCTAATATCAAAGATTTACCATTTACACTTTTGTTGTTTAATGGAGACAACTATGATTATTGGAGTATAAAAATTAAGACCCTACTATTATCCCAAGAACTTTGGGAATTAGTGGAAGGAGGATACCCAAAACCTGCAGATCAAAATACATTGAATTCATGAACACCACAACAAAAAATTCAGTTGAAAGAAGATAGAAAGAAGGACAAAAAATCTCTTTACACCTTTTAATATGCATTGGATGTTTCAATTTTTCCTTGAATTGCCAGTATGAAAAAATCCAAGGATGCATGGAAAACTCTACAAATTGCATATCAAGGTACAAACAAAATCAAATTGGTAAAACTTCATACTTTTTGAAGAGAATTTGAAAATTTGAGGATGAAGGAATCTGAGTCCTTTCATGAGTTTATTACTAGGACTCAAGGTATTGTGAATCAGCTTTTGACTCAAGGAGAAACTATAATAGAATAGAAAATTGTAGAATTGTTTTGAGATCTCTTCCTTCTAAATTTGATCTAGTGGTGATAGCCATTGAAGAAAGTATAGATCTAACTACTTTTCAAGTTGTAGAGTTGATTGGTTTTTTTATAATCTCATGAAGAGCATATGTGGCGTTATATGGAAAATTTTGTGCAAACTTTCCAGTCTTCTATCAATATTGAAGAAAAGATCAAATCTCCTCCCTCTCACCCTACTAAATTTCAAGGTGAATATTTTGGTAACAACAAAGGGAGAGGAAGAAGAAGAGGAAGATGAAATAATAGAGGAAGAGGAAGAAGTTCTATAGATCGAAGGAGTATTTAGTGCAAATATTACGAAAGATATGGGCACTATGAATTTGAGTGCAGAAAGAAAAAAATCTAACTTGAATAAGTCAAGGCAAATTTTTATAGAAGAATCTTCTGAGGAAAAACATTCTACATTCTTCACATGTAATTTGGCATAAGAAAATCAAGAGGATGTCTGGTTCTTGGACAATGGTTGTTCAAACCACATAACAAGTAAATCTGATCTCTTAAATATCAAATTAAATGATACAGTGAGAAGTCAAGTTAAATTTGGAGATGGTAAGGAGGTTGATGTAATGGGAAAAGGTACCTTTGCAGTCAAGACTAAGCAAGGAGAAACTACTTATTTTCATGATACTTTGCTTGTGTCAAAGTTACAACACAATCTTTTGAATATTGGGCAGCTTGTAGGCAGAACTATAAAGTAGTGTTTGAAGATAATTGTTGCAATTTTTTTTCATAAATATGATAATTATCATCTTGTAGAAAATATTTATATAACAAAGAATAAATTATTTCATCTCACATTGATTTCTAGTAAGTTTCATGTACTCAAATCAATCATAGATGATTTGTGGTTATGACATTAATGATATGGTCATCTAAATTTTCAAGGGTTAACTTTGTTGAATAAGAAGAATATGGTGAGAGGGCTTCCTCCAATTCATGCTAAAGAAGAAGTTTGTCCAAGGTGTGCATTTGGAAAGCATCATTGAGATAGTTTTCCGATGAACAAATCTTGGAGAGCCAAAACTCCTATAGAGCTTTTACATGTTGACATTTGTGGTAATATGCAAGAGGAATCATTAGGTAAGAACCTTTATTTTTTGACTTTCATCGATGATTTCTCTCGCCATAGTTGGATTTATTTTCTTAAGCCTAAATCTAAAGCCTATGCATATTTCAAGAATTTTAAAGAAATGGTTGAAAAGTAGAGTGGATATCTTATCAAGATACTCATAACATATTGAGGGGGAGAGTTTACTTCTAACGAGTTTGCTGATTTTTTTATTAAGAATGACATACAGAGACAACTTACTACTGCAGATACACCTCAAAAAAATGGTATTTCTGAAAGAAAGAATCATGCCATTATGGAAATGGCACGAAGCATTCAATACAAACAAAAAATATTTCAAATAATTTTTAGGGAGAAGCAGCTGCCACTATTGTATATATGTTGAATCGAAGTCCCACAAAAGCAATTCAAAACATAACTCTAAAAGAAACTTGGAGTGGTCACAAGCCTTCAGTGGATCATTTTCAAGTCTTTGGTTGCTTGACATATGTGCATGTTCCATTTCAAAAGAAGAAGTTGGATGCTAAATCCCAACTTTGTATCTTTTTGAGATATTCTACTACAACTAAAGAATATAGATTCTATAATACTAACACATTGCAATGGATTGTTAGTCAAAATGTGCTTTTTGATGAAGGGGGAGTATGGTAGTGGAAAGGTGTGCAGCAAAATGCATCAATAATCATCAACATGGAAGATAATAGTTTTCCTCCTTTCCCCACAAGCTCAAGTGGAAGTTCCAACCCTAGTTCTAGCTCAAGTGGAAGTTCAAGCTCCAGTTCTAGTCCTCCATGCTCACCTAGTTCTTCTAGTAGTACAAACTCAGGCAAAGATTCACTTCCACCATCAGCTTTAGCATCAACTCCAAGAAAGTTATGGAGTTTGGTTGATATTTATCAGAGGAGTGCAAATACAACTCCATTTGTTAATTTTTCTTTGCTTAGTACAATACAAGTTGAACGCTCTATGTATGAAGAAACAGTAAAGAACCTGTATGGGTTAATGCTATGAATGATGAGATGAATTTAATACATAAGAATAATACTTGGGATTTAGTTCAACTTCCCAAAGATAAGTAGGTGATTGGTGTGAAATGGATATATTAAGTTAAATACCATACAACTATTTCAGTGGGACTATATTAGGCAAGATTAGTTGCCAAAGGGCTTTCATAAACTCTTGGAGTGGATTATGCATAGACTTTTTCTCTTGTGGCTAGACTTGATACAGTCAAGATTATACTAGCTATTGTGGCACAATACAAGTGGCCAATATTTTAGATGGATGTTAAATTAGCATTCTTTAATGGTTATCTAGATGAGGAAGTTTATGTGGAACAACCTATGGGTAATTAAGTTCCAATAAAAGAATACTTAGTCTACAAGTTGAAGAAAGCCCTTTATGGGTTAAAACAAGCTCCTTGTGGCTGGTATGCTAGGATTGCAGTTATTTCACGAAGAAAAGATTCAACAGAATCTACTTGAAGCCTACCTTGTATGTCCAATGTATTGGTAATGATATTTTCATAGTGTGCCTTTATATTAATGATCTTATTTATATAGGTAATAGAAAATCTCTCATAGAGAAGTTTCAAGCAGAAATGAAACAAGAATTTGAAATGTTATATTTGGGACTCATGGATTATTTTCTTGGTATGGAGGTGCAACAAATATCAAAGGGTACATATATATTTCCCAAACCAATTATGTAGTTGAGTTGTTCAAGAAGTTTATAATGGAGGCATGCAAAGCACTTTCTAGCCCCATAATACTCGGTACAAAACTAACCAAGGAATATACAAGTCCCAAGGTTAATGCCACTTTGTATAAAAGTTTGGTTGGTAGCCTCATGTATGTCACAACTAGTAGGCCTGATATTATGTATGTTGTGAGCCTCATCTATCAATTAATGTAGGATCGACATGAGTCTCATCGACAAGCTGCTAAAAGAATCATGAGATATGTGAGAGGTACACAAAATTTTGGCATTCATTGTTATCTCACTAAAAAGTTTGAGTTAGTTGGTTACAGATTCATGTTGGGCTAGTTCAGTGGATAATAGAAAATCTACATTTGGATATGTTTTTTCACTTGGTTCTAGAGTTGTCTTTTGAAGTAGTAAAAAACAAGCAACTGTGGCTCTTTCTTTAGCAGAAGTAGAATACATTGCAACAACCTCAGCAAGTTCTCAAGTAGTTTGGATTAGACAGATATTGGAAGATCTATATTTGGTTCAACAACATCCAACAACCATTTATTGTGATAACAATAACCCTATTTCCATGACAAAGAATCTTGTGTTTCATGCTAGAATGAAGCACATAAAAATCCGACATCATTACATTCATGACTTGGTGCAAGATGGGCAAGTAGAGCTACAATTCTATCCTTCATTTGAGCAAGTAGTTGATATCTTCACCAAAGCTCTTCCTATGACTAGTTTTACTGCTTTAGACATTAGTTGAGACTCACCTCCATTGATCATTCAGCTTGGGGAGATTGAAGATAAGTTCGATATTGGAATGATCAAGTTCAAGATTAGAATGATGCCCAAAGATTGCTTTGTTGGAGATCAAGGCTTGATAAAATCTAATAAAAATATGTTTTTTGTTTTTTGTTAATAAAATAGTAGTTTGGAAAGTACTCAGATAAACATTATTCTATTTTTTATGGTTTTTGGTCTTTAGATCTTGTCATCTTCATAGTGGTCTTTGTCTTTAGAAATTGTTGTCTACGCAGTGACAAAACTGCTAAATTAGTATTTTAGTTTCTTTTCTTTTTTGATAGGCTTTTGCAATCTATAAATGTAATCACTATTTTTGTAATGTTTAACTAAGTTTTTCATATGAATTATATTTAGTCTTCTTTTTAGTTGATGCTTTGTATCACTAGACACCAAACTAGTAAGAGAGTCCAATCTCTTTCAAGATGAGGCACTAACCTTCAAAATCATTAAGTGGTAAGTGTCTAATCTCCTTCTTGAATGAAATTTTAAAATTTGCTCCTATTCTTCAATAAATTTGGTATGTAGATCTATGAAATTAAATCATGCTTAATGACTATGAAAATTCACCTTCAACATCTACTCATACCCTTCAATAAGAGCATATTAATCCAAAAATGCCACTAAGAGCAAATAAATCGCCCTCAATGACCACAAAAATTTACTTTCGATAATTTATTGTATTACACCTATCCACTTTTCCTTCTTTTGTACCTCACAAATGTTGGAGCAATGCTCCCAAGCCAATATCAACAACAACTATAGCTTCCAGAATCATGAGAAAATATAAATCACTAGAAATGATAATGCATTGTTGAGATGAGATATCTACAAATGTACATATGCTCTTCTTATAAAGGCATTAGTGCGAAAGAGAGCATCAATGAGGTGTGGGAGTAGGGACAACTACCTGACACAATTTACTAAATGAATAGGTAATAAAATAATAATAAACTCTACCTACTCACCTAGAAATGTGTAATAATGTTATGTGCCTAAGTTGGGCTTAAACATCGTAACTAGGGAAAACCTATTTATTCTAACACCCCCCTTTAAGTGTAAGTTAGGCATAAAAAGTATGTAATATGAAATGATAATGATGATGCAATATGATGTGATGATGGGTCCTGACAACTAGGCCATGTTAGGTACCCATATACAACCAATCATGCAACTATTCTCTTACAAACGAGGAATAGGTGAAAACCTCATGAGACAAAAATCCTCTCCAAAATAAATAAATAATGTAAATGAAGATGAGTGATAGGATGAGTGATGAGTGGAAATTTCAACACCAATACCCCCCAAGAACTAGATCCATCACAAAGATATAATTAATAGCCCCCCATAGGAGGGAAAATGAGAGACTGTGTATCCCTCCCATAACGAATAATCTCTTGCAATAATGGTAAGTGCTTGAAGACAAAATAATATCTAATTCTCACCAACAACTTGTCTCCCTTTAGGAAGAAACAAAACCATGTAGAGATGCAAGTTTGCTTCCCATTCTGGATAGGAATCGGTAGAAAGCAGAATCCAAATGTATGATGATGTCTTTGAAAGTTGCTCAAGTGTCTCCTTGTCCATGAAATATGATGATGCCACAATCAAATCAGTTACATGTTCGATCAAAGAAGAAGTTGACAAATTGGAACAATGTGGAAACTGATGTGGAGCATGATCTGAAGATGAAGATGATGCTACAATAGAAAAACATTGACTGCCATCAAAGAGGAAAGAAATCCCTTCAAGAGTGTCCTCCAAATCTGAAACGTGAGACTCCACAAATAATGAACCAATGTCTGGTAAATAGGAAACCTAATCACGAAGACGAATAGGTACCTCATGCAATGAAGTACTAACAATGTGTCTTTCAGTCAAGTCTGAAAGACAATGATGTTCCTGTTGCTCAAGAATGATTGAAGTTTCAAGTGAAGGTTGATCAACTACCTTTGACGAATAATCAAGAACCTCAGAAGCAACCTCATCCTCATCTGAAGTCTCAAACTGCTCTAAAGTAGCAAATTCTACAATAGTATCATAATCATAGGGCATATTCTTTGAAGGATGAAGAGGCAAATTGCAATCTAAAAGAGGATCATCTAAGAATGGCCAAGAATCACAATCTCCATATAAATCCCAAATATAATTCCAAAGAGCATGAGGACACTTAAAATTTATAATGGACTACAAGATGTCATTAGGGACATGCATAGAAATGACTCCTAGGACATGATCCTATTTTATATCTCCAAGCAAATAGCTTAGTAGGTATGCTAGGCAGAGGAACTAGACCATACAAATGTGGCAACAAATGAAGCCAATGGAGATGAGTGATAATTCCATTTCTCCATTTTTCATAGTTCCCCCTTTTTCAAACAATTAAAGATAGATAAAAAGCAAACCCCATTTTGACAATTATGATTCTTCAAAAAATACTCAAAGATAAAGCCATCAAAAATTAATAACAGAAACTTCCAAAATGCAATAAAATGATGGACGTGTCTATTCTGGCTCCAAAACGGCAATATGGATTGACTAACACACGTGTTAGTCGCACGTTTTACACCGTCGATTTTGCAATAAACGGCTGCGATTGACTAACCTGTCACTAACACGTTGTACGAAAAGTCTGTTTTGGAGCCAGAATAGCTTCAGCCTAAAATGATAGCATATGAGACTAATAAGAGAAACGAAAAAACCTGATTGGCTTGAAGATGTGGGCGGGGCCTATACTGATTTGTCAATGAGGTGGCGGTTACATCGTGCATCACGAAATAAAACGCTTTGCCAAATGAAATATCAATGTGACGAAGCAATAAAAAAGAGCACATTTGAATAGCCAGCTCAAAATGTCAAGTACAAAAACCTTGATGTTAGCCTCAAACAAGAACTACAATTGACATGTGACAAAATGACTTCCTCCCTCGACAACGCAATAACTATTCATAGTAGCCACAACCAATCAGCATAATAAGCACCAATGGACCATCAATATGATAAGGGTGTGATGTCTTACAAAAAAAAGCATGCAGGCCCAACCAAAAAATTATGCAGTCCCAATTATTATAGCCAATATGAATACTTGATCAATGTATCAAACTATATTGGAATTGTCGGTAGAGAAAAGGATGTGCATCTGTTGTTGAAGGAAGAACATATCCACGAGCCCAGAATAAGGGATTCAAACTGATATTCCTTGACAAACATATAATCCTTGAAAGGAATGGAAATGTCGTTAGAACGGATAGGCAATATCACCCACCATCAAAAGCACCAGATCTTCGCGAGATCAAAATCAAAGGAAGCTGCGATTAACAGAATAAATCTATCTGATCCACATGAGATGACACACAATAAAACCTAAGATTCAGTAAAAAACAATTTGATTTTTCCAATCAAAACCTAATGAACTGGAAACTATAGCATGGCACTTGCACCAAACGCCATTAAAAACGTCCCCAAAAACTCAAATATGGGTTTGTAGGCAAACAGGAAGATCATCAAAACTAGATCCTCAAATAAATAGCTAATGCAACAATCAAATACTATGATTAATGATTACACAACTGCAATAGTCAAGATCTCAATGGCTGGTGAATTCCTCTAAAAGAAAGAAGAGCAAATCTACAGGCTCTGATATCATGTTGGATCAATCCTCCCAAGTCAAGATCAACGATAGCTACAATTTCCACCATCAAGAAATCATCAGAAATGATAATGTATTGTTGAGATGAGATATCTACAAATAGACATATGTCCGGCTTATAAAGGCATGAGCAAGAAAGAGAGCACCAATCAGATGTGAGCTACAAATAGACATATGTCCTGCTTATAAAGGCATGAGCAAGAAAGAGAGCACCAATGAGATGTGAGCGTAGGTACAACCAACCAACACAATTTACTAAATGCATAGGTAACAAAATAATAATAAATTCAACCCGCTCACCTAGAAATGTGTAATAATGTCATGTGCCTAAATTGGGCTTAAGCACTGTAAATAGGGAAAACCTATTTACTTTAACAACAAACATACCATTCACCATAGAGGGGTGACTCTTCAAGGAGGTCACCCACGAGGGCATAAAAGAAAGTAATGTAATTTACAAACACCTTTCCATATTTGGGCACCCATATCAAGAGGCGTTGGACCAAACCATAATATATTTAATTTATTGTTTATAATTTCCAAGAGGGTCACCTAATCAAGGGGGGTCAGTCTCTATAAATATTTTAATTTTATTTTCAAATGAAGCCAAATTATGTCGCTAAAAGGTTGACCCATAGCAGAAACAAATAAAATATATTTATTCAAATTTTGAGGGCTTTAGTGTAAGCGCCATGATGAAGGGGGGTCAACCCAAGTTTTAACACAAGTTTTTTCAATCCCTAATACTGACATCAATGATAATAAATCCAAAAAAAATCATTCAAGTTGACTATGTAGGAGCATAGGTTATATAGTTCAGATATTTTCTTTGCCTCCTGTTGATTGTACTTAGCCACATCCTTGTTGGATATTTTAATTTTTCAGTCAAATTTGACATGAAATTAGAACTAAAAATGTTTATTAGCTCTTTAATTAACATTACCGTCTCACTTAAATAAAATCAATTTGGCAATATAGCATATCAATTACCTAGAAATCCAAACCTATATAACATATGGCAATAAAGCAAGTAGATTGCTAGGATTGATTCGACCATAATAAAAATTGCATAGTCAATAATATAAACATGTTCACACCAGTCATTACGACTTATTATTTAACCAATAACAATAATTTAGGTTTAATACACACTTACTAGATAGCCATTACTTTTAACATAAAAAAAATAGAGAGATGTCACTAGAATTAATTTGTTGACTATATCTTGACAAGTACATATGTTTTTCAAGCTATTGTTCATCAATCCTAGTGTTAAGAGTACAATCTAGTAAACCCAAATGTCATAGGTCTCCTCATTAGAAATTGCTACCACTTTTAACACCACTTGCAAAAAAAACTAAAATATACAAGAATAGCTTGTATAAAGATAAAAAATAGGGAAATCCATGTCCCATTCACCAAGCAATGAAATATTTATATTTTCTAAGAATATTGTTGAAATTTTGTCTTAATCTAAGCTTGAAAATAGCTACAATTATCATGGATACCAAAGATATCACATAGATGGCTTCTCAAAAATACTATAAAAGTAAGACTAAATGTAATTGCAAAATGACCCCTTAAGGATCCAAAAAAATCAATGGCATGATCACAATTAGTTTAAGGTAGTGGGGTATGGAAAGATGATTATATAAATCTAACTCTTTGAAACTGATATAACTTAAAGATGCTAGTACCTATATTATTCATAAATTTATGAAAGACGTCACATAAGTGGCATAAAACATACGTAACCCACACAAAAAATTGTTGTAGTCCTCAATAGGCCAGCAATCCTAAATGAGCCTAAACGAATTCATCAAGATCAAGATGTTGATAATTAATAACAACCACTAACACCCACTAAGGCATTGTTCAACATAATGTCACTATGTGGAATCCCACCACATATATATCTAGCATAATCAATACACCATTAATACAATTCTCTAGATCCTTCTATTGTTTGGTGTGTTGTGTCTCTATGTACCTCCCCTAATAGAGTGGATGATCTTGCTTGTGGGTAAATGAAAGGTGTTTATGTTGAATCCCACCTTTTGGCTAAATTGATAAGCATGCCAATGTAATAATAGTAGTAAAAGATGGACCATATACCTCACCTCAGTGTCCTCTAACAAGACCAAATTTGGATTCCTAAGATCAAGCAATCTCATACTACCCAACTATTGATTTTATAAATGATTATGAATCTTTGATTTGTCTTGTATGCATAAACATGATGAAAATGATAATGTTTATTCATAAATGATAAATAAAATCATTGAAAATAGTAATTTAATGCTAAAATTAAAAATTAAACTAGTGTCATTTTATCTTGTAGCTCAAATAAATCTACACCATACCACCTTTGGGTGCTCACACCACTCAATGCTAACATATACCCTAGGTTTGCATGTTGGAATTAAATCATGGTTGAATAATTTTTCTACTTCAATAATAAGTTAAATATGCATTAAATTTTTATTTATTTAAAATTGTGTGTGTGTGTGTGTGTGTGTGTGTGTGTGTGTGTGTGTGTGTGTGTGTGTGTGTGTGTGTGTGAGTGTGTGTGAGAGTGAAATGTAATTCAAAACGAAAACTTATCAGATTAAAAAAATTGATAATTTGTGTTCTAATAAAATATTATTGAGAATTTATATTCTAATAAGCTTTGCCTATTTTATTTGAAAAATAAATTTGTTCAAGATAGAACATCAAATATAATCTAAATCAAATGTCAACCACCAAGAAATTGTTACTGGATTCAAAAAATAATTGACTAAATATGCTCTAATATACTATTATTCAAAATTTGTATTGGATAAGCTTTGCTTATTTTACTAAAACAAAATTGATCTAATATTAAAGATAGAACATCAAATATAATCTAAATCAAATATCAACCACCAAGGAAAAGTTATCAGATTTAAAAAATAATTTAAATCAAGGGGGTCAACCTCTAGAAATATTTTAATTTTACTTTCAAATTAAGCCAAATTATGTTACTAAAAGGTAGATGCATAACATAAACAAATATAATATATTTGTTTCAATTTTGAGGGCTTCAATGTAGGTGCCATGATGAAGGTGGGTCAGCCCAAGTTTTAATACAATTGTTTTCAATCCTTAATACTAACATCAATGATAATAAATCCAACAAAAATCACTCAGGTTGATTATGGAGTAGGATAGGTTATATAGTTTAAATGTTTTCTTGGCCTTCTGTTGATTGTACTTAGCCACAACCTTGTTTGATATTTTGATTTTTCTATCAAATTTGACACAAAATTAGAGTAAAAAATGATTATTAGTGCTTTAATTGACATTACCATCTCACCTAAATAAAATCCACTTGGCAATATAGCATATCAATTACCTAGAAATCCAAACCTATAACATATGGCAATAAAGCCTCTAGACAGCTTGGCTTGGTTTGACCATAATAAAAATTGCATAGTCAATAATATAAACATGTTCACACTAATCATTAATAATTATTATATAACCAATAACAATAATTTAGGTTTAATACACACTTACTAGATAGTCATTACTTTTAACATAAAAAAAAGTGGAGATATGTCACTAGAATTAGTTTGTTGACTATATCTTGACAAGAACATATGTTTTTCAAGCTATTATTCATCAATTCTAGTGTTAAGAGTACAATCTAGTAAAACCAAATGTCATAGGCCTTCTCATTAGAAATTGCTAACACTTTTAATACAACTTTCAAAAAACTAAAATATAAAAGAATAGCTTGTAAAAAGATAAAAAAATAGGGAAAGTCATGTCCCATGAACACCAAGCAATAATTATTTATAATTTCTAGCAATATGGTTGAAATTTTGACTTAATCTAAGCTTGAAAATAGCTACAATTCTCATGGCTACTAAGGTTAGCACATAGGTGGCTTCTCAATAAAACTAAAAAAGTCACAATGAATGTAATTGCAAAATGACCCCTTAAGGATCCAAAAAAATCAATGGTATGATCACAATTAGCTTAAGGTAGTGGGGTATGGAACGATACTTATACATCCAATTCTTTGAAACTAATGTAACTTGAAGATGCTAGTACCTCTACCAGCCATAAATTTATGTAAGATGCCACAATAAAATATACCTAATCCACACAAAAAATTGTGGTGCTCCTCAATATGCCAACAATCCTAAATGAGCCTAAATAAATTCATCAAGATCAAGATGTTGATAATTAGTAACAACTGCTTATATGCACACTAACACATTGTTGAGCATAATGTCACTATGTAGAATCCCAACACATGTATATCTAGCATAATTAATACACCATGATTACAATTCTCTAGATCCTTCTATTGTTTGGTGTTTTGTGTCTTTGTGTACCTCCCATAATAGAGTGGATGATCTTGTTTGTGGGTAGATGAAAGGTGTTTATGCCGAATCTCACCTTTTGGGTGATTGATAAGCATGCAAGTATGATAATAGTGGCAAAAGATGGACCATATACCTCACATCAATGGCCTTTAACAAGACCAAATTTGGATTCATAAGATCAAACAATTTCATACTACCCATCTTTGATTTTGTAAATTCTTAAGGATCTCGATTTGTCTTGTTCATGATGAAAATGATAATTCTTACTCATAAATGATAAATAAAATAATTGAAAATAGTAAATTTAATGCTAAAATTAAAAAATTAGACTAGTGTCATTTTATCTTGTAGCTCAAATAGAACTGCACCATACCAACTTTGGGTGCTCACCCCACTCAATGCTAACATATACCCTAGGTTTGTATGTTGGATTTAAATTTAAACATTTTCTAGTTAAATATAATATCAAATAAAATCTAAGTCAAATGTCATTCACCAATGAAAACTTATTTAAACTTATCTATTTAAAAAAAGATTGGCAATTTATGTTCTAATATACTATTATTCTGAATTTGTATTCTGATAAGCATTACCTATTTTGTCAAAAATAAATAAAAATTGATCTAATATTATTAAAAATAGAACATCAAATATCACCTACCCAGGAAAACTTACCAGATTAAAAAATAATTGACAATTTGTGCTCCAATATACCATTACTCAGAATTGTATTTCCATAAGCTTTGCCTATTTTGTTAAAAAATAAAGAAAGATCCTTTCAAATCTACGTAATCAAAAACATATATTATGCTATTTAAAACGTTATCATGTCCCTCTTCATAGCTACGTTCACAGTCTTGATGATCAGCGTGACTATTGTTAATAGAAATTGAATGACTATGCAGAGGAACCAAGTCAACAATTCGTTCCATTCCATTCCTTTCGTTATATAAGCAAATGATTTATAAAACCAAATTGCAGAGTTTCCTCAAGAAAAGTTCCAGACAAACGAATTTACAGTGTGGGCTCTATAAGCATGTCAAGCAGCAGGAGGCACAAGCATGAGCTGGTTTCCCTTTCTGAGGGAGGGCGTTACAAGTGCAGTGGATGCAAAGAAAAAGGACGCAACGCCAGATTTACGTGCACAAAGTGCAAGAACGTTATGATTCATCAGCAGTGTGCCCAATTGCCTGACGTCTATGAAAATTCCATTCACGCTGAAGGTCAATTAAAATTTCGCCCAGAGACGTTTTTCACTCACAACTGCATCGCCTGCAGGAAAGAAATAGAAGGTTTCGTGTTCGAATCTCCTTCTCGTAATCTGAGGTTTCATCCTCTCTGTATCACGCTTCCTCTGAATTTCAACTTTGGTGGGCATATAAATCATGCTCTCCAACTTTTCAAAGCTGGGGAGGAAAAATACAGTTGCAACTTTTGCAATCAGAGCAATCGGGGTTGGAGGTATGCCTGTCAGCAGTGCCCTTATACCCTGGATTTGAGCTGTGCAAAGCTTGATTTGCAGGGGCTTCTGCACAGTCCTCTTAAGGACGAAGATGTTATTGAACACGGGGATGGAAATGACGGCGACTCCACGAAAATCGCGATTGAAGTTATCAAAATTGTTGCCGATCTTGCTGGGGGAGGTTCATCTTAATCACTGCTCTATCAATTCCAGAGCTACACCTGAATATCACACTAGTCATCAGAACTTTGTTATGTTTAGCATAGATATCTGTTTTTTTATGTATATATAATTGGGGTGTAATGAAGTTTAATGATATGTATCTCTCCCTCCATTTTGTGTGTTTGGGAGTTATACATAGGAGTATTTCTTTTGTATGTAAATTATGTTAAATTTTGTATGGATCAGATTTAAGATCTTTTATTTGTTGTTGGGGTTTTTTAATTGTTGAACTACTGGTCTTCTATCTTTGATTTATCAGAATAGACAGACCACTCAACACCACTCTGATTAGCATCTATAATAAATTCTTCACCGACATTATTAATCTGTAAAGTTATCGTGTATATTTCTATAAATTGAAGGCATAAGCAGATATCTATGTGTTGTTTTTCATTTCATGGTATCAGAATGTTTTAAAATTCGCTATGGATTTAAGTTGCCATTTGTGCATGTTATGATTGCAAACTGTTTAAATGATCACACATTAAGCTTTGGTTTCTAAATTTAAAAGTGTAACATTCAGAATTGACTGACATTTTCTAGACTTAATATGTTGCTTAGTGTGAGATTTAAATTTATAATTGAATTGTAATTTTGGTGATTTGACTACAAATTGTATAAAGTCAATTGTAGTTTATAGGCATTAATGCTATGTGAAATGCTGTGAGGTTGTGTGAGAAGGCTCTGTTGTTCCATCAACAGAGAAGGGTTTTTTTTTGGCACCAAACTTTCAAGTTGCAATACTATAGTGAATGAAAAGACATAGAGGAAGCATCAGTCCATCTTTGATTTATTAGAATAAGATAACTACTTTCGTCAGGACAGACATACCATTCAACGCCACTCTGATTAGCATCCATAATAAATTCTTCACCGACTGTTATACTATTAGTCTGTAAAGTTATCATGTATATTTCTATAAAATGAAGGCAAAAGCACATTCTCTGTGTTGTTTTTTATTTCATGGTATCAGAGTCTTTTAAAAGCTAAAGGTTATTGGATTTGAGTGTAATTTGCGTGACAGTTTAAATTACATAAATTAAGTTTTGATTTTTAGATTTTAAAATGTTAAATATTAAAAATTGACTGACATTCTTTAGACTTAATATATTGTTTAATACGTGTGATTTCAATTTATGATTGAATTGCAATTTTGATAAACGTTAATGCTATGTAATATGTGAGCTGTGAGGTTGTGTCAAAAAGGCTCTATTGTTGGTACAGCAACAGAGAAGGAACTTTTTTGGCACCAAACTTTCAAGTTGTAGTACTATAGTGAATGGAAAGACATAGAGGAATCATCATTCACAAGTGCCTGTGGACGAGCAAAGGAGTGAGAACAGGTGTTGATGTTTTAAAAGGAGGCGACCATCTCTTTTGTCTCTGTCCCTTTTTCACAATGAACAGTTTGGCTATACATTGCCTATTGCTCATGATATTTATTTTAATTGGTGGCGTGGAAGGAGATTGCATTGAGAAATAAAGAGGGAGATTACAATTCATGTGAATTCTTTTTGTTCCACATGACAGTCTGCTTTCTTTAAGGTCCATATATATTTTCTCCCTTCTTTGATGTGAAATGAGAAATATTCTTTAAGAGGGTCTCCGGGTAAAGTTTTATGAAGCCCAAGAGAGAGTTTTAAAATTAATGGGTTTGGTCTCTTATTGATTATTTGACAATATTTTTTATAAGGAATTTTATTTATCTTTGGTGTAGTTTTTAGTGTAAAGTGTTTGTATATATATATATAGGTTTGGTATCTTTTCATATGATAATTTTTCTTATAAGGAATTTCATTTATCTTTGATATAATTTTTAGTGTAAAGTGTATATTTATAAAGAAGTGGAAGGTGAAAAAATTGTCATATTATAATATTTGACAATTCTTGTTCAAGTGAAGAGATTGATTAAACATTCTTTTATTTACATAAATCATAATTTTTTCAAAATTTTTTGTTTGGTTGGTTCATAAGCAAGACCAACATCAAGACATGATAATGCAAAAAATTATTTTGTATATTGAGAAGGGCTTTATTTTCAGCCTTTGTGTTTGTGTGCTTGGGAGCTTTATTTTACTCATATTATGATTTCATCTAAAATACCTTATATTTTGGTTAGTGCACGTTAGATGGTTGTAACTATGCAAATTAGAAATGTGAGATATAATTAATTCTACCAACAAAAGGTTTATGAGAGTTAACAACATAAGACAAACTTATAGATGAAAGAAATCGTGAAAAATGAGATACAATAGATATAAATGCATGGACTAATATTCCATGACAAATTATTAGGCCTCATGTTCAAGATCTGAAAGCAACAAAGAAAATATGAGATAATACACAAACAATGAAAGAATCAACAAATAAAATTAGTGAACATTAAAAGGAAATTGACTAATTTGAAAATGAAGTGAGAAACTAGCATGAATGATCATAGTGCAAAATTAAAAAGTTTGAAAAATCAACATTCAATGGTGAAGGTTGACTATGAAGAATCCAAAATTGTAAATTTTTAAATTGGAAGTCTTCTAAATGAGTACCATAACTTCATACACATTAGAAAATTTGAGAAGTGTATGAGACTTTGTTAACTAAAGAGGACATGATTAAAATATTCACAAGTGACTCTAGTAAGATTTCTCAAACAGTTATGGATAGAGAAGAATCACAAGCAAAGTAAATCATGTAAAACTCAAAGATAGTATTAGGGAATGGTCACATAAATAGGTAATGGAATCAACCAAGGGATAGTCCACAGAGGCATAACTTTTTTAAGAAGGAAAAAAATGAATGGAGAAATCACATGTAGGAGGGCAGAAAGTTTTATCAAAGAAGAAAATCGTTCAAAATGAGGGTGATTATAATATATTAATAGCCTCCTTAACTACTCAAGAAAATTCAAATAACACTTAGTACATTGATTTAGAAGCTAGGCAACATATGAATTACAATAAAAAAATTCTTTAGTTCTTTAGAAATGGTGAAAGGTACAAAGATATTTGTTGGGATATAGCCCACATAAAATTGAAGGAATAGGTTTAATTTTAATGAAAGATATGATGATAAGGAGTTGGAAGTAGCAGATTTGAATTTTTATACTAAAATTTACAAAAATTCTTCTTTCAATAAGTTAAATCGAATGGTTATAATGTGAAGTTCTATTTAGATAAATTTCTTTTCAAGAGCAATAATGATGGATTCAAAATAGTGGTTATAGGGGTTGAGAGTGATGACATCTACAAATTTTTAGCATATACAAAATATTATAAGTGAGCTATTTGATTTGGTCACTTAAGTTATTAAAGTTTGGCTATGATTTCAAATATGAATATGGTTGATAGATTTCCTTATATAAGGATTGTAAAGCGGAAAATCACGAGCGAACCCTAAGTGTTCCCCCCACCACTCCAAGGAGAGAGAAAGGGGGTCACTAGGGTTGACGGTTTTCACTTAGGGGAGACTTTACATTCAAAAGAGGGGTTGAAACCCACAAGATCCAATCCAACACAATGCAAGATTGGATTTTAAATGAGTTTCAAGGGTTGTGACAGCAAGGCTACCCTCTTTTGTAAAGAATGTAGATAGAAGGATTGGGCTAGGAATGCATGTAAAGTAAGAAATATTCGCTTATAAACAGAGATAGGAATATAGGATGAAGCTGCGGACCTGGAATTAGCAGTAAAATGTCGAGACGGTGTTGTCCTGCAAATTTGAGCGAAAGTTGACGGGACGATGGCGCCCGGCATGCACACGGTCCTCCGAAAAATCTGCGAAATGAAGGGGGATCTGTTCGTCTCTGCACAAGGATTCCAGATCTTCAATTACAGCTGCGTACCTGCAACCTACACACAGAAAAGCGAGGACGATTGGGGGGTTAGGGATTAGGGGTTTGCCCTTAGGTCAAACCCCGGTTTTGGAATTAACCAAGAAATGAGAATGCTGTAAATGTAAATGTTTGTAATGTGAACAAGTACTGATACCTTGTTGTAAGAATGTTTGTATTCTTACATGCAAAGGTGTAAATGTTGTTGTATGTTGTATGTTGTAAGTGATCCCCTTTTCAATGGTTGAATCCTTGTCTTGAATGCAACACTTAGCCTTGAATGGAGACTTAGAATGATCAATTGCTTGAAGGAATGCTTGAATGCTTGAATGCTTGAATGTTTGAATGTTTGAGTATTGCTTCCGCCTTTTTTTCCATCTATCAAAATGGGAGAGGAAATGTAGTTTATATACTTGCCAATTAGGGTTGATAGACTGATTTTTCCGACCTTAGGCCGACCAGGAAACATTATTTTCCAATTTGCAAGCTAAAAGACCCGAAGCCCCATAAGAGACCGGGCCCAAAATAGGGCCAGGGACCAGGGCACTGGGCGCCATGGTCCTGAAGGACCAGGGCACTAGGCGCCATGGTCCTACCTCCAGGGACAGCAGGGTGCAAGGAGGATCAGGCCAGGGTGCTGAAAAATGTAGTTTTTGATGTCATGAACAAGTTTCGGGGTCTCCATTTAGGTTACGTGTTGCGTCGCCATCGTGAAGACCCAAATGCGGTCGAAATTGCAAGTGTCACAATTTTAGGATGCTACATATAGCCCCCACTTTAGCGGGAGTATAAGCGTACACTCATACTTCTGGTAAAGTACAAGGAAACAACATTGAAAGACTTTCACCATGTCAAGGAGGCAAGATATACCAAGCCCCCAGTGGACTAAGGATCTTACGACTTCGATTGACAAAGTAAAAGGGAAGATCACGAGGGAGAACCATGACTGTTAGTAGTAAGGTTCCCTCACTATGAGTCTTGCAAGAGAAATACCAAAAATTTTCAAGGCAAAGCTAAGTTCACCAAGAAATTTTCAAGTATCCTGAAGGGATAGACGGGGTGTATGCCCCCCTACGGTAAAGCGATCGCACACACCTCAACGGGGGTGATTGCTTTAAGGTAGTGATACACATAAGAAATGAGAAGGAAAAGGAGCACGTCATCACAAAGATTTAGCCCCTAAGTGTGAGATAAACCCAAGGATAATAGACACAAAACACAAAGCACGAGGTGACTTCGCTTTCCTCGGGGTCAGTATGCTGTATGATAATTCATGTATATCATATGTATGTATGCATAATTGTTCTTCATTCCCCAATCAAGGAAGGTCACCTAGAAGAAGGGAACACATGTGTCTTTTGAGTCAACATGAGAGAGACCAAAAGAGATCTCAATGCTTTACATCATCATCAAGTAGACAACATTAAGGACAACAAATAGAAGAATGAGAATAACACATAGAAGAAGTAACAAAAGAGAGGAGGAGAGAATCTGCTATGCTAATGAAACTAGTCTAGCACGTCATCTACCCCCCGATCTTGCTGATCAATGTTTCGGGAAGGCAGGAAACACACTCGAGGAGGAACATTCAACACAGCAGATGGAGCTATCACAAGATCCAAACAAGGGCTATGTTCATGTTCCAAGCCACGTTGTTCTTGTCTAGGAGCTAGGATAAGTACTTTAGAAAATTCGTTAGATAAATGGTTATCAACATCAACATATTCATATTCACTATCAGAAGCAAGAGAAGTAACATTTTCATTGTGAATAACATTTTCATCTATATCATCATCAAGATTTATAAAAATAGGATCTTTAACTCGCACAGGATCAAAAGCATCATGCATCTTATGTTTAGGAGATTTTGGAGAAAATGGAATAATGCTTGTTGAAGGTGTTTTTGGGGATTGCAAAGTTTGAGAAGCAACTGCCTGAGCTCTAAGACGACGCTTTCGTCGATGTTCACGCGCAGAATGATTTTGCCTAGTCTTAGTAGGAAGTGGAGAAGATTGAGGAGGAGGAATGTTCTCATCCCTATCACTTGGGTGTTTAGGTTGTGGTCTCTTAAGCTGGGTAATAGGAGAAGAGGAAGGTCTCTTCTCTCTATAAAAGGAAGGAGGAGGAACTACTCCATATAAAGGAGGAATATCTGGTTTAGGAAGGAGACCAAGTCCATCATGACGAGGAGGTATAGGCCTACTTTTAGAAAGTTTATTAGACATAGACATAGTCACATCCATAGGAATGGGTTGGGAATCTTCTTGAGGAAAGACATTAGTTTTATCTTTCAAAGGAAGAACTTCCTTCTCAAGAACGATAGGAATGTCAAGTTTGGGTGTTCTAGGTTCACTTAGAGATAGGATCTGTAGTCACATAAATCTGTCCACTTAATTAAATGAATACTTAGTATTTATTTGATTATTTAACCATCAATTAAAATTAATTCATCTTAACCCTATTCTCCTATTAATTAAATAAATTATTCAATTTATTTGATTTAATTCACTTAACCAAATTCATACCATTAATTAAATAAATAAATAATATTTATTTAATTAAATATTCTCTCACATTTAAATAAATTAATATTTATTTAAATCCCCCAAAATCCCACCTCTCACATTTAAATAAATTAACATTTATTTAAATCACCTTTATCCTCCACCCACTTGTATTTTCCTACAAAAGCAAGTTGCACAATTATTTTAAATAAATAATTTATTTAAATCACCTTTATCCTCCACCCACTTGTATTTTCCTACAAAAGCAAGTTGCACAACTATTTTAAATAAATTATTTATTTAAAATCCTATTTATCCTCACCCACTTGAAACCTTTAATGGTTTCCCTTAAAGTATTCAAACTTGATGGCTTTAAAGTCTTCAAACTTGATGGCTTCCCTTAAAGTCTTCAAACCTTTAATGGTTTTCCTTAAAGTCTTCAAGCCTTTAATGGTTTCCCTCAAAGTCTTCAAGCATTTTAATGCTTTATCTTCTTTTTCTCATTTAAATAAATTAATATTTATTTAAATATTTATCCAAATGCAACTTACACCATTTTATTGAAATAAATGATTTTATTTTAATTGAAAATACCAAAATTTCTCCCACTTGCATTTTCCTACAAAATCCACTTGTATGCCTAAACCCCTTCTAGATTCTTCTAAACCCTTCCTAATTAGCCTAATCCATCCCCTAAATATTGTCACATTCCTAAGCAAATTGGAGTCACTTCTCAAAGACTCCAAAGTCTTTGAAAAACAATTAATGCTTTGTGTGTTCAACAAATTAACCCTCAAAGTCTTTGATAACCATTGAAGGCTTTCAACCTTCAACCACTTAATCCCCAAAGTCTCCAATAACCATTAATGGTTACCTCAAACCCTCCCACATGGTTAAAACATTTGTTTTGACTCAACCTCTACCCAACCCAAAGGTCTCATCAGGCCATTAATGCTTTGACCATGATTATCTCTTAAACATTTGCACAAAGGTTTATCCTTGGATTAACTCTTAATCCAGTGGGTAATCTTAATTTGGACTTGACCCTTAGCCTCTAGATAACCATGAGGTCTTCTCAGGCCTTTAATGCCTCCAACCTCTTCTCTCAACCCAATCCTATGTTGACACTTGTCACCATTTTATTGGTGCCAATTGTGCACATGGATCTCCAACTTTCAAACTTGGCCCTTGATTAAACCATTCAATCTTAACCCTTCATTTCCCCATTTCTTCTATAAATAGAACCCTTCTCCTCAAGCAAAAGGAAGCATTTTTACAGTATTGTTGTTATACTGGCATTAGCATAGAGCTTTTTCATAACATCACTATCTACTCTTGCATAGTATTTGCTTATCATATTCAACCATCTTGAATCTGCATATGGCATCCATGGCTAGTGCTAAAAGATGAGAGCTACACTCATTTGGGACTTGGAGAGGAGAGGAACAAGGGAGGAGCAACTATGAGCATCTTGATTAGCTATTTTATTCTATGTTTATATGCTTTCTATTTCATGCTTAATATCTCTCTTGATATGCCTGTTTAGGATAATCTTTTGTTGCTAACACTAACGTTTGTTTCTTGTGCTCTTGTGTGTGTTGCCATCAAACAGATTTTCTAATCCTTTTTGCAGAGCATCAGGATCATATCCGTTTTCCACTTTTGATAAGATTTGAAAAGATGATCACTTCGTGGAGGAAGAGATTGGAATTGTTTAGGCCAGAAATAATCAATAGGAACGCTAGAAGTTCTTTCAGCTGGTTTAAAGAGACTATGATTGACAGTAACAACTTCACCATTATGGGGAAATTTCAAAAACTTGTGAATAGGAGAAACAATAGCTTTCATGGAAGATAGCCAAGGATAGCCTAGCTTCACATGAAATTGTTCGGATGAAGGAATAATAGCAAAGTTCACATCAAGGGATTTGTTATGGACTTCAATAGGTAATGTAATAGAACCAATTGCAGGAGAAGAAAATGCATCAAATAATTTCACAATCACATCTGTTTTGTCATAGATCACTTGATTCAATTGCAAAGTAAAAAGAAATTCTTCAGTAATAACATTAACCATGCACGAAGGATCAATAAGCACTCCACGGCAAGGTGTATTCTTGACTTTTGCAACTATGTATAAAGGACCATCAGGTGCCCTGATAGTTTCACTGGAATCAAATGTGATGGAAGGTTCTTTAGGGATTTTCTGCTGCTCTACAAAGTTAATCACATTCGGAGTCATAGACACAAGACCATCAGATGAGAAAGAGGAATCATTAGTCTCAATCACATTAGAGGTATGAGAAGGTAATGGATCAGTAAAAATCTTAAGATTTTGGTTAGGAGGAGCTACAGATGTGTTGCCTTTATCATTCACTCCTGAAATAGAGATAGTATTATCATCAATCAAATCTTGAATTTTACACTTTAAAGCAAAACATTTTTCAGTATCATGCCCAGGTTGACGATGAAATTGACAAAAAGATTTGTTATCAAAATAGGGTGAATTAATCTTTGTAGGATCAATTTTCTTTATAGGAGGGAGAGTAAGCACATTTTGATCCAATAACTTATTCATAATACTATGCAATGATTCATTCAAAGGAGTAAACTTTCTTTCTTTCTTGAAAAACTTAGAAATAGGAGGCACACCTGATGCTGCATTCACATTGTTGTTGATGATGTTTTCATTGAATTTAATGGACTCTCTGTTCGGTTTAAACTTCCCAAATGGTTGTTGACTACTATCACCCTTATCACTCGGAGCCATAGGATTTGCTTGTTCCATTTGACTCACAGTCAGTTGATAACTGTGAAGAGTTGCACACAACTGTTGGAAAGAAGTAAACTCAGAAAACAGAAGTTTGTCTCGAATATCTTTTTGTAAATTAGAAATAAATATTCTTTGAATATCATTATCAGGCACTGGAAAAGAGATTTGAGCATACAAATGCTTATATCTACCAATGAAATCAGTCACTTTTTCTTTAACACCTTGTTTACAATGCATTAAATCAATCAAAGTAACTTTAGGACTTATATTGTTTTGAAATTATTGAATAAAAGCATTTGCAAGTTGTTCGAAAGAAGTAATAGAATAAGAAGGCAACGAGCAATACCATTGTAGGGCTTTATCTCTTAATGTTCTAGTAAACAGTTTTGCAAGCAACCTTTGGTCATAAGCAAAATCGGTACATATTGTTTGAAAAGTCTTAACATGTGTTAGAGGATCACCTTTACCATTATAAAGCTCCAAATGCGGGATTTCAACATGCTTAGGAGGGATAGCTCGAACAATGTCAAGAGAAAGTGGGCTCACAACATCAAATGTGGGCACACTAAACTTAGATTGATTCATAGAGGCAATTTGTTGCTGTAAAGAAGAGACAGTTTGTGCAAGATTGTTAATAATCACTTCAGTCGAAGAGTTCATATTAGACGTGTTAGATTGTGATGGAGGTATTATGTTATTGAAAGAAGGTATTGATTGAGAGTAAGGTGGCAGGACACTATGATAGTTAGTCATAGGAGATGATTGGAAAGGAGGAACACTACAAGGAGGAATGGAATGGTTAAATGAATTGCCCCCTTGCGCCAGGTTCATTTGTGGAGATGTAATAGGAACACTCATTGAAGGAATGAATGAAGAAGTTGGATTGAATGAAGGAAGAGGGTTGATTGAAGAGGAAGGATTTCCCCCATGACTGGTGATCATAGGTGGAATGTTTTTTATTGAAGTAGCCATTATGTTTGATGTAAAAGTAGGTATACTAGCAATAGAAGTTGTCAAAGGAATAGAATGATTGACTTGAGTGGGAGGTTGTGTATAACCTAAAGTTTCAGCACAACTCTTCATAGGCATCACATTCGAATCCACAATGTGTGCAATACCACACAAAATATCAATTCCATTCTTATCACTTTGAACCATAAGTTTTAGACCCTCAATTAATGAAAGAGCTTGACTATCGGGATACTCTTGAGACATCCATTGCTGAAAATCATCAAATTGGTTATCCAATTTCGAAAGTTGTTCTACAGAAACCTCATGGAGAGCTTCTTCATCATTAAGAGGATTAGAGGAATTACCCGTGTCCTCGTTAAAAAGGCCATTCAAATTAGGTTCCATCTCCTCAGTAATTAAACCTTGGAAAGACTTAATTCTAAGGCTTCGTCTAACGGGAATAGTGTAAGTAGAGCTTGTTGTTGTAAAACTCATGCACTAGAGAGGGAGAGAAGATTTTGAATTTAGAGGAAGCAAATTTCAATAAAATCAGCCAATCTCCTAGATTTAAGCTGTTAAATACAATCAGGACAATCTCCAGAAATTTCGAAAAAAATGTCAGGGACCGTGGCGCTTAGAGTGCACACGGTCCTCGCAACTTTTTTCGAAATTTGCAGGGATGAAAGTTATGATGATTTTAAAGCTAATCTGAAAAAATTGAGTGATTTTACGATCTGTAGATAGGCCAAATTAAAGTTGCAATCTCAAAATTGAACCCTACCCAGATTGTTGAAAAATGCAAAATTTGAATTTTGAAAAAGAGAGGGAAACTGAAATTTTGAATTTTATGATTTTAGAGGGAATACCAAAAGCAATGCAAGTTTTGAATTTTAAAAGTTGACTCAATTTCACGCAAAATTCAATTTTGAAAGTGGAAATCAAAGTTGTTGCAATTAAACACTTAATTTCAAAAGTCACAAATTGCAAGAATTTGAATAAAGCACTGAAATTTCGAATGAACGCCAACACACTTTTCAGATTTAGGACAGTAAGAACACAATTTTGCCACAAAATTTCAATTTCAACAATTTTTGAATGATTAGGAGCCTTAATCCAAGCAATCACTAGACCAACTTTGACTTTAATTTTGAAAGTGTTGTAATTGATAAAATCAGCCAAAATTCTAGATTTTAGCAGAAAAATACAGTAAGATCTAACTCCCGAAATTTCAGAAAAAATGTCGGGGACGATGGCGCTCGGGGTGCACACGGTCCTCGCAACTTTTTTCCAAATTTCAGAGATGAAAGATATTATGATTTTGTTGCGGAATCCAAAGTTACAGCTGATTTGGAGATGTTTTGATAAGTGAAATTATCAGTCAAAGGTTGAATCAAGAAGGTTTTAAAAATTAGGGTTTTGACACTTAACCACTTAATTTTCAGAATTAAAGCACAAATATGAATTGATAATTTGCAATAGAAGGGTAGATCTGAAACAAGCATTAACAATTAAACATTCCACAAGCTCAATTACTAAAAAGAAAATTTAGGGTTTTTATGCAATTAACTTCTAAAATTTGTAAAAGATCAGACATGGAAATGTAATCAAGGCATCTAATTTTCAGATCTAACCATGAATAATCAGAAAGGATGTTCACGTCGGGTTCACCAAAATGTAAAGCGGAAAATCGCGAGCGAACCCTAAGTGTTCCCCCCACCACTCCAAGGAGAGAGAAAGGGGGTCACTAGGGTTGACGATTTTCACTTAGGGGAGACTTTACATTCAAAAGAGGGGTTGAAACCCACAAGATCCAATCCCACACAATGCAAGATTGGATTCTAAATGAGTTTCAAGGGTTGTGACAACAAGGCTACCCTCTTTTGTAAAGAATGTAGATAGAAGGATTGGGCTAGGAATGCATGTAAAGTAAGAAAGATTCGCTTATAAATAGAGATAGGAATATAGGATGAAGCTGCGAACCTGGAATTAGCAGTAAAATGTCGAGACGACGCTGTCCTGCAAATTTGAGCGAAAGTTGACGGGACGATGGCGCCCGGCGTGCACACGGTCCTCTGAAAAATCCGCGAAACGAAGGGGGATCTGTTCGTCTCTGCACAAGGATTCCAGATCTTCAATTACAGCCGCGTACCTGCAACCTACACACAGAAAAGCGAGGATGATTGGGGGGTTAGGGATTAGGGGTTTTCCCTTAGGTCAAACCCTGGTTTTGGAATTAACCAAGAAATGAGAATGCTGTAAATGTAAATGTTTGTAATGTAAACAAGTACTGATACCTTGTTGTAAGAATGTTTGTATTCTTACATGCGAAGGTGTAAATGTTGTTGTATGTTGTATGTTGTAAGTGATCTCCTCTTCAATGGTTGAATCCTTGTCTTGAATGCAACACTTAGCCTTGAATGGAGACTTAGAATGATCAATTGCTTGAAGGAATGCTTGAATGCTTGAATGCTTGAATGCTTGAATGTTTGAATGTTTGAGTATCGCTTCCGCCTTTTTTTCCATCTATCAAAATGGGAGAGGAAATGTAGTTTATATACTTGCCAATTAGGGTTGATAGACTGATTTTTCCGACCTTAGGCCGACCAGGAAACATTATTTTCCAATTTGCAAGCTAAAAGACCCGAAGCCCCATAAGAGACCGGGCCCAAAATAGGGCCAGGGACCAGGGCGCTGGGCGCCATGGTCCTAAAGGACCAGGGCACTAGGCGCCATGGTCCCACCTCCAGGGACAGCAGGGTGCAAGGAGGATCAGGCCAGGGTGCTGAAAAATGCAATTTTTGATGTCATGAACAAGTTTCGGGGTCTCCATTCAGGTTCAGTGTTGCGTCGCCATCGTGAAGACCCAAATGCGGTCGAAATTGCAAGTGTGACAATTTTAGGATGCTACAAGGATAAACACAAATGTGCATGCTACATGCATGGCTAGAAAAAAAAATAGAGACAAGTTTGAAAAGAATACACATTTTTAAAAAATAATGTGTATGATGTCACATAACTTTTTTTCTACAAAGGATAAAATTCTAATTTTTTTTAATTTAGTTTTGTAACACCAATATCCAACGCTTTCATTTGGTTTCATAATGTTTTGTTGAATTTCTTTTTATTAAGCTTTAAAATCGAACTAATCATAATTTAGACATAGGTGTACGATATCATGCATAATTGGTTTTGTATGTATCAAAATTTATTTATTTTATGTTTGAACAAGGGCATCAATCCTTAATGTGTAGATATTTTTCAAAACTATTTTTTAGTAATTTACTTATTTTCCACATGTGTAGAATATAGAACTTAATGTTTCGTGAAAACCCGTGTTCAATAAAACTAAAAAATAAATTCATAATAAAACCAAAATATATTAAAATTATGTTTGTTAGAAAGCTCATTTCAAGGAGTATAATTCTTCAACATGGTTTGTCAGGTTGGTTCCATTGGACCTTCAGCCCAGGCTTCAGAAGCCGAAAATCTGAAAAAAGTTGTAGGGGGTCGAGAGTGATATTTTAGGGCTCACTCAAAGGTAACTTTATTCAAAGGTGCCTTCAAGAAAATAACCTAAGTTGGCACGAAAAAAAATGAATAACGACTACCTTCGAACAAATGGGGCCAAATAAAAAACAAATTATTAAAAAAAAATGATGTTTGACCTTCATTTGAAGGCCTAGTCGACCATTTTTAAAAATTTCCTAATGCATATAGATAGGGAGTTGTTTTAAAAAAAAATTAAAATCAATATAGCAAGATATATTTGCATTTTTCTTTTACAAGGCAGACTTTTGAGGAGAAAATTTTTGAGGGACGAATTGTCAAGTTATATATTACAAAGAAGGAGATAAGAAAAAAGGACAAGACAAAATACTACTATATGAAAGCATTCAACATAAAATTTGCAAAAATTACATGAAGTTAGGACAAAAAGATATTATAGACAAAAACAAGGTATGCATCTTTTCATTTTTATTTAGTATTGATCCAAAAATATAAGTTTTAGTAGACAAAAATTGTCATTTAATCTAGGTTGATTTATGATTAAATATATAAGCATTAATTGCATGTCAAGGGTGTGTGCCTAATAAAAAACTCTTGAATAAATATTTGCTATGGGATATTACCAAGTGCTTTATCACTAGTCCTAAATCATATATAAATACTCTATTCAATTGCCAAATTCATACTTTAGCGAAATAATTTAATCACATATTATCTTGAGTGCTTGGTCATCGAAGCTCCCTAGACTTGCATCATGCCCATAATCTCTAAACCTAGAGATCATTTTTAATATATTCATTTCTCAATTTAATAAAATCTCTTTTAGATTAAGTAATTCCTTATTTTGGGCTATAATCCCCACCTCTCTACCTAACTCTCACTACCTACCTATAAAGTCTCAAATTTTCATAACTAAACAAATTTAGAAATTCCTCACAATTTCCATAATTAAATGAAATTCCATATTACATCATAGTTCATGATACAAAATTTTCTCTATTTGAGGTTCAATACAAATGTGAGATCTTATAGATTGATTACATTTGTCAAGTGACCACAAGGTCAAAATTACTTGGAATGATAATTATAATGATACTATAACTCTATCTTGAGTTGAAGCGAACTCCTCTCCAGATCTGCTCTTGTGAAACAAACATGTGGCTCAAGAGCTTTTTCCTCCTAGCCACAAAGCGTCTATTTCTCGGTGCTCAAAGAGATCCCGACCCTTGCACGGGGCTCCTAGCAAACTGGAAGCAATAGGTGGGATGGAATCTTAGTGCAACATGAAAATATCTAGCATATCACATGAGATCATTCAATTCCATCTTCCATGATATGGTAGGGAGTAAGAAAGAAATCAACTAGTATCAAATTTATTTAAAAATACTTTGGCCAAAGATTTATGTCGACTACTAGTAGGTAAATCAAGTTTTGAGATTTACCCTTCCCTATTACCCCATATTTGACACTTGTCCATAAAATTTGCATAATAGAAAAAAATAATCACTATCTGATTGGAATAACTTGTTTGTCCAAAAGTTCACATAAAGACTTCCCTTTTTTTATACATATTCCATTGAAATTATAAATAAAGATTTACTGTTAAATTTATTTATTTATGCCTATAATCAATAATTCCCCAATTTTTTCTTAAACATTCAGTAATACATTACTTACAGATGTACTATTTATAGAAAAACACACAAAATCTCACAATGAGTGTATCTTATGTCAAAAATTCTTTTCTACACAACGGATCACAAAAAAATAGTTACTAAAAACCATTTTGCATGATATCAAAGGGGAGGGTTTCTCATAAATAAGGCAGTTAGCCATATGCAATGGTTGTCATAAAATATTCATATATCTAGCAAACAAAAGAAAAATAAAATGAAAAAAAATGATAAAACAAACTACCAAAATTAAATGTTGCGGAATTGAAATAAAATGTCTGTCACGGTGCACAGATAACAAATAGCATATTACGTGCCCACATTCTCCTATAGCCCTTTATTGGGCGTTTCCGCCTATGGTGTGGATGTTTCATGCCCACATTCTCCCGTAGCCCTTTCGGGGGAAGTTGTTGGTGTTGACTCTCTAGTTTCTGGTGATGCATCTCAGCGGGCTACTCTTGATGTTGCTGCCCAAACCTTCTTTTTCTAGTAGACGTAGGTTTGCTCATGTGGCCAAACCTGCTGCCCTGCCCTCCAAGAGGGTTCGTCCTCTTCCATGTGCCAAATCCTCCCATGTGGTGGCTTGTGGATGGGATGTGTTGGACAACATTGGGTTCTACCAACGCTATGCTTTAGTATGCAGATTCTTTGGGCTTTGGCCTTCACTACTATACCTCCATCGCTAGGTGAGTGACTCTTGGAGACCCTTGGTGGCTCACAATATTGATCTTTTTCCTTGTGTTAAGGGCTTTTTCGTTGCTTCTTTTACATTTCGGCTGATCGGGATTTGATTTTGAGAAAATTATGGGCTTGGGGAGTGCACTCCCTCTCTGTTAAGTATTGGACAACCTCTTTTAACCCTCTCATTGAACCGCTTAATGTGTGTCCAGTTTAGGTCCACCTCACAAATCTCCCTCTTCATTTTTGGGATCACTCGTACTATGAGGCTATCAGTAACTCTATTGGTCGATTCTTGAAGGTCGATGATGCTATGTCTTCAATGGACCACAATACCTTTGCTCGCATCCTCATGGACATTGACATCTCTTTGTCTCTCCCGGGAAACATGGTTCTTATGGTGGGGGATAGGCCTTGGTCATAGTTGTTGGATTTTGAGAGCCTCCCCTTTTGCCGTCTTAAATGCTTCTCTACGGGTCACCTTGCTTCAGACTGCTATGTTTCATGCCACAAAGGTTTTGCCACTTGGTGGAAGGACGCTACCACTAACCACTTGACCATCCATGTTGTTGATCCTAGTTCAGATGGCTCCTCTTAGAAGGATGAGGTGCCCCTTACTGCTATTGATGCTATTGCTGATTTCATGGTTTTGGCTCCTTTGGTGGACTCATCTTCTGCCCCTATGGTTTCTACCTTGATCACTCTAGCTTCGTTGCCACGATCTACTCTTGTCGATTTTGCTTATGGTTCTATTTCGCCACAGCCTGGTGTTGCTTTGTAGCAACCCCTTGTTGTTATGTTGTAGCACTCTGTTGACACTTCTAATTGTAACCCTGCAGGGTTCCTCCCGATTGATCTCTCTTTTGATGGTCCTAGTGACAACATCACCCGAATTGTGGTTTCTCATAGGTGGAAAGGGAAGTCTTCTCCCCTCCCCCAAACCTCCCCTTGTTTGGATTTGGGTGTCTTTCCCATTCCTTGATTGGGGTTTTAGGTGTTTTCCGATTTGACAGGGTTCTCTTTGCCCTGTTCAACTGTGTTTTGTTCCTTATTGCCTTCGGGCAATTGTTTTTTGGCCAACATCATGATTTTTGATGTTGATTGTATGTGGTTGATAGTTTTTAACTATGTTAAGGGTCAGGGCCCTAGTTAACATTGTTTTACTAATAAAAAACAAATAGTATATTCGTAATAAAAAATTTCTGATATGTTTTCTTTTAATTGGAAACAATATTAGATATGTTTGCAAAGACTTATTACCAAGGATTTACTACCTATTCACTAACTTTGTTATTTATCTATTCCTGCTTCACACTAAATATAGAAAAATAATTTGAATCAATTTTCTACATAACCATATATTGTTTTTATTTGCACACAACTTTGGCTATAGTTACTATTTATTCTTCTATTTCATACACTAAAAAAATAAATTCATTCTTAAATCTTGATTTTTGTAAGAGAAAGGAAAGCGATTTGAGTCAATATAATAGTCATAGCATGGTTAAAGCAAGGCACACATTTATGACTATTCTCTTCAGTTTCTAATTTTTCTGATTTGAGTTTTAATACCGCTGCAAACAGAGAGTTTTGTACATAAATATTTCAATTAAAAAACAACACACAGCTATGACAAAATTTACAGTCACTTCTAAGTGTATGACCATTCCATATAAACAAAACTACCATAATAAATTATTTTAAAATTTGTATAGATATATATAATTCATATTTTGTTCAAACAAAAGGCAAAAATAGAATTATATGATTTAGGAAAAATAAGCCAAACTCTTTGTCTGTGAGTTTTCAATCTGTACTAAAAAACTAGAGAAGTTGTGCACTCTACTCTTTCCAAGCTCCCTGAATGTTGTTTCAATTTTTATTTTTTTAATAATCCCAACTCCTCTAATCTTGTTTGAATCTTCCTAAAGGCATATCTTCCTTTTTTTTAAGAGAAGAAAATAAAAGTAAATCTCTAATTTTTTCCTTCTCCTCTCTCCTGAGGAAGCTCTCCCCTTTTAAGGTTTTATCAGCTTTCTCTTTAATTACTATGCAAAGTGGTGATGTTTTCCAAAATTTCCTCCCTAATTTGGGCAATTTGGAAACACTTGGCTGGCAAGTTTAGCCTGATGTGACTCCTTTACCCTTTTTAACTCCAACTTACCTTTAATAGGTCAAGTAAAATTTTAAGTCTCCATTATCTTCATTTCATGCACATATGTAAATAATAAAACTTGACATCAACTATAATCTTGTTAAATAGTGATGGTTTCAAACAATTTATAACTCCACTTTGTAAGTAAAGACAGTACAATGCAACCATTAAAAAATAGTCTTTAATACCTTCAAACAAATAATTTAACTAATTAAAAGATTTTATAAAATTAGCGTATGCATCTCAATGAGGTGCAATGGTTATGCCAATAGAAAGATATAGTATGACAATATTTTGAAGGGGAGGGGTAAAAACTACAAGAAATGTCATAGGTATGTTATGATAAATGGTTCGACAACATTATTTTAGCAAACAACAAAGGGCAATTGAGTTTAAAGGTAGGTGGTTATTAAGGACATTAATTTCTATATTCAACATGTAAGTGTGATATTTTTTTTATTCATCTAGCTAAATACATTTTATCTTCTTGAACAACAAACGATTATTAAATACAAATAAATTGTGTGATAAGTTGGGGAAAATATTTAGGGTTAAAGATCAAACTACCCTTATAAAAAACCCAAAGTAGCTTTAGTGTGCTTCTTTTAAATGGTATTGGTTATTTTATATGGAATGACAGTGTATGTATAATACATTTATTGATGCTTCATGTCAATTTTTTTTGTCATATATGTCATTTGTCTTTTAGACCCAAAGGACAAAAGCAATATGTTGCCTTCATATGGTTGAGTGAACTGTAGTTGATGTCGTCGATTGATATGTATGCTTGGATTTTGATATTGCCTCCTTGTAGCTCATTTTGCAATGGACCAGAATAGATACCTACAAAAGAGGAGTTTGTAACAATGGTATTAATGTTCAAAGAATAGTTGGAAGAGATGTGGGGGAGAAAGGAGTATTAGTATAAGACAAAAAAAGTGCTTGATAATGTATGAGCATAATTACATTAAGAGTTTGATTGTTGTGGGTTGAGGTTGTCTCCTTATAGTTGATTTTGGCAATTACGTAGACTACATTCCTACAAAAGGGGAATTTGTAATAGTGGAGTTGATATACCATAAATAACTATGAGAAATCTAAGGGATAAATAGCCAAGAGTTGCATAACTTGATTTCTCAAACAGAGAGTTGGTGTAGCCGAGCTTCCTCTTTCTTCCTTATAATTGTATATGCATTATTTTGCATTTTGGAGTTGTGTATGGTGAAAATAATAATGGAAACAACAATATTGAAAGACTAAATGAGTTCAACCACAAAACCCTAGCCTAACAACAACAAAGATCCACCATAACATATGAAGATTACCTAAGACAACAATCAACAAAATTAGAAAGATTATATCATCACTTGTCCACTAGGGTTTGAATCTCCATTATTCCTATCGCCATTGATCTTTCTTGATATATTTGCTCTCAAATTTTATGTGTGCACAAGAGCTCAACAAAGAATGGAAATACGGTTGATAGCTTGATCACAAAAGGCTTGATTGCATAAGATTGATTAGAATGCTAGAATGCTTAGGAAGATTGATAATGAAAGAAACATCCTCTTATATAGAAGACATTGTAAGAAATTGAGGGATAAGATTAAGAGGTGTAAAAGATAGATGGTTGGCTAGGATTAAAGGGTAGGTAGAGGAAATAAGAAAATAATGAGAGGGTAGGTAGTGTAGGAATTTAAGAGATAAATGACATGTGCCATGGGTAGAAAAGGCTAAAAGATAATTTAAATAAATAAAAGTATTTATTTAAATGAGGAAAGACTTAGAAGAAGATAAATGAATTAATTAAATAAATAAAGATTTATTTAATTAATAGAAGAATTAGGCTTAAAATAATTAAATAAATACAAATATTTATTTAATTAGACAGGACAATTTTAAGTGTCTACAGGAGTACCTATCAAAAGAGAATGTTGGTTAAATGCGTAGGTCATTTAATGACTTGACTCTTGTAGCGTCGTAAATTGTACGCACTCGCTAGGGTGGTACAATTTCACACCTAGTTTAGCACCCGCCTCAGTGCATTTTGCATTTTGCATTGCATTTCTCCTTTAGCACTTAATTAATCAAATTAATTAGGTCTAAGGTCCTATTTCATCATTCTCTACATCATAAAGTTGGGCCCTTTCACTAAAGCGCGCCCTTCGCATTTTATTCCTCCAATACACCACTTAATCAAAAACCCTAATTAAGTCCTATTTCAAACTTGGGGGCTTGGCTTCGGGGTCAAAACATCTCGAAATCACCTGTAACTTCGGGATTCTCTCTAAAATCATCATATCCGATGGCCCTGAAAATTTGGTCAAAAGTTGTCGGGACCGTGGCGCCCGGAGTGCACATGGTCCCGAACATTTTTCCCGAAATTTTAGGAGCTCGATCCAATCATAAAATAAAGCTTAACCCCAAGAAATTGGCGGGATATTCAATCTCTAGGTTGGCCAAAATACGAATTTACGATCTAGGGTTTCCTACATAAGAGCTCTCTTTCTTCATTTGAAAGGATCCGATTTTGGTTTTCAGGAACTTCATATGCAGCGAAAGAGCAGATCTTTGAAGACTTCAACAACATTCAACATCCTTCTATCAAGCATCTATCAAATTCATTCATCCACTTAGGGCTTGGAAGACATTGAAGAACAATAGGAGATTACCGACTGAAGATTGGCTTGTACTCCTCCCTTGAGGGTTGGGTATGATTTCATATTGTTTTCATGTCTTTGCATGAGCTTCAATACGTCATTTATTCATGCTTTAGATCACATTGCATCTTGATTTAGGGCATTTACATTATCATTTACAAGCAATTAGGGTTTACTTTCTAGGTTGCTCTAGTTTGCTTTCTTGCATTTTAGGACCTTGCACACACACTAGGTCTGCACACACAATACATTTTACAAAACAACTTGGCTATTCGTGGAGGTGGAAATCACCGAAGCGGGGGTTTGACTAATGCAAAACCCTATATAGCCGCCCATCCCCCTTTTTAGGATATCATTGCAGGTTTCGGGATTCGGACGACGCCGCGGGATACAGATCCGGAGAGAGAAGGTTGAGATAGCACTCTATGTCAAGTTGCAGAGCAGAAGACTGGGACAGGGGCGCTGGGCGCCTTGGTCCCTGGGACAGAGGCGCTGGGCGCCCTGGTCCTCCGGACAGACAGCTTACTGACAGCTTCCCGACAGTGTTTCAGAGTGCAGAACAGTGGTTTCCGGTGCAGTTTTCAGGACAGTGGCGCCCACGCTCCCATCCCGAACATTTTCAGTCCGATTTTGACTCCGGGTACACATCTGCATTCTTATTTCATCCTTGTATTTACAGCTGTTCATTGTTTAATCTCAATTCTGCAATCTTGTTATTAGTTCATACTTGCATTTTGGGATTAGGGTTTGAACTTGTGTCATTTTAGCTTTCATTTTCAACAAGGGAATAGAAATCCTAATAGATATCCCATGGCTCTCTCTTTCACCAAAAGAAGTAGCCAATTGTGCGATATCTCTAGGCTCTTTCATATTCCATAATGTGTGTCAAAAGGTAGGATTAGGGCATGTTAACCTAGTCTCGCTTTTTCCCCTACACATTTTGGTGAACCCGACGTGAATCTATCATTGCTTCCTTTTGCATTGCATTTGTTAGATCTAGATCTAGATTTAGTGTATTTTCATTTCATTTTCATTAAAAAAGAAAAAAAGAAAAAAAAAAAAGTGTGTTTCTTTGCATTGTGTGTTTAAATTTTATGCAATCTTTTCAAAATGTCAGATTTTTATTTGCAAAATGTTCATGCCTTTGATGATTATTATGAGTATAGCCAAGATGAATTAGATGAAGCTTTAGATGAGTTTTTAAACCCTAAGGATGCTAAACCTTCATTTTACCAAAAACTCATAAACCTTGTTACTATGCCATTTAGGTGTGATGAGAAAGATAAGTCGAATGATTCCTCTCAAGGATACATTCCTATCCACTCTTCCCTTGAATCTAGTAACATGGTTGTTTTCAACAATCCCCTCTATGAGGAGATGTCCCCTTTTGAATCAAAAGACAAACCTTTTAACCGATATGATCATGCTTTGTTGGATGATGCTCTTGATGACTTTGTGGCTTTGTCGAAATCTTTAAACAAGAACAAGACCTCTAAATTGGTTAACATGATAAATTTGAATGAATATAACAAGCCTCTCTTTGAAGTCCAAGGTGCTTATCCTTCTCCCACCTTTCAAATTCCTAAATCACCTCTCCTTACTGTCCAAGGAAGGTATGATCATGATTCCTTTTGTACCCCGAATAAACCAATCATCACCGTACAAGGAAGAAAACCTATAAGTCCTTACAATTATGCTAAGCAAATAACTAGAGAGAGTTATCATGTGGTTGCCCATACTTATCACACCAGAAATAATAGGCAACCTAATCCTCCTCCTGTTATTCCAGTCTCTCTTCCTAATCCTCAACCAATTCTTCCTCAAGCTCCCCGTATTTTGCAAGTTATGGGTAAGGAATATGATCTCATAGAACAACTTAAAGCTACCCCTGCTAAGATATCCCTTTGGGATTTGATTCAAACTTCTTCCGCTCATCATGGAATGTTACAAGATGCCTTAAAAGATTTGAATGTTCCTCCACCGAATATGTCTAGTAATATAGCATCTTTTGTTAACTCTGTGATGAATCCTAAAGCTCAAATTGTGTTTACCCAAGATGAGTTGCCTACTAGTGAAATTCAACAACAATATGATCCCTTGATGATTGTGGTTGTCATGAAAGACACTGCTATAAGACGAACACTAGTAGATAATGGCTCTGGCCTTAATGTGTGTAGCATTAATTTATTACATAAGATGAATGTGGATACATCTCTTATTGAGCCTGACTCTCGTCCCATTCGTGGCTTTGACAATGTGGCTAAGACTTCATTAGGTATCATCACCTTACCTCTCACAGTGGGACCTGTTACTTTGCCTACTCCTATCCATGTTATGCAGGGAAATTTAACATATAACTTGTTATTAGGGAGGCCTTGGATTCACAGCATGCAAGCTGTCCCCTCTACATTGCATAGACAAGTTAAATTCGTTTATAACAATAAGACATATACTTTGATAGGTGATACTAATTTTCAAGCTTGTCTACAAACATCTAGTTCCAAGCCATCCTCGTCTAGTGATGACTCTTTAAACAAGAAACCTATCGATGAGTCTTCGCTCTCCGATGATCAAAATCCTTTGGATGAGTCTGGAACTCCTGAAGAAGATCCTTCTCGACTTGAAATTACACATAAAAAGGATTTTGATCCTGAGAAGGTTCTCGCAGAGGATGATTGGGGATCTCTTGATTTTAACCCTACCTTTGTAGGTGAATATAAGGTTCCTTCTAGAGAAATTAAAGTTGAAAAGAAGGAAGAAGTTGAAAATCACAAAGTTGAAAAGAAAGAAGAAACTAAAAATCAATCAACCTTACCTGAATCTATGAGTAATAATTTTGTGGCCGCTTCTCAAACTTCTTCTCCTCACATCTATAATTATGAAGAGTTTGATTCTTTGTCTTATGAAAAACCACCTTCTCTTCCGGAAATGGCTGATCGTTATGGTCGTGGTTTTTGCATTTTTGCTAAGCATGGGTATCATGGAAAAGGTTGTGGTGCTAATGAACAAGGGATAAGAGTTCCTCTAGAGACTAATTTTCAACATTATGCCTTTGGACTTGGCTATAATCCCTGCAGACGTACTAAAGCTTCTAAAAGACCATGCATTAGTGTTAATGCTATCTCTACATCTTTATCAATACAACACCCTGAGTATATTGATGAAGATTCTTCAGGTGATTGTGCTCTGGATATCTTCCCTACTGACGATGCTTTAGCTGAGTTCTTGGGAGCCTATGACACTCTTCCTCGTTATCATCACAATAGGGGACTCCCTTATTGTTTGAACACTGAAGCCTATTTTGGAAAAGAGATTGATAACGATAAGATTGTGAAAGAATTCCCTCAGTTAAAGGATACTCCTCAAGAAAGTAATCTTCTCATAAGTGATACCCTTGATGTTAAGATGGATCCTTGCAACAAAGAGAAAGTTATTAAAATTGGAAAGTGTTTGGATGAAGAGGAACAGAAACAATATGAAGAACTATTGCATGAATTCCCTGAGATCTTTGCTTGGACATATTCTGACATGCCTGGTATAGATCCTAAGATTGTTACTCATAATATTGTCTTAGTTCCTGATGCTAAGCCTGTGAAACAAAAGATTCGAAAAATGAATCCTAAGGTGGCTCTGCTTGTTAAAGCTGAGATTGAAAAATTATTAGAGGCTGGATTTATCCGCCCTATTGACTATTCCCCATGGATTTCAAATATTGTCGCTGTGGCTAAACCAGATAACAAAATAAGAATGTGTACTGATTTTTGGGATCTAAATAAGGCTTCTTTAAAAGATGATTTCCCTCTTCCAAACATTGACATGATAGTTGATTCTACGGTAGGACATGCCTTGCTGTCCTTCATGGATGGTTTTTCAGGTTACAATCAAATTTTCATAAACCCTCAAGATCAATTCAAAACAGCTTTCACCACTCCTTGGGGTACGTTTTGTTGGATAATGATGCCTTTTGGACTTAAAAACGCCGGTGCAACTTATCAACAAGCGATGACCCTTATCTTTCATGATTATATGCACAAGATTTTAGAGGATTATGTTGATGATATTTTGGCTAAATCCTTTCTTCGCATGGATCATGTTAAAATCCTCCATCAAATCTTTGAAAGAATTCATAAATATCACATGCGCTTGAATCCCCGAAAATGTGTTTTTGGTGTGGATAGTGGAAAACTGTCAGGATTCATAGTTTCGCATCGTGGGATTGAGGTGGACACTAAAAAAATAGATGCTATTGTTAACATGCCACCTCCTCGAAATGTCTCTCAACTTAAAAGCTTACAAGGAAAGATTCAAGCTATTCGTAGGTTCGTGTCTCAACTTGCGGATCGTACCTTTCCCTTTACCCAACTTCTTAAAAAGGATATCACTTTTCAATGGAATGAAGATTGTCAGCAAGCATTTGAAAATTTAAAAGTGTATTTGGCTAGTCCTCCTATTCTTCAACCTGCCGAACCGTCTAAACCCTTCCTGCTGTATACAGCTGCTTCTTCTCATGCTCTCGCAGCATTATTAGCACAACATGATAAAGATGGTAAGGAATGTCTGGTTTATTACATAAGTCGTACCTTACTCGATTATGAGACCCGATATTCTGCGATAGAAAGACAATGCTTGGCCGTGGTGTTTGCGACTCAGAAATTGAGACATTATCTTTTAAATTCAGAAGTCCATGTCATGGTAAAGTTTGATCCTTTGAAGCATCTTTTCTCTAAAACTGATTTATCAGGACGTCTAGCTAAGTGGGTTATGATGTTAACTGAATTTGACCTTAAATTTGTTTCACAAAGAGCAATTAAAGGACAAGCGTTGACCGATCACTTAGTTGAGGCCCCTTTGCCTTTCTCCTTCCCTAACCCTGAGTCCTTTCCTGATGACTTCATTCTTTTTATAGAGAAAGATGAAACTTGGGAGTTATACTTTGATGGCTCTAAGTGTCATACGGGATCGGGGGTAGGTGTTGTTTTGGTTTCTCCTACAAAGAAACCTATTCCCTTATCATATCGTCTAAATTTCCTGTGTACCAATAACATTGCTGAGTATGAGGCTCTTATAGCGGGAATAAAAGCAGCCTTAGCTCTGAATATAAAACACATACATATCTATGGAGATTCGCAATTGATTATAAGACAAGTAACAGGAATGTATCAAGCAAAACAAGACAAATTATCACAATATAAAGACCTTGCTATCTCTTTATTACAAAATTTTGATTCTTATACCATGGAACCCGTTCCTCGAAAAGATAATCGACATGCGGATGCAATGGCATGTGTGGCTTCTCTAGTATCTTTAGAGGACCCTATGGTCGATCTTAATTTTGTTATTCACAACCTTATTTCTCCAGCTATTGAAGACGATTCTAGCTTGGTAACATGTTGTGACTTTGTAGATTCAGATGAATGGTGCTCGCATATCGTAAGATATTTGACCGATGGTACCTTTCCTGACTCCGCTAATAGGAACACTAGGGCTAGAATCCGCAAGCTGTCTGCTAGATATATCATCCTTTCTAATGTCCTTTATCGAAGGGGTTATGATGGTCTTCTCCTTCGTTGTTTTAACAAGTCGGAAATCCCCGTTGCTCTTGAAGAGGCACATTCAGGTGCCTGTGGGGGGCATTTTGGGGGCAAATCCTTGGTTCATAGATTGCTTCGTATGGGATACTATTGGCAAACTATGCAGAAGGATTCCTTTTCATTTGTTAAGAAATGTCATCAATGTCAACAACACAATAATCTGATTCATGCTCCTGCCCAAGAACTTCGTTCTCAAGTAGCTTCTTGGCCTTTCTCCGCATGGGGTTTGGATCTTATTGGTAAAATCTCTCCTCCTTCATCTCAAGGACACACCTTCATTATAACCGCAACAGATTACTTTACGAAGTGGGTAGAAGCTATTCCCCTTCGCTCTACTACTGCTGAAGTGATTTGTCAATTTCTTCTAGAAAACATTATTTCTCGATTTGGGATACCTTCCACTATTATCTCAGATAATGGGACATCGTTTAAAAACAAGGACGTGAAGAAATTCCTCGAGAAGTATCATATCAAACATCGATTTTCTACACCATATTATCCTCAGTCAAATGGTCAAGCCGAATCATCCAATAAGATAATTGAACAAATTCTTCGTAAAACCGTGAATAAGCATGGTAAGGATTGGAGTAACCAGCTAATCTATGCTCTTTGGGCCTACCGAACGAGTGTATGAATTGCTACGGGAACTACTCCTTATAATCTTGTTTATGGTGCTGACGCTATTATGCCCTTAGAATTAGAGATTCCATCACTTAGGGTTTCTCTCAAAGGTATAGTAGATGATGACTCTTATAGAGAACAACGACTTCAACAGCTTGAGATGCTTGATGAACAGCGTATAAACGCTCTTGAGCATATTCAAGCGTATCACAAAACTCTACAACGAAGCTATAATGATAAGGTCATTCAACGTTCCTTCTCAGTAGGTGACTTAGTCCTTTATGAGAAAATTGCAATGTGAATGCCTTACCTGCAGAAAAGGGAAAATTTAGTCCTAATTGGCTTGGACCATATATCGTTATTGAGGATTATGGATCAGGTGCTTACAAAATAGCGGATGTAGACGGTATGCCTCTTAAAGAACCTATCAATGCTATGCACTTGCGTAGATATTATGCTTAATTCTTCATTTCTTATCTATCTTCTTTTCAATTCTTCAACATTGGATAATATGTTAGTGTTTCTTAATTAAAGCAAAATAGAATTAAATGTTATGATGTTTAATCTATATTGCTTCGTTCCTGACAAGCATGTCTTCTTATTTTATAGTTTGTCTTGAATTCATTTATGTAAATTGTAAAAGATTTACATTCTCATTATGCTAGCATATTATACAATGTCTTTATGTGTTAAGTAGAATCGTATCATGTTGTGTTTAAATTCAAAATTAAATCACATTAGTTATATGATTCTTAGACTTAATGCGTATTTCTTCCTTATCATCAATGTAGCACTTGATTAAATGTTTAATTAAGTCACACATGTATCAATTTAATCATGGAGCATTGAGAAATCAATCACATGGAAATTAAATTCTGAACATACATGTACATTTACCAAATATATTAGATTTAATCAAAGCAAAATATACATTGTTTTAAGCATTAAAGATAACACATTTGAGACAAAAGAGAAGCATGTATATATACATATATATGTGTGGATCGTATACAAATCTAGGTCACTGTATATCCAAAATGTGACCTCTCTCCTGCATCATACAATCATCTCCTATCCCTAGGGCTAGTGGCTGGAGAGTGTCGACTGGACGCTCCCTCCTGATCTGGTCGTGGAGGTGGACCCATGGGTGTGTAGCGCGATACAGATCGTGAGTGACTCCGAGAGGAACTCCTACGATCCCTATCCATAAGGATCGCACGATAGGTGGTAGCCTCGGTCTGAGCCGCTGCTAGATCTCGCCGTGCCTGCTGGAGGTCCTCTGATAGGACTCTCTCTCTCTCTCCCTCCATATATCTACCTGTACTTGAAATGGGAAAAACAAATCCTCATGCCGACCCGCATTCCCCTGAGGCCTATAGGCAATCTGTGAAGAACTAGGGATCTGTGCTATCATGGAAATGTTTGTCATTGCCTGCTGAATCAGGGAACACCATTCCTGCACATTGGCTGTGGCAGTAGAAGAGATTTTTGTTAGTACCATTCTATATCATCAAAGCATTAATCAATCAATATAAACCTACTATACCTGGATCTCCCTCACGCCAGTAGGGATCATGATATGGTAGCATCTAAGACTAGGAACTGCTAGGCTCCCCTCGCTTGAATAATCTGTCCACGATGGGTGTAGGCTGGACAGTACTAGGGATAGGTCTCCGTATCGCCTCATGTTCCCCCTGTTGGGGAATAAGAGGTGGATCTAGTGCTATGGTATCGTCTCCTGAATGGTGGAGAGCTGCATCCGACTCCTCCTCATCATCTCTATCCTCCTCCTCGTCATCCTCCTCGTCATCCTCATCCTCGTCCTCATCCGCATCATCTCCTGCATCCTCCTCGTCCTCCTCTCTATCTGCATCCTCCTCCTCCTCCTCCTTGTCACTGGGCTGATCGCCTGTAGGTGGATCAGGATCTCCCGCCTCCTCATGACCCTCTCCCTCCTCTGGATCCTCTGACCTAGATCCCTCATCCTCGTCTCAGTCTCCATGTCTCCATGGGCCTGGATAGCCTGTCGGATGATCTGGTGGAAAGATAGGACCCGGATATGATCTCATAAACCATGAAACATATCTACGTTGTGCTCCAGGCTCTGCAGAATAATCAGTGACTACATCCTGATCAGATCCCTCTAAGTCTGTCGTCTCAATATCATCTACCGTCGGTCTCGCTACTGCTCTAGGTCTGGGAAGGACCCGTGAGTGTCGAGTATAGATGGGCACATCGGCTGGAACACACTGCTCTAGTCCAAACTGCCTCCGTACTCGGTCAAAGTAGAAAGGGACTATGATATGTGCATATCGTCCTCGCAGTAGGCGGTTCCTCTGTAGGCATGCTAACTGTCTCTCCATACCATCCCATCTGTGCATCCGTAGGTAAGGTCTCCACACTGTCACCTCGGCTGTCAGTCTGTCAAAAATCACTCTCCAATACAACAAATCTCCAAATCTCCACTCGCTGGTAAGTGGATAAGCAAACACCCTAGGTCGCTCGCTCGCTATACTCAGTGGAAAGTCGACGGGCCTGGTGCATGTGAAGTGCTCTAGAATCCACACCTGCAAAAGTGTGCATGTCATCAAACTGCAACCCTGTTCGAATACATACTCCTCAAGGTCGTGATAGAGATGTGCAAGCATACTCCGACCCCAAGCATACACTCTCCTGTGTCTCTCCATTGCTCTGATACACCATGTGAGGCCCCCATGCATATGTGTCCCTCGCCCATTAGGGCAGACGGCTAGTGCTATGATGGCTATCATAAGGCGTCTCAGAAGTGGTACCTCCCCTGTAGGATGTAAGAGCCAGATGACCATGATGCGACCTCTCGTCTCTCTCGGCATGACTCTCCTTATGAAATACACCTGCTCTCTCTGATGATCCTCTGCTGACCGATCGGTCGCGTATGTAACTGTCGCTCCTCTGATAGGAAGACGAAGTATACGGTACACATCCTCGAGTGTGGCCGTCAGCTCTCCTACTGGAAGGTGAAAAGTGCATATGTCAGGATCCCATCGCTCCATCAAGGCCATCAGCATCGCAGGATGAAATCGAATGGCCGACATCAGAATCACATACCACAATCCCACAATCGATAGTGTGTCTCTCTCTGACTGAGTCAGCCGCGGAATCTGATCTCGCAAAGTGCGAAGAATATGTCCCGCTGTATGCTCTCTCATATACGGGAGACCCTGCAACACGAAAACATGACCGTAATTAGTACTCGAGCATCAAAATCACAAATGTAAACTGTCGCACATTGTATGCTAGCCTTGTAACCCCTCGCCAGGCCCTGATTGGGAACCATGGCACCCTGTCAGGGACCATGGCGCCCTGAGGGGACCATGGCGCCCTGAAGGGACCATGGCGCCCCTGTCAGGGACCATGGCACCCTGAGGGGACCAGGGTGCCCCACAGGGACCATGGCGCCCTGGGTGGGACCCGGTCAGCCTTCAAGGCTCGCATACGATCACGAAAAAGTCAAACATGCGAAAAATCAAAAGTCAAACGTTCAGTCAACTCACCTCATCCAGTGGCTCGTCGTCAATCACGGCCTGGCGCAGGATCTCGATCCTCATGGGATGCTTCGGTCGTCGTGAAGGCATGATGATGGCTATGTGGGCTCCGCTGCACTGAATAGTATTATGAAATCAACAAAGTGACGAATACAAGTGTCACTTTCGAAGTATATACTCTCGTTTGTTTATTCTTACTTTTTGAAACCCTTATTTTCCTCTACCATTCATTTTATCATAACTTGGGTTTGGGAGATGTGATTTTTGAGCCGTTTGTTGTGTTGGAATCGTATTTTCCTTCCCCTACTCTCGGGATGTTCCAAAAAGTGCTCTGATGAAGCCTATTTAGTGAACACACCTCATCAATACTACCTTACACAATTTGTTGCAAGTAAACATGCTACCCTGTTTCACCTCCCTAATAAGCAAGTCGAAACAGGGGGGGGCATATAGCTACTCACAGATTTCATCACTTTCCCTAGTAAGCATTAGGTGATTTTGTGATCTAACGTTTGTTTTGTAGGGTGCGGTTCCTAACTGTGTATTGCAGATACCGCTGGGGGCTTCGTCCGACAACTTATGGATATATCCTTTTTCAAATAATGTTTACTTTTCTGTACTTTAGCTTGCATATGCACGTAGTACTCATATGACCGCTAAAGTGGGGGCTAAATGTAGCATCGTAAATTGTACACACTCGCTAGGGTGGTACAATTTCACACCTAGTTTAGCACCCGCCTTAGTGCATTTTGCATTTTGCATTGCATTTCTCCTTTAGCACTTAATTAATCAAATTAATTAGGTCTAAGGTCCTATTTCATCATTCTCTACATCATAAAGTTGGGCCCTTTCACTAAAGCGCGCCCTTCGCATTTTATTCCTCCAATACACCACTTAATCAAAAACCCTAATTAAGTCCTATTTCGAACTTGGGGGCTTGGCTTCGGGGTCAAAACATCTCAAAATCACCCGTAACTTCGGGATTCTCTCTAAAATCATCATATCCGACGGCCCTGAAAATTTGGTCAAAAGTTGTCGGGACCATGGCGCCCGGAGTGCACATGGTCCCGAACATTTTTCCCGAAATTTTAGGAGCCCGATCCAATCATAAAATAAATCTTAACCCCAAGAAATTGGCGGGATATTCAATCTCTAGGTCGGCCAAAATACGAATTTACGATCTAGGGTTTCCTACATAAGAGCTCTCTTTCTTCATTTGAAAGGATCCAATTTTGGTTTTCAGGAACTTCATATGTAGCGAAAGAGCAGATCTTTGAAGACTTCAACAACATTCAACATCCTTCTATCAAGCATCTATCAAATTCATTCATCCACTTAGGGCTTGGAAGACATTGAAGAACAATAGGAGATTACCGACTGAAGATTGGCTTGTACTCCTCCCTTGAGGGTTGGGTATGATTTCATATTGTTTTCATGTCTTTGCATGAGCTTCAATACGTCATTTATTCATGCTTTAGATCACATTGCATCTTGATTTAGAGCATTTACATTATCATTTACAAGCAATTAGGGTTTACTTTCTAGGTTGCTCTAGTTTGCTTTCTTGCATTTTAGGACCTTGCACACACACTAGGTCTGCACACACAATACATTTTACAAAACAACTTGGCTATTCGTGGAGGTGGAAATCACCGAAGCGGGGGTTTGACTAAGGCAAAACCCTATATAGCCGCCCATCCCCCTTTTTCAGATATCATTGCAGGTTTCGGGATTCGGACGACGCCGCGGGATACAGATCCGGAGAGAGAAGGTTGAGACAGCACTCTGTGTCAAGTTGCAGAGCAGAAGACTGGGACAGGGGCGCTAGGTGCCCTGGTCCTGCCAGGACAGGGACGTTGGGCGCCCTGGTCCCTGGGACAGAGGCGCTGGGCGCCCTAGTCCTCCGGACAGACAGCTTACTGACAGCTTCCCGACAGTGTTTCAGAGTGCAGAACAGTGGTTTCTGGTGCAGTTTTCAGGACAGTGGCGCTCGCGCTCCCGTCCCGAACATTTTCAGTCCGATTTTGACTCCGGGTACACATCTGCATTCTTATTTCATCCTTGTATTTACAGCTGTTCATTGTTTAATCTCAATTCTGCAATCTTGTTATTAGTTCATACTTGCATTTTGGGATTAGGGTTTGAACTTGTGTCATTTTAGCTTTCAATTTCAACAAGGGAATAGAAATCCTAATAGATATCCCGTGGCTCTCTCTTTCACCAAAAGAAGTAGCCAATTGTGCGATATCTCTAGGCTCTTTCATATTCCATAATGTGTGTCAAAAGGTAGGATTAGGGCATGTTAACCTAGTCTCGCTTTTTCCCCTACACAACTCTAGATATGGTCGTGAATGTTAGCCCCTGCCTCTCCACTTTCCCTATATCAATTGTTGCTCTTTGTAGTGTTAGGCCTTGGGATTTGTGTATGGCTATAGCCCATGCCATTGTGAGGGGTGTCTGTCTATGACTACCTAGAGATACAAGGACTATTGGTATACTTTTGGGGTCATCTTGGTTCCATGGTGGCCCAGTATAATTATCAATCCTTAGTACAACATACATTGGGATGATAACTCAATGATGAACCACAAGTACCAAGTCGGTACTGAGAGGGGGGGGGGTGAATCAGTACAAACACAAATGTAGTCCAAAACCGGTTTGGTAGCAAATACTCCAAATGACTGACAAACAGGGATACTGGTAAGACAAAGTGCAACCGGTAACATCGAGTACATCTCAATCAGTCATGAATCGGTCACTCAATAAGCTTCCCTCTTAGCTCAATACTATAGTATCATTATATTCTCATGCATAAATAGGTAAACTTAATCATCAAATCTTCACAATAGTGAGCTCAATATGTTTTATAGGCAGGCATAAAACACAAAACCTTCATATGCTTAACAAGTAAAACAAAGCATCACAAGACAAAAGCATTTCACATGACACACATATTTTTCATGTTGAAACCCAACTGGGAAAAACCACAGTGGGGATGAATACCCACAAGCTACTTTTTGAACTCTTTAAAAGTCCGCTTTGTTAGGAGCCTTGTCCAGTTAAGGACATTACAATAGGTTCTGGTAGAAACCGATCCTGTTAGGGATCACTCGGTTAAGGGTTAAACCCGGTAGGGTCACCTTGTTAGAGGATTTCAAGAACTCAATAGCTAAAAGGATCTCCTAAGCTCTATAGCTTCTCATAACTCATTAGCCTCGAGTTACCCGGTTAAGGGATTTGAGTCAAGCCGGTTAAGACTACCCGATTTAAGGGATTTTGAATCAAGCCAGTTAAGGCTACCCTGTTAGGGGATTTTACAATTGTTGAAGTGGTTAGAGATCAATAGGTATTACAATGATCTGTTAACAACACTCAATGCTAATGCAGATCCGTTTAGGCTCCTCTTTACCTTCTGCACATTCACTTTGTAGGTATCACTTCTCTCCTTTGGTCTGGCAAGAATTACGTATCACTTCCCTTGGTTACACGCTCACAACTTTTGCCAACAACCTTAGAAAGAAACACAACATTGACCTTATAGGAAACATACAGGTTGGTAGCAAAAAAAACTAAACCCTAAAGTTGTTAGGTTAAGCAATTCAAGTGGTTCAATCCTGACCGTTGAATCATACTACATTAAATGCAACAATCTTGAATCGATCTCAAGACATTCTCCATCGTCCATTATCCACCGATTTCTTGGTGGCTAATAACCCATCACACATTATCACCGTTTGACAGACTTTGCTCATTCCCAAGGTAGATAGGAATAGTCTTCTTCATGCAGGATCCTTCACGTGCATAGAGCTTATGTGGCAAGACGATCTGTCCTCCATTATACTGCTAAATCATCACACTAAGATCATCATTTGAGTCACACAAGCATGAGGTACTCCAACCAGAAATCCTGAAATGGAAGCTACCTACCAACCAGTAGTCATACAATGCTTCTATGTACCGGTTCCCATAACTACATGCCGGTTCACCTTGAACAAATATGTTGCTTCACTTTGGCATATAAACCGGTTCATACATATGTCAGTTCCTCTCTCTTTTCACCTATCATATGTGCCGGTTCACACCATGTCTCACATTGACATCAATGACAACATACAATATCATTATGTCTTCATGCCAGTTCACATAATGCCAACATGGGAATCAGGTGGCTTGGAACCACTGTTGTAGACAATTTCAATTACTTCGCCAAGAGCTCCATTTACAAGGCCTACTAGTGTCCATATATTGGTTGTGAGCATGACACGTTGACCTCTAAAAAGTTGCACTTGTTTCTCAAGTTTTTCATCACTGGTTCCATTTGCTATTATGCTCCTATTGCTTGTTGCAAAACTAAATGCAACTAGATGTTTCAACAATTTTAGCATTCTCCAGTTGTGCACCTTGACCAAATCATTAGTAGCATATAGGTGCATCGAGTTGTCAAACTGCTCCTTTTCACTTGGGGCAAGTTGTTTGTTTGTCTGTGTCATCAAGACTTGCCAATCTTCTTGCTTTGGTTCTGCATTACATATGTTTTGCAACAATTGTCGAAATTGTGCTTGTATTGTAGATTCACCTTCTCGTCGAAACATTGTTTGGTGTGACGATTATCGTAAATTGGTCCCACAATGTTTTATCACTTGAATGTGATGTGTAGATAGGTTTGTCCATTACTGGTAGTAGTTGTGCAAGGTCACCAACCAATATTATGGAGACCCCACCAAAGCATAGATGTTGCCTCTGGGGAAATGCCTCACGTAGTCTACTATCTATTTTTAGTTGTAGTTTTGGCCCAATGAAATTAATTTCATCAATGAGGATGTATCTTATGTCCTTCAACTCTTCCTAGAATGTTGTCAATGCTTGTCCTTACAATGGTTGCATTTCTTTGATAGGAATTCTAAGAGTTGAATGTATAGTCGATGCATGTATGTTGAATGCAGTGACTTTGTAGGATCTAGTGTGAGCAATTGTCTTTTTTGTTGCGGTCTCTTACTTTTGAGTGCATTTTTTATGCAGACGATTAAGTAGGATTTACCTGTGCCCATTGTTCCTTGAATAATCATGTGCAGCGGTTGAGCAGAGGGACACTTACTATGGTTTGTAATTATCATGAGTGCTACTTTTTGCTTTACTAACAATGTATAGCTTGGAATTTGAATGATGGCACTACGACCAGTTTGTCGTAGATGCCATTTAATTATTCCAAAACCATGTTTCTTAATAAAAAAATGTATTCTTTCATATCTAAATTCAATATGGTAAAATAGAAACAATAGAGTGAAAATACAATAAACAATTGTTGTTTCTTCCCAGTTACGTGCACCAAGTAAATCATATAGGTTATCATATTGTTCACTATTTCAGTACTCTTGTTTTGAATGATAAGAAGTAGCTACTATTTCCCATTTCATATTCTAATCATTGTTTTTATTATTATTTTAATCATTGTTTTATTATTATTATTGTTTAATAAAGTGTTGTATATTAAACCTAACAACATCTTATACAATCAAATGATATAGGACTAAATTTGCACATTTACACTCTAATATATATTTTAATCATGTTTTATCTACCTATATTGTTTGACTAAGTGTAGAACACTCAAGCTAACAATATCCTAAAGAATCAATTGGTATAAGAGTGAATTTATACATTGACACTCAAACATATATTTCAATGACAGTTTTTTTATGCTATATTGCATCATTACTATTACTATTTATAAGGTTTATCTATTTGTTTTAAAAATGTAGCTCAACATTATATTCACATTAAGGAAAGACAAAAGTCACACCAAGTTATATTTAGTTAAATTAATAAAATAAGTAATATTGTTTAAATTGTCATTGAATGATAGTAACAATATTTGTTGGTGTAAATAAATATTCATTATGGATATTATTACACTTACTTAAGTTAACTTAGGATAATGCATCTCTTCGTAGTTTCGATTTGAGACACTTAGGGAAGTGTGCACTTAGGGATAGAGCTTGTAGGAGAAATTCCACCTTTTGTGGTCTTATTTTGCTGTTACACTCCACATTCGGTGGGTCATCCACCTCTTGTGGAATATTATATTATTTCTCCTACCTACCCTTAGCATTTCTTACCTACCCTTGTTTCTCATTGAGCCACATGTCATATTTGTGTGCGCATACATCCATATGGCCTTGCCTATATAAGCAGGCCTCTATTCATTGTATTGGTTAATCCAGTTGATCATTTTGTATATTGATGAGAATACAGTTTGTTCTTGTCATTCTATTGTCTCTTTTATGCTTTTCATTGTGCCCTTGATCTTGGCAAAATCCTACATGGTATCAGAGCTATTGGGGCTTCGTTGATCAATTTTTGGAGACATCGTGGAAGGCTTCTACTTTCGGATTTGGGGATCTTCATTTTTTGGGGGCATCATACAGCGATTTGGACATCACCATTGAATCCGAGAGGCCATTTCCATAAATTTCGACTATAAAGTCAACCTATTTTGGTGAGAAATTTTTTTTTCCCCATTTTGCCTATTTTCGTACGGATTTCAAAAAAAAATTTACAGAAAAAATTTATTTTTTTGCAAAAAAAAAAGGAATTTCGGAAAAAAATCAAAAAAAAAAAAAAGGTTTTTTTTTGGGGGTCCGCAGACCCCCCCGTACTTGTATCTTTCTGCACGCAGGTACCGTCGATCAGTACCCGTCGCAGGCCGCAGGTACTTGCAGACCACCGCCCGTACAGGTTCTAGACGTCGTGCAAAGCCACCCGCGCCGAGATCTCCCGCTGACGGCACCCGCAGGTCCCCGACGCTTCCCCCACCCACCGCCTCCGGCAGCTCCCGGCCGCCACTGCTCCCCGGCTCCGAGCTCCTCCGCCCACCAGCTCCGGCAGCTCCCAGTGCCTCCGCTCCATGGCTCTGGTTACCTCCTCCGCTGACAATAGACTTTTGACGACGCCCCGTCAACCCGACCGCCACGCAGGAGCCTAGTCGGCTTCCAGGACCCCGCCACGTGGCTCTTAAACAACCCTTCCGTATGCCACATCGACTGCTTTGCCACGTCAGATCCGTACAGCTTGTACTGCCCAGTCACAGAGCCACGCAAGCATCTGTACAGTGCCACGTCATCCGTACGTCCTGCACAGTCAGCAGTCCGTACAGTACAGACGCCCAGTCAGCAAGGAGGCGAAGTTTTTGCAACGATCATACAGTCGTCAAATTTAATACAGTGACTTGCTGATGTCAACGCCACATCAGCACTTTTTGAAATTTTTTTGACCCCTCTCCATTGAGCTTTTCAGTTTTGCAGTCCAACTTTGAAAGGCCATATCTTGCTCATTTTTGCTCCTTTTTTGGTGCAATTTTTTTTGAAATGGGCTAAAATTTCATGATCTTCGCAGTGGTGTGGTTATTTTCTGATTTTGGTGCACAGGTTTTTCAAAATTTTTTGATTCTCTCAGCTGTACCTGTCCAATCCTCAATTCTGCAACTTCAAAGGCCTCGTTTGAGCTCATACGATCTCCTTTTCAGGTGCCCTTTTTTTTGAAAGTGCTTATTTTTTCATCTACTTTCAGAATCTATGATCATATTTTAGAGATTTTGAGTGGAAATTGTACTTTCAGATATTGGTCTTATTTGGCCTATTAGGTACTTGTAAATTGCTTGGATCTTAGTTAGATCTCTTGCATTATCAGTTTGAGTCTCTTTTGGCCTTATTGAGGTAGTTGTAAAATTGTAAATCAGAAGTCCACTTTGCCATTTTTTACAAGTGGCCCATTATATACGCACTACTTATAAAGTGTCAAATCATCACATTGGGGGGGCGGTTCTTTGATTGAGTGAATTTGGGGGGGTGTCTTGTGTGATTGTGCCTCTCTTTGTGCTCTTTCCATTCTTGTTGGAATGAGTCTTAACAAATTTCCACCTTTAACTCCACATAATTATGCATCATGGAAAATTAAAGTATGGAGTAAACTAATGGAAAAGGATCTCACACACTACATAGATGGAACAATAACAACACCACCTGATCCTAAGGCTGATCCAAATGCTCAATTAGAATGGCTCACAAAGAATTGCATGGCTCTTGGAACCTTACGCAAGTATGTATCAGATGACCTCATTTTTCACATTGAGAAGTGTAAAACAATCAAGGAGGCTTGGGATATGTTTCAGAAATTGTATGGACAAGTTGATGAAATCAGAGGCTATCAAATTGATAATGAGCTCACCAACTTAGATCCCAAGAATTTTGATACAATCCAAGATTATGTCACCAAAGCAAATGAGCTAAGAGCAAAGCTAAAGGATTGTGGAATTGACAAAAAGGATGCTCAATTGATATTCAACTTGTTGGATAAGCTTGCACCAGAATATGCAGCATTTGTGTCTAGCTTCCAAACTCATCGTTTGACAGTGGGGAGTTCTTATGTTATGCCTTCATTTGATGCTTTCACAGAAATGTTGATATTGGAACAAACTAAGTTGTTGAACATGGGGTTTCTCAAGTCTTCAAAGTCCAAGGCTTTGGTAGCAAATCAAGGAAATCAAGGAAGTCAAGGCAAAGATTCCAACAAGAAGAAGAAGCAATCTAAGTCTCAACCACACAAGGAAAAGGGACAATCATCCTCTCCATCACAAGGCAATTTTCAATCCTCTTCCAAGAAGGGGACACCACCTAACAAGGATAAACCAACTTGTGCATATTGCAAAAAGTATGGTCATGATGAGCATCGATGCCACGCAAAACAAGTTGATGAGTTAACCAATCTTCTCAAGAAAAACAACATCAACTTGCCATCCGCCTACACAAAGAAGGATTCATCTCCTTCTTCTTCCTCACAGTCTAAGGGAAAAGGGAAAGCATTTGTGGCTAAAACAGGTTCTTCACAACAATGGATACTTGACTCGGGTGCCTCATATCACATGGGTTCTACAAAGGAGCAGTTTTCTTCATTGGAGCCATCTAAGGTACCTCACATTTACATAGGTGATGACACAAAAGTAGAGGTTGAAGGGAAAAGTTCATTTGACATGGATGATGGAACATTTGAGAATGTTCTCTATGTTCCTAACTTGTCTACCAACCTTCTCTCCATCTACCAAATCACTCACTATGGGAATGGGAAAAAGGTTGAGTTTACACCAGATTCAGTTGTGGTAAAGGAACTTGATAATGATGCCTTGGTAGCAGTGGGACAAGTCAATGACAACTCAAGGCTTTATTCATTCTCCCACTTTGTGCCAAGTTCACCTTCTAGGGCCTTGCTTACTCATTCAAATTCAGAAAGTAAGCTATGACATGAGCGGTTTGGTCACCTCAACTACCGCTATCATCAGTAGCTAAGCACTAAAGACATGGTCACAGGTCTACCTCGAATCAGTTTTTTAGAGGGTGTATGTTCAGGTTGTTCCATGGGCAAGCATCCCGAAGAGAAGTTTGATAAAGGGAAAACTTGGAGAGCTTTGGAAGTTCTTCAACTTGTTCACAGTGATGTAGCAGGTCCATTTCTAGCACCTTCATTCAGTAAGGCCCGCTATGTTCTTACCTTCATTGATGACTACTCCCACTTCACTTGGGTCTACTTTCTCATTCATAAGAGTGAAGTATTTGACAGATTTCAGGACTTCAAGACTCGTGTGGAGAAGCAATTAGGGAAAGTGGTCAAGATTCTTCGCACAGATAATGGCAGGGAATATGTGAACAAGAGACTTAATGATTTTTGTACATTTGAGGGAATTGATCTTCAGCATTCTGTTGCATACACTCCACAATAGAAGGGGGTTGCAGAACGCAAGAATCAAACTCTCAAAGAAATGGCTAGCTGTATGATACATGCATGTTCTCTTGATCCCGCCTTTTGGGCAGAGGCTATCAGTTGTGCCACACACATCCAGAATCGGGTTCCTCCCAAAGCTTTGCAAGGTATTACTCCTTTTGAAGCTTGGGCTGGTAGGAAACTGATTGTGAGACATTTCAGAGTCTTTGGGTGTCCAGCATGGGCTCGCATACCTCCACAGAAACGCAAGGCATTGGAACCACAGAGTCGACCTTGCATATTTGTTGGATATCTCGAGGGTGTTAAGGCATACAGATTGATGGATCCAGAGAAACATGAGGTATTCATTGAGAGGAGTGTACACTTTGAGGAAAGCTCTCCTAGCTTAGCCTCTCTACCTCCTCCACATTCCTCCATTGTGGATAGTGATGTTAGTGATTCAGATGATGAGACTCCCTCAACTTTGACTCGCAGGGTTACACCTCCGCAGGGTCCACTTGCAGTTGAGGAGCCTCGTTCTCCACCTCCACCTAGACCTCATTGGGCTCGACAGACACTTGAGTCCACAGGTTCTCTTGTTGGGGATCCTTCGGATACACGGAGAACTCGATCACAACATCAGGATCTTCCACATGCATTCATTGCTACCGCTTTCAATCCACAAACATTTAGGGAAGCATCAGGGGTTCCTGAGTGGGACCAAGCTATGGAGGAAGAGTATAGTTCCTTGATGAGGAACAACACATGGGATCTAGTCCATCTCCCTAAGAGGAGAAAGATGGTTCGATGTAAGTGGATCTATCAAACCAAGTTTGCAACGAATGGTAGTGTGGATAAGTATAAGGCTCGGCTTGTTGCAAAAGGTTTCTCGCAGGTTGCAGGTGTTGACTATACTGAGACCTTTGCACCCGTAGCCAAGATGAACTCCATTCGTTTGACACTTGCTATTGCTGCAGCTCATGGTTGGGCTGTACATCAAATGGATGTGAAGAGTGCTTTTCTTCATGGTGATCTTGATGAGGAGATTTATATAAAGCAGCCACAGGGTTTCATCCCGGATTCTTCCTTGGTTTGCAGACTAAGGAAATCTCTCTATGGCCTTAAGCAGGCCCCCAGGGCTTGGTATGCCAAGATGGATTCCTTTCTTCTCTCCGTAGGTTTCACCAGGTGTCATTCCGATCTGAATGTCTACATTTTGCGACAGGATGACTCTCACTTGATACTTGTGCTCTATGTTGATGACTTGATCATTTCAGGGAGTACTTCATCCATCATTAGTAGGGTCAAATCTACTTTGCATGACAAATTTTCTATGATTGACTTGGGTCTTTTGCACTACTTTCTCGGGATAGAGATTTCATAGTCACCTTTCGGGATTACTCTATCACGGCCCAAGTATGCTCTTGATCTACTTGCACGCTTTCATATGGCTGATTGTAAGCCTACCCCGACTCCCTTTCTTTCAGGAGTCAAGCTTGAGGCTCAGTGTTCTTCTCCACTAGTTGATGCCACTTTGTATCATCAGCTTGTGGGTAGTCTCATCTACTTGACCCATACAGGCCCTGATATTTCATTTGCAGTTGGCATGGTTTCCCGCTTCATGCAAGATCCACATGAGCTTCATTGGAAAGCTGCCAAACGCATCCTTCATTACATCCAGGGTACACATCACTATGGGATTCACTATGCAGCAGGCACAGGACTTCGCTTGGTTGGTTACACAGACTCCGATTGGGCTGGTGATCTAGCTAATCGTAAGTCTACTTCTGGTTACAGTTTTCACCTTGGTTCGGGCCCCATTTGTTGGTAGAGCAAGAAGCAACATGCTATTGCTCTCTCTTCGACTGAGGCTGAGTATCGAGGCGTTGTTAACGCAGTGAGTGAGACCATTTGGCTCCAGCAGATTCTCACAGAGTTTGGATTCACTACTCCACGGCCGACAGTCCTACATTGCGACAATCAGAGTGCTATTTCCATCTCGAAGAACCCGGTCCAGCACCAACGGACCAAACACATCAAGATTCATATGCACTATATCCGAGAGCTCATCCAGGAGCAGGTCATTGATTTGGAGTATTGTTTTACAGCAGAGCAGGTTGCTGACATACTCACCAAACCTTTCACTGAGAGTAAGTTCCAGCAGTTGCGAGCTCTCTTGGGGGTGTGGGATGTGTCATTAGGGGGGGTCAGCTGACTTCTCCTTCCTCTCTTATGGGGGGGACTTTTTCCTCTTTGAGGTTTTGTCCTTCCTCTTTGAGATTCTTTTGTACATTCATCTCTCTTTTGGGGGGGAGTTTTTTCCCACTGGGTTTTCTCCCTATCTCCGTTTGTGAGAGATTGCATTGCATAGTTTTGCTTGCATTTGCATATTGTACATGGGTACCTATCATGGCCTAGTAGCCGGGACCCATCTTGCATTGTTGACTTGAGTCTTCATTCCCCTAAGTTGCACTTAAGGGGGGGTGTTGGTGTAAATAAATATTCATTATGGATATTATTACACTTACTTAAGTTAACTTAGGATAATGCATCTCTTCGTAGTTTGGATTTGAGACACTTAGGGAAGTGTGCACTTAGGGATAGAGCTTGTAGGAGAAATTCCACCTTTTGTGGTCTTATTTTGCTATTACACTCCACATTCGGTGGGTCATCCACCTCTTGTGGAATATTATATTATTTCTCCTACCTAACCTTAGTATTTCTTACCTACCCTTGTTTCTCATTGAGCCACATGTCATATTTGTGTGCTCATACATCCATATGGCCTTGCCTATATAAGCAGGCCTCTATTCATCGTATTGGTTAATCCAGTTGATCATTTTGTATATTGATGAGAATACAGTTTGTTCTTGTCATTCTATTGTCTCTTTTATGCTTTTCATTGTGCCCTTGATCTTGGCAAAATCCTACAATATTTTTTTCCAAAATCCATATAAGATTTCTTTTCCTTAGATATTTCTATAAAATTTGAAATGAATTTTTCTTGATGTTTTTATAATTAAATTACTTATAAATTGAAATTATGTCACAACTCTTTTCTATATATTTACAAATATCGATATATATATATATATATATATATATATATATATATATATATATATATATATATATATATATAACATTTATTTTCCTCTTTTTTAACTATTATATATAATCTTTTATAAAATAACTGTAAAAGTTGTAGAATACAACCTCACAGAACCCAGTGAATCCTTGTATGCAAATAACATGTCACAACAATGGAAGCTTCACAAAACACAAAGATTGCTTTGAAAACCCAGAGCAAAAGAATGCAATTATGATAATCAAATAATGAATTACAAAAGAGATCAATCCTTATAAAAGGAGATCAAACCTAAAAAGGAAAACCCTAAAAGCAATTAATAATTAATAATAAATTAATTATTAATATTCCTAAGTTTAGCTTCCTAAATTTAGCTTAAGTGAAATAGAGAAAAGGTGACTTAATTATTAAATCAATATGATTTAATTAATTAAGTAAACTAATACCTTTACCCTAACACCCCCCTTAAGATGAAGTTAGGGAGAAGCTAAAAAACAACTAAGGACTAGATGCATGAAAGCCAAAAATGGGTCCCCGCAACAAGGCCTGATGAGGTACCCAAGTACAATGAAATCTTTGTAAAGTGGAGAAAAAGGAGAAAACCCTGTGAAAACAAAACTCATCTCTAAGAAGAGATGAAAGCACAAGTGAAGGACTAAAATTCCTCCAAACAAGAATATTCCAAAAGATAGGAACAAAAGATGAGCATGAAGAATCACTGAAGCATGAAGAAGATGCAAACTCTGTCATAGAATGACTGTCGATCTAAAGAACCTCCACTAAAATAGAATATGATCAGGTAGAGAAGACTGTAATTTGTATGAGTGCCCTCAAATAACACTACTTGAATCAGATGACGAACAAAGGCAAACAATTGAACTCGAAGATACAAATGGCAAAAACACCAAAGTTTGAAGAGCTGATCAACCAAAGATGGAAGGTTGCCTCCAAAAACATGAATGAAAGAGTGTCCATATGGTAAATTATTCATCTCATCGAAATGCATGGGAAACGAGTCGTTGAATCCGCCTAGTACATAGGAAAAAAATACTCAATACATAGCTCACTCCAATGAACCAAGGAAGCATTAGCACCAATAGTAGAATCTCCCATAATGTTGACATGGGAGAGGTGACAGGTTCACTGAAACTGAATGCAAAAAAAAAACTACATGATGAAGAACCAGGAACATCGAGAGTGCAACAAAAAGTACAAACACATATAAAGGCTAGTGTCGTGGAAGAAACACTCAGTTGACACACATCATGAGGCTAATGTCGTGGAAGGAACACTCACGTGACAAAGGTAGATGACAAAAAAAGACAAACATCAAACCCCCCCATGGCACTTTATAATGGAGTGCGAGTACAATAAGGCACAAGATGTGCAAGATCCCAAGCATGTAAAGCATAGTGGCACTTTATCTCAGTGCATTTGCCAGAAAGGAAAATGCTTACAAAATGATGTATTCAATGCTCAAAAAAGACAAAAGGCTGGAAATACATGAAGAACAGTCAACAACAAGTCATTCCACCCAAACGAGAAGTTTCCATGAGCTCATATGTCCAAGTAATTCACCAAAGTGTGAAAACACGGAAAATCAAATAAAATGTATTTGGAGTAAAATCTGGAAAAGGTGCATGAATGGTTATGAAGAGCTTTGAAACGTCATTCCAACGCCACTGGAATCAGGAAAAAGGGAGAAACTAGTGAAAATTTATGAGCTTAGGAATGAAAATAATACCTCTAATTTCAAATGGCTGTAGAATATACCAGCAGTAAAACTGGGTGATGAAACTCACAAATCTAGAAAGTAGACAAAACCAGCTTTCCAACGATATCTCGTTTGCCAAAAAATGATATCGTATGCCCAAGTTATGGCCAAAACAAAAAAAAAAAACCTCTTTTAGGGCACAAAGAGGGTAAAATGAGGTCATTGTGTCATCCATACTGTTGATGTTAGCAACCGAAAATCAAAATCCAAATGTAGGTCAGGTACGATAGTACATTTTTTTGTTCCTCGAAAAGCATGCTAATGAAAAAAGCATGCCCCTAATGCCAAAAATAGGCGAATTATATATCAAAATTCGTCCAACCAGCCTTCTAAAGCCAACTATGGTGTCCTTTTTTGCCCAAATTGCTCCAAAAACTAGGTTCCCCTCTGGATAACAAAAAAAGCTGAATTTTCAAACCCTCACAAATCTGGCCTCGTGAATCAAGAATTGACAAACAAAAGGTCAATCTTGACTATTTGACACGTGTTGGATTCAATGGTGAGGTCCAAATCAACCTAAATTTCATAGAAGACTTGATTTAGGTAAAATCTCTCAATCTAAAAAACAAGAAATCCTCAAGTTTGAAGCTTTGATACCATAAAGAGGTTGAGAAATACAACTTCAAAGATCCCAAGAACATCTACAAGCAAAATACATATCACAAGAAAAAGATTATCATTCAGAGAGGGAATTGGTTTTTTGCCTCCATTCTTCTCTTGTGATAGGTATTTTGCTTGTAGGTAGTCTTGGGATCTCTGAAGTTGTATTTCTCAACTTCTTCATGGTATCAAAGTTTCAGACCTAAGGCTTTCTTGTTATTTTGAATGGGAGATTTTACCTAAATCAGGTCTTCTGTGCAATTTGGGTTGATTTGGACCTCACCATTGAATCTAACACATGTCAAATAGTCAAGATTGACCTTTTGTTTGTCAATTTTTGATTCACGAGACCAGATCTGTGAGGGTTTGAAAATTCAGCTTTTCGTCAAATCTGTACGATCGTACCTGACTTGTGTCAAAAAAATTTCATCAAAAAATTTAAGGGATTTTGATTTTTGACTGTTGACATCAGCATGACATCATGCTAACATCAATAATATTGACTGTGCAATGGCCCCATTTTATCCTTTGTGCCCTAAAAGAGGGTTTTTTTTTTCTTTTGGCCATAACTTGGGCATATGATATCATTTTTTTGGCAAATGAGATACTGTCGGAAAGTTTGTTTCATCTACTTTCCCATAATACAACCTCACAAAACCTAGTGAATCCTTGTATGCAAATAACCTGTCACAACAATGGAAGATTCACAAAACACAAAGATTGTTTTGAAAACCCAGAGCAAAAGAATGCAATTATGATAATCAGATAATTAATTACAAAAGAGATAAATCCTTATAAAAGTATATCAAACCTAAAAAGGGAAAACCCTAAAAGCAATTAATAATTAATAATAAATTAATTATTAATATTCCTAAGTTTAGCTTCCTAAATTTTGCTTTAGTGAAATAGAGAAAAGGTGACTTAATTATTAAATCAATATGATTTAATTAATTAAGTAAACTAATACTTTTACTCTAACACCCCCCCTTAAGACGAAGATAGAGAGAAGATAAAAAACAACTAAGGACTAGATGCATGAAAGCCAAAAATGGGTCCCGACAACAAGGCCTGATGAGGTACCCAAGTAGAAAAGATCTCTCACAACTAGAGAAAAGGAGAAAACCTCATGGGAAAAACTCCTCTCCTAAAGAGAGAAATATAAGTGAAGGACTGAAGAAGCCTCCAAACAAGAGAATGTCCCAGAAAAAAGGAACAAAGGATGAACATGAAGAACACCACTGAAGCATGAAGCTGCAAACAATGTCGAAGAATAACTGTTGATCTAAAGAACCTCTATTGAAATAGAAGATGATCAGGTAGATAAGACTGTAATCTGCATGAGTTCCCTCAAATAACACTACTTGAATCAGATGGCAAACAAAGGCAAACAACTAAACTCAAAGATATAGATGGCAAAAACACCAAAGTTTGAAGAGTTGATCAATCGAAGATGAAGGGTTGCCTCCAAAAATAGGAATGAAAGAGTGTCCATATGGTAAATGATCCATCTCACCGAAACGCATGGGAAACTAGTCACTGCATCTGCCTAGTACATAGGAACAAATATTGAATACATAGCTCACTCCAACGAACCAAAGAAGCATTAGCACTAACAGTAGAATCCACCATAATGCTAACAAGGGAGAGGTGACAGGTACATTGAAAGTGAATGCCAAGAAAAAATGCATGATGAAGAACCAGGAACATCGAGAGTGCAACACAAAGTACAAACACATATAAAGGCTAGTGTCGTGGAAGGAACACTCACTTGACACACATCATGAGGCTAATGTCATGGAAGGAACACTCACGTGACAAAGGTAGATGGAAAACAAAGGCAAACATCAAACCCCCCCATGACACACTATAATGGAGTGCGAGTACAATAAGGCATAAGATGTGCAAGATCCCAAGCATGCAAGGCATAGTGGCACTTTATCTCAGTGCATTTGCAAAAAGGGAAAATTCTTACAAAATGATGTATCCAATGCTCAAAGAAGACAAAAGGATAGAAATACAAAAGTAATAGCCAACAACAAGTCATCCCACCCAAACAAGAAGTTTCCTTGAGCTCATATGTCCAAGTAATTTACCAAAGTGTGAATCACACAAAAAACTAAATAAAATGTATCTGGAGTAAAATCTCGAAAAAGTGCATAGATAGTTGTGAAGATCTCTAAAACATCATCTCAACACCACTAGAATCGCGAAAAATGGAGAAACTAGTGAAACGTTATGAGCTCAGGACTGAAAACAAAATTTCTAACTTCAAATGGTTGTAGAATGTGCCAATAGAAAAACCAGGTGATGAAACCCACAAATCTGGAAAATAGACAAAACCAGCTTTCCGATGATATCTCGTTTTCCAAAAAACGATATCGTATGCCCAAGTTATGGCCAAAAGAAAAAAAATCCTCTTTTAGGACACAAAGAGGGATTCACTGGGTTCTGTGAGGTTGTATTCTACAACTTTTTCATAGTATCAGAGCTTCAGACATGAGGCTTTCCTATTCTTCAAATTGAGAGATTTTACCTAAATCAGGTCTTATGTGCATTTTAGGTTGATTTGGATCTCACCATTGAATCCAACACGTGTCAAATAGTCAAGATTGACCTTTTATAACTATATAATAATAATATCAACATAATTGGGGTGACCCATGTTGTACAACGATTAAAACATTTGCTTGGTGAAACAACCACCAAGGTTCAAATCCCTGTTCGGCTACTAGGCTCACAAGCTTGGTACTTTTGTTGGGCTGGTGTGCTCGCAGATTTGAACAACAATAGTGTTTTAGGGCCTTAAAAAGTGCCCATTATCGATCCAAAAAAAAATATCAACATAATAAAATAATAATAAAAAATTATTAAAAAAATTAATCATATATACTAACATTAAATAATGCAAAAATAATATAATAAGATTTTTTTTTAATATAATAGGTAGAAGTTTCTTATCTTAGGTATGGTAATGAATTTAAGAATGTTTCTGTAGACACCTAAAAATGGTCAACGCTTGTGGAGTCATATTTTAACATTTGCACATTGCCTCATTTTAGGTTTTTGTGTCGCATTAACATTTCTCCTATGATTCGCACTTGGTCTTTATCATTTGCGAGCATCGAGTCATTCTTCTGCATTCTTCAATGATCTAGTTCTCAAATTTGGTCTTGTCGACAATAACCTTCAGTCATGATTTTGGTCAATCTTATCCTGTCGCATCAATGTGCGTGCTTATTTGTCATCATTTTGGACATCGTCAATCCTAATTAGGGTTGTGTCCTCTTTTCAATCTTATCATCATACGATCGATTTGTCATCGATCGTTGTCCTCTTATCAATCTTATCATTTTGCGACCAATTTGTCATCAATCGTTGTCGTTTCAATATTATCATTTTGCGATCGATTTGTCATCGATCGTGGTCATTTTTCAATCTTGTCATTTTGCAATTCATTTTGTCATCGATCCTTGTCCTCTTGTTAGTTTTGTTATTTTGAAATCAATTTATCATCAATCGTCATCGTCTTCTCAATCATGTCAATTTGGATCAATTAGTCATTGTTCCTCGTCAATTGGCGCATTTTGTCAATCAAATCATTTATCACATTGGTCAATTATCTTTTGTCAAGACCTAATTGTCATTCTCGCATTACTAATTCATTTTCTAAGGTTTCATGATTTAATCATTTAACCTTGTGTGTCATTTCTTCCTCTAGGATTAATAAATTATTTATTTATCCTAAGTCTTCTCATCGCAATTAAATGTTCATTTAATTATTCCTCTTTTGTGAATTAATTAATAAATGACAAATTATTAATTAATTTGCCTAATTCTTAATTCCTATTTTTCCTCTTTTTCTAATTTTCTAATTTCTTAATTTCTAATTTCTATTCCCTCCTATTTCATCTCCTAATTTCATGGGAATGACATTTCAATTTGTCATAATTTGTCATAATTGACAATCAATCAATTTTGACATAGAAATTTGTCATAAATTGTCATGAATTATCAATCAATCAAATTTTGCATAGAAGGTGCATAATTTGTCATAATTTGTCATAATTGACATGTTTGATTTGCAATTTCCATTCGAATTGAATCATGCTAATTTGGTCTTTTTCTCCAATTTCTCTATAAATTGGATGAATTTCTTCAATCCCAATCTAATCACATCATCGAATGAATCAGATTATTGAATTTCTAATCATTTTGTCAAATCAATCACGCTTCAAGTACTCTTGTGCCATTATCTTGTCTACTTGCTTTCATCTCATGTGTGTGCACTTGAAGGTGAGATCCACAAACAAAGGCTATTTGGAGAAGAAAGAAGGACAATGGAGCCGCATGAAGGAAGCATTCAGATCTACATTTGGTTTGCATAGTCTTTAGTTTTGAATGTTTTGTCTTTATGTCTTTATTGAGTGTGTTTAGGATAGATCATTACATTTAAGCTTTCGTGATTGGGCTAGATTAGTTTGTATATTGTTTGTGATGATTCCTAATTTCCTAGCTATAGTTTCTAATTATGCTAATTGACTTAGCAATGTTTGTAATGGAAGTGTGTTTGTAAATCAAAATGTCAATTTTTATTTTGAAAAAATCATTTAAAGCTACAATTAAAAATGCAACTTTCTACTTTCCACCTAATCACAACGCCCTTCAAGTAAGTTTCTATATTAGAAAAATTTCATTAAAATGACCATCAGAAAATAGCGCGAGACTTGATGTTTCCAGTGGAATTCTCAAGAAGAATAGCCTATCGGCTAAATAAACATTTATAAATTCTATTTGTATGCTTTTTTAATTTTTAAAGTAAGTGTTATCATTATGGGGATAGCACCCTATATTACTTTAAAAAGAAAAATGCATAAAGTTTTCAAGCATCCGGCTTAACAACACTATGCCAGCTAGATGCGACTTTCAAATGACCATACATTCCATGCAAAAGAGAGCAAAAGTCCATAGACAACTGAGCCAAATTATATATTTCCACTTAATACTTGGTAAATCATTGCCGCATATTCTCCAATACTAATGACGTTGTTGGTGGACCGCTCGGGAAGCCACCACTCTGTAGCTTCAGTCAAGTTTCTGAATGGCGCCATGTTCCCATTGAACACCACACACCAGAACACTTCCCATGCGTTCTCCCCAAATACCTTCAGATGCTTGCGCTCCTCCAGCCACACTTCCTGCCATGCCAACGCCCACCTAGTTTTGCTATCCACAGAACCACCACTGTCCTCCGCAGCTTCCTCGTCGGCTTCCTAAGGTGCATCCTTCGGTTCCGGGGACAAGTACTCCTCGACCTGGAAATAAACCTTTAGTATGCTCACTTTGGTTCACTCCTCAAGGCTTAGGATGTCATTAGCCACATAGTCTGCAATGTGTGGTTTCACAAAGCCATCCAAAAGCTCTACTGCACACTCCCCTGATTCTATGACATCGACCAGGGGCATAAGAGCCATCTCCAAGATAGTATTATCGCACCAGTGTCGTTCAAAATTGAGACTGATGCCAATTAATCCCCGAATAGCATCATAAATGAAGTCTTAAGTGACAAATAAATTTCGTAGTTGTGTTCCCAACGCATTGCTACAGTTGACACAACTAATATCTCCAAAATGATCCATTTGCTTCCACAACACACACAACTTTGAGAGACATTTCATCTGGCAAGTATTTATGGAGTTAAGCATGATCCAGTTCCCAATTATCATCATTCCACCAAAACCCACCAGATTCTAAATTTGAACTTGGGCAATCTCATAGTGAAGACGTGTCCCAAACTGCATCCAGTACTTCCCAATTGTGCAGGCCAAGACATATCCATGTGATGAACCAGTTTTTCATCAATTTTAGAAATCATGATCAGAGTGTATGCACTCTGCCTCTTTTACCCAGATTTGTACTCGTTCTGCACATTACAGAGGTGTATATCATTGCCACCTATAACCCAAAATCGGGTGCGTATCCAGTAAAAACTGATTTGTTATCCAATACCTTGTCATGGGGAAACACAATAGTCCTTCAAACATCATCTTGTGATATCATTGGCTGCCGAGACATGACTGAAAGAGACGAGACCACCTTTCCTTTCGATCCTAATGTTTGCCAAAAAGTCTGCAACTTGATTGCCCTCACGATACACATGAATTATTTCATAGCTATTGATTGATGTGAGGTGCTCGTTTATTAGTGGCAACCACTTTTTGAGTTTCTAGTTCTTGAAGTTTGACTTAGTCACCCCATTTATTATAATCTGTGAGTCCCCTTCGATGATGAATTGAGTAATCTTTTGTTGAATACAGAGTCGTAGTCCTGCCTCTAGAGCTCGGATCTCAGCTTCATTGTTTGTTGTAGATCCAATCCCTTCATATAGTCCACTAATAATTTTACCATGCTCATCTTGGATTATGACACCAATACCGGATTCCCTAGGGTTCCCTCTACTAGCTCCATCAAAATTGAGTTTTGCCCATTCTTTGGGAGGAGCCTTCCATCTGACAGATTTTCTGTCGACTGGCTTCAGAGGGGGGGCATAATCATCTAATCTTCTAAGAGACCAATGCTTTTCCATTTGGTAGTCCCAATTATTGTATTTTTTAGGGCCACCCTTTAGTATCTTACCATTTATCACTTCCTCGACTGCTCCTTTTATTTTGTCTATCAGCATAATATTTGAAAGTGATGTTTCTTTGAAGATTCTTCTATTCCTTTCCTTCCAAATGTTTCAAACAATCATTGATGGACCGACCATCCATAGATTGCTCCATCTTGACTTCTGTCTAATTGGCCAGGATAGCAGGAAGTCCAAGAGCATTTCATTCTTAGTCGTGGACCAATTTATCTGGGTGAGGAACTAGTTCCAACAAATTTCAGCCACTGGACAATTGAAGAGTAAGTGGTTGGTTGTCTCTTCATCTGCACAACACATCACACATCGATTGGGACCCGAGATGCCTATAGTTTTAAGTCTATCACCAGTAAGGATTCTACCGTGTAGTGCAATCCATAGGAATGCCCCCACTTTTGGCAATATTTTATTACTCCAGCATATTTTATGAGGCCATGCATCACAAGTACCCCTATGTCGTTGAATTTCATATCCAAGTTTGACACTGTACTCCCCTGACTTTGAGGTGCACCAAATTATGTTATCATCTTCATTAGAAGCTGGTAATTTCCTATCTTTTAAAACTTCCCAAAGTTTCATGCATAGTATAGGATTACCAATATTTATTCTTTTCCATTTTCTTAGACCACTTGTGTCCTCATGATTTTCCATATAGTTGCATACATGTCACCCAATGCAATCCTTGACTAGATTTATCCACTCTTTATCTTCAAATGTTTCATAGAGAGATGGAAACTCATTCCATGAATCTCTCCAAAACAATGTGGATCTGCCATTCCTAATCTACCAAGAGATGTGCTCAGTGATAATTTGTCTGCAATCCCATAGGAAGTTCCATGTGGCCAAGCCTTGGCCCACGTTGGCCACTGTGAGAATTTGGTTAGGGTCCTTTGAGTCCAAATATTTCTTTCGAAACAATCTAACCCAGATTTTATGGGGATCTTTACACATTTTCCATGAGAGTTTAGCTCCAAGGACAACGTTTTGAAGTTCCATTTTCCTTAATCTGGCTCCCCTATCTTCCTTAATCAAGCACAATGTGTCCCAGTTAATTAGTGGTATTTTCCTATTATCTTTGGCACCGTCCCAAACAAATTTTTTGAGCAGATTGTTCAGACTTTTTCCAGCAGCGACCGACATTTTGAAGCATGACATACTATATATTGGGATGGCTGATAAAACTGATTTAATCATGGTGATTCTGCCCGCCTGGGACAACCACCTATTCTTCCAATTCTCTGATTTTACCTGGCATGTGTTTATAACATCATCCCAAATTTGGGATTGTCTACAAACTCTGTCAATCTGAATCCTGAAATATTTGATCGGGAGCTCAGCAACTTTTATATTTAAATGTTGTGCAATTCTCATCTGAGCCATCTTCGAAGTATTAAAGAACAGTAATTGGGACTTTTCTCTATTCATAACTTGTCCCGATGCCACTGTATATTCCTCCAGTGTGTGTTTTATACCAATTGCTTCCCGTATGGATGCTTCTCCAAATACTATTGTATCATCTGCAAATTGGGAGTGCCTAATGGCCTCAAATTGATCATGAACTTTGATTCCTCGCCAAATGCCTTCACTATGTCTTTTCCTGATTAATCTCCCCAAGACTTCTGCCATAAGAACAAAGAGTGAAGGGGATAATGGATCTCCTTGTCATAGACCATTTGTAGCACCAAAAAACCCATTCAGATTGCCATTGACAAGAATGGAAAAGCTCATAGTGCTAATGCAGAACTTTATACATTCGAGCCACTTAGCAGGGAACCCAAATCTATCAAGGACTTGTATAATAAAATTCCATATCACTTTATCATAAGCTTTGGCGACATCGAGTTTGATAACCATACCTTTCAATTTATCTTTATGGAGTGAGTGTATGACTTCAGATATCAGAATGATGTTGTCTGCAATTTCTCGGCCCGGGGTAAAAACATTCTAATTTTTAGACACAAGTTTTGGTAGCAGTTTTTTCAATCTTTCAGCCATGGCCTTGGATATTATTTTGTAGATAGTGTTGCATAATGATATTGGGCGGAACTTAGACATGGAGTCACAAACTTGTTTTTTGGGAATAAGTGTGATAATAGTGTGGTTGATCTCTTTCACAAATTTATGCTTTTTCTGGAATTCCTCAACCACATTCCAAATATCCTTGCCCATGAACTCCTAGCATTTTTGAAAAAGATCTGTCGTTATGTCATCCGGTCCGGGTACCTTTTGGGGATGCAAAGAAAATGTGGCATGTTTAATTTCCTCCAAAGAATAAGGAACAAGTAACATATCGCAATCAGAGCAAGAGATCTGAGGATTAATGACTTCCTCAATCATTGGTATCAAACCCGAATCTTGCTCAGCACAACCTAATATATCCATATAGTACCTGAGAGCAACTAGCTCAATGTCTTTGGCCTCGGTTTTCAAAATCCCATTCTCATCTTTGATTGAGCATATTTTGTTGTTGATCCTTCTGGCCTTGGAAGAAGCATGAAAGAATTTAGTATTGAGATCGCCCTCAACAATCCATAGTTCCCTAGCCTTATCTTTCCAATACAGTTCCTCCCGCTTTAAAATTTCCATATACTATGTTTTAAGTTTTTTCTCCAATTCCAATTCTACATTGGTCATACCGAATTGCATTACCCGATTGCCAATTTCTTCTAGCTCATCCTCAATTCTACTTTTCTCCACAAAAACATTTTTGAATGACACCTTGTTCCAATCTTTTATTTTGTTTTTCAGGAACTGAATTATTTTAACAAATTTAAAGCTAGGAGACACAGAATAGATATTACCTTCTTTCCACCAATCTTTCAGATTGTCAAGGAACTTCTCATCCCACCACCACATGCTCAAGAATTTGAAGTAATTCTTCTTGCTGCGAGTGTCCTGGGCAATGGACAGGGATATTGGCAGATGATCCAAACCAATTTGGGGAACAATTTCAGTTTCCAAGGAGTAATTGCAACTAATCCACCTCTCGCCAACCAGAAATCGGTCAAGTCTTTCAGATATATTGGCAAAGTTTAGCCTTCTACTAGTCCATGTGAATTTACCATTCTTAGGAATGATATCGATCAACTTACAATTCGATACAAAATCTCTAAAATCCTCCATCACTTTCAAAGGTTTTCGAAGACCTCCCACCTTCTCATCAATATCCAATATGGCATTGAAATCTCCAGTAGCTATGACCATACCCATTTCTAACAACTTAATTTGATTAGTGATTTCATTCTGGACTTTCAATTTTTCCTCAGTCTTGGTAGGTCCATAAATATTAAATAACGGGTAGGAAAGGTTTGATTGTTTATAGATAATGGTGCAGGCCATCCAATGGTCAAATGAAGCAATTGGATGTACATCAATTTTGGAGGGGTTCCACATACTTCCCAAACCTCCAGTTGCACCTCTGGCATCCTGAAAAATGTCTTCCCATTTGAAACAATACTTGATGAACTCAACCGCCTTATCCTTACTTAGCTTTGTTTCCTGTAGAATGAATATTTTTGCATCAATCTTGACCAAGGTCCTCTTGACCAAGCATTTTTTGTCAGAAGCCGATAGGCCCGACATTCCATGAAGTGATCCTCATCGTCCCCCAAGGGAGGCCTTTCCTCCCTTGGTGTGATTCAAAAAATTTAACATACTTACAATACCCTTCTCATTTGCCCTCTGCTCCCTCACTGTCTTATGGCTTTTCCTTCCTCTTGTGATTTTCGCACCCCCAAGGATGGTATTGGCAGACTAACTGATGCATCTGGGATCTACCATATTCAACTCATCTCCATCGTTGTCCGACTCTGATGATTCTGATTTAGGTTCCTGCAGTACAACCTCTATAGGGGGGATTTCAATTGGGAATATTTGCATATCAGTGTTCTTATCCACTGGGTTGTCTTTTGTCGGGGTCTCCATGCTTGCATCTTGTTTAGATTCAAAATTGGCAAGTTTAGGTCCATCTAAGAGCAGAGTATCCGATTTCATGTTTTTCTCTTTTCTTTCCATACTTGTTTTGGTTTTCTGGGAGCGTGGTTGAAGGCCTTTCTCACAAATAATTTGCATTTGTCAGAATTGTGAAATAAACTTCCACATCTCAAACAAGCCCTAATTTCGTTTTCCACTTCTATTTGTTTTTTCCATTCACCATTCATAGAAAGTAATATCACTGAAGAGGGAATTGTCTTCACGGCAATGATTTTGAGTCTGGCATAAGTATATAGATCTCCCTCTATTATATCTTCATCAATTTCCAGTAAAGTTCCAAGGGTTCTTCCAATATTTTCCAAGCTTGTCTCACTCCAATATTCAATTGGTAAGTTGTATAGTCGGATCCATATAGGTTTATCATATACTGCCAGCGATGTGGGATCTAAATTTGGAGACCAGGGCTGCATATACACTGGGTGATTATTCAAAAACTAATTTTTGATATACAAAACATGATTTCGTTCTTTTTCTTCGAGGAAAACTGCTACAAAGAAGCCTTTGGGTATAAATTTAATCATTATGTGCTTCCCCCAGTTTTCCTTGATCCAGGTATGAATAGCTTTCCTTGGTAATTTTGGCCCCACAATTTTTGCTATGATCGCATGACTTTCAAAGATCAGTTTTTCATTATCAATGTCTTCGGTTAGGTCAATTTCAATGCCACCGGATGACTTCTCATTTTCTGTGAAAGGGTGATGGATTAAACTATCTCCACTATTTTTTACTCCTCCTTCCGATTTTGTCTACTCCTCGCAAGGGATTTCGGGATTATTCCAATCTACTTCCAATATTCACCATTTCACAGGTCTTCGCATTCCCGTGCTCGCATCATCTCCATACTACCCTTCGTGTGCGGTCCTCTACTTCTCGCTCCTCTGGTTTTTGCTCTCCATTTTTTTCTATTTGTATGCTTTTGAGGATACTATTTTAATTGATTTAATCTAACATTATCATTTCAAAATAAATAATAAAAGAAAACACGTATACATATATTATTTATTTATTCTTATATCTAATTAATTAATTCTCAAAAATAGAAAATTACTTTACTTTTCTAATAACTAAAGTAAAATCATGCATTTTTTGCAAATATACATTTTTGCGTGTGTATTTTTCCATCACTTCAACTATTGCCAGAATGCTAAGAAACCTCTACTTAGAACACATGTTTGTCTTTGACACCTTGCAAAACCTAATAACTTGAAAGAGAGACGTCAATATGCTAGCACATAAATAATAATCTGCATCATAAATTTACTTGTCAAGAATTCAAATCAAACTATATAATAAATGCATCCACATAACATTTCAATTTAGAACATAATATCTAATAGGTTCATATTGCAATTAAATTATAAAATGGCAATTTATTTATTGATTTGCAAAAATTAAGATATCTGGATAATTAAAGTTTTATTCTAAGTATTTATCCATGTTCAAATTATTTAATAATAATTAAGTTCATAAAATTTTGGTTGTGACAACACCTCTTCCTCTCTCTCCATCTAACTCTCTATCACGCCCACTATCTCTACCTCTCCCTCTCCCTCCCTCCCTCCCTATCTATCTTCCTCCCTCTCTAACTTCCTCTATACCCCTCTTTCTCTCTCTCCAACATTTTTTCTCTCTCTAAACTTCCTTTTCTACTCTTTTTCTCACCTCAATATTTATCTCTCTCAACCTAACTCTTCCTCTCTCTCCTACCAACCCCTCTCTATTCCTCTATTCCTCTCTACCTCTCTCTCTCTCTCTCCCTCCCTTCCCCTCCCTCTCTAACTCTCCCTACCTCTCTATCTCTCTTAATATGTCTCTCTCCCTCTATTTATCTCTACCTCTCTCTATAACCTCTCACTACCTATCTCTCCCTCCCATACCTCTCATTTTTATGTGGAAAACCTAAATAGGGAAAAACCATAGTGAAAACTATTTCACTATATGAATAATTGAGTTACAATGTTTAGGCCAAAGGCCAGGGAGCTTAGAGCCCCTGAGATGACTTGCAAGGCTAAAGTGCACAACCTTAGGGCAAGATACCAAATAGAATTGCAAACACTTAAGATCACTTTTTCAAGGCAAGATACAGTACTTCACATACAAAGATATCAATAGGTTTGAACTATAGAGAACCACATCTACTATAATGTTGATCATAGTTCACAATTCAAAACATATTTGAAATTGTTTTCATCTCTGCTCTATAATACTTCTAAATCACTAAATTGCTTCATACACACTTCGCACAACACATCCGACTACTATATCTCTCTCCACAATGATTCCACTCTTTATATACCAACCACGACCTCAAGGACACCAATTAGGTCAGCCAAATTAGGTGTAACATGTAAATACCATATAGTCGGCCAAAAACAAACACCAATGTATATCAAGAAGGAAAAATGAGATGTGTGAGAATTCACACCATATTAACACACCTTCCAATTCATCCTAATCATTGCCCATAGATCCACATGCAACCACATGGACCAAAATATTATAGGTCGAGTGCAAAAGATAAAACTCTCTTGAAGAACATCACCACAACTTTACTCCATTTTTAATGTAGAACATTAAAAGTAGTTGTGGATACCCAATATAACATCAACAAACACCATTGACACTAAATAATTGAACCACGTCACTAGAATATTAGCAGGTATAATGCATTCTTGTACACTAACACCAAAATAGTCACACTTATCTAACCACCAAATACAAATCCTATACCAACACCAAAGCTCCAACAACTTCAAGATACATCATTAAAAGCCTTCTAGAGCAACCGCAAATAGACTCATCAACAAAAACTTTAGAATGCATCAGCAAAGTACAATTGTAAACATAAACTAGTACCAACACCAAAGGTCCAACAACTTCAGGATGCATCATTAAAAGCCTTCTAGAGCATTAGAATGCACCAACAAATTACAATTGTAAACATAAACTAGTACCAACACCAAAGCTCCAACAACTTCAAGATGCATCATTAAAAGCCTTCTAGAGCAACCACAAATAGACTCATCAACAAAAACTTTAGGATGCATCAACATAGTACAATTGCAAACATAAATTTTATTGATAAATAAAAAGAATTAGAACATAATTATATGAATTACAAACTAAATACCTTAAGCTTCACCTATGAACAAACAAAAGATTGAAGCTATTGTAAAATACACATGTTTCTTTAAAAGAAATGAAAATCCTTGTCCTTTAATTATTCTAGCACATATGGATATCTTATATAGATAAAAAGAATGTAAAAAAATTACAAAACAATAATAAATTAGTAATATATGCAAAGATTTTAAATTTATTAAGTTTCTAAATTCATATCGAAAAATTGTGTTTATAATTAAAATAGAAACTATTCTAAATAATCAATATTGAAATATTTTAAAATTAAAAACAATTATATCCTATTATTTCAATTATGACAGGTATATTTAAGATAATATCAATAAATTTTTTTTTTTTAAATAAACTGACTAAGTTTCTAAATTCATATAAGAAATTAGATACTATTATGAAAAATGACATAAAAAATTAAAATATTAAAAATTAGAATCAATTATATCCTATCATTTCAAAATATTGTAAATGAATTTATATTTTTATAATAAACATTCTAAAATAATATATATCAATATCATAAATTATAATACCATATAATATATATTACCTACTATAATTTTTTACAATTTATTATCAATAATTTGAAGTGTCATTTCAAAATAGCATGTTAATGCATACAACCCAATAATTGTTTAAACTATAGATCTAAACTTGAAAAAATAGCTCAAATTTCTTCCACTTTATTAATTTATAATAGGTAATAGATATTATATAATATTATAATTTATAATATTGATATATATTATTTTAGAATATTTATTAAAATACAAATTTATTTAGAATAATTTGAAATTGTAGGATAGATTGTCTTAAATATCAATTTTGAAACTTGTCATAATTGAAATAATATTTTGAAGTTTTGAAATAGTTTCTATTTTAATTATAAACAAGATTTTTACGAATGAATTTAGAAACTTACATAGTAAATTTTAGTTTTTTGCATATATTACCATTTATCATTGTTTTTTTAATTTTTACTTTATTTTTATTTTTATCTATATAAGATATCATATGTGATACTAATAATGAAAACAAAGATTTAAATATCTTACATTTTATAGTTCATACAATTATGTTCTAATTCTTTTTATTTATTAATAAATTTATGTTTACAATAGATGATACATCGCTTTAATTATCATCTTTTTTGTAAACTAAATTATAGACAACCACAATTAAAATTTTAAAATTATCATTATTTGTTAAATTCTTTGACAGATAAAATAATATTCTCACGGCTAATATTTTTCTGGCGTGGTTGAGATCTTTCTTTTAATTAAGTTACCATATAAAAGTAGTAAAAAACTGTATATGTCTGTGTTGGCTACCAGAACAAACAAAAAGGCAAGTTTCCTGGTTTATTAGTTCCTGCCCCAGCATGGAACTATAGCGGAGGGGCTCGTCCTAAACAGTTATTAAGATAATGTTGCCCAGCCAATCAGCATTCAATATTATTTAATGATTTCTTCCTTTTGCAATGTTCTTATGGCAAATTGATCGACATTTAACAAACGACTGTCAAAAACCAATCTCGGCATGCTTAGATTGGATGATACAGAGGCAATTGTGGTTATCAATATGAGAGAAAGTGCAACTTCCGAGGACAGGACTGGGTCTGCAAAACATCAGCTCTCCAAAACCCCTAGAGATCACCGCAGGTTACAGGTGACAAATGAGTGGGGCGAACAGTTGGCTCTTAGGGATTTAATTCATTTGCATTTGTTGAAAGGTGGAGGATGCTGGTTAACTAGAGTGCATAGAATCGAGTGACAATGGAGATAAGCCAGTCACCAGAACGACTTCTAATTCTGCCAGGACCACTATTAACAGATATGCTATAGAAAGCAGTCATGTTCGCAATTTTGATCTGGACAAAGAAGAGGGCCAAGATGATCGGCATGTCAGTGTAACTGAAAGTGTTGTAGAGCTTTGTGATGTTGAGAGTAATATAGCTGGAGGACGGAACAGTGCTCACCCGCTCCTTCACAGGCTTGTTCACCATGTTATGCTTAAGGTTCAGTTCTTCTATTCTACCCTACTATTTAGATTGTTAGTATTCTTGTTTCATGTTAAATAGATATGAAACTAAATAGTTGTCAGATTGAGAAAATAAATATTTACAGTTTCTCCATTTCAGAAGGAAGCTGAAAGGTCGCTCGCCTTGGATGTGAAATAGACTAAGAAGAAAAGCTTGCCCCTCTAAAACAAGCAACGCTATTTGGAGCAACAATGCAAGTAGAAGTATAGCAATGAACATTGCAAGCACAACATTTAACAGGGATAGTAGATTCACAACTTGAACCAGGATTTGATAAGATATCTACAATCATCTGTCTTGACAAATCTAATAGATGCAATGGACCACTTTCAATATGTTTCGCAAAGTCTATTTCCCCTGATTTGCTTGAGAATGGATAACGTTTAAAATATATCCAGTCACACAAAGGTTTGGATAAGCAATCTTGTACTAATCCAGAGTCTTTCCATTCCAATTGTAGGATCATTTTCAGAATACAGAAAGGAATCTCATTTTCCAACTTCAAAATGTCTAGTATAATCTCTCGTCTTTTGATTTTATGTCTTGAAGCATGCATCCATGACCGTCATTCACACAAGCATATCTTAATCCCATTCAACGGCTGAATCTTCATAGCAAACTTTGATTTTTGTATCTAGCTCTTTGACTTTTGCGACTAAACTGTCTATGGTCATGTGAGGGATCCTTTCCAAGGTTTTGTTTACTACTTGGAGCTTATATTTGTCCGTTGTAGTCAGCTGCTAGTGTTTCTTGTGATGATAAGGTCCAAGAAATACAACCAGAGGATCATATACTCCTCGTTTTGTTTTCTTTATGGGTTCAGGCACCCAATATATGGACACACAAGTAGACATTTTTAGCTCTCTGTACTGTGAATTTCGATCATTATATGCATCTTTAACTTGATCAATCCATGTTTTACGTTCAATGTTGCACATTAACAGGGGTTTCCCCCCTTCATCTCGGACTGTACAGTTTATTTTATGTTTACCAGAATTTATTTTACCTTCACCACTTAGATGGATATCTATTTAGCACTCTCTGTATCATTATCGGAGGCCATATGATAGTTCCTGGATATCAAACGATGGGATCAATTCACTTATCCAAGAAAACATGTAACTGAACAAATAATCAGAGATTTAACTATAAAAGACAATGAAGAACAGTTTATCTAGACAAATTAAAAAGAAGTAACATACTTTTTATGAATTAAAAAGTGAATATTAAAGAAACTGTATATAATTTAAATTTAAAATTAGGAAAATGTAAATTATCCATATAATTGAAACTTATGCATATAAAAATTTAAAATAACTGGCCAGAAATATAATTAATCTATTAAAAAATTACCAACTATAAATTATTCATTTAATTGAAATCTATACATTACCAACTATAAATTATTCATTTAATTGAAATCTATACAGATGCATCATCTTTACTCCAAGAAAGTCATCCTTTGGAGGATATCCACTGCAAATACTTTCTTTAATTACAAGTAAAGAGTAAAGATGAGAAGTCCACTGGAATTCTACAATCCACATTTTCGTTAATTACAAGTAAAGAGTAAAGATGAGAAGTCCACTGGAATTCTACAATCCACAATATTTGCTTCTATATTTGATTGAAGACCACAAGGCAGCTATCAAAATATTTTTGAATTTGATTATTTAAACATTTTCCTTTACAATCACTTACAATTACTGTTTTCCTTTCTTAGTTATCCAACATCAAGATAAGTTATCGAAGACCATTAGAATATAAGGCCTTCGAGTTTTCCTTACTCATTCTTGTTCCAATACCAGTATATACTTATTTATTTGACCAATCTAATGCCAATGCCAAAGTCGATAAGAAGCATCTCAATATGGACCTACCACTCAACCAAAAGTTGGAAAACTAGCATATATAGTTTCACAATTCTACAATAAACCTTTCACTCCAACAGCTCTATTTATTGAAATACACTACTTTGTCCATAAACAAATTACACAAAATAGACAAAATAGAATTTGTTCTTGCAGTTTCGGCAGGAACTTAGCTGTCCTGCAGCCCTTGTTAATTTATCAGCAAGAAATATTTTACTGCTACGGTTAAAACTTATCTTTTAGTTATGTTGCCATATTTGAGTACTAAAAAATAGTTAAAAACTATATACTTATTCCTGTGTTGGCTACAAGAATAAAGCTGCCATTACTTTGCCTCCCTATCCTAAATTACATCACAAAATGCATTAAGCTTCTACTCCAAAAAAAAAACACAAAGTTAGAACCACAGTTATACAAAACAAAGCATGCCTTCTTATAGGCCTTTTAATCTGCAATTTCAATATAAAGCAAAAACGACTGGGGCCATTTGCATAATTCCATTGTAGTTAAAAAAATTGTGCATGCATGACCTTTTTGTCTCTCTTGATTCTGATGATGGATCACAGAGTGTGATCTGAAACATTGATTCAAAAATCTTATACACAATTTAATCCAAAAACAGCTTTCTATCTATCAATTTTGAAAAACATTGTTGTAACAAAGAAAGCTATCAATTTTGAAAAACATTGTTGTAACAAGTGTGGCTTGCATTCCAACTTCTATTTTAATGCTTTGCAAACTGATTTAAGTTTCAAAATCAAATAGATATAAATATATGTAAACTTAACATGCTCTTGCAAATGGCACCTGAAATCCCTTTCCTGCGTAACACGTTAGACCAGATGGTCCCTCCCAGCACTTCTATAACAGCTTCAAACGTGCGATCATCAGGCTGAAATCCCTTTTGCTTCAAAAGATGAAACATTCTTCTACGCCACTTACCGAAACTTTGTATAGGTAATTATCACATTTGTGTTAAGTGATGTTATCATGTCTATGAACATCTTTAAAGCATCCTTGGCAAAAAGCTCATATAATAGCATTACAAAATGACAAGTTGGGATTCAAAAATTGTAATTCATTTGAGACGCCCTTAAGCTTGTAAAGCTCCATCATTCATCCCCACTATACAATAAACTCTGCTTATCATGGCTGGATACTAGTGCCTTTATGGCAAGACTTAAGCTGCTCTGATGTCTATAATGGAATCCCGCCTTTAATTAAAAGAGCACCCAATAACTCATGTACTATCGCTAGGAGGAACTCCTAAATTTAAAACTTTCTACAAAACTTTGGAAGCCTCTCTGAGTCTCCCATCTTCAAAATAGAGCCTAATGACCTCATTAAAATAGCGAGTACAAGAAGGAAACCCTGATTTTAGCATTTCTTATGCAATTTTTTGGGCTATTATAATATTTATTATGTTTTCATCCAGGACATATCAAGGCAAATGACTGTTCATTTGCCCACCCCTTGTAAGTGATGGTACATTTCTTGTGCCTCTCTGACAAACCCAGCTCGAATATAGAGATCAAGCATATACCTGTAAGTAGTTGTATCCGGCTCAAGGCCTCTGGCATGCATGCTCATAAACAGCTTAGAAGCTTCAACAATCTCACCCACAATGCAAAATGCATATACGATAGCATTGTAAAAAGATAAGTCTGTGCTCACTGAGATATCCTAAAGTTTTTAGTAAGGTTATCAAGAGACGGGGTACTTGGAGATGTCAATTTTTTTAATATAATTTAATGATTTTTAGAAAGTATCGTGACATAGAACTTTGAAAACAAGAACAGTGGTAAACTTTAACATTAACTTCAAAGTTTAAATACACAAATGTCAAATGACATTGTGTCAGAATCAAAGAGTTCATAACTCACACAACATATTCCATATTAGATTATCATTACATATTGGAATTCAAAAAATATTGATAGTTTGATGCTGATATACATGCCAAATGATATGAGATGCCTAGTTTTGTTCTTTTGAGAATGGAGAAGGTTTGCAAGGATGTGTCCCTGTAAGATATTTTAGAAAGCTGGAGATACTCAGTGGCTTCCATCATTTCCAACAGTTAGAATTGATGTTACACAGAGATCTCTTATTACCATTCTGGTGACCTCTTTAACAGAACAACAGTTAGTAAATCATGACACTACAAGAAAAGTGAATAACAGTACATCATTGATGAGTCTCTCTAGAGGGGCAATTGTGCAGATTGATCAGAAGACTATGGTGGCTATCATTATCATTATTACATATAAGTAACAATGATTTTGCAATTGTGATGATAGAGGATAAGAATCGGAGTTTTTTATACCATCTTATGGCCTATGTTTTCTAGCAGGAGACATCAATTTCTGATCAGAAGACTTCGGAGACAGCAGGAGACGGCAGCCAGAAGAGCCCTGAGCATTGAGACGTTTCCAATGATGTCTCTAGTCTCCAAGACATGTCTCCGTCTCCGAGACGTGTCTTAGGGGGTAGGAGACAGGTCTTCTGATAACCATGGTTTTTAGAGCTCCAAGATGTGTCTCGGTCTCTGAGACACGTCTCAGGGGGTCGGAGACAGGTCTCCTGGCAACCATGGTTTGTAGAGCTCCATCATTCATTCCTGGAACAGAATAATTATAAAATGCATTAATCAGGGGCTGAATAATACAATCTTTATGGGAAGACTCACGATGCTTCATATTCCATTCATCAATCCCTCCTTTCAATAGAAAACGACGCAATAGTTTGCGTGTTTTGTTATTAGGAACAATTCCTAATTTTGACATTTTCTGCAAAACTTCAGCAGCTTCTCCTAGCCTCCCTTCTGTAACATAGATATCAATGATATCATTAAAAGGGAGAATAGTGGTACAAAACCCTAATTCCAGCATTTCTTTTGCAATTTGAATGGCTTCATTGTATCTCTTATTTTTCCTATAGAAGGTCAATATCATAGCAAATGACCATTCATTTGCCCACCCCTTTTCCTTTAAGCACTGAAATGTTTCTTGCACCTTGCTGACCAACCCAGCTTGCCTATAAAGATCAAGCATGTATCTGTAACTGGTTACATCTGGCTCATGGCCTCCAGCACATAAGTTCGTGAACATCTGTGAAGCCTCATCGAGCATTCCTGCAGTGCCCAATGCATACATGAAAGCATTACAAACAGATAAGGGAGGATTCAAGCTCCACAATTCCCTGAGAGATCCTAAAATTTTTAAAGCTTCACTTTTCATTCCCAACATAGAAAAAACTGTGCTTATCAGTGGCCGGATATTACCATCTTGATGTAAAAAACCAAGCTTCTTTGCTATCCATTTTCTAATGCCTCTTGAGATTAAGATTTCACACAATAATTTACATGTAATCTCGTCAGGAGAAACTCCTAAGTTTAACATTTTCTGGCAAACCTCGGCTGCTTTTTTTCTTCTCCTTTTTTCAACATAGAGCTTAATGAGATTATTAAAAGCAATAGTCCTAGTAACAACCCCTGATTCCAGCATTTCATTTGCAACTTTAAGGGCTGTCCCGTATCTCCTCTTTTTTCTAGTGAAGGACAATATCAAGGCATATGACCATCCATTTACCCACCCCTTTTCCATTAAGTGCTGAAATATTTTTTCTGACTTCCTGACCCTCCCAGCTCGAGTATAAAAATCAAGCATGTATTTGTAAGTGTTTGCATCTGGCTTAAGGCCTCTGGAGCCTAAGCTCCTAAACATCTTTGAAGCTTCAACGATCCTGCCTGCAGTACCAAATGCATATATAATAGCATTACAAAATGATAAGTAAGTATTCAAGCTCCACAATTTACGGAGAGGTCCTAAAGCTTCTAAAGCTTCATCTTTCATTCCCACAATGGAATAAACTATGCTTATCAGTGGCTGGATACTACCATATATATGAAGAATTTCAAGCTGCTTTGCTATCGATTTTCTAATGCCTCCTTTCACTAACAGTCCACCCAATAATTTACATGTAGTCTTGTCGGGACAAACTCCTACAATTAACATTTTCTGCAAAACTTTAGCCGCTTCTCTTAATCTCCCTTCTTCGACATATAGCTCGATGACATCATTGAAAGAGAGAATACTAGTAAGAAGCCCTGTTTCCAGAATTTCTTCCGCAATTTCAATGGCTTTATCGTATCTCTTCATTTTTTTATTGAAGGACAATACCAAGTCAAATGACCCTTCATTTGCACACTCCTGTAATATTTCTTGTGCCTCACTCTCCAGCCCAGCTCGAGTATAAAGATCAAGCATATATCTGTAAGTGGTTGTATCTGGCTTAAGGCCTCTGGCACGTAAGCTCATGAACATTTTCGAAGCTTTATCGATCCTGCCTGCACTACCAAATGCATTTATAATAGCATTATAAAAAGATATGTGAGGATTCAAAGTTTGTAATTGACAGAGAGACTCTAAAGCTTCTAAAGCTTCATCATTCAAACAATCTGAAGTCACAAACATTTGAGTAAGAGAATTATATGTGCATTCGTCAGGCAAAACCCCTAGACTCTCCATTCTGTTAAATAACTTCAGAGCCTTGTCTTGAACTTTCGCAAATCCATAGGCCTTGATCATGACATTGAACTCCAGCACACTTATTTTTCTTCCTCTTTCTTGACTGTATTTAAACACCTTTTCGGCCTCTAACCAACATCCCTGTTCTCCATACGCATCCATGCAGGCGGCATACCATTCAGAACTCATCCGTCCATCAACATGGAACCTTTCAAACCATGCCCATGCTTGATCCAAAAGCCCCAAACGTATGTACATCCTAAGAACAGCTGACTGTGAGTTTCCATCAATCTCAACACTCAAATCAACCATCTCTTGAATTACAATATGAACTTCATTGACCCTGTTTACAATACTTAATGCATACAGAATAGTTCGGTAAGGTATATCGTTAGGAATAAGCCCTGTCTCCTTCATCTTTGTGAAGTACCACAACACCTTATCAACATTTTCATGTTCAGCATGGAATGAGATAAGTATGGCGTATGTCCTCCCATCCGGGATGCAACCAAGCTCTTCCATCTTCATCATGAGTGCATCTGCCTCCTTCAAGCGTCCATTAGTCCCACAGATATGAATCATTGTATTGTATGTAACAACATCTGGAATTATTCCTGCTTTCAACATATCACAAAATACATCTGAAGCTTCTTTGAGCCGTCCCGCCTTTCCATATGTATCAATTAGGGTATTGTATGTGTAAGGGTTTCTTGGCCTCCCCAATTCAGCACCACCATTGGAAGAGTCCATGGTCTTGTTGTCATAATTGGTAACTCCTTTAAGAGACAAATCAGAGCCCGAAGATGACTGCTTTCCACCATACCAATCTTGGAAGAATTGTGTCGCTTTGTCATACTCCCCAGCCATTTTTAATATGTGAACTACTATGCTCACAATGACCTCGTCTGGATGCAGGCCTTGCGCTACCATGTGGTCCAACCACCGGAGAGCCTCTTCTTTCAGCCCAGCTTTACCGTAACAATCAATCACTGTACCATAAGTGGTATTTGTAGGCGACACCTTATTTCTCACCATTTCCTCCCAGAATTCCTTTAAATAATCCCATTTCTTCGCTCTCCCAAGAATCTTAAGCAGGATAGTATAGTGAAAGACATCGATTTGATAGCAACCTTTATCTTGAAACCACCTAAAGATTTCAACAGCTCTCTCCCAATTGGACTGATGTTTGAGTATAATGGTCATCTGTTTCGCCGTTAGCGTGGCTTCCCAAGGACCAAGTGCCTCATCTATCTTCTTCCTACATTCCAGTGCTTTCATAAGGTCTGGAATATACCCACCATATTTCATGTATGAGGGATTTTGCTTATTTTTTAATGATTTAGCGACCCTAAGATTGCCTGTTCTACAGTTTTCCTTAGAGCTGGTTCCCAACACATTTCTGATACAGGTAAAACCTGGCATTCGCCCAACCACAGCCTCCATATTTATATTATACTGGTATTAAATGAATTGTTGTTTCCTACCAAGTTAAACTGTGTCATCGAAATGCTGCAAATTCCAGAACTGAACAACTTTTGACAGAAACATACGAGGGTTCTCGAAACTTAAAGATGTGAGCAGTAATTTCTCAAAAAACAGTATCCCTCTCAAATTTTGCAATTTACCTCTGAATATCAAACCGCACGCTGCACGTCCATGTTCTCCTTCGCATTTAGCCCCAAACCGTAAAAAAACCAAATACGGTCAGCCATGAAGAAGTTCAGACCTGCGTTGCAAATGGGTAAGATTGAAAGAGTAACTAAAAACACATTTCACACAGAACTTTTTTTTGTGGATACTAGGGTTTCTTTGAATGTACAGAGGAGAGGAACTGATGGCGCTGTCGATTCTTATATTTGTCCTATATTCCTTATAAATTGTACATAAAAAATTGAAATTTGACACAAAAATATTCATTAATTTTTTTTTAACTGATTAAAATAAAATATTCAAAATATAGAAACAGTTTTATCAAAATAATAATATAATATTAATTGTCAGAGTTTTAGTTGTGGAATGGGAAAAAATGATACATATTTTCACATACCAATTCTATTACAATTTCTACTAATATTATGTTGAAGTAGGAGAGAGGGTCTTATACATGTGCACTCTAATATCACACTTTTCAAAATCTTATGTGGACATTTTAAATTTCTCTCAATTTTGTATATCAATTGACTTGTAAAATCTCTTATTTAAAAAAGTCATTTTCAAGTGTTGGCGATGGTGGGAGTGTGAGAGTTGGCAACGGTGATCGAAGATAGTGTTGTAAGTGAGAATTGGTTGGAAGGAGGAAAAACGGTGTGTACGGAGGAAGAATAGAGGTGGTGAGGATGTGGAGAGCATGATGGAGAGGAAGGAGAGGAGGACAAAGAGGGGGACAAAGAGGAAGAGGAGGATGGAGAGCATGATGAAGAGGAAGAGGGCTAGGAGAGTGTTGCAAAGAGGAAGAGGAGGAAGAAACCCACAGATGTTGGTTGGGGGAGTTGTTAATGTTTCGGAGAGATGCAAGGTGTTCAAGGTTTGGTTTTAGGGATGGGGTCCTCTGCTATGGTCCCATTAGTTCATATCTCTAGTTAAAAACATTCATTGATAAAAAAATTAAAATAAAACTAGTATACATATATTAAAAAATATATGTAAAGTATTAGATTGAGTGGATTTCCAGCATGGTTATGCAGTTCTCTGCTTCGGTTTTAGTTAATGGCAGTCCCCAAGGTTTCTTTCCTACCTTGCGGGGTATTCGGCAGGGGGGTCCCATATCCCCCTTCCTTTTCATTTTATTGGCAGAAGTTCTTGGTCGTTCGATTGCTCGAAAGCGTTCTCAGGGGTTGTGGAAAGGTATCGAGATAGCTCGCGGGGTGGATTCTACAACCCATTCACAATTTGGAGACGATACTTGTCTTTTTGGAGTGGCCTCCATGCAAGAAGCATCGATGATGAAAAAAGTGTTGGACAGATTTAGTCAGGCTATTGGTCAGGAGATAAATTTGCAAAAATCGGAGATATTTTTCTTCCACACTGAAGCTGGGTCTTAGAGGTCTATAGCCAGACTTTTTGGGATTAGATTGGTCAGCTACTTGGGAAATTCCTTGGTACGCCACTCTTTGCTAGAGCAGGTAAGCTGGATATTTGGAAAGGGTTTCTTGATGGTTGCAAAGCAAAAATGGAGGGCTGGAAAAGTAAGTGGCTCACGCTGGCTAATTGTCTTCTGATGTTGAAGACAGTTATTTCGGCAATGCCGATTTTCTCCATGGTTTGTTTTAAACTCCCAGGTACGATCATTAAGAATATTCAACAAAAAATTAGGAAATTAATGTGGAACGGTAATCAAGAACAGGACAAAATTCCTTTGATGGCTTGGGATAGAGTATGTAAACCCAAAGGGGGAGGAGGTGTGGGGCTTTGACTAAAAGCTAATTAACGAAGCTATGGGGGCAAAGTTAGTGTGGCAAATGTACAGCAAGTCAGAGGAGAGATGGGCTCGCATTCTTCAAGCTAAGTATTTGGATAGTGGCGACAGGGAGAGGATTCTCACGGTTGAAAATCCCCCGAGAGGATCAGCCCTATGGAACTTTTTGGTGAATTGCAGGAATCTAATTACTAATCACCTTGCCTGGCGGATCGGAGATGGCCGTAAGGCGAGTTTCTGGCAGGATTCTTGGGACGGTTGCCCATCTCTAGATACCAAGGCCCCCCAGCGGATTATTCTAAAGACTCCTCAACATTGGGGTACCGAGGTGCATGATTTCCTGGCTCAAGAATCATCTGAATTGGGTCAGTAGATGAATTGGAAGGATCCCCGTGGTCTAGACCTAGAGGAGGCAGATGAAAGGTTGTTGAGGAATATCCTAGATAACAGGGAGGTGACGTGCTCTAGGCAGGAAGATAAAATAATATGGTGTGGTGCAAAGAGTGGCAGTTATTCAGTCAAGCTGGGGTATACTTTGTTGGAGACAGAAGGTAGGAAGGGGGATTGGGAAGCTAAGGTTTGTTGGAATAAAGAGTGTTTACCGAAAGCGGGTGCCTTCTCTTGGTTGGCAGGTAACAAGCGGATCCTAACTGGAGATAGACTTAAGAGAATGGGGTTTGTAGGCCCATTCCAGTGCGTGCTTTATAAGAAGGAGGAGGAAGAGGTGGATCACCTTCTGCTGAATTGCGACTTTGCCCAGGAAGCTTGGCGTTTCGGGTTGCAGAGGCTGTTGGAAGGGACCGATGGTAGGGGATTTGCGCGATTGGTTGGAATTGTGGCCAACTTTGAGTAAGTCTTTTATCTTTGCTGCTATCTGGAAGATTCCGCCTTCTATTGTAGTGTGGGAAGTCTGGAAAGAACGGAATCGAAGACTGTTTGAGGATAAAGCGGAAACTTTGGAACGCTTTCTGATCAAATTGGAGAGGGCCATTTCGGAATTAGTCACTAATGCTGCTTCTCAAGTTAACTTGGCAAAGACTCCCTTCACTCAGTTTGATGCTGGTATTTTGGTGAGTTGGCCCTTGATTAAATTTAGGTCTGTTAATGGGCTTTTGAGGGTTAATCCCCATAGGAAGGGTGACAAAAGTCAGGAATGGGTTCCATTAGATAAGGGTTGGATCAAGGTCAACTTTGATGGGGCTTCTAGGGGGAATCTCGGGATCTCTAGGGTAGGGGTCATAGCTCGTGATGAGTATGGAAGTATTCTAGCTTTTGGAGCTAAGAGGTTGGTGGATGGTACGAACAATGAAGCCGAGTGTCAAGCGGCTATAGAAGCCATTCTTTTGGAAAAGAAATTGGACGCGAAGAAACTCCATCTTGAGGGGGATTCCTAGATTGTGCTAAATGGGATTGCTAAGGGTCGGATGGAGGCCTAACAACTTGACAAACACATTAGAAGGATGAATCTCCTTCTGTGCGGGTTTGATGATTTTAAGGTTTTGCATGCTCTCAGGGAAGCAAAGGTTGAGGCAGACAAGCTCTCGAATGTTGGAGCTAATGGTTCTTTGGATAACAACTTCAATTTATTTGAGGACCTACAGAATGTGTGTTCTCTTGAGTTTGGTTGATTGTGCTTTAGAAGTGAAAAGTGAACCCAAGTTGTGTTTTTGAGTTTGGTTTGATTTGTTCTTGACACTAGACTTGAGGGAAGAGATGTGTCACGTGGCTTGTGACCTTCGATCTGGTTGCAAGCTGCAACAGTGGCGTAGGAATGATGATGGTAGTAATTGGCGGGCTAATCAGATGATGATGCATGGTTTGAGGTGTTACGTGTGGAGTAGTTATTTCTTGATGTGGTGTTGGCTATTTTAGGGCCTAGTCTCTTGGTTTTCTGGCACTCCACAGTGGTTGGTTTTGGTTTTGTTTGTGAGTGCAGGTTTTGGATGAGAGAGTGGGGAAGGATGGAAGCCAATTTCTCCCTATCTACAAACGGACAAATGCCTGCATTCCATGGTTCAATTTCGTGTAATTGGTTGTTGAATGTTTCCAGGGTTGATGGGGAAGTGTTTTGGAGGGCTGTGCGCTTGATGGTCGGGGAAGAATTTCTGGTTTCCGACTGCCAACCGTGTACAAATCTGGACATCTCGTCCTTGTTTGTGGCGTTGGCCCTGACGGTGGGTGGTTCGACAAAGGAGGTGATGCGAGTGACATCCTTGGTGCTGAGACCTAAATGGTCGGGAGGGCTGGAGGAGGTGGTGGCTTGTGCAGAAATTGGCAAAGGTCTGAGAGTGGTGCAAGGACCGTGGCGACGGATTGGTGTGGAAATAGGAGATGTTCAGTCGTTGGTGGTTTGGTCAGCTTCCCGAACTGTGGATGCTCAGATGGAAGATGCAAGAAAGGGGTGGAGGGACGTTGTGAAGTTTGTGTGGGAGCTGGGATCAGCAGAAAGAGCAAAATTGCATCGCAAACAGACCCTAATTAAGTTGGAGGCTCCTTTGGATGAAGATGGGTGGCCACTGGTCCGTCATCAAGTCCCTTGAAAGAGAGCGAAGGTGGTGGAGCGCAGTTCGCTTCGAGATGGCAGGTCGAGTACCATGCCAGGTGGCGGGCGGGAGATACATGTGGCAGGTCCCAGTCAGGGCATTCCTAATTTCTCAAGGGAAGATGCCCTTGGTTGGTTTCGATAGGTTGGCCCCAAGGGGTTGTCGGGTTTTGGGTGGGGAAGCATTTTTGTATGGTTTGTTTCTGAGGTGGTAGGCCATGTAGGTTCGATGTTTGTCTCGGGTTCTGTTGGTTTTGTAGGGGCAAGACCCCATGTTGTGGTATGCTGATGAACAACTTTAAGCATGTAATCTTTCCTTTTTAAGCAATATAAATATATCCTGGTTATTGATCAAATTTTTTTTATATATATGTAAAATATGCCAAGAGAGATCTTATAATAGAAGAGCATCATTACACAGACTATTAAGTTCGACTTATAATATCACATTTCAAATAGCTCTATTAATTTGAATCCATCCACATGGTGTACAATCTAAAATCTGTTGTCTTTGGCATTCTTAGATTAGTCAATGAAATGCATCTATATTTGATATCATTCAATCAAATGCAATCAAACAAATCAAGAGAAATATATAAAATGTCTATGGTACCTATACAAATAAATTGTGTTCTATCAATTGTTTTCTACATTTTCATACACTTGATGCGACTTTGATTAATTTAGAATCTCATTTCCAAACATTTGAATTATTCATTTAGTTCAATTGCACCAATTAATTCAAAGTCATTTGTTTTTTTTTAAATGCAAGTTCAAATCAATCCATTATTTTTGTTTTCAACTATAAGTTGAAATCATTTATTTATTTTCATTTCAAATTCCAAGTTAAAACTATTTTACTATATTTACATCAACCCTATGTTCACACTTGATTCTAAGTATCTAGTGATCTCCTTACTTATCATAACCTTATTATGATTTTTTTCCCATTCCACATTCACTATTCAATATTACAATCAGAACACATGGAGTATGTAACATTATTGCATTTTCTCAAGGATTTCATAGGATTCCATGAAAGACTAGCCCCATCAAATCTTATCTAATTGGTATCCTCTATATAAATAATTCAATTGTTTGAATTCCCAAACCATGTTATTACAATCACCATTTAAGTAGTTTCATATAACTAATTTAATTATGTTGTGTAGTGCTTCCACATGTAATACATGAACATCATTTTATTTATACACATCATTTAATTTATACATAAACTTATGTAATGGTTATACCAATACATTGTGTCAAATACATTCTTTCACATGTCTAATAGTACATATACAACATAAACCTCATTCTAGATATAAAATGGCTATGTAATCAAGATCATCTTGTTATATGTTTAAAATGATTACAAGTATAAATCTAATGCAAACAACTCCATTTGTATACATTAAAAATATTGTATGTTAAGGGGCGAGCATGAAGGGGAGAGGGCTCCACGATGATATAGGCTACCTTTAGTGACATCCATGTGGTATTCCTTGGATACATTAGCACTTGAATTTTTTCGTGGTTGTTCGTTTGATGTGTCACCATTTCAAATTGTTTCTAGCATATTCTAAATTCAAACATATTCTTAATAAATACATTTTTGTAACCTACACCAAACACTATTCATGTGCACCATGATTTTTTTTAATGTGGATGGGCTTATGTAAAAACAACATTCATATATTTGATGTTTTTATAAAAAAACAGAAATATATATTTTTCATATATATTAGATGAGTTTCAAGATGAACTTTAATATAACAACATCAAGTATATATGAATGATGAATGAGGACGTCTTACTAACATACGAAGAGAGAGTGTTTTATATAAAAGCTCATTCATATACATATAAAAAATTTATGCATAAATTTATAGAATGGTATTCAAGAGTAAATTTGCACTTACTATTTTATTATAAATATATAATAAGATGAGCTTTGATTACATAATTAATTCATAGATGTAGAATGGAGATTTATGCTTATGATTTCACTTAGATGTAGTCAATTTATATATACAATATGATAAGGTAAAGTTGATGTAAGTTCTACTACTTGCAATACATTGAAATTCTTCTTATAAAGTATACACAATTATTCCTATTGTGATTAGACTTCATTGCAATGTCCAAATTCACAGATTCAAATATTAAAACTTTGTAGATGAAGAACAAAGCCCAAATGATAACTAGACATGGTGCAAGGAGATTACAAATGACACTCCCTCACATAAAAGAGGCTTAAGACTACATATAGATGAAGATTTTTAAGATATTCCAATGCACAACCAACTAAAGAAGTAATTCAAGTCAAAACAAGTTTTGCACAAAGAAGTATTCATTGTAGAGAGAATGGACAATAAATGATATGGTAGTTGTCTTAGAAGATGTTGAGGACAATGGATTTTCAACTAGGTGTGTGTTGTGCCTCACACACAAGCCCTATCCAAAACATGGACCCCCTTTTTTTCCCTTGTCATTTTTCTTTGGGTGTGTTATGTTGGTTTTTGGCATGTCATTTCCTAGTTCTTCCCCTTGGGGTTTGTGAGAGATTTTTTGCCTTTGAAGTTTCATTGGCCCAGATGGTTAAGTCATTGTCCAAGTGAAGAAGTCTTGAAGTCACTAAAGTTCCATGAGAAAGTCTTAAGTCAAGAGGTTTGCCTTTGTCGAGGATTTTCCTTTGTAGGGGATTTTCAATTGTAGGGGTTTTTTAATTTTTTGGGATTCTTTGCCTTTTGTGGAATCCCTATCAATTTCATGTATTAGAAAAAGTTTTGACAAGCTTGACACCGGAGAAAAAGAAAAAATTGGAAATTTCTAAGTTGGAAAAATCTTTGAAATTTCCTAAGCCTAAAATATGTGAAATTCCTTGATAAGGTAAAATCTCTGGCATTCCTTGATAGGTTAAATCTTCAAATTCCTTAATAAGGTAAAATCTCCAAAATTCCTTGATAGCATAAAACCTTTGAAATTCCTTGACAAGGTCACCATATCCTAAATTCCTTGGAAGGTCTAAATCTCCTAAAATTACTTGGAATGTGCAAATCTCCTAAATTCCTTGGAAATTGAAATCTTCTAAAATTCCTTAAAGAGCTCAAATTTTCGAATTCCAAGAGAGATCCAAATCTTTGAAATTTCATGAAGCGGTCAAATTTATGAAAATTCAAAAATAGGTTTGGAATTAATCAATTTGATAGAGATTTTAGCATGTGATTCAATAATGACTTTACTCATGATATGGACATGAAATTAGCACAATTTAATAATTAATTTATTCTTCTTCTATTTATTTATTTTTCCTTTTTTCATAAATCAAATGTAGCTCGTCAAAATTAAGAACTTATTAAGGATTGTAAGAAAATTCAAAAATAGGTTTGGACTTAATCAATTTGATAGAGATTTTAGCATGTGATTCAATAATGACTTTACTCATGACATGGACATGAAATTAGCACAATTTTATAATTTTATAATTTTATAATTAATTTATTCTTCTTTTTTTTTTCTTTTTTTTACTGATCAAATGTAGCTCGTCAAAATTAAGAACTTATTAAGGATTGCAAATATAAAGTACAATTTTAAGGGTTTAAGGGAGCTCCCCTTGAACAAAGATTCTATCAGTTTGGATGATGGTTGAAGATACAAACTTGGGGCTTATTAACATAGAAGATTCCAATAATCTCTAATAATAGTACATGGTTTCTAGGAATCCAAGCTAGAATTTGATAAAACTTTAAAGGAATCTACTATTGAGTTGACATTAATGGAATATAGGATGATAGTTATACCCACACCACCCAAGGAGGATCTCAAAGATGTTATTCCAAGGTCTCTAGAAACCATGTACTATGATAGAAAGCATATAGTTGGAGGATATTTATTCATTAAGAATAAATAAGAAGTTTCTAACAAATGTCTTTTTGGAAAACAACAAAAAGCCACTTTTCTAATTGGTTTCTCTAGAAGGGCTATAAAAGCTCTCAAAATCATACTTATACATGTGATCCTATGACAAGTCTCTTTGAATAAATACAGGTACTTTCTTTCTCTTATTAATGATTTTTCTTGTAAAAATTGGATCTACTATTTGGCTAACAAATCAAAAAAAAAATTGTTAAGATTGTTTAGTTCAAATAGTTAGTTGAGAAACAAAGTGGTCAGTATAAAAAGCTCATCAAATAAAAAAATGGGAACAAATATACATCAAATATATTTTTGGATTTTTGTAGATGACATGGGATGTAGAGACTAGAGAGAGCTATCACTTCCTACACTCTATAGAAAAATGGAGTTACTAGGTCGAAGAATAGAGCTATTGTTGAAATGGATAGAAGCATGATGAAATAAAAGAACCTAGATAAAAAAAAAAAATTGGGTAGAGGTAGTCACTATTACAATTTATTTATTGAATATGAGTCCCATAAAAGTGATTCATGGAATGATTCTTGAACAATCATGGTTTGGTTTTACACTATCTATTTCTCATCTATGGTAGTGTTGCTAATGTGCATATACCTAAAGAAAAGGAAAAAAATAATAATGAAATGATCCTGTAAATAATAAACTAATCCTAAGTAGAGATGTCATATTTGATGAAAGAACACAATACATTCCAAATGAAAAGGATAAAAACATTATGATTGTTTTGAAGAAATCTAAAACCCTTATGAATGATCTAGGAGAAGAAGACTCTCATATACTTGTGTTTGATGAATCAAAAGTAATTAATAATATAGAACTTGAATCCTTGAATGTACAAACATATAGATACTAGAAATATCAAAGATGAACTAAAATAAATTATGACACAAAATGGATATATAAAACTAAGTATAGCTATTAATAAACATAAGGCTAGATTGGTTGCAAAAGGGCACACTCATTAGAAAGGTAATAATTACAAAATTTAAATGTTTTCTCCTATAGCAATAATGGATACTGTATATGGTGAAAATGGATTAACAATATTGAAAGACTAAATGAATTCAACCACAAAACCCTAGCCTAACAACAACAAAGATCCACCATAACATATGAAGATTACCTAAGACAATGCATATCAAATGAAATCACAAAGATTATACCATCACATGTCCACTAGGGTTTGGATCTCCATTCTTCCTATCTCCATTGATTTTGCTTGATATATTTGCTCTCAGATTTTATGTGTGCACAAGAGCTCAACAAAGAACGGAAATGTGGTTGCAAGTAGGATTGCATATGAAAGATCAAATGCTAGGTTGCTTGAATAGAATGCATAGGATGTGTGTAGATTGATTGATTAGTCAGGGTGCATAGTTTGATTAGGGTTGATAATGAAGGAAGTATCCTCTTATATAGAAGACACTATATGAAATGGAGGGATAAGATTGAGAGGTGTAAAAGATAAATGGTCGGCTATGATTAGAGGGTAGGTAAAGAAAATAATAAAATAATGAAAGGGGTAGGTAGTGTATGAATTAAGAGATGAATGACATGTGTCATAGGTAGAAAAGGTTAATGAATTAATTAAATAAATAAAGATTTATTTAATTAATAGAAGAAGTGGGATCAAATTAAATAAATAAAATATTTATTTAATTTAGGAAAAGGATAAATTAAATAAATAAAAGTATTTATTTAAATGAGAAATAGGGCTAGAAGAGGATAAATGAATTAATTAAATAAATAAAGATTTATTTAATTAATAGATGAATTAGGCTAAAATAATTAAATAAATAAAGATATTTATTTAATTAGACATGACAATTTTAGGTGTCTACATTTTGCCCCTCTTTGAGACAATGCAGCTTGTCGCGTTGTTTCAAAGAAGATAATATGAACTGATACAAAGTTGCCCCAAGGTGGGAATGATATGCCCCCTCGAGAGATTGGATGAAAATGTCTGAAAAGATCACAGACAATCTCTCGATAAGAAAGGAAGGCTAGAAAGAACTGATCGAATAGGATAGAGTGACAGAGTCACGGGATAATGAAGACTAACTCGGGCTAGGGCTAGGGCTAGGGTAGTCTATAAGATAGACCACGGGGGGAATACATCCTCATTGTCATCCACACATCCAAGAGATCAGAGTGCAGAGAGAGAATAGAGCAGCAACAGTCAACAACAATGGCATTGGTGCATAGATTTGACCGCGTTCGTCAATTTCAGAGGCCATCCGATGTAGGAGAGCCGGTAAGTACCACAAAACCTCTTTGTACTTTGTCGCATGAAATGTTGTCATTAATGCATTCTAGGTAGGGTAATAAATGATTTTTAGAATATGTCAAACAATGTCAAAAATGTGTAGGCACGTCTGCGTTGGTGCCAGGCACGTCTAGGTTTTCTAGACACGTCTGCATTGTGCAGGCGCATTTGTGAAATGTGGGCATGTCTGTGCAGAGCATAGGCATGTCTGTGTATTTCAGGCGCGTTTGTGTAGTCTGGAAGCACTTTTATGTCATAAAGGTGCATTTATGTCTTCTAGGCAAAATCGACAGTTCTGTGATGAACATGCGCTGTCGATTGGATAAGCTATTGAGAGGATACACTCAAGCAGGTCCTCTAGGGAAGACTAGAATAGCAAATAGGGCTAGGATTGACAATTCTATGATAGAACATACGTTGCCAATTAGGAAACTACTCAAGAGGATTCACTCAAGTAGAGGCCCTAGGATAGGATAGATCAAGGGACTTTGTGATGAACAGTGAGTACCAAGACATAGTACTTTGTGATGAACAGGGAGTACCAATAGGTGCAGCACTTTGTGATGAACAGTGAGTGCAAATATAAGTAGCACTTTGTGATGAACAGGGAGTGCAAAACTCGTAGTACTTTGTGATGAACAGGGAGTACCACTAGGATAGATAGCAACACTTTGTGATGAACAGTGAGTGTCACTAGGATAGAAGCAACACTTTGTGATGAACAGTGAGTGTCACTTTGACTGACATGATTGCTTTGCTTAACTGCAGGAGTACCTACCTATGCTGGAGTCATGGGAGAGATTCCCATCGACTCAGAGTTTACGACCGAAGATGACATTTGAGGATAGAGCAGCTATTGAGGTTATGGGCTTGCGACATATTCTATATGTGCCTGAGTTTGAAGCGAACATGAGGTTGCTGACTGCGCTGGCTAAGAGATGGCACTCAGAGACTTGTAGTTTTCATTTGTCGATGGGTGAGATGACAATCACCTTAGAGGATGTATACAGGATTCTGAGGATATCGATCGATGGGGAGTTAGTTCCTTACAATCGAGACAGAGACAGATGCATTGAGATGAATGTTCCAGGATCTGGGATTGGAGATGAGGGCTGGACATGTGGCTTGGGATACCATGGCATGGATAGGATTAGCACTACCAGTAGTGTTGGCATGAGTGATCAGTGGGTTCCTCTGTCCAGATAGGGCGACACAAGGGTTGGCTGTAGCCATATATATTTTGACATCATTGTATCATGATACTTATGATCATATATATATAAGATGATTCATCTTTACAGAAGCTATATGCATGTGTACCTATGTGATGTTTCTATGTGATGCATGTATCTATGTGATGCAAATATGTACATGAGGAAAGGCAATATTTTTGTTCTTTTATGTTTTATATGTTATGCATATGTGAATGTGAATGTATGAAATGCAGATGGATATGACGATGCAAATAACTATTTACATGATGAGAATGTAAAATGTGCTAACATGTGTTGTGTGCAGGATATGGTGCAATTGTGATATCTATATGTATGTATGAAATGAGATATGTGGTAATACAGGTGCAAACTACATGAAATGCAAATATTTTTGGTGTGTCATTATACTCAGTCATGTGATAGCAGGCTACACGGACTCAAGAAGGACGAAGGAAGTCAATCAAGAAAGGGGGATGGAAGATAGAAGATATGAAAGTGAAAGAGCTTCTTGTGCGTTATCATCATTGAGATTTATTATGGCAAAATAGGTCATGACAATCGAGACATATGTTCGACCCATAAAGTCATTGTACCTGTTTGCATGGAGATAAGATAGTCACAAACAAGGAATGCCCCAGTTCATACTAGACTCATAGTGTCCTCATATCCTTGGACAAGTCATAGCATTACTAAGAGACAATCCACAGACAACAAAGAAAAATAGGTGACGATACCCCATCCTCGCCTTTCTAGTCAAAGATATCCTGGAGATGGAATCTCTAGTCAGAGACATCTTAGAAAAGCTAAAAGACATGTCACCAAAAGATAAAATCAAAATAAAACCAAGACTTGACACCAACATCCACTGAAGTCCTCAAGTTTAGTGTCTCTTGTCACTTGTATAAGTCTTATTTGATTGTGGTCACAGTGTTTACTTTCACAAAAAGGATAGATAGCACTGAAACATAATGTTGTATGAGTCTGTTGAAAGATTTGATTTGTTGAAGTCCATTGTTGTTGTTGTGTCTCATCTAAAACTGATTGAATCCATGAAATTGATACTTTATTGCGGAGAAGACGAAACTTTATTGCGGATTGGCGATGCATATGTTGCTTTATTGCGGATTGTGCGTGGATAGACTGAAGAAAAAATGGAAGAAACTGTACTCCTCGAAACATGTGATGCTCTCAGTTCCACACCCATCACTAGACGTAGGATTTGCCTTAGCCACATATAGGAGCCGATTTATTATGGATGGAAAAGGTGTGAAAGAGGAATGTTTATTATGAATGGCTGACCAACCTTGGGTAGATCAATAACAAGCCATGATAGGAATGGTGTATGTTTATTATGGATGGATAGGCTGTGAGTGTGTGCAAAGTGAAGGATGAAATGGAATCCTGAAGAAGGGAGGAGCAATGTCTCTACTTATGGCGCTGGTGACCCAGTTTTCACCATGGTACTTGCCCAGGGCGCCACCGAAGTGGTTTTCATTGTTGGACAAAATGTTTTTCTGTTTTTCAATTTTTTTTTTTTGTGTCACGAGGCACCTATTTGCCAGGTTTTCACCAAGTAACGATTTTTTATGTTTTATGATTTTTTTTTGTCTTTTTTGATATATTTTGATTTTTTTGTATTTTTGAATTTTTTGATTTTTTGTGTATTTTGAATTAGGATACTCTGAAGAGCTATGTGTAAAACCTGCAAAGGTGCATGTTGTTGATAGGATCCTCCCAAGGTTCACCCTCTATGGTTGAGAGCTGATATGCACCAGATCCATAGGCTATTGTGATGATGTAAGGACCAAGCCAATTTGGTTCGAACTTGTCCTTCTTCTATCTGTCTTGCTGATTTTTAGGATTTTCCTGAGAACTAAGTCACCCACCTCAAATGTACGAGGCTTTACCTTATGATTGTAGCTACATTGTTCCTTGACTGAATGATGTGTAGCTTGAGTGACTGTCTTCCTTGATAAAGGATTTGAGATAGAATTACTAGCATGTGAACTACGCAAGCCTGTATGCGTGTCACCTAAAGAACTTTGGGCATCCTTGATAACCAAGTCCTTCAAGGAAGTTCCATTAAAGGTCCATGATGTATCGCCAAAAGGGAAAGGACATGTGGAACAAGTGGATGAGTTTTGAAGGCTTATGATTGTGAAAAGAAGTGAAAGTACGATAGCATGATGGAGACTTAGGATCAACAAGTGTTCTTTTTTACTTGAAATTTTAGAACTTTTGCCCCCAGTTTATTTTGATATTAGGGGAGATCAATTCTTGTTCCTTTTCTTTCATAGGATTTTTATCCTTGATTTTGATTTTTGCAGAGTCCAATAGCTTTTGATTTTGATTTGGACTGAAGGACTTCTCTTTATTTTTTATTTTTAGATTTTTCTGTTCATAGCTTGATTTTTGATCCCCAATTAGTAAGGGCCTTTCTAATTCTTGTTGATCCAAGTCTGGAAGCGGAGTGGAAATGGAATGAGCAGATGAAATGGTAAGGCTATGTGATTTCTCAAGAGGGTTGGCAATACGCTCAATAGATTCTTCGTTTGAACCACTCTTAGGACTATTGATATTAAGGGATGCTTGCACTGCTAGAGGAGATTTGCATTCAGACTTAGTAGCCACAACACTAGGTGGTTCACACCCAATTCCTTGGCATTGCCAATTGTTAATAGATTGTTCCTGTCGACAAAATGTGTTAGGAGATAGTGGGAGTTGATCAACATGAAAGATATACTCACCACATCCCATGTCTTTAATCTTGAACTTTTCTTTTATCTCTTCTTTTTTTGATGTAGAACCTTTCAATGATTCTAGATCCACATATGATGATGAAGGAATAGCTTCTTGATTGACTGGGATTGTTATTTCTGATCTAGGTCATAGATTTTTGCAATATATGAATGGATTTGGGTCAGCTTTGACGGTCACTTCAACTCCATTGTGGGGAAACTTAATGCATTGGTGATATGTAGATGGGACTGCCCTCATTTCATGAATCCAAGGATGTCCTAGTAATATATTGTATGTGAGATCCAGGTCTAGGACTTGACAAACCACATCCTTTGTAACTGGTCCAACTCTGAGAGGCAAGGTGACTGTACCTTTGGATGAACGTTCATCATCATCATATGCTTTGATGGTAATTTTGTTTGTAGCATTCACAACTTTTTTAGAATATCCCAATTGTTTAATAGTGCTCAATGTACAAATGTTTAGACCTGCTCCTCCATCTATCAGGACTCATTTTATTCGGTGCTTGTGTAGGAAGGCTTCAATGTCTAAAGGTGCATTATGTGGCTGACTTACGGAGGCGTCATCAGCTTCTATGAATGTAAGGGAGTGTGGGATGGAAAGGTATCCCACCATGGCTTGAAATTGGTCCATGTTCAGATCAGTAGGAACAGTAATGTCTCTCAAGATTTTGTCAAGAATAGCTTTATGTGTTGGGGATATGCGTAAGAGCTCAAGGATGGAGATAAGCGTGGGTGTCTTCCCTAACTGTTCTACAAGGTCATACTCAGGCTTGGTTGATGAGGAAGCGATGTTTTTAGCTAGAGCACCTTGCAAAGTGAATTTACCTTGATGAGTTGTAACATTACATTCAGAGGTAGGTTAGGAAGAAGATCCAATGCCTTTCAAGACAATCTTGGGTCTTTGGGTAGAATTCTCAGGCGTTTTGTCCTTGATGATAATGGTAGAGACATAATTGTCCATCAAAATGTGATTGATAGTTGAATCATAGTTATAAGATGCTCTGGTATAGTTGGTTTGGTCATCTGTGGCTGCAGCTTTTCCCTTGTCATGTTTTGGGAATGCTTCCTTAAACATCTCATGTTCTTGATTGGATGAGTGTCCTTCAATTTCATTGTCACCTCTATCAATGAGATCTTGTATGATGTTCTTCAATTGATGGCAATTTCCTATCTTATGACCTTTGCTCTTATGAAATTCACAATACTCATCATCATTCCACCAATTTGGTTTAACCTTTGGCTCATATGGAGGCAAATCTGGAATAGTGATTACCTTGTTTGCCATTAGTTTATTGAAAACTGACTCAAGTGGTTCTCCCAATGGGGTGTAATTCCTTCGTGATCTGGAAGTTGTTTGAGTATTCACTTGATTGTTTGTAGAGCTTGATCCAGAAAAAAATGATTTTGGGTCGCACTGTATTGACATCAACAACACCATCATTGACTGTGTTCTTGTTTTTATTCCAAAATCTTGGCTTATCTTTTCCTTTAAAGTCATCTTTGTTTTCCTTGAATATCTTAATGACTCGTTGTTCAATTAGGACCTTCTCTATTACTAAGCCTTTTTCAATGACGTCTTTGAAGGTGGACAAACAAGATTTTCTTAGGTCATAACCAATGTCTTTATTAACATTCTGGGTGAAAATTTCTACCATTTTTTTTTGTGGAATTTCACAAGAGCATCTGCTAGCTAGATTCCTCCATCTTTGTAAAAATGATGAAAAAGACTCTCCATCTTTTTGCTTGGTGTTGCACAAAGTAGTGATTGATATGTCTGTCTCTATGTTGTATGAGAAATGTTGGATAAATGTCTCTGCTAAATCATCCCAAGACTTAATTCCAGGTGGGAGTTGGGAGAACCATTCCATAGCTTGATCTCCTAAGCTTTGTAGGAATAATCTCATAAAATATGTCTCTTCTGCTGCTATCTCAATGCAAGCTATGAAAAATTGTCTTATGTGTGCCTTAGGATCCCCTTTGCCTCTGTATTTATCAAACTTAGGCATCACAAAGTGTGTAGGAAATGGAGGCATTGGAATGCTTTTGTCAAATGGATAGGGACATATGTCTATCATTGTGTAAGTTGGCTTCGATGTATTTATGTCCTCCATTTTCTTTTGTAAGTCCTTGATTTGCTGTTCCAAATTGTTTTTAGGTGGAGACCGACTTCTTGAACCATACCCCATGCTTGAGGCACCAATTGTAGGAGGAGAATGTTGCATATATGGATGATATTGATCATACACATGTTCATATGGAGGAGGTCTATAATGACGCTGTGTATATGGACCACTTGGTATAGAGTCATGTAAACTTAAGTAAGGTGTAATAATATCCATGATGAATAATTATTTACACCAACAAGTCACGTTGAGGAATGGAATATCTGTTTTGTCCATGTATACCATACTCTACAGGAATATCATGAGTTTGTTCTAGTGTGTTGCCCCCAAATTTGACATGGGGTTTCGTTGTGTCCAAATTTTGAGCATGCCTTTGATTATCCAATTGCTTTGGTGGTTGATCCTTAGCATTGGTATGTGATTGAGCATATTTTTCTGCATAAGACCTCTATAATGGTCTGCGAAGGTGAGTATCATATGCTTGACCATGTGTGTGTGGGACCTCTGATTTTTGAAACAAAGATGATGGTGATTCAGGCACCATATGTAGTCATCTATTGCCTCCACTATTAGGCCTCCTTTGATCCATGTTGGAGTGAGTTTGTTGCAAAGGTCTATGTTCCATTATTTGAGACATGTCAAAATCATGAGGGATCTTGGTTCCACTTTGTGCCATCACTTGTAGAAAGTATTGTCTATCTCTCCTCATTATTTCCTCAACCAATCGATTGAAATGAGGATTCATAATGGTGTCTTCCACTTCTATTGAATGTACGAAAAAGTTGTCCATATTCTCATTGTGTGTATCATTGTTGTTTGTAGTGTCAATGTTTTCAACATTTGGAATGTTTCTATAGGCATCCATGTTAGGTAATGTAGTATGATTAGAATTGAAAAAGATATCATTGTCATACTCATAGGAACTCATGTTTGCAGACTCTTGAGCCTCTTTAGCTTCTCTCTTAGATTTTTGGGAATGGGTTTCAACCATGAACTAGGTATTGACCAAGATGTGTGAGACTAGATGAAAATAGAAAGAGTATGGAAGACCAAGAGTTGGATGGAATGTAAATGAATTTGAGGTGTACTTGCAATGTCCAAAGTGTAAGACCAAGTATGTATGTAGTAGAGTAGGTGTGACTTCCAAAGAGATGATAGTTTCTCTTGATGAGGTAAGTTGACCTTCACTTTAAGTAAGACCAAATGAGACCCAAAGGTGATAGACCTTGATGAGGGACCACTTAGCAAAATGTTGTTGTATGTAGTGTGTTGACAAAGTATGATGGGGACAAGCAAGTGACCTTTTGACTCAAGTTTAGACAAATATGTATGTAATGTATGGTGTAAAGCAATGATGGACTTTGTGAGACCCAAAGATAGGTTGAATGCTAAATGAAAACCTGAAGAGATAGCTTAGGAAGCTCAAGAATTCTGAAACTGATTGCTCTTGTTTGCTAGACTGTAAATTTTTCCAATTTGTGAAGTTGTTTTGTTGTGACCCAATCTAAATTTTTGACTCTTTTCGTGACAAGAGGACACAATGTTGATGAAGACTCAATGTTTGCAAGTGTTTAGACTCAAAATGACTCCAAGAAAAGTGTGTTGTTTGATGTAAGAATGTTTTGCATACATTTGAAGACACAAAAGACACAATGTTTTAATTTTTGGTCTTGAATGTTTGATTGTTCAAAATAAGACAAGCACAATTCTTATGGTTGGCCAGGACAATAGTTGTTGATCCCACATGGAGTTTCCCCCGACGCTACGCTATTCAGAGTGGATACTTAGATGTTTGACCCCACTGGCTCCACCCTCGGCACTCACTTCTCGGGGCAGCCAAGCATCAGTCCCCACAAAAACTCCCCATGGTGAACTTTCTATCTCTACTAAGAATTGTATGTGTGTGGGCCGCTACTAGAGGTCCGACTTCCTGCCCCAACAACTAGAAGGATTTTGGCTTCTAAAACAAAAAGGTGCTAGTAAGGGTATCCGCTCGTGTGGCCATACATGCAACACTTTTAGCTTTGTAAATATAGAAGGCTCCCAGCCGGTAGGGGTTAGGCCCTACAAATGATCAAATAAATTTGATCAAACGGGTTTATTGGGAGACATAGTGTCGATATGAACTAATCAACACACGTTATCCATAGTTTTCACCATGAATACAGTTATTTATAGTGGTTTGGAAGAAGATGACTTTTCTTTTGCTACCACTTGGATCGTTCTCTCCTCACTAGTAGTCCTAATGACCACACGGGGAGACAGACCCTCTAAAGATGAAACAAAAAGAGCCTATTGCTCAAGACACAAAAGACAATGGTTCAATTTTAGTGCACCAATTGAAGTGTTTGCTAATATATGAAAACAAGACACACAATGAAAGACCAAAAACCTTTTCCAAGGTCCTGCAACAAAGATTTATTAGTAGTTTGGATTGTTTGAAATAATCACCCCTTCCTGCAAGCACACAAGTTAGGTAAATTTTAGATCTAAAAGACTCTGTGAAATAGGGGCCTTCAACAATGCGTTTTGTTGACCAATTCAAATATCTTATTCATCATAAAAAAATACCACATGTAAAATTTCAAGAGATTTCCAGAAATGTAAGAAAATCCAAAAAAATTGCTAATTTACTCCAAAAATTAATTTTTTTATGAAAAATCATAAAAAATTCATATAAAATGCAAAATCGATCCAAAAAATCTAAAATTTTTACTGGAGAGTCCTAATGGTCTTCCAAACCTGCATAAAAACATTTCTCCAACAAATCCAAGCAGTTTGTGAGATATGAGTAAAATAATGCAAAACCCTAATTTTCAAAGATCCAATTTTTGAGGAATGATTTTGAATCAAATTTAAAATTAAAAAGAACAGATCCTGTGTATAATTCTTAGAGATTTTCAAAAATGTAAGAAAATCCAAAAAATTCACTAATTTTCTCTCAAAATTAATTTTTTATGAAAACTCATAAACAATTCATATAAAATGATAATTTGATCCAAAAAATATGAAATTTTTACTAAATCCTTCTTATACTTTTCTTGACTGGCACAAAAAATTTTATGCCAAAATTCGAAGCCGTTTGTGAGATCTGATCAAAATAAGGAAAAACCTTAATTTTTAAAGATCCAATTTTTAGGGAAATATTTTGCATCAAAATTAAAATCACAAAGAACAGATCCTATGTATAATTATGAGAGATTTCCAAAAATGTAAGAAAATCTAAAACATTCTCTCATTTTCTCTCAAAATTAATTTTTTATGAAAAATCATAAAAAATTCATAGAAAATGAAAATGTGCTCTAAAAATTCTAAATTTTGGATTGAGAGCTCCTGATACTTTCTTCAACTTGCAAAAAAAATTTGGTGCAAAATTTCCAAGCCGTTTGTGAGATATGATCAAATCTCTCCAAGATCTTGATTTTGTGTCTTAAACCTTAGCTGCACAAGGTTATTCTCCAAATTGTTTTACAAAACAGCAATATAGGGCTAGAAAAATCTGCAAAAAACACAGATCTAACAAAAATCCATGTCCCACCGGGTGTGCCAAAATGTAAATGGTGAAAGTGGAAACAACAATATTGAAAGACTAAATGAATTCAACCACAAAACCCTAGCCTAACAACAACAAAGATCCACCATAACATATGAAGATTACCTAAAACAATGCAAATCAAATGAAATCAAAAATATTATACCATCACATGTCCACTAGGGTTTGGATCTTCATTCTTCCTATCTCCATTGATCTTGCTTGATATATTTGCTCTCAGATTTTATGTGTGCATAAGAGCTCAACAAAGAAAGAAAATGTGGTTGCAAGTAGGATTGCATATGAAAGATCAAATGCTAGGTTGTTTGAATAGAATGCATAGGATGTGTGTAGATTGATTGATTAGTTAAGGTGCATAGTTTGATTAGGGTTGATAATGAAGGAAGTATCCTCTTATATAGAAGACACTATATGAAATGGAGGGATAAGATTGAGAGGTGTAAAAGATAAATGGTTGGCTATGATTAGAGGGTAGGTAAATAAAATAATAAAATAATGAAAGGGGTGGGTAGTGTATGAATTAAGAGATGAATGACATGTGTCATAGGTAGAAAAGGTTAATGAATTAATTAAATAAATAAAGATTTATTTAATTAATAGAAGAAGTGGGATCAAATTAAATAAATAAGATATTTATTTAATTTAGGAAAAGGATAAATTAAATAAATAAAAGTATTTATTTAAATGAGAAATAGGGCTAGAAGAGGATAAATGAATTAATTAAATAAATAAAGATTTATTTAATTAATAGATGAATTAGGTTAAAATAATTAAATAAATAAAGATATTTCTTTAATTAGACATGACAATTTTAGGTGTCTACAGATACTATTATATTAATCTTATCTTTAACTACTCAGAATGGGTGGATTGTTTATCAAAAGGATTTTAAGAGTGCATTATTGAATGGTTATATTGATGAAAACGTTTATGTTTCTCAACCTCAAGGTTTTGAAGTACCTTCCAAAGAACATTTTGTTTTATATTTTGAAGGCAAACTTGCATGGCCTGAAACATGCACCTGGACATAGTATTATAGATTTGATTCTCACCTTTAGCACAAAGGTTTTGTAAGGAGTGACTTTGATGCTAAATTTTACAACAAACATTTTGGAGAAGATATTCTTATACTTGTTTTACATGATTTGGAATATACACTAGGAATGATTACTTTTGTTTGTAAAAGTTAAATCAAGTATGGTTTTAAAAATTGAAATGTTTGATTTATGACAGATGCATTATTTATTTATTCTTGAAGTTTGGAAACATACAGATAATATATTTATATCACAATAAAAGTACTAGGGTGAGCTCACAATGTTGGTTCCCACATTTTGGTACATCTTGATTTTTGTTGAAATCATACATTTTTTATAAAATATAATAATTTAAGCTTTAAGAGGTCCCATTTGAAGTAATAATTGAAGAGAGTTAGATCATGTTCGGTGTGGAGCCTGATCAGTCTCCAAGTGGGAGATTGTTGAAATGTGGCGACTGATCAACAAAGTACTGTACACTCAACACGTATCCTCACCGGGGTCTGGGGCCGGGTTGGGCCTCGGGCATGCCGCCCCCGAAATTTTTTTTTGTTGCTATTTTTTCGTTGATGAAAACCGACATTGTAATAAAACCCTAAAAAGGCCGACTTTGTTTGTTGCCCTAAAAATGCATGTTATAAGCGGCTGGGATGCTTAAGGCATTGTAAGGTTGATGTACTATTTTTGCTGGATAATAAGAAAGATTGGACGGCTGTGTATGGTGGACGTAACCCATTCTGGGTGAACCACGTTAAATCTCTGTGTTATCCGTGTCCTATTTTATTTCTTTATCTTTTGTATTTAAATCTGCATATAATTGTTAGTTCATATTTGCTTCGGATCTGCTTGAAACCCTAACAGATCAAAGGCTCTTAGATCAAAATTTCTTGGATAGAACCTCTCTACTTCTAAATCATACTTGCAATGGAGTCTCCTTTACATCTATCAAATGCTAATAAAAAACCAATTCTACATTAGCTTTTGGGGGGTCAAATGAATTCATTTATAATTTTTGTTTTTTTAAGTATTTATTCCTTATTATAAGCTTTTCAAATAGTATAATTTTTCATATATTTAATTTTTTTAATATATTTTTATTTTATTTCTTATAAATGTAGATTTTTCACCAAACATGAACTTTTTTGTTCAATGCAGTGGGAAAAATAGTAAACTAATTCAAAAAAAATCTGAAAAATATCTATGCACTAGGTATTGATGTCTTCTTTCTAACAAAAAAAATAAAAATTGAATTTTGATATATATAGAAAAATTGATGTGTTCAAACTTACACCTTTTTCAAAATTATAATTAGTCGGACTTCAAAACTTAATAAAAGGAAAAATATTCAACATATCACTATCAAACCAACAACATGCCTTGGGTATTTATGTTACAAACCAGAATTCAAAAGAATTAAATTTCAATCATTTATAGAAAAAAAGTTTTGCATTTCAGGATGCACATCACTCTTAAAAAATGTTGTTTACTATAAATAACTACTTTTTGAGGGAGATGGAAAAAATATATATTTAGAATCTACAAACAAGATGTTACAAATCACTAGTTTACATCATCGTCAAATTCTTAACAGTTTAAAAGTTATAGGTGTCGAAAAGTGAAGGTTTTTTTCAAAATCAAGGCCACACTTATAGATGTTGGACTTAAGTTGTCAATTTCTAATGAGTCTACTTTTGTGAGTCCCACTCTATATAGATAATTAATTGGTTTTTTATTTTATTTGACCACTACTAGACCATATATCACATATGCCACAAGATCGATATCTAGGTTCATGTCAAAACCTAAGGAGGTACATTAGAGTGTTGCTAAGATGATTCATAGGTATTGTAGACACCTAAATTTGGCTAGTTAATTTAATCAAATTTAAATCCTATTCTTCCAATTAATTAATCTAATTAATTAATTTCCATATCTCTTTCTCCTAATTAATTAATCCCCAATCATATTCATCTAATTAATTAATTAATTCCCCAACCCATCTTCCTAATTAATTTACCTAGTTGATTTAATTCCCTTGTTGCCATCCCATTTCATTAATTACCTTTAATTAATTAAATATTCCCTTTCCAAGCCCATGGATTAATTAAGTTGGTTCAAATTCCTATTTGAGCACATGGCTCCTAACCTTTCTTCCAAACCTCCTTCCAATCCTATCCTAACCAACCCTATCCTTCCAACCCACTTCCCTAGCCTAGTCAACCCTCCAACCTACCTTATCCTATCCCTTCTAACCTCCCACACATGTGTGCACATCCTAACCACTTTTTCCCCTTTTGGGGAAAATATCTTATTTTGGGTGGCTTTGCCCAAAATAGACATGTTTCATTGGGGACACATGTCACTCTTTCTATTTTTGGGTGGTTTTGCCGAAAATAGACATGTGTCCTCATGGAAACATGTCATTCCTTTTTTTTCTAATTGAGCCACTTGTCATTTTTGAGGACAAGTGTCTCCTCTTCACCTATCCTTCCCTTCCTCATCTTGCACATTTAATTCCTCCTTTTTTATATCAAATTCTCTTTGATCCACCTTTTCATATCCATATTGTCACTGTATCGAAATTATCTCTCACCATACCCATTATCATTTGCATTATCATCTTCATCAAACCATGGAGCAAAATTGAGCATCCAAACTGATGTCATGAGCACACATCTAATCACAGAATAATCAAATTAAAGCAGGAATTATGGTTTGCATTTGTTTATCATTTTGTTCTCTGTTTTGATTTTAACATTCTTATCTTGAGGTGTATGATGTATTGTGTTTGTTTGGTTATTTAGCTTGTTCCTTTAACCCTTAGTTTAGCACGCACATTTTTCATCGCACATTTTCTAGCACACCCAGTGGGACCCACTTCACAGGTCATTTAACATTTTTTTTTGTTTTTTGAGTGTATTTATTGCAGATTTTGAGCACTTGCGAACAAAAAGGGGATCTACAAGCTGATTTTCGCCTAGATGGAAGTCTATTTTCTCAATCCTGTGATTTTACAAAACCACAGGTTTGCGCCTTGAAACGGCAGGTTCGCACTCTGAAACCGCGAGTTTGCACCCTAAAACCGCGGGTTTGCTAATATCATTGTCATATGACCACGAGATAGCCATCATCACTTTTGTATGGAAGGTAAAATTTTCTTTGAGTTTCGGGTTTTTATAAATGATAATTGTCTTTTGTCTATGAAACAACAGGTTCGTGCCCTGAACCAGCAGGTTCGCTATCTCACACCAACGAGTTCACTATCTTGCACCTATGGGTTCGCTTAAAACAATGGGTTTGCGCCACATAGCAGCGAGATCGCTAATTATCATTTACATGATTTTCCCAAATGTTATTTTTGGTACTAATCAGCTAACTTGTGTGTTAGCATTTTAGACAAACAACGTGAATGCATTTTAGACAATCAGCGGGTTCGCTTAAACTAGTGGGTTTGTGCCCTGAAACAACGGGTTCACTTAAAACAATGGTTTGTGTCATACAATAGCGGGATCACTAATTATCATTTATATGATTTTCCAGCATGCTATTTTAGTACTAATCAACTAATTTGTGTGTTGTTGGATGGTTTTTACTAATGGTTGTGCAACATTTCAAGCTATAAGAAGACCCCTAAGCATTTAAATAGTAACATTTTTCTTGTAGGACAGCTAAAGAGAATGGGGTTTCATTGAAACAAATTTTCTCATTTCATTTGTATCATTTCCTTCTTTATTTTGTGTCTTATTGCATAATTAGGCACACTTCAATTCAATTAAGGGACTGGACATGTTGTGTCTTCTATGTAATTAGGCACACTTCAGTTCAATTAAAGGAATGAACCCCATGTCTTTCGTGTCTTGCATGCTTGTGCGCATGTAGAGTGGTCTTACTACTAACACACACTATCCTCTCCCTCTGGCTCTCGTGGTCGTAGGTGCAAGAGAAAAGTTTTAGCGACACTCATTTTTCTTTTTAGTAGCGAATCACCTCTTGGGGGCCTCATCACCTCAAGGGAGTGTTTCAAAACAGGGGCACATTGGGGATAGCATCTCTCCCAGCGCGACCTCGAGCGGTGTTTTTCGAGCCGCTATATAAAAACCTGGTCAAACGGATGAAGTGTTGAGTGAATTCGTCATATGTGGAGGCCTTCTCTGCACCAATAATCTCAATTAAAGTCTTAAGTGGCTTGCTTCAAGAATGTATTGTTGGACTGGACCCGTCAGAAAATTACTACAAGCCAACTGTTCTTTAGTATCCAAAAATCCTTCTATGTGTTAACTCAAGTGTTGTGATACACACATACCAAAGAAAATCCTCATGTACCCCCCAATTCGAGATAGAAAATTCACTATGAAGTGATTTACCTAGGAATTCAAAGCTTGGCATGCCCGAGAAGTATGTGCAAAGGGTGGAGCCAGTGTTGTTAGGCTTTTATCTATCCAGTTGGATGTGGTATTTTATGGTGAGGAGATTTAACACGTAGTGTCATTTGACTATCCATAGGGTTGTACTTGATTAATTTTATCTGTTTTATGGTCATATCTTCATGCTTGATGTGTTTGGTGTCAAGTCTTTTCTCAAAATATCAGTCTAGCGCGTTTGAAGACAGTTCTAGTGGGTTTGTGGTCTATTAAAGCAAGTTTGCAGTCTTGTATTCGCGAGAATGTTGTCAACTTTGAGCCAAATTGACATACTTAGCGCAATCACTGTCATTTTCTCAACCAACGTGTTTGCATCTCAAACCAACAGGTTTTCTCTTTATTCTAACGGGTTTTTACTGGTTGTTTTTGAGTCCTGTTCTAGCAGGTTTGCACCTTGAAACCATGGGTTTGCGTTTTTGGTGTCGTTATGTTGTTCAAACATTTTTCAATCTTGCCTATCTTGTTCTAGCAAGTTTGCACCCTTGTCCTGGTGAGTTTTCTTTGTCTTGTCCTCTTTGGTTAGTTTAGTCTCGTTATGCTGTCAGATTTTCGCTTTGTTGAATTGCAATCTTACATTTCCCCTGTAGTTAGAGTCTACCTTTGGTGATCTCAGTCTTAGATGTTAATGTGCTGCCATTATGTTGTCTACATTACTTTATACATTTCTTGTTCTATCAACAATTTACACCTATCTTTCATGATCTTGTTCTTAGACGTAGTTACGTTGTCGTTATGTTGTCCGCATTGCATTAGACATTTCTTGATCTTTTAGTAGTTACGACTTATCTTTCATGGTCTTGTCCTTAAAAGTCATAGCGGCGTTGTTATGATGTCCGTGTTGTCTTAGAAATTGCTTGATCTACTAGTTTTTCAGGATCTATCTTTTATGATCTTGGCCTTTCAAAGTTGTCACGCAGTCGTTATGTTGTCAGCATTGTGGTAGAAATCTTTGTGTTATCAATAGTTGATATCTTTATCCGTGTGTTTCTCTGGTCCTAGATGTCCTTGGTCTAGGTGTTATGATGTCCATGAGTCTCTAGATTCTAGTTCAATTAGTATCCTTTGGTTCTTAGCTTCACGCGACGTTCAATCATTGTGTCCCATTTGCATCCAGATGCTGCCAATTTTTGGTTAGATCACTTTATGTCTCATATCTCCTAGCATTAGGATTATTGCCCATCATCATATCTTGTCTCCTAATTCACATCATCATCTCCTTCTTCCTAAGTTAGAGGTTGAACATCAAATTTCATCCCCTTTCCAACTTCTTCAAAGTCAATCCCCATCTCATCTTGGTGATTGGTCTATCACCCTTTTTAATCTTTCATCTCTCTGACTCATCAGCTAATCGTCATGTCACAGTTCTATTATGATGAGTTTGGTCGTCCTTCATTTTCTTCCACTTCACCCTATGTTGATGACGACGAGGGTATGGTTGATCAACCTAATGACACATATATCCAAGTCACCTCTCAATCCTACTATGATGAGTATGGTCATTCCTCATTTTCTTCCACTTCACCCTATGTCAATGATGACGAGGGTACGATTGATCAACCCGATGAGACAAATCTCTAAGTCACATTACAATTTTATCTAAATTCTCCATCCAGTTCCAGTCTCCCATCTTATCTCACTTCTCCATCCAATTCTAATCTCCCATCCTATCTAAATTCTAATCTTCCATCCTATCTAAATTCTCCATCCAATTCTAATCTTCCATCTTATCTCACTTCTCCATCCAGTTCTAATCTTCCATCTTATCTAAATTATCTATCTAATTTTAATATTTCATCCTATCTCAATCCTTCATCTAATCCTAATCTGCCATCATTTGTCATGAAATCTATGACTAAGGGCATGAATTAGACAATGCCATTATCATCTATGCCCCCACTCATCCAATCAGTGCCACAAGTGGTCAGTGCTCCACTATATCAATCTCAAGTAACATCACAACCTGCTATTTCAAAACCATGATTTGGGTATCTACAGGCACTGCCTTCATCCATTGTTGTGATGAACATTCATGAACAAGCATGTGGCACCAGTCGCAATCCTTTATCTCACCTCAATATTCCACTACCCACTTCCTCCTATCTCAGTCCACCATCCACTGCATCTTATCTCAATCCACCAACTTTCCTTCCAACTCCCACATCTATCATTCCTCTCCCACCTCCTAAACCCATCAAAAACCTTCTATCCATCGAGATTCTTCCATCACAATCCCCATCACCTACTCCTACCATCATCCAAACTCAGTTTGATGAATCTCCCATCCTTCCATCCATCCTATCTCTCCCAGTTGATGAATCTCCCATCCTTCCATCCATTTCATCTCTCCTAGTTGATGAATCTCCCATCTATCCATCCATTCTAGCTATCCTAGTTGAAGAACCTCTTGTCCTTCCATCCACTCCATTTCTCTTAGTTGATGAACTTCCCATCCTTCTATCCACTCCATCTATCCTCATTGAGGAACCTCTCGTCCTTCCATCCACTCTATCTATCCCAGTTGAGAAAATTCCCATCCTTCCATCCACTCCATCTATCCCCATTGAAGAACCTCTCATTCTCCCATCCATTCCATTCACCCCATTCATTGAACCTTCCATCATTCCATCAAAAGAGTCTACCCACCCACCCATCGTCACACCATCCATACTAATCCCATCATTCCAAGATCTTGTTCCAGAGCATGTTGAAATTTTTATTGATCCAAGTCAAGATCCTACCATTCCATCCTCTTCATCTCAAGATCCCCTATCATCCCCTATTCCAAGTCAAGATCCTCACATACCATCTACTTCACCTCTTGATCCTTCATTTTCTCCTATCCAAACCATCCCACCACCATCACTTTATTCCCTTTGTTCGCTTACATTCATCCATGGTAGTTCGTTCATAGCAAAAGAACATCTCATATGCACCACCCATTCTCCTCCATCTGATAAAGGACTTGCATCTTGTTACCCAGAGAAAAAGTATCCCACTTTAGATAAAATGCTTAAAAAATGAACTATCAAGGAAAAGGCTTAGGCCTACATGAGCAAGGTACTTTGGATCCCATCCATGTCAAAGCACATCCAGGATCTCATGGTCTTGGTTACATATCCCAAGGCACTTAAATAAACATGTTGGTACAACTAATGCAAAATCCAAGTATACTTCCAAACACACCATTGCATCTCCCCATCATTCCTCCAAATCATTTATCGTCTTTCCCCCTCTCCCATCATATAAAGCTAAAACAACCATCCATCTTCCTCCTTCATCCTCTAAATCCATTTTGGGTCCCTATATCCCAAAATCTACCTTCATATATCCCCCACAGGCTAAATCCATTTTGGGCCCTTATATCTTGAAATCTCATCCTCCATCTTTTCCTACTTGTCCCTTCATACACAAATCCACTATCTCCATCACCCATCATAAGAATCCTATTCCTTTCATTCCTAGTCAAGATCAACAAAGGCACATGTCCTCACATTCCATCCAACATCCTACCTCCATCACTTCATCCACATTTCCTTCATCTTCTACAGCTCTGCACACTCCTTCCAAGGCTACTGGCATAAATTTGGATGCCAAATAAAAAATGCATAAAGCTAAACATCCACAACAATATAAAGATGACCATGTTCACTAAAAAATACATGTTCCAATAGTGCAAAAGATGATACAAAAATGCAATGAATCCCACAGGCCGCAAAGGCCCACCAAAGCAAAAGCAAAAATAATGTGGATCCCGAAGCAAAAAGAAGCAATGCATCCAAAAGAAGAATCTCCAATGGCACCCAAAGTTTCTAGCCCAAAAGCTAAAAATGCTTCCCCTCCATCTCCTAAATCTATTTTGGGTCCCTATGTCCCAAAGCTCCCTATCCTAATTCCTCCATCATATCCACATGCTACATCCATCTCTCCTCCACTTATCTCACATCCTTTGCAACATGTGCCAATGTTGGTCCTGACAACATCCCCCCATCACACTCACTTTCCCTCATTCCATTCAAACACTTTCCACCACCATCTCCCTTACATTCCCCATCAAAACCATGTAATCGAAGCCTTTGCATAATCCACTCTTTCCTAATAAAGTTGTACCAACATCCAATGATCACTCCAAATGGGCTTCTATTACCTTGATATGAAAATTGATGCTTGAGTCCTCCATTCATCCCCCTTATCATCTATCCTTCAAATCCATTTATCCTCATCTATCTCCATCCATGAGTTTCCTCCCCCAAAAAAATAATATCAAAAAAAATAAAAAATCAGAAAATTCCAAAAAAATAAAAAAGAGAGAGAAAGAGAAAAATTCGTCCAATGGTGAAAACTTGGCAAACAAGTGCCTTGGACAAGTACCATGATGAAAAACTAGCAAACAAACGTCATGCGTAATTCCCCTCATCCTTTTTCTCTCCACGCTTGGGGGCAAGTTCTATTGGACATCTAGCCATTTCATCCCTTGTTTCCATCTGCCTACCATACCATCATACCTTATCCATTTTGCTTCCTCCATCCTCCTTGGATCTTGATGAAAAGAAAGAAAAGGCCCCCATATACACATGCCTTGGACAACTCTTGGATTCCATGTCCCAATGCGGTCGGTCATTCATTCATCCTTCCTATTCACTCATCCTTCTTGTCGTCTGTATAATCCTTCCTCATACCTTCATGGTCCTTATCCATTTATCACCATATCTTCCATCCACATTCCTCAACTTCCTATCCTCATGTCAATCATCTTATCATAACCTTTCACCCACCAATCCTTATCTCCCAATTCCTCCATATCTTATCTTGTTCATCCATCCACCTATCCTTATCTCCTTGTTCCTCCATCCCTTCATCCATGATCATGTTCCTCTACCCTATCATTATCCTCATCTACCTTCGTCCCTTCATCCATCATCCTTTTCATCCAATTCATCATCCTTTTATCTTTAAACCGCGTCTGCCTACGGGGAAAATTTTCTTTTCCTCGCTCCTGCTCCCTCTTTTTCTTTTTCTTTTTCTTTTTCTTTCTGCTGCTTCGTGGGTGGGGTTGCGTACACATGTCGGCAGGGTTGCGTACACACGTCGGCAGGGTTGCTCCCACACAGGTGGGGTTTCTCCCCCACAGGCAGGTTTGCGCCTCTATGCCCGTGGGGTTGCTCTCCCGCGCTTGTGGGAATGCACACCCATGCTCACAGGGATGCACCCCTGTGAGCGAGGTTGCACCCCCACGTGAGCAGGGTCGTGCCCCCGCGCTCAGGGGATGCACCCTTGCGTGAGCGGGGATGCACCCCCACATGAATGGGGTTGTGCCCCCGCGCCCGTGGGATGACCCCTCAAGTGAGTGGGGATGCACCCCCGCATGAGCGGGGTCGTGCCCCCTTGTGATTTTCCCCCCCGATTTCTTTTGGCTCTCCCCTGGTTATAACATGTCCGCCAATAATAATAAAAAATAGGGAGTGCGCAAGGGGCACTGCCCCCAAACCCCCATCGAAAAATATGGGGAGAAACTGTGCCGATAGAATTAGGAAAAATTTAACCTCCGAGTCTAATTAGGCTCCACATAACAACACCTAATTCGCTCATCCTTTGAATCGATTCATCTGCCTCTCAATTCCCCTTCGCATTCCAATCTTATCCATTCTTCTGAATTATACAATCATTCCTATCTAATCAAATCCTCTGATCATCATCATCATCATCATCGGGTTTCTTCCAATCACTCCTATCTAATCGAATCCTCCAATCATCATCATAATCATTAGGTTTCTTCCAATCACTCCTATCTAATTGAATCCTCCAATCATCATCATCATCGGGTTTCTTCCAATCACTCTTATCTAATCGAATCCTCCAATCATCATCATCATCATCATCATCATCATCATCGGGTTTCTTCCAATCACTCCTATCTAATCGAATCCTCCAATCATCATCATCATCAAGTTTCTTCTAATCACTCCTATCTAATCGAATCCTCCAATCATCATCATCATTGGGTTTCTTCCAATCATTCCTATCTAAACAAATCCTCCAATCATCATCATCATCGGGTTTCTTCCAATCACTCCTCTCTCTTCAATCAATCAAGGCAATCATCAATCTATCATGGCTTTTTCATCTTAACTGGGGAAACATCATGCCTACCCCTTGGTCTTCTTCCTTCAGCCATACTCTCTTAGTTCGTCTGTATATAGGTGTCATTGTACACAGGCATCTGTCGGTCTTTTCCTTCGAGATCGTATCCTATTAACTGGTTCTTCAACAATAATCATAGAGCATCTTTGTCACCATGATCCGATTAGGTACCTTTTGTCGTCTCATCATCAATCTCTTATCTTGGTGTTGTTTCGAGATGTATCCTTCTTACCAACACCCATCGTTAGTTTGTGTAGGATGTATCCTTCCTCAAGTCAAACATGTTTGGGATTTATCCTTTCCAAGGAAATCAAATTTGTTATCCTTTTGACAAAAGACATCTGAGACACTCGTGTTGGCTTTCATTCTTTTTTATCTTTGTTTATCTTTTTAAGCTCTTGAGGGCTCTGTTTCCTCTTGGTCGTCATGATCTTTTATATAATGGTGCACTAGGAATAACAAGGCTTAGGATCTTGTTGCTTTTGATTTTTGTCTGGCATGTCTTTTTGGTGTATCCCTTTGTTGCTCCCTCATGAGGTCTTTGTCATCTCATGTTACACTGGGCACATCTTCTGCTTGGGGTTCTTCTAGCAATGTTGCCTACAGGGTCTCTGTAACTCTGTGTGATGCTAGATTAGCTTATGTGTTTATTTATGTGTCAATCCATGCATTGGCTGTGAAATTCCACCCTAGTTCTTCATACCTTAGTGACTCACAGACATTGCTAAATCAAAATAAGTGCTATGTACATGGCGTCCTATTTCATGGGTGCTCGAGCTCCATGATCATTTCATCCATATCATTCATTGCATTTGCATTTTTCTCCCTTTCACATTCTGCTTCTTTCCTTCTATCCTATCCATTGGGGTAATGTTTCTTTCAAGACGTCGCTTGGTTCCTTTTTCCCCATGCACCCTCTTGAGGGGGCATCCCTCACCATTCCTTCGTTGAGCCCGGGGCATTTTTCGCTTCCTCGCTCTTAGGTGTTTTATTTTTCTTCACACCGACACTATTCTAGTGCCACCATGAAAAGGGGCAAAATGTAGACACCTAAATTTGGCTAACTAATTTAATCAAATTTAAATCCTATTCTTCCAATAAATTAATCTAATTAATTAATTTCCCTATCCCTTTCTCCTAATTAATTAATCCCCCAATCCTATTCGTCTAATTAATTAATCCAATTAATTAATTCCCCAACCCATCTTCCTAATTAATTAACCTAGTTAATTAATTCCCTTGTTGCTATCCCATTTGATTAATTACCTTTAATTAATTAAATATTCCCTTTCCAAACCCATGGATTAATTATTTTAATTAATTAATTTGGTTCAAATTCCTATTTGAGCACATGGCTCCTATCCTTTCTTCCAAACCTCCTTCCAATCCTATCCCAACCAACCCTATCCTTCCAACCCACTTCCCTAGCCTAGTCAACCCTCCAACCAACCTTATCCTATCCCTTCTAACCTTTGACACATGTGTGCACATCCTAACCACTTTTTCCTCTTTTGGGGAAAATATCCTATTTTGGGTGGCTTTGCCTAAAATAGACATGTGTCCTTGGGAACACATGTCACTCTTCCTATTTTTGGGTGGCTTTGCCCAAAATAGACATGTGTCCTCATGGACACATATCATTCCTTTCTAGTTGAGCCACTTGTCCTTTTTGAGGACAAGTGTCTCCTCTTCACCTATCCTTCCCTTCCTCATCTTGTGTATTTAATCCCTCCTTTTTAAGACCAAATTCTCTCTGATCCACCTTTTCATATCCATCTCGTCACTCTACTGAAATTATCTCTCACCATACCCATTATAATTTTCATCAAATCCATTATCATTTGCATTATCATCTTCATCAAATCATGGAGCACAATCGAGCATCTGAATTGACGTCATGAGCACACATCCAATCGTGGAATAATCAAATTAAAGTAGCAATTATGGTTTGCATTTGTTTATCATTTTGTTCTCCGTTTTGATTTTAACATTCTTATCTTGAGGTGTATGATGTATTGTGGTTGTTCGGTTATTTAGCTTGTTCTTTTAACCCTTAGTTTAGCATGCACATTTTTCATCACACATGTTTCTTCAAGGGACATTGCATTGTGGTATTCATTTCCAACATTCAAAAGAGAGTAAGTTGTTTGGAAATATTGATTCAAATTGGAAAGTTTTATATATGATCAAAAGTTTACTTTTATTTATACTTTCAATCTTGGTTCCATAGTTATTTCTTGGAAATCCAAGAAACAACCAACTGTATCTATCTCTACTAAACAAGCTATCTCTCTCTACTAATAAGCTAAATACAAACCTACCGCTTCCAATGCTTGCTAGGAAATTTGGTTGAGAATATTATAGGATATGCAACAAATCTAGGATGTCCCACAATGTTGTATTGTGATATTCAGAGTACCATTTAGACGAATAAGAATCCAACCTTCCATAGTAGGACTAGGCACATTGATTTCCAACACCTATTACAATTAAAGTGCAATCTACCTTGTAAATCCTATGATGTGGTTCCAACATCCTTGGAAAATGTCCTAAGGCACTTAAGATGTATTGGAAAAATAATTTGTAATATTTAATTCTCACCATTGTTTGTAATACATTCATAAGGGGTGATGGGTTACATTGCCAATAGTAAAAGTGGGTTGTGAATACAAATAGTTAATATTGTTTCCTTGCTTATGGATGTCTAGAATAAGATATTTAATGACTTAAGGAAGTGGAAAAAGAGTGACCTATGGGCTTCTCCAAGTAGAAGTATAGAAGAGGCAACAAGTGTCTCTTGGTTTCCGATCATTTATTACATTCAATGTAATATTTATCTTGCAAGTATAGATGTCCATGTTAGAGGGAAGGTATTGTAAGCTAAATTGATGTCTTTTAATTTTTGTGGAGGCATTTCAAGGGTTGTGGTCGTGAGGAATGAAGAGGCTCCTTTGGGAACCTTTATTGGTGGTTTTGAGCTCTTGTCAATTTGTAAATTCAGCCTTTGGGTGTAGATTTTATGTGCAACAAAATGTGGAACAATTGAATATAATTTTCTATGCATGAATGAAGGATGGATGGAAGGAATAAGGAGGTTGTTCACATGTACACAAGTGCTGATATGGTGGAGGTAAAGAGGATAATGGAAGTGATTGTATTGTAAGCACTTTTATTGTTGTTAATGCAAGTTTGTCCCCTCTTCTTGGTGGAGTTTTTTACTACAAGGGCTTCTCCGCATAAATCATGTGTTATGTGTGGATCTTATGTTGCTGATTAATGTCTTATTGCCACTATCTTATGTTGATGTTAATCATTATTTGTTGTTGTTATAAGTTCACATAAGACAGATTTATTAAGCATGGTTAACAAGTTGATTTTTGGCATCATAGAGGAGAAGGATCTAATCATGGGTTTCCTCAATTAACGAAACTTAATTTTTAGATTTACATGAGTTTCAAATTTTCATGTTACTGCTATCCAAGCCTTGAATCTCATCTTTTGATTAGTTTATTGGATAAAAATTGATCTTCACTCTTTGGTATTGAACTTGTTTATTTCCCAACAACACCACTACATTTGCATGTTAGTTCAATAAGAGTAGGTTGAACTTGTATATTGTCCTACTATGCAACACCTTGCTAATATCATCTCAAAGCCCCTTTCTCATGATCACTTCACACTTTACTTGGTGTTCTTCCCAATATTCGTTATGGGGGAGAAATGGGATAAACTAAACCGTTTTTCCTTTTTTGCTTACAATGTTCACTATACAAGAATGAATAAACTTACTTGGTAATGAACATTGTTAATAGTTAGTTATTTGTTATAAGGTAGTAAAATTAGTTGGATTCTATTGTGAATCCTAATGTATAAATGTGTACTTCAGTTCACTGAATTCCAACAAGTATTTTGTGTGCGCTTCAAATTTATATGTCTGTTGGTGGTCTACAAATCATCATTGAATAATATGCTCTGTTTAGACACTTTCAGCTAAAACTCAATATTTATTTCTCATAGATGATAATGTCCCATCAAATCTAAACCCCAACATCTTATTCTTTGGTAGCCCCATCTCTAATAATAAATGAGTTGAGTATCATTCATTGATTGTGTAGTGCCATCTTTGATTTTAGAAGATAAATAAATTCTACTTCACAAGATACATTCTCTTCATTTTTCAAGTAGTTGATATAGATAATCACCTATCTTTATATATGTCCAAACGAATATCTTTCATAGCTATAATGTACATTGTTTCCTTAAAATTGAACAAAGTCTTGCATTGGGTGCACATGTATGGTACTTCACACACTTCTTTTCAATTCAACCTTAAATGCTTTTTGTCAACGTGTCCAAAAAGGTCTAAAAAAAGTGAGACATGTACTTGTGCACTAAGTCATGTTTTATTCGTGCGCTGATGTGGAATCACATGATTTGTTGCTTTTTAGAACTAAGGAATACATTTCATTCAACTAGGGGTAGTCATTGTCAAATAATAACAACTTTAAAGTTATAACTATTGATGCAATATTGTCAAAAATATGTAATATTAAATCAACAAATGCTATAATAACTATTGGAACTTTCTCAACTACTGACTCCTCCCCTAGAAACCCTACTCATTCTGAGACAAACCTCAAAGACGGTTTTATGAATTCACAGAGTCTGCATAATGAATGTTGCAACACCCCTTGTGTTTCCCTACTTCTCAATTTTACAATCTTGACACGATATTTACAGAACAAACAAATTTAGTATAACTCTCTCTTTTGTAGCGCAATACACTAGAATTTTTGTCATACAATTTGGAATCAAATACTCGACTTAATTAGCAGATCCCACTACCAACCAAAATTTTTCCAAACAAGGAAATAACTTCTTTCTGTACATACAATAGAGGCGTTCATCCTTCAACACAATTTGTCAAAAAAACTTAGAGCTACACAAAATTTTATAATTATCTCTAACAACCCACAAACTTTTCTATGAAACTATTCACAATTGCATACATTTAACAAAACACTTAGCATCAAGCATACCCTGCATATTTTTCCTGTCAGAAAACCTTTCCTGTATCTGCATAGCACTGATACTTGAGAAAGCTTTCATGTATCTGTTAGAAAATCATTTGGCATCAAGCACCACCTATTGGAAGTGGATTACTCTGAGAGGGGGGGGGGGTGAATTGGAGTGAAATAAATTTCCCACCAGGAGACAAAATAAAACTTGATTTCAACTTTAGAGTTTGTCTTTTAACATAATGAAATTTTGATACAGGTTTGAACACAAGGATACAACTGAACCTTTGAACATCTATTTAGTTTATCTCAAAACCATATATAAGATTTTTCAACTGAGATTACTTAATTGCAAAACAACTTTTCAGGATAACTAATTGCTGAACAATAAGAACTGAACCAAAATAGTATTCATTATGCATCACAGATTGAACTGAATAATATGTATCAGAGCTTGACAAAACAAATGCATGCATAAGATAATCAAAGTGACATAAAGGACAACACATAACACCAAGAATTTCTAAGTGGAAAAACCCTCACGGGGTATAAAAAACCACTTGAACCTGCTTGCTTTATTCCAAATCAATCATCAACTGATTACAATGGTGGAAATCAACTCAACACCTCAAACCAATAGCAAAGTATGTGTTTGTATTCACCAATGATTTTAAAACTGCATTTTGCTTACAGTCCCAAAACCACAGTTGAATACGAAACAAGTTTAGATTTTCAACAATATCAATTTCAATATCCAATGTATGAATCGGTGTTACACCAAACTGTTTTTCACTAAAGTTCTCTATTATGAAAACTAGAGATAAATAGAGAGATATAACAATGTTTAGAACTATACACTAAAAAGGTCTTGTAACTGCAACCCTTTGTGCAATCACAACATCTCAGTATTATACAGTCAAACAAAATTCCATTTCATGAGAGATATTGTTTTCCCTATTGTTTTTCCCAACAGTTCAAAGGATTGAAAACATGTATATATAGGGCCACTGAACAATGAAACCCATGAAAAAGAAAACGAAACTAACAAACCCTCGGTTAGGGTTTTTTTCTTTCTCACTATCAACCAAGCTGAGAAACTGAAATACATTTGCCAAGAACATTTTTTGATTTGTCAAAAACTAATAACGACAACTATAATCATTTCACTTGTGTAAAAACCAAAAAATGTAAGCATTTTTTTCACCTTTAAAATAATAGTGACTAAAAATCTTTTCACAAATTGAACAAACAACCTTTTTTTTTTTCGTTTTCTGCTATTCAATTTAACCGAGAAAGATAAATGCCCATGTAAAAGAGATTTTCGAAAACCTGCATGAAACTTCTTTTCACTTTCAGAGATGCCCATTTTGTCGTAAAAAGAATAAGTAATTGTCAAGATAATACCTATGTTTATGGCAATTCTAACTGAGAATGAAATCCCACAAAATCTATTTTTACCTCTGTGTTCAGCTCAAATACATATCGTCGTCTAATTCTGTGATGTCACCGCTTCACGTTCACAGTAAAATAGACCATTATACCATCTTTCATGCTCAAAAAACCTATTACAAAATACCAATGGTGGCACTAGGGTTTGAGAGAGATTAAAAAATGAAATAACTGTTTTTGGCTTGCCCTATCTTTTCTTTTCCTCTCGAAACCTCAAACCAAATGTATAGTTTTTGAAGTCCACACTTCATAGTATCATTTGAAATCCAATTCAACTGACACCATAATGAAATAATCAATTGTCAAATCACTGTCCAACTTGTACATGCCATGTATCCATTATTCTGTCGTCTTACTTGTTCGAGTCACATAATCACCTTATACGATAAGAAACCACAATGCTCCATTTAAAGTAACTTGACTTCAAGTCGGTACCATTGAATTAAATTAAGCTTGATACCACACAATATAGTCGGTGAAGCACTATAAGATAATAAAGTTTAATGCCAACGCAGAACACAATATGGTCACTGTAATATGGTTTGCCCTGTATGCTAAGAGGTAAGCATTGTAAATGATAAGGTATAAAACTTGAGCACAAGGGAAACATCATGACCAACACTTGTAAGAACAATATAACTGCACAAGAAGCACACAAAGTACATGAAGCACATGAAGCCCAATATTAAAACCATAACAAAACGAAACCAAAACCATAACTGTCATAACCAACTCACTGAAATGCCAAAGTACCATATTTGCCAAAACTAGCTCACTGAAATGCCAAAGTTAGAACGAAACCAATCACAAATCCATCAAGATGACATGAAGCCCAATACCGGTGTTGTCATCAAGGACAAATAACAAAGGGAAAAGCCAACAAACTCCCCCTTTGTCCTTGATGACAAAAACAAAAATAATTAGAGAAAAAAGTTATCACAAATTGTCATGCTACCATATAAGCATAAAAAACTCAAATTTCTCCCTCTTTTTTTTGTCTCAAGGACAAAGAACAAGGGGTCAACTGGATAATGCTAAGCAAAACTAAACTGACGGTCTACAAATGTAGCAAGAAGTAACAGTATATGGTCAAATGAAGCAGCAGGAGGCTGCTTGTGGAGAGCAAAGCTCCCCCTAAACCAGTGAATAATTCAGACAAGGAGTGATTGAGAGACAACTCCCAACCTAGATCTGAGCTGTTCAAACACCTCTTTTGACAAGGGTTTTGTAAAAATATATGCCACGTATGCTTGGGTAGGTACATATTGCACAAAAACTTCATTAGCCAATACTTTCTCACGAAGAAAATGAAACTTAATGGCTATATGCTTAGTGCAAGAGTGCATAACCAGATTCTTAGATAGGTTAATGGCACTTGTATTATCACAAAGTATAGGAATAGGTTTAGCAACATTAATACCCATATCTGAAAGTGTTTGAGCCATCCAGAGAAGTTGAGTACAACAAGATGTAGTTGCAATATATTCGGCCTCTGTTGTGGACAATGAAACTGAATCTTGCTTTTTGCTATGCCAGGCCACAAGATAGTCATCGAGAAAAAATGCACCACCACTTGTGCTTTTTTTTTCATCTAAACAACTAGCCCAATCAACATCAGTGAAAGCCATTAATGTAAAATCATTGTTTTTAGGATACCAAAGTCCATAGCCTATTGTACCCTGAATGTATTTAAAAATCCTTTTGACAACATTAAGATGGGACTGTTTAGGTGCATATTGAAATCTAGAAACCATATAAACATCTTGCATTAAATATGGTCTAGAAGTTGTTAAGTACAATAAGCTACCAATTATTGATCTATATTCTGATTGACTGACACCAGGTGAATCATTAGATTTAGATAACTTACAACCAGTCATCATGGGAGTGTTGACTGGATGGCAATCATCCATCTAAAACTTCTTTAACATCTCTTTGGCATACTTGGTTTGTGATAAAAATATACCTTGTTTAAGCTGTGAAACTTGAAGACCAAGAAAAAAGTGTTAGTTCACCTAACATTGACATCTCAAATTCAGATTCTATGATTTTAGAAAATTTCTTAGATAATGCATCATTGTTGCAACCAAAAATAATATCATCTACATAAACTTCAACCACAAGAATATCATCATCTTCAACCTTGACATACAGATTGTTGTCAATACCACCTCTAGTGAAACCATTGGCTGATAAATGTGCATCGAATCTGGAATACCAAGCTCTAGGAGCTTGTTTAAGACCATAGAGGGCTTTTTTCAACCTATAGACAAAATTAGGACCGTCCTTTGACACAAAACCTTTAAGTTGTTCCATATAAACCTCTTCATCTAAGTAATCATTCAAGAAAGCAATTTTCACGTCCATTTGATAAATCTTGAAATTCTTAAAACAAGAATAGGCTAAGAAGATTCTGATTGACTCAATACGGCAACAAGAGCATAAGTTTCTCCAAAATCTATACCTTCTTGTTGTGCATACCCTTTGCACACAAAGCGTTCTTTATTCCGAACCACTTTGCCACTTTCATCTAATTTGTTTCGAAAGATCCATTTGCCACCAATTACATTTTTATTATCAAGCCTTGGGACTAACTTCCAAGTCTTATTTTTCTCAATCTGACAGATTTCTTCCTACATGGCTTTCAACCAGCAATCATCAGTTAAAGCATCATTAACATTTTTAGGCTCAAAATCAGTTACTAAACAAAAATGCTCAGCAATTTGAGCCTGCTCATCAAGTTTGGCTCTTCTTCTTGTTAAGATTCCCACATCTCTATCCCCAATAATCAGATTTTGAGGATGCCTCTTGGTGATAATCCTGAAGGGTGTAGATAGAGGTGTTGCTGCTTTAGAACTTGATGCATTCTCCTGTTGAGAATTATCTGCTACAACATATTCAGGAGATTTGGCAAGTGCTAAAGTAGGCTCCTCCTCAACATCTTGAACATGATTATCATCTAAAAACACCTTCTCATGAATTGTAACATGTATAGATTCAACAATCTTATTTAGCCTTATATTGAAGCATTTATAGGCTTTACTGTGTGTAGAGTATCCTAAAAAGATACCCTTATCTGATTTAGATTGAAAACTGCCCAGATTTTCTTCATCCTTTTTGATATAACACTTACAACCAAATTTTTTAAAGTATTTAATATTGGTAGAATGACCATACCAAAGTTCATATGGAGTGAAATTAGATTTCACTCTGATCTGCACTCTATTTAGAATGTGAACTGTTGTATGAACAACTTCTTTCCAGGATCTATTAGGTAACTTGGCTTCATCTAACATTGTTCTAGCCATTTCTTTCACAGTTCTATTCTTTCTTTTAACAACCCCATTTTGTTGGGGTGTCCTAGTAGCAGCATACTACCTCTTTATGCCATAACCTTCACAAGAATCAATGAACTCTTGAGAGGTCAACTCACCTCCTTTATCAAATCTCAAGCATTTAAGTTTAAAGTTTGATTCCTTCTCAACCATTTTGAAAAAGTTTTTAAACCTTTCAAAGGCTTCTGATTTGTGTCTGAGGAAGGTTACCCAAACCATTCTAGTGTGGTCATCAACAAACATCATGAAATATTTTTCACCATTGATAGACCTTGTCCTAGTTGGACCACATAGATCAGTGTGAACAAGTTTCAAAGGTTTAGCAGAGGAATATTCCTTAGATTTAAAACTCACTTTTGTTTTCTTGCCTTTGATACACCCTAAACAAACAACATTTTCAGGTTTGCTAATCACTGGTAAACCTCTTATATTTCCAAATTTGTTGATCCTAACCAGGTTATCAAAGTTTATGTGCCCTAAATGTTTATGCCACAACCAATTATCTTCAACTTGACCCATAAGACACATACCTTCATTTCTTTCATGATTGGATGAGTCAAGAAGTTTATATATATTGCCATGTGTCCTTAATCTCGTTGCAACAATTTTGCCAGATTTGGTTTTGATTGCACAACCTTGTGAATTAAATGAAACATTGTATCCACTATCACAGATTTGACTTTCATTTAGAAGATTGTGTTTAAGACCTTCTACATAATACACATCATGAATAGGTTTATCATCATTAAGAAGAAAATACGCTCTACCTTTTATTTGAATCTCTGAGTTGTCACCAAATTTAACAAAACCACCAGCATAATCATCAAATTTCAAAAATTTTCCTTTATCCCCTATCATGTGGTTAGAACAACCACTATCAACAACCCATAAAGTTTTCTTACTGGAAAGAAAAGCAGTTTGAACAAGCATGGATTGTTCTATGTTTTGAATTTGTTTGGGTCTCCAAACCTTTTCTATAGTTGGTTTATTTTGTCTGCACTGTGTGGAAGTATGACAAATATCATTACACTTGAAACACCTGATAGTTTTAGGAAAGCCAAAATATTGATTGTGACCAAATCTTGGTGGTATAGGCATCATAAATTTGCAGGTGCTCACTTTGTGACCAAATGTGTTACATAAGAAGCAATATCCATTGAAGAAGGAATTAAATCTGAAATTGTTCCACTTGCTTTCAAATAGATGCTTCTTACTATCACTTTTTACATTTTGATCTGCAGATTTTGAGCATTCACTTGTGTCAACAGGCTGCTCTTGTTTCCCTAGTATATTATGTAAGTGAATGGTTATTTCATGACCTTCAACTTGGTTTTTGAGAGAGTTAACTTGTTGTTTGAGTGCTTGAATCTCTTTTTCTTTATCAGAAAGTACTGATATGAGATTCCCTATAACTCTTTTAGAGTCATCTAATTCAGTTTGAAGTGAAATAGTCAAATTATTTGAACTTTTCTCCTGAGAGGACATAAGTTTCTTGAGTTTTTTAATTTCTTGAAGGGCACAAAGAAGTTCACCTTCAAGTTTTAACTCACAATTCTCTGAATCTGATTGACTATTCAATTTACTAACCGTTTTACTGCTTGTAGTTTTAGATGAATCAATTTCAGTCATGAATAAGGTTTCACCTTCATTACCTAGGGAGTCATCTGACTCATCATCAGGGTCTTCTTTGCTGAATATACTCTTTTTCTTTTTAAAGTTGTTAAAGTTGAATTTCTTCTTAGGACTAAAAACCTTTTTCTTATAGTGTTTTTCATTTTGATTATCATCATTGGTTTGTTCAACATAAGGACATTGGGCTGCAAAGTAACCAGCATTGCCACAAGCAAAACATTTCAGAGGCAGTTTGCTTATGTACTTCTTTTTGAGCTTTCTCACTAAGAGAGCCTCTAAAGAATTAGATAATTCTGATTCACTATCCACATCCTTTTTCTTCTCTATTTTGAAGGCATACTCTTTTAATGAAGAACTAGCATTGTTAACTTTATTTGTTGTCATTTCAAACGAAGTCAAGGTTCCTTGAAGATAATCTAGGGTAAGCTTATTGAATTTTTTTTCTTTTCTTCAAAAGCAGAAACTTTAGTTTCATATTTAGGCAATAAGGTTCTAATCACTTTCTTAACCACTGTGAATTCATCGGCCTCTTCACCTAATCCTCTCATCCCATTTACAACTCCATCAATCCTTAGAAAGTATTCAACAATTTTTTCATCATCTTTCATTCTCATTTCCTCAAACTAAGTTTCGAGGGTGAGTATTTTAGACTGTTTGACTTTTTCATTTCCCTGATAAATGTTTTTAAATTTTTCCCAAATCTCATGTGCAGATTTGCAATGCATGATTTTAACAAAGACATCTTTAGTCAGCCCACACAATATAGCATGTTTGGCTCTTGCATTCATTTCATATTGTTTTTTCCCATCAGGATCTGTAGGTATAGTAATAGGTACTGTGTACTTACTACAAACGATATTCCAGACATCAAGATCTATGGAAATCAGATATGTTTCCATTCTGATTTTCTAGAACACATAATCAGTTCCATCAAACAATGGGGCTCTAGTGACAAAAGACCCTTCTTGAACATGTGACATAATGAGAGACTTCCAACACCAGGATCTATCCTAGAACAAACCTAGAGATGGACCCTATGCTCTGATACCACTTATTGGAAGTGGATTACTTTGGGGGTAGGGGGGAGGGGGGAGAGGGGGGTGTATCCGAGTGAAATAAATTTCCCCAACCAGGAGACAAAATAAAACTTGATTTCAACTTTGGAGTTTGTCTTTTAACATAATGAAATTTTGATACAAGTTTGAACACAAGGATACAACTGAACCTTTGAACATCTATTTAGTTTATCTCAAAAGCTTCAATAAGATTGTTCAACTGAGATTACTTAATTGCAAAACAACTTTTCAGGATAACTAATTGCTGAACAATAAGAACTCAACCAAAATAGTATTCATTATGCATCACAGATTGAACTGAACAAATAACAACATGAAAAATATGTATCAGAGCTTGACAAAACAAATGCATGCAGAAGATAATCAGAATGACACAAAGGACAACACATAACACCAAGAATTCCTGAGTGGAAAAACCCTCATGGGGTATAAAAAACCACTCGAACCTGCTTGCTTTATTTCAACTCAATTATCAACTGATTATAGTGGTGGAGATCAACTCAACACCTCAAACCAATAGCAAAGTTTGTGTTTGTACTCACCAATGATTTTACAACTGCATTTTGCTTGCAATCCCAAAACCACAATGGAATACGAAACAAGTTTAGATTTTCAACAATATCAATTTCAATATCCACTGTATGAATCAATGTTACACCAAACTATTTTTCACTAAAGTTCTTTGTTATGAAAACTAAAGATAAATAGAGTGATATAACAATAACAACCCTCAATGATGCCCTGTTTAAAATTGTACACTAAAAAAGTCTTGTAACTGCAACCCTTTGTGCAATCACAACATCTCAGTATTATACAGTCAAACAAAATTCCATTTCACGATAGATATTGCTTTCCCTGTTGTTTTTCCCAACAGTTCAAAGGATTGAAAACATGTATATATAGGGCCACTAAACAATGAAACCCATGAAAAAAAAATGAAACTAACAAACCCTCGGTTAGGGTTTTTCTCTTTCTCATTGTCAACCAAGCTGAGAAACAGAAATACATTTGCCAGGAACATTTTCTGATTTGTCAAAAACTAATAACGACAAATGTAATCATTACAAAATTCCATTTCATGATAGATATTGCTTTCCCTGTTGATTTTCCCAACAGTTCAAAGGATTGAAAACATGTATATATAGGGCCACTAAACAATGAAACCCATGAAAAAAAAACGAAACTAACAAACCCTCGGTTAGGGTTTTTCTCTTTCTCATTGTCAACCAAGCTGAGAAATAGAAATACATTTGCCAGGAACATTTTCTGATTTGTCAAAAACTAATAACGACAACTGTAATCATTTCACTTGTGTAAAAACCAAAAACTGTAAGCATTTTTTTCACCTTCAAAATAACAGTGACTGAAAATCTTTTCACAAACTGAACAAAAAACCTTTTTTTTTTCGTTTTCTACTATTCAATTTAACTGAGAAGGATAAATGCCCATGTAAAAGAGATTTTCGAAAACCTGCATGAAACTTCTTTTCACTTTTAGAGATGCCCATTTTACCGTAAAAAGAATAAGTAATTGTCAAGATAATACCTTTGTTTATGGCGGTTCTAACTGAGAATGAAATCCCACAAAATCTGTTTTTACCTCCATGTTCAGCTCAAACCAGGCTTGCAAAACTTGGTGAGCCATTAGAAAACTCGTGAGTAATCGCGATCCATAATGGTGCGCGAGTTAATCGCGGAAAAACTCGGTGCGATTTTTCCATATAGTCGCCGCGATTTTATTGACAAATACTCGCCGTTAATCGCCAAAACCCACTCGAAAACGCGGCACAAAACGCGAGAAAAATGCGACTTAAGTCGCAGGCAAAAAAAAAACCTAAGTCTTTATTCCATTTCGCGTGACTCCGGAAGGCAAAAAACGCAAGCAAAAAACGCCACGCGATTTCCAGTAGGGTTTGCATTTGCATGCACGACGAGGTTTTTACTTGTTTATTCGTGATCTTTTTGTATTGTTTTATTTTGAATTCACAGTCATTTTAAATTTTAATTGACTATGTATTCACAATCAATTAAAATGAGTCAAATGACTATGTTTTAAAATTTTAAATGACTGTGAATACAGAGTCAATTAAAATGACTGTGTAATACACAATCATTTTCAAATGACTATGTAATACACAATCATTTTCAAATGACTATGTAATACACAGTCATATTACACAGTCATCAAATGACCGTGTATTACACAGTCATTTGAAAAGACTGTAATGACTGTGTATTACATAATCATTTTCAAATGACTGTGTAATACACAATCACAGTCATTTTCAAATGACTGTGTATTACATAGTCATATTCATTTCAAATGACTGTGTAATACACAATCACAGTCATTTGAAAATGACTGTGTATTACACAATCATCATTACACAGTCACAGTCATTTCAAATGACTGTGTAATACACAGTCATCATTAGATTCATTACACAGTCATAGTCATTTGAAAATGATTGATGACTGTTACACAGTCATCATTACACAGTCACAGTCATTTCAAATGACTGTGTATTACACAGTCACAGTCATTTCAAATGACTGTGTATTACACAGTCGCAGTCATCAGTCATTTGAAAATGACTGATGACTGTGTAATACATTAATGTACATTGTAATTAATGACTGTGTATTACATAGTCAATTGTGAAATGACTGTGTAATACATACTCATAGTCATTTGAAATGACTGTCAACTGTGTAATGTCAATGTGTATAAAGACTTAAAGTATTTCATTTAAATTTAAATTTGAAGTTAAAAACTTAAAAAAATACACAACCAATTAAAAATTTTAATTTTAGATAGTCATCTATTGATAGATGACTGTAAATAAAATACAGTTATACAGTCATTGTAATTTTTGGATGTTTGTGATTTTTTTTGTTAACAATGTTATTTATCTCTAAATGTTGTCTCTCTTTTGCTAGGTTCTTTTCCACATCTTTTTGAAAGAAAATGGATTCAGCTTCTGCAGTTAAAGTTGGTGGCAAAAAGAGAGACCCTTGTTGGAAACATGGGAGACCAAGTCCAAAACGAGGAGATGTTTTTTGCAACCATTGCAAAAAAATTGTCAAAGGTGGCATTAATGGGTTCAAATATCACCTTGCAAAAATTCAATGCCGAGATACCACAAGCTGTACGGAATGTACTGAAGAGGATACGAGAGATGCAATAGTAGCGCTTGAAGCATATGATCAAAGGAAGGCAACAAAAAAGAGAACAGCAGAGGCAATGGCAGCCCCAAGGGCAGATTTGAGTTCCATAGGGTCACATACAGATGTGAGGACATCTGGTTCTTCCCTTAGGCCATGGATATGAGCAAAGGGAACCTTGGACAGCAACATGGAAAACTTCTTTATTCCACGTAACACTTCTGGTGCACAACCTGGATTGCTTGGCACTGCATGGAATAAAGAGGCTCACCAACAAGCCAAGGTGGCATGTGCTAGATTTTTTATCTACAACGATGTTCCGTTCAATGCTATTTCTAGTCCATCTTGGGACCAATTGGTCACCGCGTTGACTGTGGCAGGTAAGGGGTTCAAGTCCCCAAGCCGTTACAAGGTAAGTGGATCGTTATTGCAGGATGAGGTCCAAAACACTCATGCATTAGTGGAAGAGCAAAGGACTATTTGGGAAAAGAATGGCTGCACCATTCTTTCTGATGGATGGACAGATGGTAGGAATAGGACACTCATCAACTTTCTAGTTGCTTCAGGAGGACAGTTAGTATTTTTAAAATCAATTGATGCCTCCAATGAAGTGAAGAATGCGGAGACCTTGTGCAACATGTTGGATGAGGTGGTGATGGATGTGGGAGTGCAGAATGTCATCCAAGTTGTGATTGATAATGCAGCTGCATATGTGGCAGCCGGTAGACTTCTAATGGCTAGACATCCGACATTATTTTGGAGCCCTTGTGTTGCCCATTGTCTTGACTTGCTCCTTGAGGACATAGGGAAACTAAGTTGGGTAAAGAAAGTGGTTGAAGATGGAAGGAATATCACCAAATACATCTACAATCACACATGGGTCCTGAATCTTATGAGAGAGCACACTGAAGGTAAGGATCTTGTGCGATCGGGGGTCACACGCTTTGCTACCAATTTCCTCACCTTGTAGAGCATGCTTGCTACATTGCCCAACCTGAAGCGGATGTTCGTGAGTGAAAGATGGTTGGGGAGTCCTTATGCTACAAAGCCTGAAGCAGAGAAGGTTGTGATTGCCATTTTTGATACTAATTTTGCCAAGATAGTGGAGGAGATCATCAATGTAAGTTTTGAAACTTTAATTGATGATTTATTATTTAATTTTCTAATATTTCAATCTACTGATTTTGTTAGATTTTTTATATCTAGGTGTCGGAACCGTTGGTGAGGGTGCTATGAATGGTGGATGGGGATCATAACTCCATGGGGTATCTATACGAGGCCATGGATAAGGCCAAAGAGGCGATTCAACATTTGTATGGGTCAAACAAGACCAAGTATGAACCCATATGGCGCATAATTGATCGGAGGTGGAACCATCAACTCCACCAACATATTCATGCTGCCGCCTACTTCTTGAATCCCAAGTTTTTTTACTCTCCGAGTTTCAGAGCAGATGCAGAGGTTAGAATTGGCCTTGACACATGCATTCGGAGATTAGTTGATGATGAGATCCTTCGAGACCTGATACTTGATGAGTTGCATAGCTATAAGAAGGCCTTAGGGGAATTGTTTTCTTCACCTGATTGCAAACATAGGAGAGCCACCTTACGACCAGGTAAAAAAAAACATATGTTTAATTTTTACCATTTATTTCTCTCTTTAAGATTATTGAAATCTTTGCAAGTTATAAATCACATTTTGTATCCTTGCAGATTTGTGGTGGGAAGATTATGGTGCCACAACGCCTAATCTTCAAAAGCTTGCCATCCGCATATTATCACAACCTTGTAGTGCTTCTGGTTGTGAGCGCAACTGGAGTGTTTTTGAGAACATCCACACAAAAAAGCGCAATAGGTTGACTCAACAACGCTTGAATGATCTTGTCTATGTGCGGTACAACATTCGATTACATGAGAAGAAGGTGCTAGGGCAAGATTCACATGAAGCATTTGACTTGGATGACATTGATCCATATGCAGCAGAATGGGTTGCTTCTCTTGATGATGTTGATAATGATTTGGATCCATTCCTTACTAATGAGCAGCTGAGTGAGTTGGAGAGGACAGGAGAGGAATGGGATGCGGAAGTGGCAGCACATGAGGAGGAGCAGGAGGTTGATCATGCAGCAGAGGCACCTGTTAGTGTTGAGGATGTTGCCACTACTTCAGCACCACCCACCCAGCGGCCACAATCTGTTTTGAGCTTTAGTCGTAGACGCAATTTATGATTTCTTATTTTCATTGATACCAAACTTTGAACTTGATATGTAATCAAAATTTCAGAGGTTCTTGTTTTGTGGTCTATGACTCTATGACTCTATGAGTCTGTCACTATGATACGTTGATATGTATTGAACTCTTATTCATATGTTGCACTTGGTTTTTGGTTTATGCTATGATACTTGCATTTGTTGCTATGTATTACCAAAAAAAATTGATTTATATATCATGGAAATCATATATGTTATACAAATTTGGTGTAAATGTGTGTTTTTGAATTATATATATAAAAAAAATGTATTTTCAAATGTTCGATAAAGTTGCCGAGTTTTGTCGAGTTTTTCGCTGAGTTTTGGCGAGTCTCGAGTTTTTAAAATTTTTTGGCCTTGCCAAGTTATTGCAAAATCCGAGTTTTTCAAGCTTGGCTCAAACACATGCCGCCGTCTGACTCTATGATGCCACCGCTTCACATTCACAGTAAACCATACCATTATACCATCTTTCATGCTCAGAAACCCTGTTACAAAATACCAATGGTGTCGCTAGGGTTTGAGAGAGAGTAAAAAATGAAATAACTGTTTTGGGCTCGCCCTATCTTTTCTTTTCCTCTCGAAACCTCAAACCAAATGTATAATTTTTGAAGTCCACACTTCATAGTATCGTTTGAAATCTGATTCAATCGACACCATAATGAAAGAATCAATTGCCAAATCATTGTCCAATGTGTACATGCCATATATCCATTATTCTGTCGTCTGACTTGTTCGAGTCACATAGTCACCTTGTACGATAAGAAACCACAATGCTCCATTTAAAGTAACTTGACTTCAAGTCAGTACCAATGAATTAAATTAAGCCCGATACCACACAATATAGTCGGTGAAGCACTATAGGACAATAAAGTTTAATGCCAACGTGGAACACAATATGGTCGTTGTAATATGGTCTGCCCTGTATACTAAGAGGTAAGCATTGTAAATGATAAGGTATAAAGCTTGAGCACAAGGGAAACATCATGACCGACACCTGTAAGAACAATATAACTGCACAAGAAGCACATGAAGCCCAATATTAAAACCATAACAAAACGGAACCAAAACCACAGCTGTCAAAACCAACTCACTGAAATGCCAAAGTACCATATCTGCCAAAACCAACTCACTGAAATGCCAAAGTCAGAACGGAACCAATCACAAATCCATAAAGATGACATGAACCCCAATACCAGTGTTGTCATCAAGGACAAATAACAAAGGGAAAAGCCAACACCACCTGCATATTTTTCCTGCCTACAAAAACTTTTCACGTTTCTACAAGCATAGTTGAGTTTTTTTACTATGCAAAACACAGGACAGAAATAATGAGAACTAAATAAATGCAAAGGGAAAAAGGAAGAGACCAAAAAGCTTCTTTTTGTTTTATGAGTCCACACATACATATACAGAGAAGTCTTTTGCTGGAGGCAGAGTCTGACTAATACATACCATGACAACAAAGTAGATCTCAATCCACCTATTTGCATACCAGCCAAATCAAGCGAATTCCTATAATAAGCACTTGCAAATCAACAGAATTTCGTCTTATAGGATTCAAGTAAATATTGTTAATGTTTAATTATTCACTTTCAATTTCATCCCATTGCAATGGTTTACTCTCTTTAAACTTAACTTCTTCTTTTCTATCTACAATTGGCACAACTATTTCCAATTCAATTTATTTACAATTCTCAGGACTTGTGAACCTTTTTAGCTGTTTGTCAGCACACATTCATTTTTCTTCTTTTTTTCGGAATGAACAGAAGATATATCTTGTGCTTTGAAGTCACATCAATCCTTTTCGCAAAAGATTCAAGAGAAAGCAATTTAATTATCGCATTGCTTTGCTATTACAAGATTAAAATACCTAAATTGAATCTTTTGTGGATTGATATACAAGTATTCTGCGTTCAATGGCTGGTATTACTACATCAAGTTCTTCAACGCTCAAAGTAGGTTCCCTTAAGAGCCATAGTTACCAACTCTCAAAGTAGAGTCCCTTAGACCCATAGTTACCAGGAGACCAGTACTGGTACTTCTATGGTGGCACCAGTACTGGTACGGCTATTTTTCAAAATAGGAGAGGGGCGTTGGGGTATTTAGAATCGTCATTATTTTTTAATATAACTAATAAATCCAGTTGATCTGCATTGAAAGACTTCTCATACCTATAGAATTAGAAGGAGACCAGATAATGGCAAGGAAAATAAAATGCTCAGGGAAAAAATAACATGCGTCCCACATTTAGATAAAAATTGGTCTTTTGTTTTGCATCAAAACAACATCAATCGATCTTTTAAGGATTTTAATTGCCACATTTTAGGCAAAACAAAAGACGGGATGTCTTTTTCTTCTTTTTCCCAGCGCCAGCGGGGGATGTCTCATTTTCTACAGGAGACGGGAGGGGACATTGGGATTTTTTTCATTTCACTGCGTTTCCTGCATTTGGATGCATCTCCAGGGACGTCTCTGGTACCAGAGTCACATCCCGGTCCCCAAGACACATCCCAGGAAACTATGCGGTCAGATACAAAAATGACTCTCCTCACATAAATCCGTTCCGATTTCATACAATTTTGAAGATGTTAGTAGAACAAAATGGGTGTGCCTCATATACCAACTTTTCTTTCAATTCTTTGCAAAAGGACGAAGTTTCAGATCAAATAGGCATAGAATGCTGTGTAAAGTTTCCATGCTCTTGCAAATAATGCATATAATCCCTTTCTTGGGTAACAAGTTTGGCCAGATGACTCCTTCCGGCACTTTTATAAGCATTTATAACAGCTGTGAATGTGGAATCATCAGGTTGAATTCCTTTGTGTTTCAATTGGTGAAACATGCTTCTAACACGTTCTACCAAACCTAACTTCCCATAGGCAATTATCATATTCGTGTAAGTGGTTGCATCTGGCTCAATGCCTCTGGTCCGCATGTTCAAGAACATCTTAGAAGCTTCATCAATCTTGCCTGTGCTACCAAAAGCATATATGATAACATTGTAAAAAAATAAGTCGGGATTCAAAGTTTCTAATTCACTGAGAGGTCCTAAAGCTTCTAAAGCTTCATCATTCATTCCCACAATAGAATAAACTGTTCCTATTAAAAGTTGCATGTTGTAATCTTTATGGTAAGACTCAAGTTGCGTCACTGTCCATTTTGGAATCCCTCCTTTCATTAAAAGTATACCCAATATTCTACATGTATTCTTATTAGGACAAACTCCTAGTTTTAACATTTTCTGCAAAAACATTGCAGCTTCCCTGAGTCTCCCGTCTGCAACATAGAGGTCAATGACATTATTAAAAGAGAGAACATTAGTAAGAAACCCTGAGTTCAGCATTTCTTTTGCAATTGCAATTGCTTCGTTGTATCTCTCAATTCTTTTATAGAAAGACAACATCATGGAATGGGAGAATTCATTTGCTTGCCTATTTTCCTTCAAGTGCTGAAATAATTCTTGTGCCTCAATGATCAAACCAGCCCGAATATAAAGATAAATCATACAATTTGATGAAAAGATGTCTACATTATCGCCCAATTTCTTCAACATGCTGAATGTTTCTCGAGCTTCTTTCAAAAGGCCACATTTGCTGTACATCTTAATCAAAGCACTATACACTACGGAGTTTGCTGCAAAACCGCCATCTTTCATTACACTATAGTAATGAACAGCTTTTTCCACATTCCCAGCTTCAGCGAATGCATCAATCAAGGCACCATAGACGGTAATATCTGCCTCTACCTGTTCTTTCAACATCCATTTATACATCTTTTCAACCTCTGCAGTTTTACCCAACCGTCCACAGGTAGCAATGACAGCAGAAAATGACCCACAGCTTGGAATAAACCCTTGCTCTTGCATTTTGGAAATAAAATGTTTTGAATCATTCAAACAATTTGATTTTGCAAACATTTGAATAAGAGAACTATACGTGCATCGGTCAGGAAAAACCCCTAGACTCTCCATGCTCTCAAACAACTTCAGAGCCTTGTCCTGAAGTTTTGCAATTCCATAGGCCTTGATCATGACATTAAACTCCAGTACACTTAGTTTTCTCCCTCCTTGACTGCACTTGAACACCTTTTCAGCTTCTAACCAATATCCCTGTTCCCCATACGCATCCATGCAGGCGGTATAGCATTCAGAACTCATCCGTCCACCAACATGGAACCTTTCAAACCATGCCCATGCTTGATGAAGAAGCCCCAAGCCTATGTACATCCTAATGACAGCTGATTTGGAGAAATCATCAACATTAACTCTTAATTCGTCCATCTCTTGAACAATAATATGAACTTCATTAACCATGTTTCTAATACTAAACGCATACAAAATAGTACGATAACTCACAGCATTAGGAATAAGTCCCGCCTCCTTCATCCTTGTGAAGTACCACGATGCCTTCTCAACATTTCCATTTTCAGCATGCAATGACATAAGTGTGTTGTATGTTATTGTGTCTGGTGAGCAGCCAAGCTTTTCCATCTCTATCATGACTGCATCTGCCTCCTCCAAGCGACCATTAGACCCAATGATGTGAATAATTGTATTAAATGTAACAACATTTGGAATTATCCCTCCCTTCAACATATCATGGAATAAATCTAAGGCTTCTTTGAGGCGTCCTGCCTTCCCATATGTATCAATTAAAGTGTTATATGTGTAAGAATTTCTTGACTTACCCACTTGAGCATCACCATTGCAAGGGTTCATGATCCTGTTGTTATGAGGGCTTATTGCTACAATGGACAAATCAGGCCCCGCTTGATCCCGAGGAACAATTTCCCCAACAGACCAATCTTGGAAGAACTGTACAGCTTTATCATATTCCCCGGCCTTCTTAAGAATATGAACTACTGTGCTCATGATGACCTCATCTGGATGCAGGCCTTGCCCTGCCATGCTGTCCAACCACAGGAGAGCCTCTTCTTTCCGACCAGCTTTACCATACGAATCAATCAGTGTAGCATAAGTGGCATGTGTAGGTTTCACCTTGTTTCTCACCATTTCCTCCCATAATTTCTTTAAATCGTCCCATTTCTTTGCTTTCCCCAGAATTCTAAGCAGTATGTTGTAGTGAATAACATTGATTTGATTGCAGTCTTTCTGTTGATACCATCTAAAGATTTCAACAGCCTTCTCCCACTTGGTCTGATGTTTGAGTATAATGCTTATCTCTTTTGCATCCAGCGTGGCCTCCCAGGGCCTAAGTGCTTCTTCTATCTTCTTCCTCCGTTCCAGGGCTAACAGAAGCTCTGGAATACGACCACCATATTTCCTGTATGAGGTCTTTGCCACATTTTTTAATGATCTAACCGTCCTGATCTTGCTGGCATATTTATGACTGACTTCACTATCTGGGTATGTTCTATATTTTTCATTCAAGCTGGTTTCGAAATCCTTTCTGATGCAGCTAACGCCATGTATTCGCCCAACCATAGCCTCCATATTTTCTCATGCTACGAGTAATCGAATAATTGCTTCATCCCTGTCGTCAAACATATAGAGGCTTTACAAGGGGCAGCAAACAAATAGGTTACATAAAGAGGGCCAGAGGTAGAACAAAATTGACAAAACCCGCGACTGTTCTCAAAATTTACAGAAACAAATAGTAGGGTCGGAATAATGAGGTGTTCCTCGACTTCCATAAATTAAGCAGCTATAAAAGAATGTTGATTTCTACCTCTGCACTCTGCAGAACTCCGCCCTAAACCCTAGAGCCACCACATACAGCAAACCCCGAAAGGGTTAATAATTGTTCGAAGGAAAGAGCTTAAACAACGCACAAGTTGCGCTCGAGCCTGAATTTGACGATCGACTTGCCTGTCAAGCAAGTTTTTTAAATGATGATTATCCACTTAAGTTTTTCTATGTATAATATGAGAGAATAATTTTATATAAAATTTGATAGTTTGTTTCAGATCTCTTTTATGTGATTAGCCTGAAAAAAATGTTAAATGTAGTAGTATATCTTATTGTTAAATAAAAATAAATGTTAAATGTAGTAGTATATCTTATTAAATAAAAATTTCACAATTGACCCACCTCTCAAATGAAAGTGATTTGTTTTGTGATTGCCTCCAGATACTTAAGTAGCAAATTCAAAAGAAAAAAATACCCTTTTTTTTTTTCTTTTCTTTGATGGTCATTTAAAATTTTCTCGTTCATTTTATATAATCTTAATAAAAATGAAATTTATTTATGAAAAAAGAGTATAAACATAGGAGAAGTGCATCAAGTTGGGATACAAAAAGGATGTCAAAGATGTGTAATTTGAGACTCATGCATTCAAAATTTGAAGATACCAAAATAACAAGAATTCTAGTACTTTGCGTAATGACTGTTAAATTGGGGGAACATGCAATAGACCAATAAAAGCAACCACTAACTCAATTCTATTACTAATTTTCAATCTAAGCGATCGAAGCATGCTAACAAATTCAACACAAAGCATAAATCAACAATCATGCAAACCCAATGTTGAACTCAAGCAAGTGGCTTCCATTGCTCTTCTCCTCCTTGTGGCATATGATGGTATTGGCTCTTAAAGTCGTACAATGGCTGTAGAGTGATAGCACAAGATTTCATAGAATATGGTTGATCATGATTGAGAATGATGTTGAATTTATAGATTTTTGAGATTAAAATTGAGGATCAAGAATGATTTGATAGCATAACGATCAATGGTGGAAAATCATTGAGTCAAGGTAGTTGGGAGATGATCAGTCATGTTGACTGAATTGTTTTACAAGTTTGATTTGATTGATTTAATTAGTAGATAGATGTATTAGTTAGAAAAAAGAGACTAAAAAAAGTGGACTGACTAACTAGTTAGAAAAAGTGATAGACGAATCAGAGGACGGGTCAGTAGCCGGACTGAGAGTCAGTGGCAATTAGTCATTTTTTACATGTGTTGTATGAGAATGGATGAAATTAACATTTCATTAAATTTGGTTTTCGAAATGTGAGAGAAATTAAATTAAATTTATTAAGAAATTTATTTAATTTAGAGGACATGATTAGCTAATTAAATAATTTGGAGTGATTATTTAATTATGAGAAGATAATGGAAATAGATTTAATTAAATAATAAAGATTAATTAATTAAAGTAAATAAATGGGACTAATAAAATAGTAGAATTATTTAATTAATATTAAAGAAAAATAGTTAATTAAATAATTAAAACTTATTTAATTATGGAGTTCGAGGGAAATTTGAATTTTGAATTTGAAATGGAAGAACGATGTTAATCTAGAAGAATGAAATCAAATTGATTAAATAATTAAAATTATTTAAATAACAAAGAGGAATAGTTAGTAAAACTAGTGTTTATAGGCATGGGACAATTTTTAGTTGTCTACATTTTGTCCCTATTTGAGACAATGTGATTTTTAGCATTGTTTCAAAGAAAAATTAATACAAGTATACCCCAATAGTGATAGTGTAATGGAGGTAGAATTCCCTGTTGAGAGATTGTTTGTGCATTAAAGGCATGAACGATCTCTCGAAAGAAGAAGAATGTTATATGAGAGATAGAAGAATGATTAGTTTGATGACATGTATGGGTTTGATTGGATAGAAGAGATGGTTGGAGTGATTCACAGATTGATTGATTGATTGGATTAATTAGATTGATTAGATTGATTGGATAGATTCGATTGGTTGATAGAATTGTCTTGAACTTTTAGTTTGCTTTCACTAGTGTACGACAATATCATCATTGAGCCTTACTATGTGGCAAATGGATATATCGCACCAAGGTATGGAAAGACCGAGGTGGGGACTATTTGTTTGCATAGACAAACACGTTGCAAACAAGGAATGTCTAGACTCATACTAGTGACAATAGATCCCTATCGGAATATATGAGGAAGTAACCACAAAGCATGTTAATCCAGATGCAAGAAAAGTGTTAGATGACCTTTAACTTGCATAGGATGTTTTGATTATGCCAAATGGAACTCCAATCACACACAAGGAATTTAGTTACCCTCACAATGTTGCCAAAACAAACCACAAACTGAATTCAAAGGTAAAAATCATGATTCATCCTTGATCCTATAATCACTTGTGGATATCCTCGAGTAGCATAGTCCTGAACATGATGTAAAGATAAATCAAGTAAAAAATAAGAATCCCTGGACCAAAGAAGTCAACAACTATTTAGATCTTTTGGTCAAAGATAAGCGTTTTGTAATAGGATGATGTTTGAAAGGATACCCATTATAGGAAAGATGTATTCTTTAGGACATGATATCTGATAGGGTGCTTATTTTAGAAATGATGTACCCACAAAGGCCTTTTTGTTTGATAAGGATGCTAAAATTTGATAGGCAGTTGATCAGTTAGGTTGTAGGCTAGCTTGGTAGTTTGTTTGTTGATGCATAATTTGTTAAGATCAATATTTTGTGTGATGTTCTAGTTGTGTTCACTCAAATGTTTGTTGTTGCAAGGGGATAATTTATTGCGGATTGTGATTGATGGATTGTTTTTCAAGGTTTTCTAAGGTTATTTGATGTTTTTGTCTTTCTTGAGAGTTTTCAAATATTTTTGGAGCTTTCTTCAGGACGCTTTATAATTTTCAAGGATTTTTTAAGGACATTATGTGATTTTTTAGATTTTTTCAAGATATTTTATAAAGTTTTTTAGATTTATTTTAGATTTTTTAGGATATTTTATGATTTTTTAATTTTTTTTGAAATTTTTAGATCACTAATTGAATAAAGAGACATATGTTAGGATTTAGTCTTAAGAAAAATGTATTTATTTGCCCCAATGTCTAGCAAGGCACAAAATGTTATGAGTGGATGAATGAACTGGTGGAATGAAAATGGATAGGTGAAAGATGGAGGTAGCTTATTATGGAATTGGAGCTAATTTGGTTTCCAAGGGCTATCTTACGATGGAATGACATGTTTATCCAAGATTAGGGGCTACATATGACATTGTAAGGTGATGGCAAGGTGAATTGAATGTCATGTGGTGCATAAGAATAGGCATGTCAAGAGGTTTCTGAAAACATGATTTGCATTTTTTGTCCTTAGTTTTTATCAAGATTAAGGGATGAATGTGGATAGGATGGAGATAGGATATGGATAGGATAGCAAGATCAAAAGTGATAATAGATGATGGAAGTAAGAAATAGATAAGGGATGCATAGTACAAGGTATGGATAAGGTGAAGCTAATAGGCTGCTTGATGCTTATGTATATCCTTAGCCTTGTCAAGATCGAAGGTAGAAAGGGGGATATGGATGTAGATAAGGTGATGGATAGTGGCCGATGAGGGATATTTGGAGATGTGGTAGGTAGGATAGAGTGGATGGAACTTGCCTTCAAGTGTAGAGTGTAAGGGGATGATGGATTTGTTGGATATTGTTGAGAAGTTTGCTAGAATGATGTGCTATCATTGTTGTCAACATATTTCTTTATTTGTTTCAGTGTTGTAGTCAGATTGAGTGAGTTGGTTTGGCTAGTGTGTTGTAGATGAGCTGTTGCGGATTAAAGGGTTTTGAGACAAGTATCTCTTGTTGATTCAACTAAAGTTTTAGAGGTTCGCATGGTGATTTGATCGAGTTATGAGATCTAGTATTGTAGTTGGTTTCTCAATTGTTTGTGTTGTTCAGTATTTTGGATTTTGCTTTGCATTGCTCCGCATTGCAATGGCTTGGTTTGTGGATTTGGTAGAGTGTTTGGGACATTCATATGTATCCTCAATTTAGATGGTTCGTATTTTGGAGGTCCACAAGTGAATGCTTTAGTTTGACAGTCAGTTCAGTGAGTGTTCTTAAGGTTCGGTATAGTGATGATGAAGTTTCTAGTAAGTGGTGATGTTGCAGTTGTTGTTGTGGTAATTCATGATGCTTGTGGATGTTTCTAGATTGTGTCCTATCCATGTTGATAGTCCGCATTGATCATTGTGCTCGTTGTTGATGATTTCTTTGGTATGTTCATGCTATGCAACATTCTTAGTCGACTGAATGATTATAGCGTGTTGCAGATGTTTGAGGCATAATTCTTGGAGGTGTTTCTTGTTTGAGGTGTTGGTTTAGGTCCATACTATGTCTTAGCCGACATTGTTTTGGTCCGCATGTAATGTTGTAGCGTGTGTGGTCATATTCTTGTTATTTGTGATGAGTGTTGAACCGACCTTGAAAGATAGGTTGATGATTTGTATAAATATATGTAATAATCACGTGTGAGATGTATCTGCATGGTATTTGGAAGTGCATCTGAATGTGTGTGATTGGATAAGTGTGCGAACAAGTGTTTTGATCTTTCATAAGCGTGAAGAAGTATGGTAGAGTAGATCAGATTATGTGCTTAACCAGAACTATAACCAAGCATGAGATGTTATTTTATCATTTCATGATCTTCTGGATGTAATCCAAATGTTTTTGTAAGACAATGAGTCTTCCTCGGGGTTGTAACCCTTCTCATTTTTTAGCAATGAGCTCTAGGCACTGTGCCTAAATGCATGTGCATTCCCCATTGTAATATTTCATATACTTCTAACAGGTTATCATCATATTGTGGGTGGGTTCCCACTATGGTTTTTCCCTTAACCGCGTTTTCCACATCAAACATCTTGGTGTTATGTGTGTTATTGATGTGATGCTGATTTGTGCTTTCATTCTTAATTATCAGATCTGAAATTGTGTTTGAATTAAGTAAAGTTTGTGAGAAAACTGATTCACCCCCTCCCCCCTCTCAGTTTGCTGCCTTGTTTCCAACAGGATTACACATGATGCTTGTTTGTCAGGTTTTCATTGTGGTACTTTCCAAGGTGCCACAAGAAGTGGTTTTTACTAGTGGGAGAATTATTTCTATTTACTTCTTTTTTTTCATTTTTTTTGCTTTGCTTTGCTTTTTTTTTTTAATATCAAACATTAGGTTTGTTTGCTAGGTTTTCATCATGATGGCTTTTATTAGAAGATAATGGATGCATGAATGTAGATGGAGTAAGGACTCAAGCATATGGGTCTTGGATGGTACCTTTCAAAGATGTGCTATAATCAACCATTTCTATTATAGGTATGCTCAAAGATATTGATAGGGTGATGGTAAAGGAAAATGAAATGGATGACAAGATGGAAGGGGGAAGGATTTATGCAAAGGATTAGATGGAAGGGATTGAAGGATGGAAAACAAGTGTTGGATAATGGATAGAATGTTGGAAGATTTGTGTTTGGGTGGATGGAAATGTTTTCAAGATCAACATTGGCACACACCTTAAGGGGTGGTGTAATGATGGAGGACAAGTAGATTTTAGATTTTGAGATTTTGATGGAGAAGTGGATGTGGATTTTGGGACATAAGGACCCAAAATGGATGAAGGAGGTGATGGAGTATCTAAGATAGTTGATTTTGGGATGTAGAGACCCAAAATAGATTTGAAAGATGAGAGATTTTTAGATGGGGGAATGAAACAAACCTTTGGAATAACAAATTTGGATGCCCATTTTGATTTTTTTTTAAGATACAATGCTTCTATGAACGACTTGAGAATCCACATGGTTTTTTAATATTTTTCTTTCCTTTGTGATTCTTTGGAATGCATTGCTTCTATAAGAAACTTAGGAATCCACACAATTTTGGATTTTTCTTTTGTCTTTTGGATCAATTTTTTCTTTTATTTGGCATGTCTTTTAGATGGGACATGTTGATCTCTTGATGTATGTGGATTTTTATACATGGATTTTATGCTTGGCATCCAAATTGCTTCCAAGAGGAATGGGATTCATGGATAGATAAGAATGAGATGAAGGTATTTTGGATGGATTCTTGTAGATGGATGGTTGGAAGGCTCTCAAGGATGTGTGCCTTTTTTGATCTTAATTTATAATAGGGTAACTAAATTGTGATCTAGGGGTGATATCGATAGTGGATGGAGGGATATAAGGACCTAAGATGGATTGAAGGGATGAAGACTTTGGTTTTGGGATATGAGGACCTAAAATGGATTTAGAGGATGGGGAATGTGCATGTTTAGACTTAGATGGATGAATGTGGGATTTAGTAGGGGTACCAATGTTTTGAGAGTAAGCTATATAGCCAAGGCCATGATATTTGGGATCTTATTTGATAAGAGGGGGTTCTAATATACCTTGTTCATGTAGGTCTAAGCCTTTGCCTTGATAGTGCATGATTTGACAAATATTTTTACCAATTGGATACTTGTTGCTTTTAAAGCAAGAAGCGAGTCCATTTTGAGGTGGATATGGCATGGAAGGAATGATAAGCTTGTGAAGTAGATCAGATTGGATGAAAGTGGGGGCACCAATGTGATATATAAGGGGTTCATGAATAACTTAGACAGGGATGATGGGATCTTGAGGTGGGTAAGGATCATGCGAGGTATTATGAGGGATGATGGGATCTTGAGGTAGACATGTAGGGTTATGGCAAGGAGACAAAGGGATACTTTGATCTTTATATGGAGGACGATCGTTGGAATTTAAACTTTGCTCTTGATTTTAAATTAGATCATTGGAGGGGATGAAAAGGATGTCATGATGTAGATTAGGAGGTGATTTATGAATGGGACATGGAAGGACACTTTACTCTTAAGAAGGAAAGGAATCATCTTGGATGAATTAGAAAATGATGAGGGGGTCTTCATAAGAATCGTGACAGGTGGGATCTTGATCAAATATTGGATGGGATTGGAGAGTTATGGTATGTTGATCTTGATTAATGCTAGGACATTTTTCTTCTAACTTTAGATTATCCTCTTGACATTGGGTAGGAGTTTGGATATGTATGGGGAGTTCTTGGTGGGTTTCAACACTTTGGAATAATAAGAATGTATTTTGAATGAGACTCTTGTAAAGCGGAAAATGATCGAACCCTAGTTGCTCTCCCCTCTTCCAACTCCAAGGAGAGAGAAGGGAGGTCACTAGGGTTGACGGTTTTCACTTAGGGGAGACTTTACATTAAAAAGAGGGGTTGAAACCCACAAGATCCAATCCCACACAATGCAAGATTGGATTCTAAATGAGTTTCAAGGGTTAAGACAGCAAGGCTACCCTCTTTTGTAAAGAATGTTGATAGAAGAATTAAGCTAGGAATGCATAGAAAGTGAGAAAGTTTCGCCTATAAACTGAGATAGGGATATAGGATGAAGCTGCAGACTTGGAATTAGCAGTAAAATGTCGATACGGCGCTGTCCTGCAAATTTGAGCAAAAGTTGACGGGACGATGGCGCCCGACGTGCACACGGTCCTCCAAAAAATCCGTGAAACGAAGGGGGATCTGTTCGTCTCTGCACAAGGATTCCAAATCTTCAATTTCAGCCGCGTACCTGCAACATACACACAGAAAAGCGAAGACGATTGGGGGGTTAGGGATTAGGGGTTTGCCCTTAGGTCAAACCCCGGTTTTGGAATTAACCAAGAAATGAGAAATGCTGTCAATGTAAATATTTGTAATGTAAAACAAGTACTAATACCTTGTTGTAAGGATGTTTGTGTAAAGCGGAAAAATCGCGATCAAACCCTAGTTGCTCTCCCCTCTTCCAACTCCAAGGAGAGAGAAGGGAGATCCACTAGGGTTGATGGTTTTCACTTAGGGGAGAGACTTTACATTCAAAAGAGGGGTTGAAACCCACAAGATCCAATCCCACGCAATGCAAGATTGGATGCTAAGTGTGTTTCAAGGGTTAAGACAGCAAGGCTACCCTCTTTTGTAAAGAATGTTGATAGAAGAATTAAGTTAAGCATGCATAGAAAGTGATAAAGATTCGCTTATAAACTGAGATAGGAATACAGTATGAAGCTGCGGACCTGGAATTAGCAGTAAAATGTCGATACGGCGCTGTCCTGCAAATTTGAGCAAAAGTTGTTGGGACGATGGCGCCCGGCGCCACGGTCCTCCGAAAAATCCGCGAAACGAAGGGGGATCTGTTCGTCACTGCGCAAGGATTCCAGATCTTTAATCTCAGCCGTGTACCTGCAACCTACACATAGAAAAGCGAAGACGATTGGGGGGTTAGGGATTAGGGGTTTGCCTTTAGGTCAAACCCCGGTTTTGGAATTAACCAAGAAATGAGCAAAAGCTGTAAATGTAAATGACTGTAAAACAAGTACTAATACCTTGTTCTAAGGATGTTTGTATCCTTATGTGCGAACGTTTAGATGTTGTATGTTGTATGTTGTATATAGTATGTGATCTCCTCTTCAATGGTTGAATCCTTGTCTTGAATGCAACACTTAGCCTTGAATGGAGACTTGAAATGATCAATTGCTTGAAGGAATGCTTGAATGCTTGAATGCTTGAGTATAGTTTCCACGCCTTTTCCCTCATGTATATGTTATATATCCAAATGAGAGAGAAAAATGTAGTTTATATACTTGTCAATTAGGGCTGATAGACTGATTTTCCCGACCTTAGGCCGACCAGGAAAGTTAATTTCCAAATTGCAAACAAAAAGACCCGAGACCCCTTAGGAGACCGGGCCCAAAATAGGACCCAGGGACCAGGGCGCTGGGCGCCATGGTCCTGGGGACCAGGGTGCTGGGCACCCTGGTCCTGAAGGACCAGGGCGCTGGGCGCTCTGGTCCCACCTCCCGGGACAGCAGGGTGCAAGGAGGTTCAGGCCAGGGTGCTTGAAAAATGCAGTTTTCAGTGTCGTGAGCCAGTTTCAGGGGTCTCCATTCAGGTTGCGTGTTGCGTCGCCATCGTGAAGACCGAAATGCAGTCGAAATTGCAAGTGTCGCAATTTTAGGACGCTACATTTAGCCCCCACTTTAGCGGGAGTATGTATGCTCATACTTCCGGTAAAGTACAAGGAAACAACATTGAAAAACTTTCACCACGTCAAGGAGGCAAGATACACCAAGCCCCCAGTGGACTAAGGATCTTATGACTTCGATTGACAAAGTAAAAGGGAAGATCACGAGGAAGAACCATGACTGTCAGTAGTAAGGTTCCCTCACTATGAGTCATGCAAGAAAGATATCAAAAATTTTCAAGGCAAAGCTAAATTTGCCAAGAAATTTCCAAGTATCTTGAAAAGATATGAACGGGATGTATGCCCCCCTACGTTAAAGCGATCGCACACGCCTCACCGGGGGTGATTGTTTTAACGTAGTGATACACATAAGAAATGAGAAAGGAAAGGAGCACGTTATCGCAAGGATTTAGCCCCCAAGTGTGAGATAAACCCAAGGATAATAGACACAAAACACAAAGCATGAGATGACTTCGCTTTCCTCGGGGTCAGTATGCTGTATGATAATTCATGTATATATATCATATGTATGTATGCATAATTGTTCTTCATTCCCCAATCAAGGAAGGTCACCTAGAAGAAGGGAACACATGTGTCTTTTGAGTCAACATGAGAGAGATCGAGAGATCTCAATGCTTTGCATCGTCCTCAAGTAGACAACACTAAGGACAACAAATAGAAGAATGAGAATAACATATAGAAGAAGTAAGACAAGAGAGGAGGAGAGAATCTGCTATGCTAATGTAACTAGTCTAGCACGTCATCTACCCCCCGATCTTGCTGATCAATGTTTCGGGAAGGCAGGGAACACGCTAGAGGAAGAACATCCAACACAGCAGATGGAGCTATCACAAGATCCAAACAAGGGCTATGTTCATGTTCCGAGCCACATTGTTCTTGTCAAGGAGCTAGGATAAGTGCTTTAGAAAATTCATTAGATAAATGGTTATCAATATCAACAAGTTCATACTCACTATCAGAATGAACAAGAGAAGTAGCATTTTCATCATGAATAACATTTTCATCTATATCATCATCAAGATTTATAAAAATAGGATCTTTAACTCGCACAGGATCAAAACCATCATGCATCTTATGTTTAGGAGATTTAGGCTCAATGTCCGGCTGAGGAGAAAATGGAATAATGCTTGTTGAAGGTGTTTTTGGAGATTGCAAAGTTTGAGCTCTAAGACGACGCTTTCGCCGGCGTTCACGTGCAGAACGATTTCGTCTAGTCTTAGTAGGAAGTGGAGAAGATTGAGGAGGAGGAATGTTCTCATCCTTAGCACTTGGGTGTTTAGGTTGTGGTCTCTTAGGCTGGATAATAGGAGAAGAAGAAGGTCTCTTCTCTCTATAAAAGGACGGAGGAGGAACTGCTCCATATAAAGGAGGAATATTTGGTTTAGGAAGGAGACTAAGTCCATCATGACGAGGAGGGATAGGTCTACTTTTAGAAGGTTTATTAGGCATAGACATAGTCACATCCATAGGGATGGATTGGGAATCTTCTTGAGGAAAGACATTAGTTTTATCTTTCAAAGGAAGAACTTCCTTCTCAAGAATGATAGGAATGTCAAGTTTAGGTGTTCTAGGTTCACTTAGAGATAGGATCATATCTGTTTTCCACTTTTGATAAGATTTGAAAAGATGATCACTTCGCGGAGGAAGAGATTGGAATTGTTTAGGCCAAAAGTAATCAATAGGAACACTAGAAGTTCTTTCAGCTGGTTTATAGAGACTATGATTGACAGTAACAACTTCACCATTATGGGGAAATTTCAAACACTTATGAATAGGAGAAGCAATAGCTTTCATGGAAGATAGCCAAGGACAACCAAGCTTCACACGAAATTGTTTGGAAGATGGAATAATAGCAAAGTTCACATCAAGAGATTTGTTATGGACCTCAATAGGCAATGTAATAGAACCAATTGCAGGAGAAGAAAATGCATCAAATAATTTCACAATCACATCTGTTTTGTCATATATCACTTGATTCAATTGCAAAATAAAAAGGAATTCTTCAGTAATAACATTAATCATGCACGAAGGATCAATAAGCACTCCACGGCAAGGTGTATTCTTGACTTTTGCAACTATGTATAAAGGACCATCAGGTGCCCTAATGGTTTCACTGGAATCAAATGTGATGGAAGATTCTTTAGGGATTTCTTGCTGCTCTACAAAGTTAATCATGTTCGGAGTCATAGACACAAGACCATCAGATGAGAGAGAGGAATCATTAGCCTTAATTGCATTAGAGGTATGAGAAGGCAATGGATCAGTGAAAATCTGAAGATTTTGGTTAGGAGGAGCTACAGATGTGTTTTCTTTATCATTCACTCCAGAAACAGAGATAGTATTGTTATCAATCAAATCTTGAATTTTACCCTTTAAAGAAAAACATTTTTCAGTATCATGCCCAGGCTGACGGTGAAATTGACAAAAGGCTTTGTTATCAAAATAAGGTGAAGTAATCTTTGCAGGATCAATTTGTCTTATAGGAGGAAGAGTAAGCACATTTTGTTCCAATAACTTATTCATAATACTATGCAATGATTCATTCAAAGGAGTATACTTTCTTTCTTTCTTGAAAAATTTAGAAATAGGAGGCACACCTGATGCTGCATTCACATTGTTGTCGATGATGTTTTCATTGAATTTGATGGAATCTCTGTTCGGTTTAAACTTCCCAAATGGTTGTTGACTGCTATCACCCTTATCACTCGGAGCCATAGGATGTGATTGTTCCATTTGACTCACAGTCAGTTGATAATTGTGAAGAGTGGCACACAACTGTTGGAAAGAAGTAAACTCAGAAAATAGAAGTTTGTCTCGAATATCTTTTTGTAAATTAGAAATAAAGATTCTTTGAATATCATTGTCAGGCACTGGAAAAGAAATTTGAGCATACAAATGCTTATATCTACCAATGAAATCAGTCACTTTTTCTTTAACACCTTGTTTACAATGCATTAAATCAATCAAAGTAACCTTAGGACTTATATTGTTTTGAAATTGTTGAATGAAAGCATTTGCAAGTTGTTCGAATGAAGTAATAGAATAGGAAGGCAACGATCAATACCATTGTAGGGCTTTGTCTCTTAACGTTCTAGCAAACAGTTTTGCAAGCAACCTTTGGTCATAAGCAAAATCGGTACATATTGTTTGAAAAGTCTTAACATGTGTTAGAGGATCTCCTTTACCATTATAAAGTTCCAAATGCGGGATTTCAACATGTTTAGGAGGGATAGCTCGAACGATGTCAAGAGAAAGTGGGCTCGCAACTTCAAATGTGGGCACACTAAACTTAGATTGATTCATAGAGGCAATTTGTTGCTGTAAAGAAGAGACAGTTTGTGCAAGATTGTTAATGGTCGCTTCAGTTGAAGAATTCATATTGGATGTGTTAGATTGAGATGGAGGTGTTATGTTATTGAAAGAAGGTAAAGAGTAAGGTGGTGGGACTCTATGATAATTAGTCATAGGAGATGATTGAACAGGAGAAACACTACAAGGAGGAATGGAATGGTTAAATGAATTGCCCCCTTGCGTCATGTTCATTTGTGGAGATATAATAGGGACATTCATTGAAGGAATGAATGAAGAAGTCGGATTAAATGAAGGAATAGGGTTAATTGAAGAAGAAGGGTTGCCCCCATGACTGGTGATCATAGGAGGAATGTCTTGTGTAGAAGTAGCCATTATGTTTGATGTAAAGGTAGGTATGCTAGCAATAGAAGTCATCAAAGGAATAGAATGATTGACTTGAGTAGGAGGTTGTGTATAACCTAAAGATTCGGCACAACTCTTCATAGGCATCACATTTGAATCCACAATGTGTGCAATACCACGCAAAATATCAATTCCATTCTTATCACTTTGAAGCATACGTTTTAGACCCTCAATTAAAGGAAGAGCTTGACTATCAGGGTATTCTTGAGACATCCATTGTCGAAAATCGTCAAATTGGTTATCCAATTTTGAAAGTTGTTCTTCAGAAACCTCATGGAGAGCTTCTTCATCATTAGGAGGATTAGAGGAATTACCCATGTCCTCGTTAAAAAGGCTATTCAAATTAGGTTCCATCTCCTCAGTAGTTAAACCTCGGAAAGACTTAATTCTACGGCTTCGTCTAACGGGAATAGTGTAAGTAGGGCTTATTGTTGTAAAACTCATGCACTAGAAAGAGAGAAGATTTTGAATTTAGAGGTAGCAATTTTCAGTAAAATCAGCCAATCTTCTGGATTTAAGCTGTTAAATGCAATCACAACAGTCTCCCGAAATTTCGGAAAAAATGTCCAGGACCGTGGCGCCCGGAGTGCAACACGGTCCTTGCAACTTTTTTCGAAATTTGCAGGGATGACAGGTATGATGATTTTAGAGCTAATCTGAAAAAATTGAGTGATTTTACGATCTGTAGATAGGCCAAATTAAAGCTGCAATCTCGAAATTGAACCCTACCAAGATTGTCGAAAAATGCAAAATTTGAATTTTGAAAAAGAGAAGGAAACTGAAATTTTGAATTTTATGATTTTAGAGGGAATGCCAAAAGCAATGCAAGTTTTGAAATTTAAAAATTGACTCAATTTCACGCAAAATTCAATTTTGAAAGCGGAAATCAAAGTTGTTGTAATTAAGCACTTAATTTCAAAAGTCACAAAATGCAAGAATTTGAATAAAGCGCTGAAATTTTGAATGAATGCAAACACACTTTTCAGATTTAGGACAGTAAGAACACAATTTTGACACAAAATTTCAATTTCAATGATTTTTAAATGTTTAGAAGCCTTAATCCAAGCAATCACAAGACCAACTTTGACTGTAATTTTGAAGGTGTTATAATTGATAAAATCAGCCAAAATTCTGGATTTTAGCAGGAAAATACAGTAAGATCTCGCTCCCGAAATTTCGGAAAAAATGTCGGGGACGATGGCGCTCGGCGCCATGGTCCTCGCAACTTTTTTCCAAATTTTCAGGGATGAAAGATATTGTGATTTTATTGCGGAATCCAAAGTTACAGCTGATTTGGAGATGTTTTGATCAGTGAAATTGTCGGACAAAGGTTGAATCAAGAGGGTTTCAAAAATTAGGGTTTTGACACTTAACCACTTAATTTTCAAAATTAAAGCATAGATATGAATTGATAATTTGTAATAGAAGGGCAGATCTTAAACAAGCATTAACATTTAGACATTTCGCAAGTTCAATTACTAAAAAGAAAATTTAGGGTTTTTATGCAATCACCTCTAAAATTTTGCAAAAGATCAAACATGGAAATGTAATCAATTTCTTCAGATCTAAGCATGAAAAATCAGAAAGGATGTTCACGTCGGGTTCACCAAAATGTAAAGCGGAAAAATCGCGATCGAACCCTAGTTGCTCTCCCCTCTTCCAACTCCAAGGAGAGAGAAGGGAGATCCACTAGGGTTGATGGTTTTCACTTAGGGGAGAGACTTTACATTCAAAAGAGGGGTTGAAGCCCACAAGATCCAATCCCACGCAATGCAAGATTGGATGCTAAGTGTGTTTCAAGGGTTAAGACAACAAGGCTACCCTCTTTTGTAAAGAATGTTGATAGAAGAATTAAGTTAAGCATGCATAGAAAGTGATAAAGATTCGCTTATAAACTGAGATAGGAATACAGTATGAAGCTGCGGACCTGGAATTAGCAGTAAAATGTCGATACGGCGCTATCCTGCAAATTTGAGCAAAAGTTGTCGGGACGATGGCGCTCGGCGCCACGGTCCTCCGAAAAATCCGCGAAACGAAGGGGGATCTGTTCGTCACTGCGCAAGGATTCCAGATCTTCAATCTCAGCCGCGTACCTGCAACCTACACACAGAAAAGCGAAGACGATTGGGGGGTTAGGGATTAGGGGTTTGCCTTTAGGTCAAACCCCGGTTTTGGAATTAACCAAGAAATGAGAAAGAGCTGTAAATGTAAATGACTGTAAAACAAGTACTAATACCTTGTTCTAAGGATGTTTGTATCCTTATGTGCGAAGGTTTAGATGTTGTATGTTGTATGTTGTATGTAGTATGTGATCTCCTCTTCAATGGTTGAATCCTTGTCTTGAATGCAACACTTAGCCTTGAATGGAGACTTGAAATGATCAATTGCTTGAAGGAATGCTTGAATGCTTGAATGCTTGAGTATAGTTTCCATGCCTTTTCCGTCATGTATATTTTATATATCCAAATGAGAGAGAAAAATGTAGTTTATATACTTGTCAATTAGGGCTGATAGACTGATTTTCCCGACCTTAGGCCGACCAGGAAAGTTAATTTCCAAATTGCAAACAAAAAGACCCGAGACCCCTTAGGAGACCGGGCCCAAAATAGGACCCAGGGACCAGGGCGCTGGGCACTCTGGTCCCACCTCCCGGGACAATAGGGTGCAAGGAGGTTCAGGCCAGGGTGCTTGAAAAATGCAGTTTTCAGTGTCGTGAGCCAGTTTCAGGGGTCTCCATTCAGGTTGCGTGTTGCGTCGCCATCGTGAAGACCGAAATGCAGTCGAAATTGCGAGTGTCACAATTTTAGGACGCTACAGTTTGTATCCTTATGTGCGAAGGTATAGATGTTGTTGTATGTTGTATGTTGTAGTAGTATGTAGTAGTATGTGATCTCCTCTTCAATGGTTGAATCCTTGTCTTGAATGCAACACTTAGCCTTGAATGGAGACTTGGAATGATTAATTGCTTGAAGGAATGCTTGAATGCTTGAATGCTTGAATGTTTGAGTATCGTTTCCACGCTTTTTTCCGTCATACCAAAATGAGAGAGAAAATGTGGTTTATATACTTGTCAATTAGGGTTGATAGACTGATTTTCCCAACCTTAGGCCGACCAGGAAATGTTATTTTCCAATTTGCAAACAAAAAGACCCGAAGCCCCATAGGAGACCGGGCCCAAAATAGGGCCAGGGACCAGGGCGCTGGGCGCCATGGTCCTGGGGGACCAGAGCGCCCAGCCTCCCGGGACAACAAGGTGCAAAGGAGGATCAGGCCAGGGTGCAAAAAAATGCAGTTTTTGGTGTCATAAACAGGTTTCGGGGTCTCCATTCAGGTTCCGTGTTGCATCGCCATCGTGAAGACCGAAATGCAGTCGAAATTGCAAGTGTCACAATTTTAGGACGCTACATTTAGCCCCCACTTTAGCGGGAGTATGTATGCTCATACTTCCGGTAAAGTACAAGGAAACAACATTGAAAGACTTTCACCACGTCAAGGAGGCAAGACACACCAAGCCCCCAGTGGACTAAGGATCTTACGACTTCAATTGACAAAGTAAAAGGGAAGATCACGAGGGAGAACCATGATTGTCAGTAGTAAGGTTCCCTCACTATGAGTCATGCAAGAGAAATACCAAAAATTTTCAAGGCAAAGCTAAGTTCACCAAGCAATTTTCAAGTATCTTGAAGGGATAGACAGGGTGTATGCCCCCCTACGTTAAAGCGATCGCACACGCCTCAACGGGGGTGATTGCTTTAACGTAGTGATACACATAAGAAATGAGAAGGGAAGGAGCACGTTATCACAAAGACTTAGCCCCCAAGTGTGAGATAAACCCAAGGATAATAGACACAAAACACAAAGCACAAGGTGACTTCGCTTTCCTCGGGGTCAGTATGCTGTATGATAATTCATGTATATCATATGTATGTATGCATAATTGTTCTTCATTCCCCAATCAAGGAAGGTCACCTGGAAGAAGGGAACACATGTGTCTTTTGACTCAACATGAGAGAGACCAAAAGAGATCTCAATGCTTTGCATCGTCCTCAAGTAGACAACACTAAGGACAACAAATAGAAGAATGAGAATAACATATAGAAGAAGTAACAAAAGAGAGGAGGAGAGAATCTGCTATGCTAATGAAACTAGTCTAGCACATCATCTACCCCCCGATCTTGCTGATCAATGTTTCGGGAAGGTAGGGAACACGCTAGAGGAGGAACATCCAACACAATAGATGGAGCTATCACAAGATCCAAACAAGGGCTATGTTCATGTTCCAAGCCACGTTGTTCTTGTCTAGGAGCTAGGATAAGTGCTTTAGAAAATTCATTAGATAAATGGTTATCAATATCAACAAGTTCATATTCACTATCAGAAGCAAGAGAAGTAACATTTTCATCATGAATAACATTTTCATCTATATCATCATCAAGATTTATAAAAATAGGATCTTTAACTCGCACAGAATCAAGACCATCATGCATCTTATGTTTAGGAGATTTTGGCTCAATTTCTGGTTGAGGAGAAAATGGAATAATGCTTGTTGAAGGTGTTTTTGGAGATTGCAAAGTTTGAGAAGCAGCTGCCTGAGCTCTAAGACGACGCTTTCGTCGGCGTTCACGTGTAGAACGATTTCGTCTAGTCTTAGTAGGAAGTGGAGAAGATTGAGGAGGAGGAATGTTCTCATCCTTATCACTTGGGTGTTTAGGTTGTGGTCTCTTAGGCTGGATAATAGGAGAAGAAGAAGGTCTCTTCTCTCTATAAAAGGAAGGAGGAGGAACTGCTCCATATAAAGGAGGAATATTTGGTTTAGGAAGGAGACCAAGTCCATCATGACGAGGAGGTATAGGTCTACTTTTAGAAAGCTTTTTAGGCATAGACATAATCACATCCATAGGGATGGGTTGGGAATCTTCTTGAGGAAAGACATTAGTTTTATCTTTCAAAGGAAGAACTTCCTTCTCAAGAACGATAGGAATATCAAGTTTAGGTGTTCTAGGTTCACTTAGAGATAGGATCATATTTGTTTTCCACTTTTGATAAGATTTGAACAGATGATCACTTCGCAGAGGAAGAGATTGGAATTGTTTAGGCCAAAAATAATCAATAGGAATGCTAGAAGTTCTTTCAGCTGGTTTAAAGAGACTATGATTGACAGTAACAACTTCACCATTATGGGGAAATTTCAAACACTTATGAATAGGAGAAGCAATAGCTTTCATGGAAGATAGCCAAGGATAGGCAAGCTTCACATGAAATTGTTCAGATGAAGGAATAATAGCAAAGTTCACATCAAGGGATTTGTTATGAACTTCAATAGGTAATGTAATAGAACCAATTGTAGGAGAAGAAAATGCATCAAATAATTTCACAATCACATCTGTTTTGTCATAAACCACTTGATTCAATTGCAAAGTAAAAATAAATTCTTCAGTAATAACATTAACCATGCACGAAGGATCAATAAGCACTCCACGGCAAGGTGTATTCTTGACTTTTGCAACTATGTATAAAGGACCATCAGGTGCCCTGATAGTTTCACTAGAATCAAATGTGATGGAAGGTTCTTTAGGGTTTTCTTGCTGCTCTACAAAGTTAATCATATTCGGAGTCATAGACACAAGACCATCAGATGAGAGAGAGGAATCATTAGCCTCAATCGCATTAGAGGTATGAGAAGGTAATGGATCAGTAAAAATCTGAAGATTTTGGTTAGGAGGAGCTACAGATGTGTTGCCTTTATCATTCACTCCAGAAACAGAGATAGTATTATTATCAATCAAATCTTGAATTTTACCCTTTAAAGAAAAACATTTTTCAGTATCATGCCCAGGCTGACGGTGAAATTGACAAAAGGCTTTGTTATCAAAATAAGGTGAAGTAATCTTTGCAGGATCAATTTGTCTTATAGGAGGAAGAGTAAGCACATTTTGTTCCAATAACTTATTCATAATACTATGCAATGATTCATTCAAAGGAGTATACTTTCTTTCTTTCTTGAAAAATTTAGAAATAGGAGGCACACCTGATGCTGCATTCACATTGTTGTTGATGATGTTTTCATTGAATTTGATGGAATCTCTGTTCGGTTTAAACTTCCCAAATGGTTGTTGACTGCTATCACCCTTATCACTCGGAGCCATAGGATGTGATTGTTCCATTTGACTCACAGTCAGTTGATAATTGTGAAGAGTTGCACACAACTGTTGGAAAGAAGTAAACTCAGAAAATAGAAGTTTGTCTCGAATATCTTTTTGTAAATTAGAAATAAAGATTCTTTGAATATCATTGTCAGGCACTGGAAAAGAAATTTGAGCATACAAATGCTTATATCTACCAATGAAATCAGTCACTTTTTCTTTAACAGCTTGTTTACAATGCATTAAATCAATCAAAGTAACTTTAGGACTTATATTGTTTTGAAATTGTTGAATGAAAGCATTTGCAAGTTGTTCGAAAGAAGTAATAGAATAAGAAGGCAACGAGCAATACCATTGTAGGGCTTTATCTCTTAATGTTCTAGTAAACAGTTTTGCAAGCAACCTTTGGTCATAAGAAAAATCGGTACAAATTGTTTGAAAAGTCTGAACATGTGTTAGAGGATCACCTTTACCATTATAAAGCTCTAAATGCGGGATTTCAACATGTTTAGGAGGGATAGCTTGAACAATGTCAAGAGAAAGTGGGCTCGCAACATCAAATGTGGGCACACTAAACTTAGATTGATTCATAGAGGCAATTTGTTGCTGTAAAGAAGAGACAGTTTGTGCAAGATTGTTAATGGTCGTTTCAGTTGAAGAGTTCATATTAGATGTGTTAGATTGAGATGGAGGTGTTACATTATTGAAAGAAGGTAAAGAGTAAGGTGGTGGAACACTATGATAGTTAGTCATAGGAGATGATTGGACAGGAGGAACACTACAAGGAGGAATGGAATGGTTGAATGAATTGCCCCCTTGCGTCATGTTCATTTGTGGAGATGTAATTGAAGGAATGAATGAAGAAGTTGGATTAAATGAAGGAAGAGGGTTAATTGAAGAGGGAGGATTTCCCCCATGACTGGTGATCATAGGAGGAATGTCTTGTATAGAAGTAGCCATTACGTTTGATGTAAAGGTAGGTATGCTAGCAATAGAAGTTGTTAAAGGAATAGAATGATTGACTTGAGTGAGAGGTTGTGTATAACCCAATGTTTCGGCACAACTCTTCATAGGCATCACATTTGAATCCACAATGTGTACAATACCACGCAAAATATCAATTCCATTCTTATCACTTTGAAGCATATGTTTTAGACCCTCAATTAAAGGAAGAGCTTGACTATCGGGGTATTCTTGAGACATCCATTGTCGAAAATCATCAAATTGATTATCCAATTTCGAAAGTTGTTCTATAGAAACCTCATGGAGAGCTTCTTCATCATTAGGAGGATTAGAGGAATTACCCATGTCCTCGTTAAAAAGGCTATTCAAATTAGGTTCCATCTCCTCAGTAATTAAACCTCGGAAAGACTTAATTCTACGGCTTCGTCTAATGGGAATAGTGTAAGTAGGGCTTATTGTTGTAAAACTCATGCACTAGAAAGGGAGAGAAGATTTTGAATTTAGAGGTAGCAATTTTCAGTAAAATCAGCCAATCTCCCAGATTTAAGCTGTTAAATGCAATCACGACAATCTCCCGAAATTTCAGAAAAAATGTCCGGGACCGTGGCGCTCGGAGTGCACACGGTCCTTGCAACTTTTTTCAAAATTTGCAGGGATGAAAGTTATGATGATTTTAAAGCTAATCTGAAAAAATTGAGTGATTTTACGGTCTGTAGATAGGCCAAATTAAAGTTGCAATCTCAAAATTGAATCCTACCAAGATTGTCGAAAAATACAAAATTTGAATTTTGAAAAAGAGAGGGAAACTGAAATTTTGAATTTTATGATTTTAGAGGGAATATCAAAAGCAATGCAAGTTTTGGATTTTAAAAGTTGACTCAATTTCACGCAAAATTCAATTTTGAAAGCGGAAATCAAAGTTGTTGTAATTAAGCACTTAATTTCAAAAGTCACAAATTGCAAGAATTTGAATAAAGCACTGAAATTTCGAATGAATGCAAACACACTTTTCAGATTTAGGACAGTAAGAAACACAATTTTGACATAAAATTTCAATTTCAACAATTTTTGAATGATTAGGAGCCTTAATCCAAGCAATCACAAGACCAACTTTGACTGTAATTTTGTAAGTGTTATAATTGATAAAATCGGCCAAAATTCTGGATTTTAGCAGAAAAATACAGTAAGATCTAGCTCCTGAAATTTTGGAAAAAATGTCGGGGACGATGGCGCTCGGAGTGCACACCGTCCTCGCAACTTTTTTCCAAATTTTTAGGGATGAAAGATATTGTGATTTTATTGCGGAATCCAAAGTTACAGCTGATTTGGAGATGTTTTGATCAGTGAAATTGTCGGACAAAGGTTGAATCAAGAGGATTTCAAAAATTAGGGTTTTGACACTTAACCACTTAATTTTCAAAATTAAAGCACAAATATGAATTGATAATTTGTAATAGAAGAGCAGATCTGAAATAAGCATTAATAATTAAACATTTCACAAGTTCAATTTCCAAAAAGAAAATTTAGGGTTTTTATGCAATTAACCTCTAAAATTTTGCAAAAGATCAAACATGGAAATGTAATCAAGGAAGCCAATTTTTAGATCTAAGCATGAAAAATTCAGAAAGGATGTTCACGTCGGGTTCACCAAAATGTAAAGCGGAAAATGATCGAACCCTAGTTGCTCTCCCCTCTTCCAACTCCAAGGAGAGAGAAGGGAGGTCACTAGGGTTGACGGTTTTCACTTAGGGGAGACTTTACATTCAAAAGAGGGGTTGAAACCCACAAGATCCAATCCCACACAATGCAAGATTGGATTCAAAATGAGTTTCAAGGGTTAAGACAGCAAGGCTACCCTCTTTTGTAAAGAATGTTGATAGAAGAATTAAGCTAGGAATGCATAGAAAGTGAGAAAGATTCGCCTATAAACTGAGATAGGGATATAGGATGAAGCTACGGACCTGGAATTAGCAGTAAAATGTCGATACGGCGCTGTCCTGCAAATTTGAGCAAAAGTTGACGGGACGATGGCGCCCGGCGTGCACACGGTCCTCCGAAAAATCCGCGAAACGAAGGGGGATCTGTTCGTCTCTGCACAAGGATTCCAGATCTTCAATTTCAGCCACATACCTGCAACCTACACATAGAAAAGCGAAGACGATTGGGGGGTTAGGGATTAGGGGTTTGCCCTTAGGTCAAACCCCGGTTTTGGAATTAACCAAGAAATGAGAAATGCTGTCAATGTAAATATTTGTAATGTAAAACAAGTACTAATACCTTGTTGTAAGGATGTTTGTATCCTTATGTGCGAAGGTATAGATGTTGTTGTATGTTGTATGTTGTAGTAGTATGTAGTAGTATGTGATCTCCTCTTCAATGGTTGAATCCTTGTCTTGAATGCAACACTTAGCCTTGAATGGAGACTTGGAATGATCAATTGCTTGAAGGAATGCTTGAATGCTTGAATGCTTGAATGTTTGAGTATCGTTTCCATGCTTTTTTCCGTCATACCAAAATGAGAGAGAAAATGCCGTTTATATACTTGTCAATTAGGGTTGATAGACTGATTTTCCCGACCTTAGGCCGACCAGGAAATGTTATTTTCCAATTTGCAAACAAAAAGACCCGAAGCCCCATAGGAGACTAGGCACAAAATAGGGCCAGGGACCAGGGCGCTGGGCGCTCTGGTCCCACCTCCCGGGATAGCAGGGTGCAAAGGAGGATCAGGCCAGGGTGCAAGAAAATGCAGTTTTTGGTGTCATAAACAGGTTTCGGGTTCTCCATTCAAGTTCCGTGTTGCGTCGCCATCGTGAAGACCGAAATGCAGTCGAAATTGCAAGTGTCACAATTTTAGGACGCTACAACTCTCTAGAGTAAGTTTGACTAGGAATTGAGCATATGGTGGAATTGGATCTAGGATTTATAAATTGCATAAAGGATTTGTATAAATAAATGGATTAGCTTGGACTTTTATTATGGATACCCCTTGGGCAAAAAATCAAAAGGTGTCATCATTGAGTCCATTGTTTGATGGAGAACCACATGAGGTAGATATGACGTTGATATGATCACTTTGAATGAGTCATTGCTAGACATAGGTGGATGATTTTGTTCATGCTTGAAAAAGGTAACTTGACATATGCCCAATTCCTCATTAAATAAATCATTGGGATCAAATGTTGGGTTCATTTTCTCTTTTTCGATCGCATATCAATAGTTTTAGACTACGGGAGTTGTATTTTTTTGGATTGTGTTCTTGTGTCAACCATACAAGGTTTTGAGACTTATCTATGTTAATCTATTGAGTGCTAAAGATGACACTAAAATGGGATGTTATGACCTTATGACAATGCAATGAATCTACCCTATATTTTTAATATTTTAAAATTTTTAAAGATGACAACAAAAATAAGGAAATGAAAAAGCAACCCATGTTTATGAATGTTTTCAAATTTTTTTGGATGATAATGCAACTGATGAAATGACCAAAAGAATCTATGTTTTTTAAAGATTTTTTATTTTTGGATGATAATATTAAGAGGTTCAAATGCTTCTTGCACACATAATTGTCCATTACTTTTCAACAAAACATAATGTAGTGTCTAGTGTGCACCCCTCAATTTTTTTAGCTACATTTAGTATATTGAGAAACCCATTGGTATAAATATAGCTAAGAGTGAGTGCTAGAAGTTGTATATTTTTTTGTGATTTTTTGTTGAGAATTTTTCTATGATTTTTCAAAATGGATGCTTCTTGAAAATTAAATAACTGAGCGTGCATGTCACATAAATAGCACCAAAACAATAAAAAAAGTAATTTTTTTCAATGTGTAAATAATTAAGTCTAGAAGAATATATATATTAATTTTTAACAAGTAGGTCAAAATTTATTAAAAGAATGCAATACATTTGTCTTTGATAAATATGGAAACATGATGAATTTTTTTTAAATTAAGTATGTTAATGTAGTTCAAATCTAAAAAAATCACATGGTTAGAAAGCTCAAAGGACATGTGAAATTATTGTGGTAATTTTACTAAGACTTGATATATAATGTGTGAACTTGATGATAAGCAAGTTGAAAAACACTTGAATGGAAGAAAAAATCACATCAAAATGAGGAAAATGAACCTCCCAAGCCTAAGTCTTGTCATACAAGCCAGAAAATGTTCGTGTTATTTGAATTAAAAGTACGCACATATTTTTATGAAGAAAAACACATATGCATGTTTTTCTCACATAAAGTTATAAAATTAGGGTAGATATGCCTATATGTGTAGTGTTGTAAATTGTACACCATTAATTAGGGTATCAAATTTCACACTCTCCTAGCACTCATTTTAGTATCTCTCATTCCTCTATGAATTATATGACCTTTTATTAATTTAAATTGATATTTTGATTAATATTATGGTTCCTCTCCTAATTAAATCCCACCAAAATATTACATGGGGAATTATATCATAGGTGTCCCCTTTGATTCTTTCATCTCCTCATTCCTAACCTATTTAGGCCCTATTTTAACATGTGTGGCCTTTTGTATCTCATCTCGACATCATAACTCAATTTACATTTAGTCCTAGCCTCTCATCAACATTAGGGTCCTTGGGTTTCAATTTAGGCCCGCATTGGAGGGAGTAAGGTACTTAGGTTGACTCGAGCCATCAAGGCACCTCGCTCCTTGATGTTCTGGTTCAAATTCAAACCACTTATTGGCTAGCTTGATTATATGGGAATTATTTGCTTGTGTTATCTTGCTTCGAGTTTTGTACCCTGAAATGCTTGATGAGGTATAAAGGCCTCTCTCTCTCTCTCTCTCGATATATTTTTTAAAAACAACACATATCATGAGAATCACATCATCAAGTCTTCAAGAGAAAATCCAATTCAAGGGGTAGCAAGTTACTTCAAGGCATCTTCAAGCATTGTTTTATTTATAATTTCATGATGTTTTAACCATGTTATTGCATCAACACATGGTGAATATTCTATCAATGTTGTAGGGTTGTTTTCCAACCTAGGTTTTGACTAAGGGAAGCCCCTATATAGCCCCCAAACATCATTTTTCTCTTCTTGTGTCTAATACAGGTTTAGTTGTTGGTTCTAGGAGGCATGACGAAAATAAATCATCTAGATACATAGTCACAAGTTCAAATTTTCAATTTCATTAGGAAAAATTAGGACTGGGTGCCATAGTCCACCTAGAATCAGTTGAAATTTGATAGAGTAGGTATAGACCCTCAAGAGCTCAGATTTAGTTCCTAGTGTCTAGAACTCATCTAGGAGATCTAGAAAACCCAAGACAATATAGATCATCCCATTTTGGGTCAATTACAGGCGCACTACACAATTTTCCTTTCATTTCTAAAGTTTACACTTTATAGATTTGTCAATATCATTTATTTTGACTTATATCTTAATTACCTACTCTATCAAATCATTCAATCAATCGCTAATCAACAAAATAATAGAATCTAGCATTATGTAAAACATAACATAAATTAGAATATAGAAATGGAGGGAACAACGGAGGGAACAACATTTGCAGTGGGGAATTTGAAATCGAGAAATGGAGGGAACAACGATGCTGGATCCTCTGGTTTTGAATCCACTGTAGCTCAAGGACAAGCATCTGATGATGAGGATGGGAGGCAGGAAGGGGACCCACGAATATGAGACCCTCCTCCCGATCACGAAAACTTAAAAGATTCCCAAGAATCGAGCCCCGAGGCGATGAAGTTTGACTCAGAAAATATCAAGGAGGGGCGAATATCTAAACCCTGGAATAGTCTTTTTGCAAGAAAAGCACCTGGTAAACCGACTGGTAAATCGTCTTTCCCCTTTGTGAAAGATATATTAGATAATAGAATGGGTAAACTTGCGATTGAGATTCCTGATATATTTATTGATCATAGCATCTCTTTAATGTCTTTTTCTTTGGTGGGGAAGTTTGTTGGACCTCGATCTAATATTGAGGATGTTAGGTCCTTTGTTAAGAGAAAATGGAGAATGAAAGGACAGATTGATGTCTCTGCCTTGCCTAGAGGCTTTTTTGTTTTTTCTTTCTCTTGCGGGGAAGATATGGAAGTTGCTTTAAGTGGTGGCCCCTGGATGTTTGGGAAATCTTCTCTTTCTGTTAGAAAATGGTCTCCTAACATGGAACTCAATGATTCTTTCTTTGAATATGCTCCAGTGTGGGTTAGGTTGCCTGGGTTGCCGTTGGAATACTGGGTGGAGGATGTTTTCTCAGGAATCGCTAACTCCTTTGGGGAGCTTGTTGCGATAGACCCAATGACAACAGCCCACAAGAGATTGGTGTATGCACGTATCTGCGTCAACATATCACAGAATATGGACCTCCCAAGCACTATTGACATAAATTCCAAACTTGGGTTATGGGAACAGTCAATAGAATTCGAATCTCTCCCCTTTGTTTGCTTTTCTTGCAAAAGAGCTGGTCACTGGGCTAAGGCTTGTCCCAGCAACCCTAAAAAACCTGTGATGACAAATATCCATAAACAGGTATGGAAAGAAAAAAATAATAACAAAGACTATAACAAGTTAGAAGGAAAAAGTGGAAACCCGGTTAATATATCTGAACCACTGGAAGCAAATAGCACTGACCCTCCTAAGAACCCCCCTTTGAAGGGGAATAAAAAGAATGAAATTAGGGAGTTTGAGATTAAAACAGTCAATACCTTTGAGGCTCTATAGACATAGGTGAAGGAGAGTGAAATTACTGAAGAGACACTTGAAGATGGTGAGATTGAGAATATCACTAATTCTCATCATGAGGCTTTTCAGGAACCTATATCAAAAAAAGATGAACACTATCTAGAGGATGATTTTCAAGAACATGAAATAAAATTGGGAAGGAACAACAAGTTTGGATTGCCTCAGGTAAACTTAAATGCCTTATTCCAGAACATAGGAGTCGATATGACTACATCATCCCAGAAAAGAGAAGATCTATGGAGCAATATGCAAGATGAGTCTAGAGTAGAACAAGAAGAAAACACAATAGGAAATGGAAAGAAAATTAAAACCAAGAAGGTAGGAGGCCTTAATGGAGTAAAAACCAGAACCAGATCCAAGGCTGATTTTGGGGCTTCAAGATCCCCACAGGGACGCAAAACTATGAAATGGCATAGGGACTAGGAGAGCAAGCAAAACATAGCTGATGGAAGGCAGCGAACTATCAAGGAATCCTGCCCTCAGGCTTCCAAATGAAGGTAATATCTTGGAATATAAGAGGCCTAAATGGTCTCAATAAACATGATATATTAAGGAACCTCATTCGAGATCAAAATCCGGATATTATCCTTGTTCAGGAGACCAAAATGAGTAAAGAGAAAGTGGAGAAATTAAAGTTCTTTAAAAATGGAGGGGCTTGTGGCAATAGCTCGAATGGAGCCTTTGGAGGGGTTGCTATTTTCTAGAATAAAAGCACAACCTTTGGAGATATGATTGATGTTGATGGCAATATTTTATCCCTAAAAGCTAAAAGCATCATTGATGGTAAGGAATGTGTCATCACTAATATCTATGCCCCTAACTCCAAATCTGCTAGAAGTAAATTCTGGAATAAAATTTAACATAAAAGAAATTCCTTCCCATTGAACAGCTGGGTTGTGATGGGAGATTTCAATACTCCTCTGCAAGACATTGAAAAATTTGGAGGCAGCCAAGCTCAACCAGACAACAGATCTGATTTGATGGACTTTATTAATGTCAATGCTCTCATTGATATGGATCTCAATGGGGCTTCCTACACTTGGTCTAACTGAAGGGATGGTGAAGATCTCATCTAGGTAAGAATTGATAGATCCCTTGTTACTAATGATTGGATTCTTTCTCATAGATGCTCCCTTTTTGTTATTAGTAGAATTGGGTCAGACCATTATCCCATCTCTTTTGTTGTTGAGAATTTTAAGAAGAATCAGAGTTTCCCTTTTCGATTCAAAAAGATGTGGACTTCCCACCCAAATCTTGAAAAATCTATTGCTAACTGGTGGAATCTTGATGTTAATGGAACTGCCAAGTATAAAGTTGCTAAAAAACTTAAAAAAATCAAAACCAACATTAAGATTTGGAACAAGAAGGTCTTTGGTGATATCTTTGATTCAAAGAAAAACTAAAGGAGGAACTGGACCAGATCCAAAATTCAATACAGAAAGAAGGCTACAAAAAGTATTCCAAAGCCATGGAAGATGATGTTCTAGTCAAACTCCACAACATTATTTCTAGGGAAGAAATCTATTGGAGGCAGAGATCTAGGGCTATATGGTTGAAGGCAGGGGACAAAAACACTAAATTTTTCACATGACTTCTCTAAAACACAAGGCATCGAATAGAATCACAAGACTGATTGTTGAAAACAACACTCTACTTAATAAGGATGAAATCAGGGATGAAGCTGTCAGGTTCTTCAATCAACTCCTCACAAGTAACAAGGACATTGATCAGACCCACCAACTCAATTTGGTTAATATCATTCCTAAGATCATTAACCCTATTCAGAATAAGGCCCTTTCTGCTATCCGATCTGCTGGAGAAATTAAAAAAGCTATCTTTTCATTTCAAGGGGATAAAGCTCCAGGTCCTAAGGGTTTCCCTATGTTTTTTTTTCCAAGAATTCTGGCATATTGTGGGGGAAGACATGGTTAATGCAGTCAAAGAATTCTTTGGATCTAGAAGAATCCTTAAGGAACTCAACTCCACATTTATAGCTCTAATCCCCAAAGTTGCTGGGGTGGACTCTATGGGAAATTTTAGGCCAATTAGCCTATGTAACTCTTTCTACAAAATCATATCCAAAGTTTTGACCACTAGAATTTTGGCGGTGCTTCCCTTCATCATCTCTGAGGAGCAGAAAGGTTTTGTTCCTAGCAGGCAGATTCTGGACTCTATTATTCTTGTTCATGAGAACATTCATTCCCTCAATGCTACTAAAAAAGAAGGCTTCTTTATAAAGTTGGATTTGGTGAAGGCTTATGATAGAGTGGAGTGGAATGTTCTTTTCAAAATCATGGGGGCTTTTGGTTTTGATGAAAAGGTAACCAAAATAATCAGAGAGTTGATCACCACTCCTATGTTCTCTATTCTGATTAATGGATCTCCTACTAATTTTTTTAAAACTTCAAGGGGACTCAAACAAGGAGATCCCATATCTCCTATCCTTTTCACCATTTTGGCTGAAAGTATGAGTAGATTGATTCACAATTTGAAACAGAGAAAAACTATCAAAGGTCTTCAACCTTCCTCTGCCAATGTTTTTTGCTCTCATCAATAGTTTGTTGATGATACTATCCTCATGGGATATTCTTCTGTTAAGGAGGCTGGTGCCTTCAAAACTGCTCTTAACTCCTATACTTTGGCTACTGGTCAGCAAGTCAATTGGGACAAATTGGCTATTTACTTCCTGAATACTCTAGTCATAAGACAACAAAAAATTGCTAAAATTATTGGGTGCAAAGTGGAAATGCTCCCTTCCACCTATCTAGGTCTTCCCTTGGGTTTAGCTCCCCCAAATTCCTTTTGGAATATGCTTATTGATAAATTCAATAAAAGACTTGCTGGATGGAAAGGTTCAATTTTATCTCAGGCTAGGAAATTGCAGCTCCTTCAAGCTACTCTTCAAAATCTCCCTGTTTATGCCCTCAGCCTATTTGGTATCCCGACTAAATTTGCTGAAGCAATGGAAAGAATCCAGAAGAGATTTTTATGGTCAGGAGTGGAAGAAAAAAAGAGAATATCCTTGGTTGCTTGGGACAAAGTTTGCAAACCAAAGAACAAAGGGGGGTTGGGGATTAAAGCTCTAAAAACCTTTAGCAAAGCTCTTCTTGCTAAACAATTATGGAGAGCCTATGATACTAAGAAAGATTGGAATCAAATTTGGTTTGACAAATACATTCAGAATCAGCCTATCCAAGGGGTCCTTAATTCTGAAGACATCCCTGTTGGATCCTTCATCTGGAATAGCATTACTAAATCCATAAAAGTGGCAAAAGTTGGGGCTGGATGGGTCCTTGGAAAAGGTGACAGAATAAGGTTTTGGGAAGACCCCTGGATGAATAATGAAGCTCTTTATGATCAAGGCAATAGTCAAATTATTGAGGAATGTAAAAGGAGGTTTGGGCTTATGGTGTGTGACTACTGGAAGGAGGACAAGTGGGTTAGGCTTGATGATATTCATTCTGGATTTTCCTTACTCCAGAAGGAGCTGCTGTCCTTTTCCCCTAACAAAGACTATGATGATGTGTTCCTCTGGAAAAGTGATCCTAAAGGTGAATTTACGGTTGCCTCAGCCTACAAAAACACCTTTTCTCAAACTAGTAATCCCATTTGGAGTAAAGTTTGGAACAACATTTTGATCCCTAAAGTCAACATTTTCTTTTGGCTTGCTTCTCGTAATATTACCCTTACTCTTGACAATTTAATCCGAAGAGGTTTCAAATGCCCTAATAGATGTGAGCTATGCCAGAAGGAGGGGGAATCAGTTGATCATCTCTTTTTTCACTGCTCTTTTACCTGGGATATTTGGTGCAAAATGTGGGAAAAATGGAAAGTCAATTGGGTTATGAACAAGAGTATCAAGGATATTATATGGCAATGGAATTTTCCAACCAAATGCCAACTTATCAAGAACCTTTGGTCTTTGACCCTCCCCATGATTTGCTGGGGCATTTGGAAAGAAAGAAATAATAGGATATTTAGGGAACCTAAGTGGAATACTTAGGTGGTCTTTGAAAAAATCTACAGGGCTATAAAGGAGAACATCAATATTCCTCACAAGAACAATCAACAATGGTCTGTTACTGATATGAATGATATGGAAAGAGACATCATCACTGAATGGAACCTAATACATAAGGTCTATAGATCAAAAAATAAGAATAGGAGAGATAACATTGTCTGGCGTTTTCCTGATTATGACTGGATAAAGGTAAATTTTGATGGGCCGGCTAAAGGGAACCCTGGGAAGGCTGGTGGTGGAGGAGTTATTAGAAATGCTCAAGGAATTTGCATTGCTGCTTTTGCTTCTCCTTTTGGTGTCCAAAATAACCATGTGGCTGAAGCTCTGGCAATGCTAAAGAGCCTCCAGCTAGGTCAGGAATTCAAATTAAAAAAAAATTGGCTTGAAGGGGACTCTTTAAACATCATACAAGCCCTCAAAGGTACAAGCTCTGTTTCTTGGAATATTACTAATTTAGTTAAAAGTGCTAAGTATCTGTTAAATAACTATGTTAGTATTAGTATAACTCATACCTTTAGAGAAGGCAATAAGGTTGCGGATATCCTAGCCAATGAAGGGGTCAAGTTGGAGAAGGATGTCAAATACATTGGAGAAACTCACATCAAAAGGGAGGTTAAAGAGCAATTATACTTTGATCACATCAATGGGTCAAGTTAATCTCATGATTACTTTTTGGGGAACTAATTCCAAAGATAGATTTTGGGGGGGGATTAACTGTCAACTTATGAGTGTTTTTTGGCATTATTTCCAAGATCATATGTGTGAGAAAGATTATAGTAATAATTGTTGGGTTTGTGCGGCCATAAGCAGCAATTTCAAAACAACGAAAGAGTCTCTACACTGGAATTCCGAAAATAACAAGTTTTCAGGGTTTCATCTACGGACTGTGAATTGTAGTAGTGGGTATCTCTACTTGGAGCTCAGAATGGGTGGTAACCTAAACAGGAACGAGCCTCCAGGATGTGAAAATTGGAAGAGTGAACGAAAGGTCTGGAGAAGGCTCCACAGATACGACTTTACTAACTATATGGAAAAGCTTCACGGAAGCAGAAATTTTGTGTCTTATGGTTTTGCTAAAAGCTGGAGTAACAACAGAGTCACCCTGTTCGGGGAGATTTGGCAAATTGATGAAAACCTGGTTGCAGAGGTCATGGGTTTTCAGACGGAGGGGACTAAATTCTATAGGGATTGGAAGTATGCAGCTGAAGCTTTCAAAAACTTCCTGAAGTCAGAGGATGAGAAGGGCAAGCTTGTGAAGAAGGACAACATCTCCTACTACACTCCCCAGTAGGTAAAGCCCTCCTGGCAAAAAGTTCTAAGGGTTTTAATGGAGTATTTGATTGTGGATGGCAGATTTACAAAAATTTATAACTATCATTTCTCTATTTTGAACCATTTCCGTCATGGGGCTAAAATTTCCCTGCCTTTCTATTTAGCGTCCTCTCTAAAGGAGAGCCTTGCAGACCATGCTAAAAAGCCTAACTCTTACCCTTTAGCCCACCAGGGGCTTATATTGCTAATATATGAATATCTAAAGGACAAGGCTAGGGCAACCAAAGATGACCCCTTGATCACTAACGCTCATATCTCTGAGAGCTGCAAAGACTCTGACTCAGATGGGGATCAGCCCAACACCCCTACCCACAAAAAAAGGAAAGCTGAAACAGAGCATGAGGAAAAGGAGGTGCATTGTGATGAGGAAGAGGAAAAGGATAAGGACACTGATACTGAAATGGAGCAAAATAAGGATGAGAACTATGGTGAAGGGGAGGAAGGGGGTAACTTCAAAAACCCTCACTCTAACCCTAAGGGCTCAAAAAGTGAGAATGTTGCTCTGAATCCTAAGGAGCATGACAACCCTAACTCTGAGGAGACTGAATAGGGTAAGGACTCTACGAACACCATCTTGAACACCGCCCGTAACTGCACTCTGGAATCCTTCAATTTCCAGAAATGGGTTGTCGAAAACATCACCAGTATGCAAGGTAAGCAAAGGGAGCTGGAAGATAAGATTAATAAGTTAATTAAGGATTCTAACTCTGGGAAACAAAATGAGGATACAGAAAATCATGAAGCTGAGGAGGAAATGGAGATGGAGGATTAGTTGGAGAAAGATCTGATCAAAGGGGACCTGAAACACTTGGAGGATGTTATCAGAACTTTGAAAGAGCAAGCGGAGGAGGACAAAGACAACATCAACACCCGGATCGCCCGTGATGAGACGGCTCTGAAAAGCCTCATGAACCACAGCCTCCAGGTCCTTAAAGTTTCTTCCCAGAATATGAATGCTTTGGTGGATCATTTGGAAAGGAAAAATCAGGATAAGAACCTGGTAATTATAGAAGATGCTCCAATCTCCAGCCCCACCCACCAGAATCCTAGACGTAGAACTAGGCAGACCACTACTGGGAAGGACACCAAAATGAAAGAGAGCCAACTGGGATAGGAAAACAATGACCTAAGGGAAGCGGCCAAGGTGATGATGCTCTTGGTTCAGAATGCTGAGGAATCTATTAAGAGTTTTTAATTAACTTGTAATGTTGGGCTTGGGGCCAATTTCTTGCTAGCCTCTTGCTGTCCCTTTCTCTATTGCTGGTTTTTTTGTTGGTCCTTTGCAACTGTCTTATTTTGTTTCCTTCTTGGCTATCTTTCGAATGTAATCGGGTTTCGGGTCCCTTAAAACCTATTTTTACTTAATCAAAAACAAAATAATAGAATCCCTAAGAGTATGATATCAAATTGACTCTCTTTTACAAATTTTTAGTCAATCATACTTATCTCTCGGTGGATTCATATTTTAAATATAATCAAAGAAAAAATAAGCCTAGTTTCCTAGTTTGCATGCATAAGCTAGTGAGCCCTATTTCCCACCATTACATTGAACCCAACGTATATTATGCTTACTTTTGATTTTGATATAGTTTATGCACTCATAGTTGCATTCATTTCATAGTTTCATTTAAAATAAAAATACAAACATTTCTTGTTTTATGCATTTTGTGTGTTTACATTTATATTCTTTGTTACATTAGATCATTTCATTTCATTGAAATGGCTAGAATTTCTTTTCAAGAATGTCGAATTAATATTTATGAGAATTTTGTGACTTTGATAACCCATTTTCTTATAATGATTATCCTTTCAAATAAACATATAGTAGAGAATAATTTGAGGAGGTTCCTGATGGTTTCCTTTATCCTCAACCCCCATCTTCTAAACCATCCTTTTGCCAAAGGTTAATCACATATGCCATTTAGTAGTGATGACCTTGAGATGTTGGATGTAAATCATGATGACTTCACCCTTACCTTTGAATCATCCTCTAAATATCCAAAAACTCATAAGGAAATTATCATGCACAACAATCTTCTTTATGAAGTTTTACCTTCTATCAATCTCATTCATGAAGAAGATTTTGTGATAAAAGAAGTTGATGTGGTTGAAAATCCTCTTTATCAAGCTTTACCTTATAGAGATGGGGCACTAATGAACCATGATAATTTCTCTCCTAAAGATTCTCTTATGCATGAGGATAATTTGGTGCAAGAAGATATTATTTACACTTCTTTTATAACTCTTTCTCTTAAAGGTCAAGTTTTAAAAATTGATGTTGATCTTTCTCCTAAAATGTCTCTCTCTCGTAAGGATATAATAGAGGAAGAGAATGATATCATAAACACCTTCCTTAATGTCACCTTACCTTTCTTTCATGGTATTTCTCCTAGAGATGAAGTATTGATAGACAGTGTTAATCCTTCTCCCAAAGTTTATCTTACACATATAGTTACCTTGGATCAAGAGGATGAAACCATTGCCTATTTCCTTCAATCTCTCCCTCCTAAAGATGAATCATTGGGAAAAAAAGAGCCTAATAACATCAGTACCATTCATGTTTCTAGTTATGATAAGTCTAAGACTAAGAGACCTCCTGGCTTTATCTTAAGAGTTGAGAAATGCATATGTGAAAGAAGTGATATGGAAAGGCAATTAGCATCAAAATATGGTATCAAAGTGCCTGAATTTAGAAACAACAAAGATTCTAATGTTTTTCTCACTTCTCTTCCTCCCCACTCTATCATAAGATAAATGATGATAAGGAACCTAATCTTGTTGAGAAACTCCATGATATCTTAACTAAGATTCCCCTTTGGTACTTGATTCGAACTTCACCTTCATACCATTAGTTGATCCAAAAATCCTTACAAAAGGTGGTTCCTCATCATTTTTATAAATCAAATGATATTATATTCTCACAACATGAATTTGGATCTATAGAGGTTAAAAATATAGACGATCCCCTTATGATTACTCCTTGTATTTATGAACAAAACATAAGAGGTACTTTAGTTGATAATGGGTCAACACTTAACATTTGTCGTGTTGACTTATTAGAAAATATAAATTGGGATCTATCTTCTATTCAACTTGATCCTCTTTGTGTTTGTAGATTTGATAATGTTCCTAGAGAGTCACTTGGTTTAGTCATATTACCTATAAAAGTAGGATCCATGACTTTACCTACTCCTATTCATGTCATGCCCAACGATCTTAGTTATAACCTTCTCCTAGGTAGACCATAGATTCATGATATGAAAGCAATCCCTTCTACTCTTCATCAAACAATCAAATTCATATATAACAATAAACTTCATAGAAGCAAGGTTGATCCTAATCCTTATGATTTTGTTCATAATGAACTAGGATGTATTCCTCCCTTTAATACTATGTTTCCTTTAACAACACAATATCTTATCAATGATGCTTCCTTAGCAAGGAATTGGGGTACATTAGACTTTACACCTTCCTTTAATGGGTATAAGATCCCTAAATCTAAGAATGAAGCCTTGAAAGAGCCTTGCGTGTCAGTTATCCAAGCTTCTTCTAAATAAATTCCCACCTCTACTTCCAACACTCCTGATGATGATGGGGGCTCTTTAGACTTTGAAAATAAAAATGAACCCTCTCCTTTAGATATTTCAACACTTATATTTTATTATAAACATGGATGCAATGGACAAAATTTAGGATGTGTGCAACAATTTTTTGATGGTCATGAGAAATCTAAATCACACTTTTGCAAAAAAAAATGTAGTTTCCAAACTCCTCCTTTCTCAACATCCCCTCCCCCATTGTTTAATGAATCTTCTTAAAACTTCTCATCACAACAAGAGATTATTTTGTATGAGCTTCTTAAAGCCAACTTTATTAGTCTCCCTTTGAGAAATCAAAGAATAATCATAAAAAAAATCAACAAGGTCCTTATTTTTGCAAATATCATCAAATCCATGTCCATTCCACCTGTAAATGTCATGATTAATTCAATGACTTATTGTAACTGGTAACATTCAAATACTATATGACAATGAGTTGGGTTCTCATCTTATTTCTTCTACATAATATATAAGTTCCTATTATGTTGCTCCTAACTATTTGGCATTGCTAACTTACTTATTAGGGGGCTAATTATCATTCATGGTGGTACAAATTTAGGTACAATCAAACTTAGGTAGCAACATTATAGAATTGCTATTCTTGTCTTAATGCTTAGGGGAAAATAATAGACTTTCAATCATTCATTCTTTCTAAGGGATTCACTTTTCCTTTGTTGAGTTGCATCTTTTCATAACTTGATGTCATCTCTTGCATAGAATTGTCTTTCATATTAGTACATGTGTCTTCCTTGTTTAGGACCTATTATTCCTAGAAATGGTTCATATTTTATGAATAATCTCTCCCTAGTGAAAGTGTACAATCCTTCACTATGAATCCACTTTTTTTTAAGCATTGGAGAAGTTGTGTATTCTTGGTCTTGTTCTCCTTACAAAGATGACATCTTTATACAAGATCTCTATTTTTAGAGGTAGGTATCTTTGGGTAAATATCTCTTCCTCCTTAGTCAATCATGCATCCCTCAAAAGGATCCCATTACATTTTTTGCAAGATATCTATTTTACAACTATCTTTTCCTCCCATCAAAAGAGTTAAGCCCTCTTTGGCTTGGATTACATGTATATTGTTTCTTAGAGGATATCTCCTTGGTGCTAAAGGTAGTTATCCTTATTTCTATCTACCTTAAGATATCAACATAGGACTATGTTGACATCTTAAGGGGGGAATATATGTAGCCTCCTAGTTGCATTTTCAACTATCAAATATCAATTTGGGATTGTTTCATAGTCATGTTTCATCCCTATTTTATCTATTATTTATGGGATCATTGTATCCTTATGATTAATCCTCATTTTATCTATTGATTCAAAATTGTTGCATTCTCATGCTTCATCCTTATTTTATGCATCATTTGTCTTAGATGAGTTGTTGCATTCTCATGTTTCATTATTGAAACCAAAAGTTTTATATGATGCATCTTGGACAAGTTGTTGCATGCTTGAAACTAGACCAAAGTCTTAGATGAGGTGCTTCATTTTTGAAACTAGACAACATCATATCAAGATGAGTTGATTAGCATAACACATGTTACTAAACCTTTCAAATCTCTTTTTCCACATGGATCACCTAGCAAAACACAATTTTATACCCCATGGGGTATATGTTCCTTCCTCTTTCTCTCCCATGAACTCATAGCTTAACACACTGTGCTAATGTTGGATTATGGTCTTTGCTCCTTTCAATTGGTGTATGTCCTTATTCTTTATATAAGTCTACATGTGCTCTTGGAATAACATGTTGAGAATGATATTAGCAGTTGAGATATTTTGATTATTGAGGTCTCTTCAACTAGTTGACTTGGAATCTTGCATTTTAATGCTAACATTGTTTGGTTTGTGTGTATATGAAGGTTACTTGTATGGATTGATAGGACCTATGCTTAGGGGCTTGATCATCCCCTAGTGTTATCCTGCCCCTAATTTTCTTTTCTCTTAAATTTTATATCTCTTCACTTCTACTTTACCATGAGTACGATTGTAAGATCACACTCCACTAAAGTGGGGGTTAAATGTAGTGTCGTAAATTGTATGCCTTTAATTAGGGTATCCAATTTTACACTATAGTAGCACTCATTTTAGTATCTCTCATTTGTCTATGCATTATAAGACCTTGTATTAATTTAAATTAATATTATGGGTCCTCTCTTAATTAAATCTCACCGAAAATCTTACATGGTCCCTTATATCATAGGTGTGTCGTTTAATTCTTTCATATCCTCATTCCTCACCTATTTAGGTCCTATTTTAACATATGCAGTCTTTTGTGTTTCGCCCCAACATCATAACTCAATTTGCATTTGATCCTAGCCTCAACTCATAATTTGGGGCCTTGGGTTTAAATTTAGGCCTGCATTAGAGGGAGCAAGGAGCCTAAGGCAACCCGCTCCCGGGAGCAGGCCAATCAGGGTGCCCCACTTCTTTATGTTTAGGCTCAAATTTAAAACACTTAATGGTCTAATTGGCAAAGCAAGAATTATTTTCTCATGTTGGCCTACTCTAAGGTTTGCACCCTAAAATGCTTAATGAGGTATAAACACCTCTCTCTCTCTCTCTCATGATAGATTTTTTTAGAACAATACTTCTCATGAGAATCACATCATTAAGACTTCAAGAGCAATTTTGATTTGAGGGAAAACAAGAACTAATTCAAGGAATATTAAAGAATTGTTTTATGTATGATTTCATGATGTTTTAACCATGTTATTGAATCAACACATGGTCAACTTATCCTAAGAACATTGCATCACCAATTGGAGGTGTAATTGTTTCAATTCAAGCATTTTCTTTCAAGTATTTCAAATTTAGACTTCTATTTCATTCCTTTCAACCCTATAGGGTTGAGTCTCAACTTGGGGTTTTACTAAGGAAATCCCCTATACAACCCCCAAACAATATTTTTCTCTTCTTATGTGTAGATCCAGGTTCACTTGTAGGTTCAGAAGAAGCAACAAAAATAAATCATCTCAATACATAGTCACAGGTTCAGATTTTTTATTTCATTAGGAAAACTTAGGACTAGGTTTCTTGGGGTGCCCTAGTCCTAGGACTAGGGTTCTTGAGGTGCCATAGTCCACCTAGAATTAGCTGAAATTTGATAGAGAGTAGGTATAGACCCCGAAGAGCTCAAATTTAGTCCTTGGTGTCTAGTTTTCATTTAGAAGGTCTAGAAAACCCAAGAAAACATAGATCATACCATTTTGACTCAATTATAGGTGCACAAAATAATTTTCCTTTCATTTCTAAAGTTTACACTTTCTAAATCTTTCAATATCGTTTGTTTAGGCTTAGATCTTAATTACCTAGTTAATCAAATCATTCAATCAATCACTTATAAGCAACAAAGGAATAGAAGCCCTAAGAGTATGATATTGAATTGACTCTATTTTTCAAAGTGTTACTCAATCATACTTATCTATTGGTGGCTTCATATTCTAAATAAAATCAAAGAAGAAATAGGCCTAGTTTCATAGTTTGCGTGCATAAGCTAGTGAACCCTATTTCCCACTATTACAATATGATAAACCGTCAACCATATATAGTCAATCCTATACCCTATACCCTTTACACTGAATCCTAAACCATATATATAGTTAGTCATATAGCTTATAGCTTATACCCTCAAACCTTAACCCTAAACCCTAAACCATATATAGTCAATCTTATACCCTATACATAATTCTCACAATTTAATCATCCATGACAATTTTAGAATCTTTAAAATAGCTATAGGAAAAAATTCACAAATAAATTATTAGATCAAACCTCATTATACACACTTCTCACAATTCAATCTTCCATAGCAATGCTAGAATACTCTCTTCAATATGTAAATTCTTTTTATTTTTCTATTCGTCTTGTGAGTCTATCCTAAAGCTCTATTTTTTTAAATTTTTTTGAGATTTCCTTATAGTTTTCCTTTGTAGTTACTACAACTACTCTTATTCCATCCTTTCCCCCAAAATGCAACTTAACACATCGTAACATCATAAAATTGTACCCCTTTGCAATTTCACCTGCATTGGGTCCCTACCTTAGCGTTTGTGCCCCTTAGCTTACTTGGGACCCGATTATGCTCATGCCCCTTCCATATTGCATCACTTTATGACATTTTGCATTCATTAGGCACTTGATCGTTGTCCCAAAATAGGGAAGGACTAGGGCATGGTGCCTTGGTCCTCAATAGGACCATGACGCCACGCCATGGTCCCCCTCATTTTTGGGGCCCCTTTAATCCATTTTCACATTTCAAATATAAGCAGGAATCCCCTCTCCATGTCAGATCATGTCAGAAAATTAATCAGTTTTCTCAATGGGCAAGTATATAAAGATGGTTTCCCCTCTCATTTTAGCATCTAACACATCAATCAATCATCCAAGACATAAGATCAAGAAGTCAAGCATTCAAGAGCAATTGAGCATTTTTAGTCTTTCTTCAAGCCTTGGAGCATAAATAAATTCAATATTCAAGCATTAAAGTTGAGATCTACATCCTATTTTATGAAACCCTAATTCCATGTGGAGGAAAGCAAAACTTCACAAAGAGGTATCATCATTCAATTTTCAGTCATAATTCAATATCTCCCTCAAAAGGAGAACCTTTCCTTATGATCATTGCAATTATCTTTATTTTGATTTCATAGTTAATTTCAAAACCAGGGTTTGAACTAAGGCAAGCCCCTATTCCCAACCTATTTCCCTTTCTTTTTGTGTGTAGGAAACAGGTACAAAATTGTACTCTTCAAAATAAGCTTCATTCACAGAGATGAATGAACCCTTTTCGGCATGCAGAAAGTTTGGATGACTATGGTGCCACGTCATGGTGTTGAATTTTTAGGAGCTTTTTCAAGGGTTAGATCCGACTCAGCTTATATTGCTCAAGTCCAGGTGCATGTGAAAATCCCACATCTATATCTCATTTTTTTCTTAATTTTACCTTCATTTTTTAGCACTTTACCCTAATTCAGCATTTCAACTTACCAAAAAGAGAAAAAACCCCACAAAAATTAATCAATCCACTCAATATTCAGTCCTTAATCCAATTTGTGACTAAATCTAGTGGATTCCCTTCCCTCTTTTGAATGTAAAGGGTTTTTAAGAAAAATTGATTTGGTGATTCTCCCTTCTATGTTGCAAATTGCCAAATAAAATTTTCCCCTCTACATTTTGGTGAACCCAACATGTCCTATGCTTACTTTTGATTTTTGTTTTCAGATTTGAGTGTGTATGCAATGTAAAATTCAAATTTTCATTTACAATTTTTATTTCCTTGCAAATTTTAAAAATTTAGAGGTTCATTTCACTAAAACCCTAATTTTTAATTTCAAAATTGAGCTTGTGAATTGTATAATTTGGGTTAACTGTTTCAGATTTGAGTGTCTCTCAATTTCAAAATTTAAATTTTCACTTGCAAGTCATATTTTACATTTAAATTTTAAAATTAAGTGGTTAATTGCAAAAACCCTAATTTTTTAAAATTTTAAAATTGAGCTTGTGGGTTGTTTAAAATTTGAGTTTAAAATTTGAATTTATCATTCAAATTTGCAATCTTGGATCAAATTTAAATTTTAAAATTAAGTGATTAATTAAAAACCCCTAATTTTTAAATTTAAATTAACCTTGTGCATTTCCCAATTTTGGATTGATTTCAATTTCAACCTTGGTTCTATTTTTAAATTTATAATTAAGAGGTTCTTTTTACAAGACACTAACTTTAAATTTCTTGTGGACAATTTCAAATTTAAATTTTAAAATTAAGTGGTTTCTTAAAAGAGCCCTAAGTTTTATATTTAAATTGCTTATTTCAATTTCCAAATTTCAACATTAAAATTAAGAGGTTCTTTTTACAAGGCCCTAAGTTTAAATTTCCTTTAGATCATTTTAAATTTAAATTTTTAAAATTAAGAGTTTATTTTTAGCCCTAATTTTGTTGGCAACAACAATTAAGGAAAACTGAGAGGGGGGGGGTGAATCAATTTTCATTAGATTAAACAAATTAAGCATAATCTTAGATCTGATCAATTGCAGCAAGAATAAAGATAAAGACAATAACAACAACACACATAACACCAATATTTTTGACATGGAAAACTCGGTTAAGGGAAACCATGGTGGGAACCTACCCACAATAAAACGATACTTTGCAGTAGTATGTGTAAATATTGCAATGGGGAATGCACATGCATTCAGACACACTGCCTAGAGCTCACTACTCAAAATAAAATGACCTAGAAGGCTCCAACTCTCAGGGAAGGTTCACTACCTTACAATAATGATCATACTACAATCCAGATTACATGAACTGCAAACATAGCATCTGCCAATGCCTGATGATAGTTCTAGTTAAGCACATTTGTCTTCCCTACAACAATCTCTGCTCAATACACCACACCGAAAGATAGATTCTCTTATGCACATATACACCACATTCTGATAATGCAGACACAACATCGACACCCAAATTACATGAGTATACAACCTATTTATACAATTCATCAACCTTGACTACAAGGTCGGCCAAAACCCTCAACCCTTAATTACAAAATTACATCACATGATACATAAATCAACCACCAGACCAAAATAATGACATAAATGACATAGAATGGACCTAAATCAAATCTCCAAACATGCATCACCACCAGAAATCTTGCCAAGATCAACCGTAACACGTTACACCACCAAAAATACTGCATAACATGAAGAATATCACCAGATCAACAAAATTGCTATTATAGCGCACACGGATCATTGCGGACCACCAAAACAAATAGGCTACAATCAGGAAACACAAAAAAGAATGTTAGAACCATTTGCAATAGCGACACCAACACCACTTAATCAAATCTTCATCGATCAACACGCTAATACTCAAGAATACTTAACAACAACAATTCAGACTAGAAAGACAAATTGTGGATCACCAAATCATGAACCATCTAAAATGAAGATACACATGAATACCCAAAACATTCTCCCAAATCCACAACCAAAGATATGATCATATCGGAGCATAACAGATCAAATACCAAAACACTACAATACTGAACACAGAAGAACAATCTTCATACCGAAATTCACAACTCAACCAAATCACCGCATAGCATCATGGAATTGTTGGCAACAACAATGAAGGAAAAATGAGAGGGGGGGGTGAATCATTTTTCACCAGATCAACAAATTTAACCACAAAAACAAATTTGATAAACTGCAGCAACAACAAAGGTAAGCAGATAAATAGTACAACACACAACACCTAGATTTTGATATGGAAAACCCAGTTAAGGGAAAAAACCACAGTGGGAACCTACCCACAATAAGATGATACTCTGCAGTAGTATGTGAAAATATTGCAATGGAGAATGCACATGCATTCAGGCACACTACCTAGAGCTCACTGCTCAAAAGATAATGACCCAGAAGGCTACAACCCTCAGGGAAGTCTCACTGAGTTACAACAAGATTTAGACTACAATCAAGAAGGAATGAACTAAAAGAATAGCATCTCCAAATGCCTGATCACAGTTTTGGTTAAGCCCATTGTCTGCTTTGCAACACCAATCTCTTCTCAATCACAATGCTGAAGGATGAATCGCTTGTTCGCACATATGCCACTCTCTGATAATGCAGACACCACTGATACATAAATTGCATGACAATACCACCTATTTATACAAATCATCAACCTTGACAACTGTTGGTGTAAATAATTATTCATCATGGATATTATTACACTTTACTTAAGTTTACTTAGGATAATGCATTTCATAGTAGTTTGGGTATGAGACACTTGGGTGTTTTTGCCACATTGGGATAGTGTGTGTAGGAGAATTTCCACCTTTTGGGGACTTATCTTGTTGTTACACTCCACATTCAGTGGGTGATCCACCTCATGTGGACTATTATATTGTTTCTCCTACCTACCCACACCTATTTCCTACCTACCCTTGTTTCTTATTGAGCCACATATCATGTTTGCGTTCTCACATATCCATATAGCCTTGCCTATATAAGCAGGCTCATATTTATTGTATGTAACGATTGATGATCCAGTTGATCAGTATTTTCATCTTGATAGAATATGGTTTATTTCTATCATATATTTTGTCTCTCTTGTTTGTGCTTTCTATTGCCTTTTGATCTTGGCAAAATCTCACATGGTATCAGAGCTGGTCCATGTCTCACATGGTATTAGAGCCATTAGAGTGTAATTGGTTTGCTAATTGAGAGAAATTTGATGCTATTTGGGGTTGTGTATTTTGGAGTTTTCTATTGTAGGTTATTATTGAAGCTTGATGGGTCAAATTTGAGGTTACCATTAGATTTAGGAAAACCAAGAAAGTCAGTTTTGCCTTTTGCTTCATCCAAATCGGACTTCGGAGGCCAAATCTAGAGGCATTTGAAGTTTGACGCTGTGGCGGAAATTTTCCAGAAATTATAATTTTGCAGGCATTTTTCAAATAGCGATATCTCACTTATCCAGACTTGTTTTTTCGAGCAATTTTTTTTGCTTTGGGGTGGAATTTCGTGATCTATACAGTGGTGCAGGAGTTTTCTGATTTTTGGATATAGGTTTTTCGGAAATCATGAAATCTCGATTTTTACAACTTTGGAGGCTTCGTTTGGGCTCATATGGACTCCTTTTCAGGTGCCTTTTTTTTTTGAAAGTGCATATTTTTTCATCTACTTTCATAATCTGCCATCTGTTTGTAGTGATTTTAAGTAGAAATTGTACTTTCAGTATTTGGCCATTTTTGGCATATTTGGTACTTGTATTTTGCTTGGATCTTAGTTTAGATCACTACCAGTATTTGTTGAAGTCTCTTAGATCTCATTTTGAGAAGTTGTAAATTGAAATCAGAAGTCCACTTTGCCTTGTTTTGCAAGTGGCTCATTGTATATGCACTAAGTATAAAGTGCCAAAATCATCATTTTGGGGGGATTTCTTGATTGAGTATTTTGGGGGGGGTGTCTTGTGTGATTGTGCCTCTCTCTATCTTGTGTTTTTTCATTTTGGTGCTATGGGTTCTCTTAAATTTCCACTTTTAACTCCTCATAATTATGCATCATGGAAGATTAAAGGATGGAGTAAACTAATGAAAAAATGACTCATTCATTATGTAAATGAAACTATTATATCACCACCTGATCCTAAGGCTGATCCTAATGCTCAAATTGAATGGCTTACTAAGAATGCTATGGCACTTGGAACTCTTAGAAAGTATGTATTAGATGACCTCATTTTTCACATTGATAAGTGTACAACAATTAAAGAGGCTTGGGATATTTTTAAGAAATTGTATGGTCAAGTTGATGAGATTAAGGGCTACAAGCTTGATAGTGAACTCACAACTTTGGATCCCAAGGATTTTGATACAATCCAAGATTATGTCACAAAAGCAACTGAATTAAGAGAAAAGCTAAAGGATTGTGGAATTGACAAAAAGGATGCTCAATTGGTTTATAACTTGTTGGACAAGCTTCCTTCAGAGTATGCAGTCTTTGTATCTAGCTTTCACACCCATAGGTTAGCTCAAGGTTCCTCATACACTTCTCCCTCATTTGATTCATTCACGGAGATGTCGATACTTGAGCAATTTAAGTTGACCACAATGGGGATTCTCAAATCTTCAAAGTCACAAGCTTTGGTGGCTAACAAAGGGAATCAAAGTAATCAAGGAAAAGACAACAATAAAAAAAAACCTAAGTCTAAACCACAACAAGATGGAGCACAATCTTCCTCTCCACAACAAGGTGATTCATCATTCTCACCTAAGAGGAAATCATATAAGGACAATCTTTTTTATGGATATTGCAAGAAGTCAGGACATGATGAACATCATTGTTATAAGAAGGATATTGATGAGTTGAAGAATCTTCTTGAGAAGAATAGAATCAACCTACCTTCTAGAATGTCTACATCAACTTCTTCTTCCAAGGATAAAGGAAAGGATCAATATTTTGGGACAGATAAAGGAAATGGACAAGCTCTTTGTGCTACTACAAGTCATGATTCAGGGAGATGGCTTCTAGATTCAGGGGCTTCTCTTCATATGGCATCTTCACAGTCTATGTTTTCTACATTTGAGCCTTGCCACATGCCACAGATTTTGATGGGCAATCATACATACATGGATGTGATTAGGAAAGGAACTATTGCCATTAGGGATAACTCCTTCAATGATGTGTTGTGTGTACCCCACTTGACAAATAATCTTCTTTCCATCTATCAAATCACACATGGGGCAACTAGGAAAACTGTGGAGTTCACACCTGATTCAGTTATCATTAGAGACTTGGAAAGTGGCTTGCCTACATAAGTAGGGTCATATTTATTATATGTAATGATTGATGATCCAGTTGATCAGTATTTTCATCTTGATAGAATACAATTTATTTCTATCATATATTTTATCTCTCTTGTTTGTGCTTTCCATTGCCTCTTGATCTTGGCAAAATCTCACATGGTATCAGAGCTGATCCATGTCTCACAACAACAATGTCGGCTAAACCCTCAACTCACAATTACAAAATTACATCACACGATACAAAGATCGACCACTGGACCAATATAATGATATACATAACATAAAATGGTCCCAAACCAAATTCCCAGATGCACATCACCATCAGTAATCACACAAAGATCAACCGCAACATGCTACACCACCAGGAAAACCACATAATACGAAGAATATCACTGGTTCAGAAAAATCATCAAGAACATGCACAATGATCAATACGGATCATAAAAAAAACTATGACACAATTAGGAAACACCAACAAGTACGTTAGAATCATCAGAAACAATTGCACCAACACCACTTATCAAATCTTCATCAATCAACATCTGAACCTCAAGAATACATAAACAACAACAACTATCACAAAGAAAAGATAACTTGTGGAGAACAAAATTATGAACCATCTGAAATGAAGATACACAAGACCATCCCAAAAGTATCCCAAAATATTAGCTCAAGATTTGATCACACTGGAATATATCAGAGGAAACACTGAACTCTGCAAAGCACTGATCAGATAGACAAACTGCAAAACTGAATCATCAAATTTGATACAGAAGAATATAGTGATATTAGAGATACTCCATATACCAAACCATGATCCCAATAAACCAATCTGCAATCAGCGGAGCAAGAATATGTTGACATCAATGACAACAACATATCCTAGCAGCATAAATGTCCAACAATCTCCCCCTTTGGCATTGATGGCAACATATGAATGTGAAAAACAATCAATGCAAAGAAAGAAAGCATCTCCAAAAAACTCCCCCTAAGAATATAAAGCATGAATCTCTCCCCCTAAAACACATAACTAGACTACTCCACCAGAGGAGAAACACGAACTCATCAATCCAGATGAAGAGATAAGACTGTGAAGTCCACCAGATTGATGCAACTCAATGCATCTAGTTCTCATCAAGAGGGGTAGATACCCATAACTTGTCTCTCAAATAGACAAATGTATCTATAGGCAAAGACTTAGTGAAAATATCGGCAATATGTTCCTTTGTAGATACATACTCCAACTTAACTTCCTCTTCAGTGACTTTTTCCCTCTAGAAATGATTGACATATGTTTAGTCTTTGAATGTTGCACTAGATTCTTTGACATATTAATAGCACTAAAATTATCACAATATATGACAGTAGGCTCATCATAGATAACTTTGACATCCTTCCACATTTACTTCATCCAAAACACCTAAGTGCAGTTACTAGCAACAACAATTTACTCAACTTCAATAGTAGATAAGGATATTGAATCTTGTTTCTTACTAGCCCATGAAACCAATTTCTTCCCTAAAAAGAATGCTCCACCAATAGTTCTCTTCTTGTCATCAACATCACCAACCCAATCAGCATTAGTGTAAGCACATAACATGAAATCATCTTCCTTCGGATACCACAAACCATAATCCACAGTCCCCTTTAAGTATCTGGATATCTTCTTTACAACAATGACATGACTCTCTTTCAGATCAACTTGATATCTATAAGCCATGCACATAGCATGCATAATATCAGGCTTAGTCTGAGTAATATATAGCAATCCATATAGCATAGATCTATATAAAGACTAATTAGCTTTTAGAGATTCATCATTTTTAGATAATTTGTAACCAGTCACCATAGGAGTTCCAACCGGTTTGGAGTCATCTAACCCAAACTTCTTCAATAATTCCTTCACATATTTAGTTTGAGATATAAGAATACATTTTCCAGTCTATGAAATCTACAAACCTAAGAAAAATTTCATCTCACCTATCATAGATATCTCAAATTATTTCTGCATATCACCGACAAACTTCATGCTCATGTCATCATATCCTCCAAAAATAATATCATCAACAAAGACTTCAACAATTAATATGTTATCATTCTCAATCTTAAAGTACATATTACTATCAATGACACCTTTATTAAATCCCAACTTCAGCAGATACTTATGCAATCTAGCATACCAAGCTCTAGGGGCTTGTTTCAATCCAAAGAGCTTTCTTCAATTTACATACCATGTCTCCATCATCTAATAATGAAAATCCATCAGGTTTCTCAATTTAAACTTCTTCCTCAAGATCACCATTCAGAAAAGATGACTTGATATCCATTTGATACACTTTGAAATCTTTAATAGGCAACATATGCAAGCAACAATCTAAAAACTTCAAGTCTGGCTAATAGAGCAAAAGTCTCCTCATAATCATTCCCTTCTTTTTGTGAATATCCTTTGCATACCAGTCTTGCTTTATTTCTAACAACTTCACCTACTTCATTCAATTTATTCCTGAATACCCATTTAGTATCGATAATATTCTTATTTTTAGGTCTAGGCACAAGCTCCCATGTGTTATTCAATTCAATCTGATCTAATTCTTCTTCCATAGCTCTCATCGAATTTTCATCTTTACAAGCTTCAACAACATCTTTAGATTCAATTTTGGAAATCGAACATACCTCTTCAACAACTAACCTTCTTCTAGTCATCACACCATTATTTTTATCACCAATAATCTAATTTTCTAAGTGATTCAATCTTACATACATTGAGTCTTCTGATTGTTTTGATTCTCAGGTTCCCGCACCTCTCCACCGACAGTAGCAACATCTAGATTAACTATCTCTACCAGATCATTCTACTTAAATTCTTCAATCTGAATAGGCATTATAACAACATGTTGATCATCATCATATCCACATGCTCTGATCTATTTTCCAAGGTTCTCATCAACCTTCACATTTGCACTTTTCACTATCTTCCCCAATCTCTTATTGTAGCATCGATAGGCTTTGCTCTTTGTAGAGTATCCCAAGAAAATTTTTTCATCACTTCTTGCATCAAACTTTCCTATGTCATCATCTCTCTTGATATAATATTTGCTACCAAATATTCTGAAATATCTCACAGTAGGAACATGACCAAACCATAGCTCATAAGGAGTCTTACCGGTATCACCTTTTATATGAACCCAGTTGAATGTGTAAACAATAGTGCTAATAGATTCTCTCCAATAGATCTTTGGAACTGTAAAGCGGAAAATCAAACCCTAGTTGTTCCCCCACTCCATGGAAAGAGAAAGGAGGTCACTAGGATTGATGGTTTTCACTTAGGAGAGACTTTACATTCAAAAGAGGGGTTGAAACCCACAAGATCCAATCTCACACAATGCAAGACTGGATTCTAAATGAGTTTCAAGGTTTAAGACATCAAGGATACCCTCTTTTGTAAAGAATGTAGATAGAATGATTGAACTAGGAATGCATGTAAAGTAAGAAAGATTCACTTATAGACGGAGATAGGGACATAGGATGAAGCTACAGACCTGAAATTAGCAGTAAAATGTCGAGACGATGCTGTCCTGCAAATTTGAGTGAAAGTTGATGGGATGATGGCGCCCGGAGTGCACACGGTCCTCCGAAAAATCCGCGAAACGAAGGTGGATCTGTTCGTCTCTGCACAAGGATTCCAGATCTTCAATTACAGCTGCGTACCTGCAACCTACACATACAAAATAGAGGACAATTGGGGGGTTAGGGATTAGGGGTTTGCCTTTAGGTCAAACCCCGGTTTTGGAATTAACCAAGAAATGAGAATGCTGTAAATGTAAATGTTTGTAATATAATCAAGTACTGATACCTTGTTGTAAGAATGTTTGTATTCTTACATGCAAAGGTGTAATGAATGTTGTATGTTGTATGTTGTAGGTGATCTCCTCTTCAATGGTTGAATCCTTGTCTTGAATGCAACACTTAGCCTTGAATGGAGACTTAGAATGCTCAATTGCTTGAAGGAATGCTTGAATGCTTGGATGTTTGAATGTCGCTTCCGCCTTTTGCACACATATGTTTTTCTTCCTTTTCTAGAAGGGGAAATGTAGTTTATATACTTGTCAATTAGGGTTGAGAGATTGATTTTTCCGACCTTAGGCCGACATAGGAACATTATTTTCTGAATTGCAAACTTAAAGACCCGATACCCAACAAGAGACTGGGCCCAAAATAGGGCCAGGGACCAGGGCACTGGGTGCCATGGTCCCACCTCCCAGGACAGCAGGGTGCAAGGAAGGATCAGGCCAAGGTGCAGAAATATGCAGTTTTTGATGTCGCAAACAGGTTTCGGGGTCTCCATTCAGGTTCAACGTTGGGCCGCCATCATAAAGATGCAAATGCAGTCAAAATTGCAAGTGTCACAATTTTAGGATGCTAGATTTAGCCCCCACTTTAGCGGGAGTATAAGTGTACGCCCATACTTCCGGTAAAGTACAAGGAAACAACATTGAAAGACTTTCACCACGTCAAGGAGGCAAGATACACCAAGCCCCCAGTGGACTAAGGATCTTACGACTTTGATTAACAAAGTAAAAGGGAAGATCACGAGGGAGAACCATGATTGTCAGTAGTAAGGTTCCCTCACTATGAGTCATGTAAGAAAAATACCAAAAATTTTCAAGGCAAAGCTAAATTCGCTAAGAAATTTTCAAGTATCTTGAAGAGATATGAACGGGGTGTATGCCCCCTTACGTTAAAGCGATCGCACACGCCTCATTGGGGGTGATTGCTTTAAGGTAGTGATACATATAAGAAATGAGAAGGGAAAGGAGCACATTATCACAAGGATTTAGCCCCCAAGTGTGAGATAAGCCCAAGGATAATAGACACAAAACACAAAGCACAAGGTGACTTCGCTTTCCTTGGGGTCAGTATGCTGTATGATAATTCATGTATATCATATGTATGTATGCATAATTGTTCTTCATTCCCCAATCAAGGAAGGTCACCAAGAAGAAGGGAACACATGTGTCTTTTGAGTCAACATGAGAGAGACCAATAGAGATATCAATGCTTTACATCGTCCTCAAGTAGACAACACTAAGGACAACAAATAGAAGAATGAGAATAACACATAGACGAAGTAACAAAAGAGATCAAGAGAGGAGGAGAGAGTCTGCTATGCTAATGAAACTAGTCCAGCACGTCATCCACCCTCGGATCTTGCTGATCATTATTTCGGGAAGGCAGGAAACACGCTAGAGGAGGAACATCCAACACAGCAGATGGAGGTATCACAAGATCCAAACAAGGGCTATGTTCATGTTCCAAGCCACGTTGTTCTTGTCTAGGAGCTAGGATAAGTGCTTTAGAAAATTCGTTAGATAAATGGTTATCAACATCAACATATTCATATTCACTATCAAAGTGAAAAGAAGTAACATTTTCATCCTGAATAACATTTTCATCTATATCATCATCAAGATTTATAAAAATAGGATCTTTAACTCGCATAGGATCAAGACCATCATGCATCTTATGTTTAGGAGATTTTGGCTCAATTTTCGGCTGAGGAGAAAATGGAATAATACTAGCTGAAGGTGTTTTTGGGGATTGCAAAGTTTGAGAAATAGCTGCACGAGCTCTAAGATGATGCTTTCGTCAGCGTTCACGCGCAGAACGATTCCGTCTAGTCTTAGTAGGAAGCTGAGAAGATTGAGGAGGAGGAATGTTCTCATCCTTATCACTTGGGTGTTTAGGTTGTGGTCTCTTAGGTTGAATAATAGGAGAAGAGGAAGGTCTCTTCTCTCTATAAGAGGAAGGAGCAGGAATTGCTCCATATAAGGGAGGAATATTTGGTTTAGGAAGGAGGCCAAGTCCATCATGACAAGGAGGTATAGGTCTACTTTTAGAAAGTTTATTAGACATAGACGTAGTCACATCCATGGGGATGGGTTGGGAATCTTCTTGAGGAAAGACATTAGTTTTATCTTTCAAAGGAAGAACTTCCTTCTCAAGAACGATAGGAATATCAAGTTTGGGTGTTCTAGGTTCACTTAGAGATAGGATCATATCTTTTTTCCACTTTTGATAACATTTGAACAGATGATCACTTCGCGGTCGAAGAGATTGAAATTGTTTAGGCAAAAAATAATCAATAGGAATGCTAGAAGTTCTTTCAGCTGGTTTAAAGAGACTATGATTGACAGTAACAATTTCACCATTATGGGGAAATTTCAAACACTTTTGAATAGGAGAAGCAATAGCTTTCATGGAAGATAGCCAAGGATAGCCTAGCTTCACACAAAATTGTTCGGATGATGGAATAATAGCAAAAATCACATCAAGAGATTTGTTATGAACCTCAATAGGTAATGTAATAGAACCAATTGCAGGAGAAGAAAATGCATCAAATAACTTCACAACCACACTTGTTTTGTCATAGATCACTTGATTCAATTGCAAAGTAAAAAGAAATTCTTCAGTAATAACATTAACCATGCACGAAGGATCAATAAGCACTCCATGGAAAGGTGTATTCTTGACTTTTGCAACTATATATAAAGGACCATCAGGTGCCCTGATAGTTTCATTAGAATCAAATGTGATGGAAGGTTCTTTAGGGTTTTCTTGCTGCTCTACAAAGTTAATCACATTCGGAGTCATAGACACAAGACCATCAGATGAGAAAGAGGAATCATTAGTCTCAATTGCATTAGAGGTATGAGAAGGTAATGGATCAGTAAAAATCTTAAGATTTTGGTTAGGAGGAGCTACAGATGTGTTGCCTTTATCATTCACTCCTGAAACAAAGATAGTATTATTATCAATCAAATCTTGAATTTTACCCTTTAAAGCAAAACATTTTTCAGTATCATGCCCAGGTTGACGATGAAATTGACAAAAAGATTTGTTATCAAAATAGGGTGAATTAATCTTTGTAGGATCGATTTGCTTTATAGGAGGGAGAGTAAGCACATTTTGTTCCAATAACTTATTCATAATACTATGCAATGATTCATTCAAAGGAGTAAACTTTCTTTCTTTCTTGAAAAACTTAGAAATAGGAGGCACACCTGATGCTGCATTCACATTGTTGTTGATGATGTTTTCACTGAACTTAATGGACTCTCTGTTCGGTTTAGACTTTCCAAATGGTTGTTGACTACTATCACCCTTATCACTCGGAGCCATAGGATTTGCTTGTTCCATTTGACTCACAGTCAGTTGATAATTGTGAAGAGTTGCACACAACTGTTGGAAAGGAGTAAACTCAGAAAATAGAAGTTTTTCTCTAATATCTTTTTGTAAATTAGAAATAAAGATTCTTTGAATATCATTGTTAGGCACTGGAAAAGAGATTTGAGCATGCAAATGCTTATATCTACCAATGAAATCAGTCACTTTTTCTTTAACACCTTGTTTACAATGCATTAAATCAATCAAAGTAACTTTAGGACTTATATTGTTTTGAAATTGTTGAATAAAAGCATTTGCAAGTTGTTCGAAAGAAGTAATAGAATAAGAAGGCAACGAGCAATACCATTGTAGGGCTTTATCTCTTAATGTCCTAGTAAATAGTTTTGCAAGCAACCTTTGGTCATAAGCAAAATCGGTACATATTGTTTGAAAAGTCTTAACATGTGTTAGAGGATCACCTTTACCATTATAAAGCTCCAAATGCGGGATTTCAACATGTTTAGGGGGAATAGCTCGAACAATGTCAAGAGAAAGTGGGCTCGCAACATCAAATGTGGGCACACTAAACTTAGATTGATTCATAGAGGCAATTTGTTGCTGTAAAGAAGAGACAGTTTGTGCAAGATTGTTAATGGTCGCTTCAGTCGAAGAGTTCATATTAGACGTGTTAGATTGTGATGGAGGTATTATGTTATTGAAAGAAGGTATTGATTGAGAGTAAGGTGGCGGGACGCTATGATAGTTAGTCATAGGAGATGATTGGAAAGGAACACTGCAAGGAGGAATGGAATGGTTAAATTAATTGCCCCCTTGCGTCATGTTCATTTGTGGAGATGAAATAGGGACACTCATTGAAGGAATGAATGAAGAAGTTGGATTGAATAAAGGAAGAGGGTTGATTGAAGAAGAAGGATTGCCCCCATGACTGGTGATCATAGGTGGAATGTTTTGTATTGAAGTAGTCATTATGTTTGATGTAAAAGTAGGTATACTAGCAATAGAAGTTGTCAAAGGGATAGAATGATTGACTTGAGTAGGAGGTTGTGTATAACCTAAAGTTTCAGCACAACTTTTCATAGGCATCACATTCAAATCTACAATGTGTGCAATACCACGCAAAATATCAATTCCATTCTTATCACTTTGAACCATACGTTTTAGACCCTCAATTAAGGGAAGGGCTTGACTATCGGGGTATTCTTGAGACATCCATTGTCGAAAATCATCAAATTGGTTATCCAATTTTGAAAGTTGTTCTACAGAAACCTCATGGAGAGCTTCTTCATCATTAAGAGGATTAGAGGAATTACCCATGTCCTCATTAAAAAGGCCATTCAAATTAGGTTCCATCTCCTCAGTAATTAAACCTTGGAAAGACTTAATTCTAAGGCTTCGTCTAACGGGAATAGTGTAAGTAGGGCTTATTGTTGTAAAACTCATGCACTAAAGAGAGAGAGAAGATTTTGAATTTTAGAGGTAGCAAATTTCAATAAAATCAGCCAATCTCCTAGATTTAAGTTGTTAAATACAATCAGGACAATCTCCCGAAATTTCAAAAAAAATGTCAGGGACCGTGGCGAACGGAGTGCACACGGTCCTCGCAACTTTTTTTGAAATTTTCAGGGATGAAAGTTATAATGATTTAAAGCTAATCTGAAAAAATTGAGTGATTTTAGGATCTGTAGATAAGCCAAATTAAAGTTGCAATCTCAAAATTGAACCTTACCAAGATTGTTGAAAAATGCAAAATTTGAATTTTGAAAAAGAGAGGGAAACTAAAATTTTGAATTTTATGATTTTAGAGGGAATACTAAAAGCAATGCAGGCTTTGAAATTTAAAAATTGACTCAATTTCATGCAAAATTCACTTTTGAAAGTGGAAATCAAGGTTGTTACAATTAAACACTTAATTTCAAAAGTCACAAACTGCAAAAATTTAAATAAAGCACTGAAATTTTGAATGAATGCCAACACACATTTCAGATTTAGGACTGTAAGAAACACAATTTTAACACAAATTTCAATTTCAACAATTTTTGAATGATTAGAAGCCTTACTCCAGGCAATCACTAGACCAACTTTGACTTTAATTTTGAAAGTGTTAGAATTGATGAAATCAGCCAAAATTCTGGATTTTAGCAGAAAAATATAGTAAGATCTAGCTCCCAAAATTTCAGAAAAAATGTCAGGGACAATGGCGCTCGGGGTGCACGCGGTCCTCGCAACTTTTTTCCAAATTTTTAGGGATGAGAGATATTATGATTTTGTTGCGGAATCCAAGGTTACAGCCGATTTGGAGGTGTTTTGATCAGTGAAATCATTGGTTAAAGGTTGAATCAAGAAGGTTTTAAAAATTAGGGTTTTGACACTTAACCACTTAATTTTCAGAACTAAAGCACAAATATGAATTGACAATTTGCAATAGAAGGGTAGATCTGAAACAAGCATTAACAATTAAACATTTCACAAGCTCAATTACTAAAAAGAAAATTTTAGGGTTTTTATGCAATTAACAACTAAAATTTGCAAAAGATCAAACATGGAAATGTAATTAAGGAAGCAAATTTTTCAGATCTAACCATGAATAATCAAAATTAGGATGTTCATGTCGGGTTCACCAAAATGTAAAGCGGAAAATCGAACCCTAGTTGTTCCCCCACTCCATGGAGAGAGAAAGGAGGTCACTAGGATTGACGGTTTTCACTTAGGAGAGACTTTACATTCAAAAGAGGGGTTGAAACCCACAAGATCCAATCTCACACAATGCAAGACTAGATTCTAAATGAGTTTCAAGGGTTAAGACATCAAGGATACCCTCTTTTGTAAAGAATGTAGATAGAATGATTGAACTAGGAATGCATGTAAAGTAAGAAAGATTCGCTTATAGATGGAGATAGGGACACAGGATGAAGCTACGGACCTGAAATTAGCAATAAAATGTCAAGACGATGCTATCCTGCAAATTTGAGCGAAAGTTGACAGGATGATGGCGCCCGGAGTGCAGACGGTCCTCCGAAAAATCCGCGAAACAAAGGTGGATCTGTTCGTCTCTGCACAAGGATTCCAGATCTTCAATTACAGCCGTGTACCCGCAACCTACACACAAAAGAGAGAGGACGATTGGGGGGTTAGGGATTAGGGGTTTGCCTTTAGGTCAAACCCCGATTTTGGAATTAACCAAGAAATGAGAACGCTATAAATGTAAATGTTTGTAATGTAATCAAGTACTGATACCTTGTTGTAAGAATGTTTGTATTCTTACATGCAAAGGTGTAATGAATGTTGTATGTTGTATGTTGTAGGTGATCTCCTCTTCAATGGTTGAATCCTTGTCTTGAATGCAACACTTAGCCTTGAATGGAGACTTAGAATGCTCAATTGCTTGAAGGAATGCTTGAATGCTTGGATGTTTGAATGTTGCTTCTGCCTCTTGCACACATATGTTTTTCTTCCTTTTCTGGAAGGGGAAATGTAGTTTATATACTTGTCAATTAGGGTTGAGAGACTGATTTTTCTGACCTTAGACCGACATAGGAACATTATTTTCCGAATTACAAACTTAAAGACCCGATACCCAACAAGAGACTGGGCCTAAAATAGGGCTAGGGACCAGGGCGCTAGGCGCCATGGTCCTGGGGGACCAGGGCTCTAGGTGCCATGGTCTTGAAGGACTAGGGCGCTGGGCGCCATGGTCCCACCTCCTGGGACAACAGGGTGCAAGGAAGGATCAGGCCAAGGTGCATAAATATGCAGTTTTTGATGTCGCAAACAAGTTTCGGGGTCTCCATTCAGGTTCGACATTGCACCACCATCGTGAAGACCCAAATGTAGTTGAAATTGCAAGTGTCACAATTTTAGGACACTATAGGAACATTCCCTTCAATCAGCATAGTCCTTGCAACATCCAAAATAGTTTTGTTCTTCCTTTCAACAACTCCATTATGTTGTGGGGTTCTAGGAGCAAATAATTGTCTTCTAATCCCATGCTTCTCACATAATGAATCAAACTCACCATAAATAATTCTCGTCCTCTGCCAGATCTCAGACATTTCACCTTCAATCCTAACTCATTCTCAACCTTTACTTTGAATATCTTGAACTTGTCTAATGCTTCACATTTCTCCTTCAAAAAGACAACCCACATCATCCTAGAATAATCATCAATTAGCAACATAAAATATCTGTCACCTTGCACACTTCTAACATTTGTAGGTCCACATAGATCAATATGTACAAGATCTAGAAATCCATCAAATGTATACTATTTTCTCTTGAAAGAAATCCTTGTTTGCTTACCCAATTGACATTCCTTACATAACGGATTAGCAGGCTTAACAATCTTAGGCAAATCTCTAACAAATTGAGTAGAATTGATCTTAATCATTGAATCAAGATTAACATGACACATTCTCCTATTCCATAACTAACTTTCATCAATTTGAACAATCAAGCAAGTTTTCTCACCAGCATTCAAATGAAAGATATTACCTTCAGTCTTAGCTCCAGATGTAATCTCTATACCAGAGGCATTTAGGATCTTGCATTTACCATTCTTGAATTGCAAATCATAATCCATGTCAACCATATGTCCAACACTCGACTATGCTTGAAACCTTCAACATATACATGACATCATCAATATTAATCTTACCATCAAAGGAAATAGAGCCTCTACCATGGATCACATAGGCTTTGTCATCTCCAAATATCACTATTCCACCATCATACCTTTCCATACTCATAAATTTTCTTTTATCACTAGTCATATGATGTGAAAAACCACTATCAATTACCCATTCTTCTTTCTCTTCAACTTTAGCAGCTAAAGCTTTCTCCTCAATAGTACAACTTGTGGAATCAACAGGTACTGGTCCATCTTCTTTGATAGGAATAAACGCAACTTCATCTCCTTCGGATTCTTCATCTGTAACTCCTTCATCAACAACATAGTAGTAGTTCTTCTGATGCTTATACTTCTGATTAGACTTGTAAGGGTTATCATACTTCTCATGCTTCTCATATCTATTGTTTCTATCATGTTTATCAAATTTATCATGTCTATCATATTTAGCCATTCTCTCCAGGCATCTAGAAGCAAAATGTCCTACCTTATTGCAAGAAAAACATTTCAAGAGAATTTTTCAATCATACTTACATACTCCTTTAGGCAATCTCCATGAAATCAATGCTTCAAGATCTTATAATTCTCTTTCTTGCTCTTCCATCTCTCTCCTTTCTCTTTCATATCTAGATATTCTGCATTCTTTAAGATCATATTTTTGCTTTCCGAATACAGATGTTCTAAATGTTGTCTTAGACTTTCCATGTGATTCATCAAATTTTCTTAGCTCAAAAGCAACAATCTTTCCAACCAACATATCTCTTGTTATAGTAGTCACACTCCAAATCTCATCAATAGAAGCTACCTTATGTTTGTAAGCAGGAGGCAAAGATCTCACCACCTTAGCAACAATTTCATCTTCTTCAAGGGTTCCACCGACACATCTAATACCTAGGACAATATCATTCACCTTAGCCATGAAAGTGTTTATGTTCTCATATTCTCCCATCTTCAACATCTCATATTTTCCTTTCAAACTCTGCAACTTAGCTACTTTCACTTGTTTATCTCCTTCATACAAGGTTTCAAGTTTCTCCTAGATCTCATGTGTAGTTTGAAGTCCCATTACATTTGTCATCTATGAATCAGTTAGGGAACTCAAAAATGCTTCCTTTTCTCTAATGTTATTTTTCTCATCAGCAGTAACTGGTCCATTGGAATAAAATAGACATTCTTTGTAATTTTCCAATAATCTTCTCCAAGACATCTCAAGTGCACCTCCACTCAGTTCTTCCATATAGCATAGTTACTACCATCAAATCTCAGACTCTCCTTCATAAAGATAACACTTCCACTTCAAGTTGCCATCTCAGAACTCCTCAAGTGGTTAAGCTTCTTCCAGAGGATCTAGCTCTGATACCAATTGTTGACATCAACTATGAAGGAAAACTGAGAGAGGGGGGAGGGGGGGTGAATTATTTTTCATTGGATCAATAAATTTAACCACAAAAATAAATTTGATAAACTGCAACAACAACAAAGATAAGCAGATAAACAACACAACAGACAACACACAACACCTAGATTTTGACGTGGAAAACCCGGTTAAGGAAAAAACCACGATGGAAATATACCCACAATAAGATGATACTTAGATACCGTGGTTTTTCCCATTTGGGTTTCCACGTCAAAAATCATTGTGTCAAGTGGTGAATGATTTTGTGTATGTTTTTGATATGACTAATATTTTTAACTGGTAAATCCACTAAGACATGTTTAGATGACCGGAAGTGATCTGAAATGAGCTATTACTAATGGTAGTAAAGTGTTTTGATGTTTTGGATAAAAGGTATCTAAGTTACAGATCTGATTACATTATTATATTGATATCTTAGTCAACTGGTAAACTTGACAGTGTAGTAACAGTTTATGGTTCAGTATCTAAACCGGTTAATTTAGTAATTGATTTATGAGTTCGGTTTAAGTTTGGTGAAAGTTTTGTTTGTTTTCTATCTACTGATTCACCCCTCCTCTTAGTAGTTGACTGGATCCTTATTGATTCATCATATCATCAATTGTGAGAGGAGTTGATGACACAACAAGAGACTATTGCTAAGTTATGAGGAGAGCTGAGGGGCCTGCGATCATGGAGCACTACGATTGTGAGATCATAGTCGACCTCAGTCAGACAACCTCCTCGCTAAGACCAGGATCCTCCAACGCCAATGACCTTAGGGACACACCCACTAGGGAATTCATGACACATTTTTTATTCATTCCATGTACAACATTGTTTTGTTTTGGTATATATACACAAATGTATTCATGTATATCAGAGACACATATGACAACATCACGTGTTTTTGTAGTGATGTGATACATGTACATTGATATCACACACACACACACACACACACACACACACACACACACACACAAAAGATGTGATATTGTGGTTCTATCTTGTGTTCTCATTGATGGATGTTTTTATTATTTTATATACTCATGTGATGGGTGATTTAGAGTTAGATGCTTATCATGATTTAATTTACATATGTTCGTATGCATGATTAAATCTTATATTGATCTATATATATGACACATGTACATGCACACACACACACACACAAATGTAACAATGCATAGTCACTTCATAACACAAAGATGAATGTCATGTCGATGAAGGATATGTATTAGGACATGACCCCCCCTATAGGCATCTAGGTATCACACGCAAGACACATATTGTGCATCTTCTACGCATAGTATCTACGTAGGTGTGCGACATTGATAGACTCTTTAGGAGGAGTGCCATCCATGGAGGATAAACCATAGGCACAATAACCTTAAACAGAGGTGACGATGTACAAACCTAACCAATTTGGGCTAAATTTCCCCCTTTGGTCAGGCGGTGCATTAACATTTCTCTAGTTTTCATAAAGAACCAGGTCACCTATCTTAAAGGTCTGAGGTAGCACACTTTGGTTATATTGTTTGGATAGAGACTTTTGATAAGCTTAAAGATGTTGAAGGGCCTTTAAGCAATGCTAATACAACAATTCAAGCTGATTTAAATGAAGAGTGCGATAGGAATCATCATCAATAACCCTTTTAAGGAGACTCGCAAAGAGGGAATCTCCAATTCAAGAGGCATAATAGCATCAACACCATACATGAGGTTGTAGGGCATTGTCCTTGTAGCTGTACGAACACTCGTGCGATAGGCCAATAATGTGTATACTAACTGTAAATGCCAATCTTTACCATGTTTAGTGACGGTCTTTCATAAGATTTGTTCAATAGTTTTGTTAGATGCTTCCACTTGACCGTTAGATTGCGAGTAGTAAGGTGTAGAAAAATGGTGTTGAATGTGAAATTTTTCAAGAAATATCTTAACCTCCGTGTTCTTAAAAGGTGTACCATTATTAGAAACAAGGGTAGCAGGCAAGCCAACTCAAGAAATGATGTTATCCATGATGAAGCCAAAAATCATATCAGTGGTAGTCGATCTGAGCGGCACTGCCTCAACCCACTTAGTGAAGTAATTTATAGCGGTGACGATGAAGACACAACCCTTAGATGAAGGGGGAGATATTTTTCCAATGATATCCAATCCCCAACTTTGGAAAGGCCATAGAGAGACCCGACTATAGAGCTCCTGTGTAGGGGCTCGAATCAGGTTGTTATGCTATTGATATTGGGGGCACTTTTTGACAAAGGTAAAGGAATATTGTTCCATCATTTGCCAATAGTACCCCATGTGGATTAGTTTGTGTATCAAATATTTTCCTCCAAAATGCCCACCTCTAGAGCCTAAATGGGCTTCCTGAAGGGAAATGGGGATCTTAGCTTTTGTTCGTGTAAAGCGAAAAATCGCGAGCGAACCCTAAGTGTTCCCCCCACCACTCCAAGGAGAGAGAAAGGGGGTCACTAGGGTTGACAGTTTTCACTTAGGGGAGACTTTACATTCAAAAGAGGGGTTGAAACCCACAAGATCCAATCCCACACAATGCAAGATTGGATTCTAAATGAGTTTCAAGGGTTAAGACAACAAGGCTACCCTCTTTTGTAAAGAATGTAGATAGAAGGATTAAGCTAGGAATGCATGAAAAGTGAGAAAGATTCACTTATAAACAGAGATAGGAATATAGGATGAAGCTGCGGACCTAGAATTAGCAGTAAAATGTTGAGACGACGCTGTCCTACAAATTTGAGCGAAAGTTGATGGGACGATGGCACCCGGCGTGCACACGGTCCTCCAAAAAATCCGCAAAATGAAGGGGGATCTGTTCATCTCTACACAAGGATTCCAGATCTTCAATTACAGTCGCATACCTGCAACCTACACACAGAAAAGCGAAGACAATTGGGGGGTTAGGGATTAGGGGTTTGCCCTTAGGTCAAACCCCGGTTTTGGAATTAACCAAGAAATGAGAATGCTGTAAATGTAAATGATTGTAATGTAAACAAGTACTGATACCTTGTTGTAAGAATATTTGTATTCTTACATGCGAAGGTGTAGATGTTGTTGTATGTTGTATGTTGTATGTGATCTCCTCTTCAATGGTTGAATCCTTGTCTTGAATGCAACACTTAGCCTTGAATGGAGACTTAGAATGATCAATTGCTTGAAGGAATGCTTGAATGCTTGAATGCTTGAATGTTTGAATATCGCTTCCACCTTTTTTTCCATCTTCCAAAATGGGAGAGGAAATGTAGTTTATATACTTGTCAATTAGGGTTAAAAGACTGATTTTTCCAACCTTAGGCCGACCAGGACAGATTATTTTCCAATTTGCAAACTTAAAGACCCGAGACCCAAAAGAGACCGGGCCCAAAAATAGGGCCAGGGACTAGGGCGTTGGGCGCCATGGTCCCACCTCCAGGGACAATAGGGTGCAAGATCAGGCCAGGGTGCTGAAAAATGCAGTTTTTGATGTCATGAACAAGTTTCGGGGTCTCCATTCAGGTTTAGTGTTGCGTCGCCATCGTGAAGACCCAAATGCAGTTGAAATTGCAAGTGTCGCAATTTTAGGACGCTACATTTAGCCCCCACTTTAGCGGGAGTATAAGCGTACGCTCATACTTCCAGTAAAGTACAAGGAAACAACATTGAAAGACTTTCACCATGTCAAGGAGGCAAGACACACCAAGCCCCCAGTGGAGTAAGGATCTTACGACTTCGATTGACAAAGTAAAAGGGAAGATCATGAGGGAGAACCATGACTGTCAGTAGTAAGGTTCCCTCACTATGAGTCATGCAAGAGAAATACCAAAAATTTTCAAGGCAAAGCTAAGTTCGCCAAGAAATTTTCAAGTATTCCTGAAGGAATAGATGGGGTGTATGCCCCCTTACATTAAAGCGATTGCACACACCTCAACGGGGGTGATTGCTTTAAGGTAGTGATACACATAAGAAATGAGAAGGGAAAGGAGCACCTTATCACAAAGATTTAGCCCCCAAGTGTGAGATAAACCCAAGGATAATAGACACAAAACACAAAGCACGAGGTGACTTCACTTTCCTCAGGGTCAGTATGCTGTATGATAATTCATGTATATCATATGTATATATGCATAATTGTTATTCATTCCCCAATCAAGGAAGGTCACCTAGAAGAAGGGAACACATGTGTCTTTTGAGTCAACATGAGAGAGACCAAAAGAGATCTCAATGCTTTGCATCGTCCTCAAGTAGACAACACTAAGGACAACAAATAGAAGAATGAGAATAGCACATAGAAGAAGTAACAAAAGAGAGGAGGAGAGAGTCTGCTATGCTAATGAAACTAGTCTAGCACGTCATCTACCCCCCGATCTTGCTGATCAATATTTCGAGAAGGCAGGGAACACGCTAGAGGAGGAACATCCAACACAGGAGATGGAGCGATCACAAGATCCAAACAAGGGCTATGTTCATGTTCCAAGCCACGTTGTTCTTGTCTAGGAGCTAGGATAAGTGCTTTAGAAAATTCGTTAGATAAATGGTTATCAACATCAACAAATTCATATTCACTATCAGAATGAAAAGAAGTAACATTTTCATCATGAGTAACATTTTCATCTATATCATCATCAAGATTTATAAAAATAGGATCTTTAACTTGTAAGGATCAAGACCATCATGCATCTTATGTTTAGGAGATTTTGGAGAAAATGGAATAATGCTTGTTGAAGGTGTTTTTGGAGATTGCAAAGTTTGAGAAGCAGCTGCCTGAGCTCTAAGATGACGCTTTCATCGGCGTTCACGTGCAGAGCAATTTCATCTAGTCTTAGTAGGAAGTTGAGAAGATTGAGGAAGAGGAATGTTCTCATCCTTATCACTTGGGTGTTTAGGTTGTGGTCTCTTAGGCTGGATAATAGGAGAAGAGGAGGGTCTCTTCTCTTTATAAAAGGAAGGAGGAGGAACTGCTCCATATAAAGGAGGAATATTTGGTTTAGGAAGGAGACCAAGTCCATCATGACGAGGAGGTATAGGTCTACTTTTAGAAATTTATTAGACATAGACATAGTCACATCCATAGGGATGGGTTGGAAATCTTCTTGAGGAAAGACATTAGTTTTATCTTTCAAAGGAAGAACTTCCTTCTCAAGAACGATAGGAATATCCAGTTTGGGTGTTCTAGGTTCACTTAGAGATAGGATCATATTTGTTTTCCACTTTTGATAAGATTTGAAAAGATGATCACTTCGTGGAGGAAGAGATTGGAATTGTTTAGGCCAAAAATAATCAATAGGAACGCTAGAAGTTCTTTTAGCTGGTTTAAAGAGACTATGATTGACAGTAACAACTTCACCATTATGGGGAAATTTCAAACATTTATGAATAGGAGAAGCAATAGCCTTCATGGAAGATAGCCAAGGATAGCCTAGCTTCACACGAAATTGTTTGGATGAAGGAATAATAGCAAAGTTCACATCAAGGGATTTGTTATGGACCTCAAAAGGTAATGTAATAGAACCAATTGCAGGAGAAGAAAATGCATCAAATAATTTCACAATCACATCTGTTTTGTCATAGATCACTTGATTCAATTGCAAAGTAAAAAGAAATTCTTCAGTAATAACATTAACCATGCACGAAGGATCAATAAGCACTCCACGGCAAGGTGTATTCTTGACTTTTGCAACTATATATAAAGGACCATCAGGTGCCCTGATAGTTTCATTAGAATCAAATGTGATGGAAGGTTCTTTAGGGTCTTCTTGCTGCTCTACAAAGTTAATCACATTCGAAGTCATAGACACAAGACCATCAGATGAGAAAGAGGAATCATTAGTCTCAATCGCATTAGAGGTATGAGAAGGTAATGGATCAGTAAAAATCTTAAGATTTTGGTTAGGAGGAGCTACAGATGTGTTGCCTTTATCATTCACTCCTGACACAAAGATAGTATTATTATCAATCAAATCTTGAATTTTACCCTTTAAAGAAAAACATTTTTCAGTATCATGCCCAGGTTGACGATGAAATTGGCAAAAAGATTTGTTATCAAAATAGGGTGAATTAATCTTTGTAGGATCGATTTGCTTTATAGGAGGGAGAGTAAGCACATTTTGTTCCAATAACTTATTCATAATACTATGCAATGATTCATTCAAAGGAGTAAACTTTCTTTCTTTCTTGAAAAACTTAGAAATAGGAGGCACACCTGATGCTGCATTTACATTGTTGTTGATGATGTTTTCACTGAACTTAATGGACTCTCTGTTCGGTTTAGACTTTCCAAATGGTTGTTGACTACTATCACCCTTATCACTTGGAGCCATAGGATTTGCTTGTTCCATTTGACTCACAGTCAGTTGATAATTGTGAAGAGTTGCACACAACTGTTGGAAGGAAGTAAACTCAGAAAACATAAGTTTTTCTCTAATATCTTTTTGTAAATTAGAAATAAAGATTCTTTGAATATCATTGTCAGGCACTGGAAAAGAGATTTGAGCATACAAATGCTTATATCTACCAATGAAATCAGTCACTTTTTCTTTAACACCTTGTTTACAATGCATTAAATCAATCAAAGTAACTTTAGGACTTATATTGTTTTGAAATTATTGAATAAAAGCATTTGCAAGTTGTTCGAAAGAAGTAATAGAATAAGAAGGCAACAAGCAATACCATTGTAGGGCTTTATCTCTTAATGTCCTAGTAAATAGTTTTGCAAGCAACCTTTGGTCATAAGCAAAATCGGTACATATTGTTTGAAAAGTCTTAACATGTGTTAGAGGATCACCTTTACCATTATAAAGCTCCAAATGCGGGATTTCAACATGTTTAGGGGGAATAGCTCGAACAATGTCAAGAGAAAGTGGGCTCGCAACATCAAATGTGGGCACACTAAACTTAGATTGATTCATAGAGGCAATTTGTTCCTGTAAAGAAGAGACAGTTTGTGCAAGATTGTTAATGGTCGCTTCAGTTGAAGAATTCATATTAGATGTGTTAGATTGAGATGGAGGTATTATGTTATTGAAAGAAGGTATTGATTGAGAGTAAGGTGGCGGGATGCTATGATAGTTAGTCATAGGAGATGATTGGAAAGGAGGAACACTACAAGGAGGAGTGGAATGGTTAAATTAATTGCCCCCTTGCGTCATGTTCATTTGTGGAGATGTAATAGGGACACTCATTGAAGGAATGAATGAAGAAGTTGGATTGAATGAAGGAAGAGGGTTAATTGAAGAGGAAGGATTGCCCCCATGACTAGTGATCATAGGGGGAATGTCTTGTACAGAAGTAGTCATTATGTTTGATGTAAAGGTAGGTATACTAGCAATAGAAGTTGTCAAAGGAATAGAATGATTAACTTGAGTGGGAGGTTGTGTATAGCCTAAAGTTTCGGCACAACTCTTCATAGGCATCACATTCGAATCCACAATGTGTGCAATACCATGCAAAATATCAATTCCATTCTTATTATTTTGAACCATATGTTTTAGACCCTCAATTAATGAAAGAGCTTGACTATCGGGATACTCACGAGACATCCATTGCTGAAAATCGTCAAATTGGTTATCCAATTTCGAAAGTTGTTCTACAGAAACCTCATGGAGAGCTTCTTCATCATTAAGAGGATTAGAGGAATTACCCGTGTCCTCGTTAAAAAGGCTATTCAAATTAGGTTCCATCTCCTCAGTAATTAAACCTAGGAAAGACTTAATTCTACGGCTTCGTCTAACGGGAATAGTGTAAGTAGGGCTTATTGTTGTAAAACTCATGTACTAGAGAGGGAGAGAAGATTTTGAATTTAGAGGTAGCAAATTTCAATAAAATCAGCCAATCTCCTAGATTTAAGCTGTTAAATGCAATCACGACAATCTCCCAAAATTTCAGAAAAAATGTCAGGGACCGTGGCGCTCGGAGTGCACACGGTCCTCGCAACTTTTTTCAAAATTTTCAGGGATGAAAGTTATGATGATTTTAAAGCTAATCTGAAAAAATTGAGTGATTTTATGATCTGTGGATAGGCCAAATTAAAGTTGCAATCTCAAAATTGAACCCTACCAAGATTGTTGGAAAATGCAAAATTTGAATTTTGAAAAAGAGAGGGAAACTGAAATTTTGAATTTTATGATTTTAGAGGGAATACTAAGAGCAATGCAAGCTTTGAAATTTAAAAGTTGACTCAATTTCACACAAAATTCAATTTTGAAAGCGGAAATCAAAGTTGGTGTAATTAAACACTTAATTTCAAAAGTCACAAATTGCAAGAATTTGAATAAAGCACTGAAATTTTGAATGAATGTCGACACACTTTTCAGATTTAGGACAGTAAGAACAAAATTTTGACACAAAATTTTAATTTCAATAATTTTTGAATGATTAGAAGCCTTAATCCAAGCAATCCCTAGACTAACTTTGACTTTAATTTTAAAAGTGTTAGAATTGATGAAATCAGCCAAAATTCTAGATTTTAGCAGAAAAATATAGTAAGATCTAACTCCCGAAATTTCAGAAAAAATGTCGGGGACGATGGCGCTCGGGGTGCACACGGTCCTCGCAACTTTTTTCCAAATTTTCAGGGATGAAAGATATTATGATTTTGTTGCGGAATCCAAAGTTACAGCTGATTTGGAGATGTTTTGATCAATGAAATTGTCGGACAAAGGTTGAATCAAGAGGGTTTTAAAAATTAGGGTTTTGACACTTAACCACTTAATTTTTCAGAATTAAAGCACAAATATGAATTGACAATTTGTAATAGAAGGGTAGATCTGAAACAAGCATTAACAATTAGACATTTCGCAAGCTCAATTACTAAAAAGAAAATTTAGGGTTTTATGCAATTAACCTCTAAAATTTGCAAAAGATCAAACATGGAAATGTAATTAAGGAAAATGTAAAGCGGAAAATCGCGAGTGAACCCTAAGTGTTCCCCCCACCACTCCAAGGAGAGAGAAAGGGGGTCACTAGGGTTGACGATTTTCACTTAGGGGAGACTCTACATTCAAAAGAGGGGTTGAAACCCACAAGATCCAATCCCACACAATGCAAGATTGGATTCTAAATGAGTTTCAAGGGTTAAGACAACAAGGCTACCCTCTTTTGTAAAGAATGTAGATAGAAGGATTAAGCTAGGAATGCATGAAAAGTGAGAAAGATTCACTTATAAATAGAGATAGGAATATAGGATGAAGCTGCGGACCTAGAATTAGCAGTAAAATGTCGAGACGGTGTTGTCCTGCAAATTTGAGCGAAAGTTGATGGGACGATGGTGCCCGGCATGCACACAGTCCTCCGAAAAATCCGTGAAACGAAGGGGGATCTGTTCGTCTCTGCACAAGGATTCTAGATCTTCAATTACAGCCGCGTACCTGCAACCTTCACACAGAAAAGTGAAGACGATTGGGGGGTTAGGGATTAGGGGTTTGCCCTTAGGTCAAACCCCAGTTTTGGAATTAACCAAGAAATGAGAATGCTGTAAATGTAAATGATTGTAATGTAAACAAGTACTGATACCTTGTTGTAAGAATATTTGTATTCTTACATGCGAAGGTGTAGATGTTGTTGTATGTTGTATGTTGTATGTGATCTCCTCTTCAATGGTTGAATCCTTGTCTTGAATGCAACACTTAGCCTTGAATGGAGACTTAGAATGATCAATTGCTTGAAGGAATGCTTGAATGTTTGAATATCGCTTCCGCCTTTTTTTCCATCTTCCAAAATGGGAGAGGAAATGTAGTTTATATACTTGTCAATTAGGGTTAAAAGACTGATTTTTTTGACCTTAGGCCGACCAGGAAAGATTATTTTCCAATTTGCAAACTTAAAGACCCGAGACCCAAAAGAGATCGGGCCCAAAAATAGGGCCAGGGACCAGGGCGCTGGGCGTCATGGTCCCACCTTCAGGGACAACAGGGTGCAAGATCAGGCCAGGGTGCTGAAAAATGCAGTTTTTGATGTCATGAACAAGTTTCGGGGTCTCCATTCAGGTTCAGTGTTGCGTCGCCATCGTGAAGACCCAAATGCAGTCAAATTTGCAAGTGTCACAATTTTAGGACGCTACAGTTAGACATTGCAAAAGAAGACCTTTGTATGATATCTTATAAAGCATGTTGGATAGGAGAATGTCGGTTGGACAACTTATGAATCCACATGCACAAAGTTTTGTTGGTATCATAAGGAAAACTTCCAGTTTTTATATAATTGAAAATATGTGCGTACCATTCTGTTGACGCGACATGGGTACACATAAGGTCATCTAACTGAGCTTGATCAGATATAGCTGGAGAGCGGAGGACTTGTAGCACAAAGCAGTGTTTGTCCTAACCAAAGTATGGGCCTACAAAGGAAGCAACGCTTGCCATTGCATTCGCATGATGATTTTTCCTCTATGAGATGTTATCGATCGTGTAAGTAGCGAATTGCCTCAATATAGTCAATACCAATTCCTTATACTAAGACAACTTCAACTTCTTAACATGATAGGCACCCATCACTTGGTTTACAATAAGTTCAGAATCTCCATGGATGTGGATGTTATTTATTCCCCTGGCAATCGTGACATGGAGTCCTACAATAAGGGCCTCGTACTCAACGATGTTATTGGTATAATGAAATTCTAAATGGAAAGAGAGAGGAACTGGCTTTCCTTGGAGTGAGACGAAAACCAAACCTATTCCTGAGCCAGTTTGACACCTCAAACTATTAAAATACACGTTCCACATGGAGTCCTAGTCAATGACCAGAACATCCTCATCGGGGAAGAGGTCTAAGGTGGGAAAATACTTGTTTTAGGGAGTGTCACCTAAATGATCGGCAATGACCTTCCCTTTGATCCTTTGAGTTATGAAGTGCAGGTCAAATTTAGAGAGTAACATCACCCATTTGTCCAGCCTTCCTGAGAGATCAGATGGTGCAGGAGCACCTAAGGGTGAGAAAAGACCCTTTTCAATTTTGGCAATTTTGGCATAAGGACTGGTTCTAGTCCATTAGGTTGTATGTTTGGAGCTTGGAGTGCATTTTGACTTCTTTTGAAAATTTCATGTATCGGCTATACTTATCCCGATAACCTGATGAGGTGCCATCGGTTATCGACCGGTTTGTTTTCCACCTACCCTGATAACTCGATGAGGTTGCCAGTGGATTGGAGCGAGTGGAGTGAGTTCAGTTCGGAGCGCACCATTGGCTATCGACCCAACATGTTTAGAGCTACCCCGATAACTCGATGGAAAAGCATACCGTTTGGAGTGCACCATCGGCTATCAGTATAACATGTTTGATGCTAATCTGATGACTCGATAGGAAGGAATACGGTTTGGAGCGCACCATCGGCTATCGGTATAACATGTTAGGAGCTACACTGATAACCCAATGGGAAGGCATAGTGTGTGGAGCGCATCATCGGCTATGGGAACAATCGGTTTAGAGCTACACCGATGACCCGATGTAACAACATGCTATTGGGAGCACACCATCGGCCATTGGTGAGAGGTCTTCAATGCTATGCCAATAACTCGAGGAGGAAGTGCACACTTTGTAAACTATCGGTCATCAGAGTGAAGGTTTTAACGCTATCCCGATGGCCTGATGGAATTAAAAGACAGTTACATCAGGAAACAGAATTGTGTTGAGTTCAATCTCGTTTGTTAGGGATGATTCAAGACATGTCCAGGAGGCTATAAAGGACCCAATGGGCATTTTGTAAAGAGGTTAGAAGGAGGTTGGATGGATTCAATTCCATGAAGAACAAGAAAATCTTTTGAATAGCAATTTGTAAACCATTTTCTGGTTCCTTTTCTCAGAGTTCAATTTGTGTTTGTAAACTATAAATAATAGCGTAAATGTTTAAATGCCAGTGTGATAGAGTAGATGCGACTTTTCTGAGTTTTTGTGAGTTTCGATTTTGAAGTCGTGCCAAACTCGGCTCTGTAGTTAAAGTTGTCTTTCTTTTCTTGTTTTTCTATTGGTGATAAGCAATTATAACATGGCTCTGTCTTTATTCTCCATTGTGGGATCCACACGACCATTGGAGGTTGTCAAGCAGAGCCAACTATGTATAGTAGAGTTCTACTTGTAGCAGACCAGGGAATGGAGTCGATCGTTTCAACAGACTGGCCGTAGGCGAGCTTGATGATAGCCCAGCTAGGTATTAGTGACCAAGAGGAATCACTTGCAGGGTAGACCCAAGTCTAGGCTGTTAGCCTTAGACCAGGAGAAGATGTGATCAATAGGAGAAAAGATCGAAGCTTGAGAGGAAAATGACTTAGGAGAAGTTGAGGGTATAGCTAATGATAGAGAAAACCCTGCAAGGTGTCTGGTTAGATTTAGTGGAATAGAGAGTTGGTGGAGTTATGAAAGTAAATTCACTAAGAGCAGAGTAACAAACCTCGATAGTGAGGGCCTAGAGTAGATTAGGGGAATAGAGAGGAGCATTCTCGGGTTAGGCTAGGAAAAAGGCCTTGGTGTGAGTCAAGCTGACTCAAGCAATCTAGGGTCCTCCCTATTAGATTGGTATCAGAGCTAGTTAAATATTTAGGGTGAAGAGTGTAAGACTTATCTAGTATCAGAATAAGGAGTAAGAATGGTGACCAATGAAGAATTGGCTAAGTAGGTCGCTGAACAAGAAGATGAAAACTGATTGCTCAAGGAAAGGTTGGAGTAGTTGGAACAAAAACTAGGTGTAATGGAAGTCATGACAACAAAAGTGAGTGGGAAGATATAAGAGAAGGGTAAAATGGTGGCAATAGAGGATGAAGTCCCTATACTAGACCCTGTTATTGATCAAGAACCATTCTTGAAGGCTTTGAGGGCAATGAGTGGAAAGTCTTTAGAAGGAGTACCACTGTTTAGTGGCAAGATGGAAGCAAAGTCAGTAATGGAATGGATAAAGGGTATGGAAAATCATTTTGAGTGTGAAGGTGTGACTGAGGCCCAAAAGGTTAAGGTGGATAAGTCAAGAATGAGAGGTTGATGTCATTACTTGGTGGAAGTTTATAAAAAAATGAGAGAAAGAGAAGGTAAGATCCCCATCTCTACTTGGAAAGGGATGGTAAGAAAAATTAGAGAGACTTATCTTCTTGAGGATTATGAAGTGCAGTTGCATAGGAAAAAACAAAACCTAAGGCAAAAGGAGTTAGATGTAAGTACCTACACCGAAGAGTTCTAGAAGTTGTGTCTAAGGTCAAAAGTGATGGAGGATGAAAGTATTAGAGTAGCAAGGTATCTTAACGGTCTGAGATGGAACATACAAGAGGAATTAAGTTTGTTGAGTCCAAATAGCATTAACAAATGTTATCAGTTAGCCCTGAAAGTAGAAGAAAAGAATACGAAGAAACATGAAAGCATTAGTAGAGGCAAAGGTAGAGGCTGAGGTTCAAAAGGTTATAGAGGAAGCTACAATGGCAGAGGAAATGAAGTAAGATCACAAGGAGAGTCAAAATTGACTGAGCAGACTAATGAATCTAGTGGAAGAGGAAATTATGGTAAAGGAAGAGGTCATAACAGCAACAACAGAGGTAGACCTGGAAGTTCTGGTAGAGGTTCATACTTTGCAAATATGAAGTGTTACCACTACAATAATTTTGGTCATCCTACCTATACGTGTCCGAAGAAGGCAACCTCATCACGTTCAAAGAAAATAATCAATTATGTGCAAGAGGATTCTACTAGTGTAAGGTCCCCTTAAGTGAACCTTGACTCAGAGAATGGTGAGAATCTGATGGTTAGAAGGGTTCTAATCAGGGAACTGGTTAAGGAAGAGCCTAAACAAAGGAGGTCTCTTTTCAGAGTAAACTGCAAGATACTTGGTAAGGTCTGTAAAGTGATCATTGACTCAGGATCAATGGACAATATCATGTCTGAAGAAGTAGTAAGTAAACTTGGGTTGAGTAGCATGCCACATAGTCATCCTTACAAGGTCACATGGTTGAATAAAGGACAACATGTGTTAGTAAATGAACAAGTATGGGTTGAATTTGCAATTGGGAAATATTCTGACAGAATTTTATGTAATGTTCTACCCATGGATGCCTGTCATTTGTTGCTAGGTAGATCGTGGCAATTTGACAGGAAAACTATCCATGATGGGGAAAATAACTCTTATGCATTCACAAAGGAAGGGGTGACATACATGATTCGATCTTTGGTAGAGGATGAAGGAACCAAGACTAGTGGTCCTAATGTGTTGTTGGCTGAAGGAAAGGAATTTTTGAGAGATCTCAAGAAAGGAGATGGAGAACATTATGCTCTCTTAGTGAAACCTAGTCAAGAAAAGAAGACTGAACAAGAAAGTTTACCTAAAGAGGTTCAACAGTTGTTAGAACAATTCAAGGACATTGTGAGTGATGGAACACTCACAATGCTACCTCCTCCTAGAACAGTAAGTAACCAGATAGAATTTATACCTGGAGCATCATTGCCTAATAAGGCTACATATAAGATGACTCCTAAACAAAACAAAGAAGTGGCAAGACAAGCACAATAGTTGCTTGATCAAGGTCTAATAAGAAAAAGTATAAGCCCATGTGTTGTACTAGTGGTCGTAGAAACCAAGAAAGGGGGTAAATGGAGACTATGTATTGACTCTCGAGAAATAAACATAATCACCATAAGATATAGATTTCCTATCCTTAGAATTGAGGATTTAATGGATTGTCTTGGAGAAGAAAAGTACTTCACTAAGCTAGATTTAAAGAGTGGATATCACCAGATCCGGATTAAAGAAGGGGATGAATGGAAAACAACTTTTAAGACTACAGAGGGGTTATATGAGTGGTTAGTTATGCCATTTGGGCTTACTAACACCCCTAGTACCTTCATGAGGTTGATGAATGAGGTGTTGAAGGACTACCTAGGTAGATTTGTAGTGGTATGCCTTGATGATATCCTCATATTTAGCAGAACAAAGGAAGATCATCTTGAACACTTGCAAATTGTATTAAGGAAACTGCATGAGGAATAGTTGGAAATCAATCTTGAAAAATGTGAATTCATGAAACAAGAACTCATTTATCTGGGTTTTCTTGTATCCCAAGGCACTTTGGAAATGGATCCTAGAAAGGTGGAAGCAATATAGAGTTGGCCTACACGAAAAACAGCTACTTAGGTAAGAAGTTTTCATGGACTTGCCCAATTTTATAGGAAGTTCATTTGAGGTTTTAGTGAAATTTGTGCTCCTATTCTTGATACAATTAAGGGTGGGTTGAAAACTAAGTTTAGATGGACTAAAGACATCGACCAGGGGTTTGAGTTGCTTAAAAAGGGGATAGCTACCCAACCCATCCTAGTTTTACCAAGTTTTGATAAGTTGTTTACCTTAGAATGTGATGCTAGTCATATAGTAGTAGGAGCTATTTTGAACCAAGAGGGAAGACCAGTAGCATTCTATAGTGAGAAATTGAATGATGCCAAGAAGAGATACTCATCCTATGACTTAGAATTTTATGCCTTAGTGCAAGCTCTTAGGAAGTGGAGGCATTATCTTTTGCCCAAAGAATTTTTAGTGTTTACAGATAACCAAGCCTTGAGTTTTATCAATTCTTAAGAAAAGTTGAGTAATAGACACATCAAATGGATAGAATACCTACAGGTATACACTTTCACTATTAAGCACAAAAAGGGATAGCTGAACAAGGTAGTAGATGCCTTAAGTAGAAAAATTCTCACTGTCCAAGAAGTGACTTTGTAGAGCATAGGTATGGAGAGTTTCAAGGAACTTTATAGAGAAGATGAAGACTTTTCTGAGATATACAAGGTATGCAGTGAGTTTAATAATCATTTCAATAGCCAATATGCAGATTACACATTGCAGAGCGGTCTTTTGTTTAAGGGATGTCAATTATGTGTGCCAAGAGGATCTATGAGGGAAAATCTCATATAGGAAAAACATAATGGAAGTCTTAGTGGACATTTTGGTTTGAATAAAACACTTGAGTTGGTGCAAAGAATTTATTATTGGTGGAAAATGCATAAAGATATGAGGAAGTATGTTGAGCAGTGTATTGTGTGTCACAAATCCAAGGGTACTAGTTAAAATGCTGGACTATACCAACCTTTACCAATTCCCAAAAGACCATGGGAGTGCATCAACATGGATTTTAGTGTGGGTTTGCCAAAAAACAAGACTGGCTTGGATAGTATTTTTGTCATTGTTGACTGGTTTAGTAAAATGAGTCCTTTTGTTCCATGCAAGACTACGCATGATGCTAGGTACATTGCACATTTATTTTTCAAAGAGGTGGTAATAATTCATGGGCTTCCTCTCAGTATAGTTTCAGACAGGGATGTGAAGTTTATGGGACACTTTTGGAAAACTTTGTGGACAAGATTGGGAACTAACCTTTCTTTTGGTTTTGCGTACCATCCGTAGACAGATGGTCAAGCTAAGGTCGTTAACTGAGTATTGGGTAATCTTTTGAGGTGTCTGACGAAAGAGTATGGACAGATGTGGGATCAAGTGCTACCATAGGCAAAATTTGCATATAATGACAATGTCAACAAAACTACAGGTAAGAGTCCTTTTGAGATTGTTTATGGACTCCACCCACACGATGTTTATGAACTACAAGATTTGGGAAGCCTGGAAGGAAGAAGTGGACATGTAGAGGATTTCACTCAGTCTATGAAAGAGGTGTCTTGGACTCTTAAAAATTAAAATTTTTAAGGTTCCAGATTCATACTAGGAAGCAAATCTCTCTCTGCAATTATTTAGATCAAGTATCTATTCCACTCCGAGTTCCCTACAACTTACTTTGATGCATGAACATGGTGGTCGATTTCCAAGTATGTATATGGTTGCAAATACAGAATAAGGCTAGGTACACCTTTTTGAACCATAACTTCTTCTCATTTGAACTCTGTTATGTCAAATTAATTATTCCTCTATATTTTATGTATATATGAGGACCTATGTTTCAAATTTTGAATTCATACGATATCGTTTGATATGTTTTATGAGGCTAATCTAAATACAATTTCTTCAAAATTGCAATATACAATTTCAAAATTTTGTCAAAATGATTATAGTAGAATATTAATAAATTTCCTTTTGCAGGAATATCACGCTGAATGAATTATGAAAGCCATTTTATTTATATTTTATAATTATTTTTCTTGAGTATAATATTAATTAGGAAGTTTTTAATTTTGAATATTATATTTTTCCTCCAATTAATATTATAGTATTTAAATTATTTGTGTTACATGAAATTATATGATGCTTTTAAAACTAACACAATTTTTGAGCTTGCATAATGTGCAGGATTATTACAAAAAGAAATAAAAGATTTTACGTTTGATCAAATCAAATGATCAAATACTTTATAGTTGGTTGAAGGAAGTAAAAAGTTCCCCGACAAGTAAAAGCCATCGAGTATCGGCATAGGCATTTGAGAGCCCTCCCGATCCCCGGTAGGGCGGCCATTGTTGTACAACCGGTTGACAAGGAACAATATATTCATTAATAAACAGCATATACATGTTTCCTTAATAACCTATTGAGTGCTCAAGCTGAAATATACATGATGTTGTGAGCTTTTACAACACGAAAGCAAGAAAATGATTAGGGTGATGAATACATAATCGAGTAAGCTCAACAAATATTAGAGAAGCAAAGAGGCTATGATGAGAAGTATCACCAATAGCAGCAAAAGTTGATTCACGTTTTTGCAATTCAGGCCATTGTTTGGGCTTGAATATGAGTTTTAAATGGTGATTTTTGTCTCTCAATAGAGGCCCAAACCATCCACCCTGCCTTGAAGGCCATTTTTACAAGATTTTTGATATTTTTGGAGTGCCGGTAAGGTCAAAAATGGCCCAGATTTCAAAGTGACGGCCTGCAACATTTCAGTAAAAAATATATATTGTTTTATCCCTAACAAAATGATTTCTGATTTGTTAGTATATATTACTATATTTCTTTTTTTTGTGCAGGATGTTACACATGGGAAAAATTAAATTTCTAGGCACATTAAGGAGCAGCAAGTATATTTTTGATTTACAATAAAATTACATTCTGCATATAAATGATTTTAAAATAAAATATATTTTTACAAAAAGGTAGGGAGAGGGAGTTGAACATTCAACCTCTCAACTCGACCTTCCTAACTACCCATACCTACCCTCCCCTTTTACCAATTGCTCTATTGTATTATTTGAAAATGTTTATTAGGGTAAATTACTATGGATAATAATTTGCAAATATTTCCATAAGATTTTAATTTATTAAAGTAATCTTGAAATGTTGAAATATATTTTGAAATATGTGATTTAAATAAATTATTTTTACCCAAAAACATTGGTAAAATATATATTAGGGTAAAATGTCATTTCATATTGTAGACGTCTAAAAATGGTCAACGCTTGCGGAGTCGTACTTTAACATTGATGCATTGCCTTATTTTAGGGTTTTTGCGTCGCATTAACATTTCTCCTATGTCACGCACTTGGTTTTTATCATTTGCGAGCATCGAGTCCTTCTTCTGCATTCTTCATTTATCTCGCTTTTGAATTTGGTCTTGTCGACAACAATCTTCAGTCATTATTTTGGTCAATCTTATCCTGTTGCATCAATGTGCGTGCTCATTTGTCATATTTTGGACATCATCAATCCTAATAGATGATGGAATTAGGGTTTTGTCCTCTTATCAATCTTGTCATCTTGCGATCGATTTGTCATCGATCGTGGTCATTTTCAATCTTGTCATCTTGCGATCGATTTGTCATCGATCATTAACATTTTCAATCTTGTCATCTTGCGATCGATTTGTCATCGATCGTGGTCATTTTCAATCTTGTCATTTTGCAATCTATTTTGTCATCGATCGTTGTCGTTTTTGTCATTTTGCGATCGATTTGACATCGATCGTCGTCCTTCTCAACCATGTCAATTTGGATCAATTAGTCATTGTTCATCGGCGCATTTATCAATCAAATCATTTATCAATTCAAAATCATGATCAAATCGACATCAAATCAATCTTACATCAAGACCTAATTGTTGTCCTTGCATTTCTAATTTATCTTCTAGGGTTTCATGATTTATTCATTGAACCTTGTTTGTCATTTTCTCTCCATTTTCTCTTTAGGATAAATGATTTATTTATTTATCCTAAGTCTTCTTGTCACAATTAAATGTTTATTTAATTGGCTAATTAATTCCTCCTATTTTTGTAAATTAATTAATGAATGAAAAATTATTAATTAATTTACCTAATTTTCATCAATTTCCTAATTTCCAAGTCATCATTTCTAACCTAATTTTCTAATTTCTCCTAAATTCCTAAATGTCTATTTCTATTTCAAATTCTTGTCATAAATCCTTGCATAGCAATTTGTCATAAATTGTCATAAATCCTTGCATAGCAATTTGTCATACACTTGTCATAATTTTGCTATTCTTGATTTGAATTTCCATTCGAATCACTTTCATGCTAATCTGGTCTTTTCTCCAATTTGTCTATAAATTGGATGAATTTCTTCAATCAAAAGGCCGAATCAATCACACTTCTAGTATCCTTACACTGTCATCTCGTCTTGTCAATTTTACTTTCATATTATGCTTATGCACTTGAAGGTGAGATCCACAAAACAAAGCAATTTGAAGGAGAAAGAAGGACAATGGAGAATTATGGAGGAGATATCTGCATTTGGTTTGCTTTAATTTCATTTTGAATATCTTGTCTTCATGTCTCTATTGAATGTTTTTAGGATTTGTCATTGCTATTTAGTTTTCGTGATTGAGCTAGTCCAATTTGCTATTTGCTTTGATAATTTCCAGATTCCTAGCTACACATATAAATGGATCTTATTTTGAAAAATATTTCAAAGGTGTGAAATGTTTCAAATCACAAGTGGAGATAATAAAAAGCATTTGTTTATTTAAGTGGATTTTTAATCTTTTCATATGCATATTATTCAAAATCTATTCTTATTGCAAGAGGGGAATATTTACCAAGGTAATGTATTTTTATCAAGCGGAGGTATGCTTTAATCATTTGCTTTTGATTTATTAAATTAAAAGGTAAAATTAATTTCAAGCGGTTATTATGGCAACTTTCTTGTTACTTTGGAAATTATTCAAGTGAAAGTAAAAACATTCTCAAATCTTTAATATCCTTATTTGAATGTTTACTCAAGAAGTTTCCATTTACTTTATTCTGCATGGGGAAAATATTATCAATGATTTAATTAAATGTATCCCTATGAAATAGGAACATATGACCTATCAAGCTAGTTGATTTTTTTTTTTTTTATGTTTTGTGCAGGATACTATAGGCAAAAATTATTTTTCTTGGGTGCATATTAACAGGAAGTATCCCTTACTCAAGAAATTTAATTTAATGTTTTGATATTATGATTTGATGATTTTCAGGAGCACCTTGGTAAAAGAAATCTTGTTTACAACATTTGATACGATAATAATAGTTTTCAAACGATAATAATAGTTTTCAATATTATCTTTTGAAATTACCTTTTGAGAGGTTATAAAGGGATATATTTTATCACAAAGGAAGTTATATTTTATAAGTTCTTTTACCATGGTTAAATCTTTAATTTGATGACCTAATAAATTTTAGCATTTTGATATTATCATTTGATCATTTATATTTTTCACCCTAAGTGAATAAAATGGAACATGTATATATTAGGGTTGATTTTATTCAAGATCAAAACATGATTATTATTGTTTTAGAGAAAATGTATTTTTACCATAAGTAAAATGATGAAAAGCATTTATTATATGCATTTTATTTTCCCACAGTTTATAAATTGAATATATTTATTAGGGTAAATTATTTAAATCATATAGTTAATGGTTTGATTGGTTTTTTGCAAGTATATGTTTCTTTATGATAAAATATGTCAAAAAGAATTGAAGTTGCCCTAAAAGGATGAAAAGGTATTGCAAAGTTGGAATATTTATCCATGGTTACCATTTTCCAAGGGAAGTATTATAATAAAGTATTTTACCTTCTGTTATTATTTGGAAATATATATTTGGGTAAATATTTTGTTTTATTATATGAATTAATATTTTTAAAGTCCCAAGTATAAAAATCACTTTGAAAAATATCCTCTTGATGACATACTTTGATTAAGGAGGATTGATCTTGCATTAGGAAAGGGATTATTAATCTTTCATAAGCAAAACCTAATCGAGAGTAATTAATTTTTTAAACCAATGAATTTGATTGGTTTAGTTTGTGTGCAGGATATTTTATCAAAGTTTGGTGATGAGGAATATCAAGGAGTTCAAGAGCGGAAGTGGAATTTTATCAAAGTGAAAAATTATAAAGAACATTATTAAAGCTTTATTTAGTGTCCATTTTAGGGATTCAAATATAATTCTTGTAAACAAAAGGGTGTGTCCTTTGGAAAAACAACTGTTTGTAACTCCCTCCTGTATGAGAAAGGGTGTGTCCTTTCACATATGTCTTTTAGATCAGGTATTTATAGGGAGTCTTTTTCAATTAAAAAAAAAAGTGATCCAGAACAATTCACAATTTGTCAGGCTGCCAGTAGGGACTATGGGATGTCTGTATTGGAGAAGTTTGTAGGAATGGAAGTATCATTTTGAGCAATCACTGTGTAATGGAGTATCTATAAGTGTAGCTATTGTATGCATTCACTCTCCAAAAATTAATATACAAGATTCGCTATTTCAATTCCAGAATTCGTGTATACTTTTGTGTTGATGAATTTCATTTTGTCCTCTTGATAAATCTGATAAAGGGTTTAATACAGTGTGCCACCACAAGTTGTTATAATTGAATATAAGATTTGCTTCTTCATGTTCTTATAGCACTTAATGGAACCTCTGTATTGATAGTCTTGTGCTACAAGTTGCTTGAAAACTGTCTCAAGAGTTTAATTATATTATTTGTCCACAAAGTATCGTGCATATTCCTGGATAGAGGCACTGGTCTATTATTTATTTCTGAGATTTTGATTTGTATGCATAAGGTCCTTACAGAGAAACATTCTTCCATATCCTATTTGAACTAATCCTTGCAGATTTCATTCAGGTCCTGAAAGCATTTCATTTTCAATATACAATATCTTTAACATACACTTTTATTCATATTCAGTTTTCAGTTTTCAAAGTATTCAGCTAAAGCACATGATATAGCATAGTTGCAGAACACTAATTTGCTAGTTGTGTAAACTTGCTTAGAGGCTTAAATCCACATTTAAATAACTCTTTTGTGCTTGAGAGGGAAGGGTACATCCGCCTAGGTCTTGTGGAGCCTAAAGTGCAGAGGGATTTGGTCTTTGACCATCCGTGTTCGTTGGCCAAGGCTGATTGGATTTCCTAAGGAGTTGGCAAGTCTTTGGGTTTTCCAATCTACGGTTTTGGGCACCAACAAGGTGCATGAACAAGTGTAGAGAACCTTGATCGACACTACACAGAGGATTAAGGCTAAAGCAGATGAGAGGAGAAAATACATTCAATTTGCAGTGGGAGACATAGTTATGTTACATCTGAACAAGGCAAGATTGCATAAGGGATTCCCTAGTAAGATTCAGATGCAAAGAATAGGTCCTTGCAAAATTTTGGCTAAATATGGCTCAAATCCTTATAAGGTGGACTTACCAGAAAATTTGGCATTGTCCCCTGCATTTAATGTCAAAGACTTGATTCAGTTTAAAGGTCCTATAGTAGTGATAGATGGACCAAATCCAGAAGGTGAAACTACTCTCAGTGATATTTTAGTACCACCCATTTCTAAAACACAGGTGGAACATATTTTAGATTCTAGGGTGAAGAAGCAAACAAGGCATGGCGTGTATATGGAACACTTGATCAAGTAGCGCAACTTACCTGAAGCCGAAGCCACTTGGTTGCAGAATCTGATTTCAAAATACTAGGCATTGATGTCGCCTTGCCGACCTTAGGGGGGACTTGATTTTTCATGTGGGGAGTATGGTGTAGGAGCACCTAAGGGTGAGAAAAGACCCTTTTCAATTTTGGCAATTTTGGCATAAGGACTGGTTCTAGTCCATTAGGTTGTCTGTTTAGATCTTGGAGTGCATTTTGACTTCTTTTGAAAATTTCATGTATCAGCTATACTTATCTCGATAACTCGATGAGGTGCCATTGGTTATCGGCGGGAGTGTTTTCCACCTACCCCGATAACCCGATGAGGTTGCCAGTGGATTGGAGTGACTGGAGTGAGTTTGGTTTGGAGCACACCATCAGCTATCGGCCCAACATGTTTAGATCTACCCCGATAACCCAATGGAAAAACATACCGTTTGGAGTGCACCATCAACTATCAGTATAACATGTTTGATGCTAACCCAATGACCCGATAGGAAGGCATACAGTTTGGAGCGCACCATCGGCTATCGGTATAACATGTTAGGAGCTACACCGATAACCCGATGGGAAGGCATAGTGTGTGGAGCACATCATCGACTATGGGAACAATCATTTTAGAGCTACATTGATGACCCAATGGAACAACATGTTGTTGGGAGTGCACCATCGGTCATCGGTGAGAGGTGTTCGATGCTACGCTGATAACCTGAGGAGAAAGTGCACACTTTGTAAACTATCGGTCATCGGAGTGAAGGTTTTGACGCTATCCCAATGACCTGATGGAAATAAAAGATAGTTACATTAGGAAACCAAATTGTGTTGAGTTCAATCTTGTTTGTTAGGGATGATTCAAGACATGCCTACGAGGCTATAAAAGACCTAATGGGAATTTTGTAAAGAGGTTAGAAGGAGGTTGGATGGATTCGATTCCACGAAGAACAAGAACATCTTTTGAGTAGCAATCTGTAAACCATTTTCTAGTTCCTTTTCTTAGAGTTCAATTTGTGTTTGTAAACTCTAAATAATGGCGTAAATCTTTAAATGCCAGTGTGATAGAGTAGATGTTACTTTTTTGAGTTTTTGTGAGTTCCAATTTTGAAGTCGTGCCAAACTCGGCTCTGTAGTTAAAGTTGTCTTTCCATTCTTATTTTTCTGTTGGTGACAAGCAATTATAACATGGCTCTATCTTGATTATCCATCGTGGGATCCACATGACCATTTGAGGTTGTCAAAAAGAGCCAACCATGTATAGTAGAGTTCTACTTGTAGCAGACTAGGGAATGGCGTCGGTCGTTTCAACAAACTGGCCCCAGACGAGCTTGATGATAGCCCGACTAGGTATCAGTGACCAAGAGGAATCACTTGCAGGGTAGATCAGAGTCTAGGCTATTAGCCTTAGGCCAAGAGAAGATGGGATCAATAGGAGAAAAGATCCAAGCTTGAGAGGAAAATGACTTAGGAGAAGTCGAGGGTATAGCTAATGATAGAGAAAACCCTACAAGGTGTCTGGTTAGTTTTAGTGGAATAGAGAGTTGGTGGATTTATGAAAGTGAATTCACTAAGAGCAGAGTAACAAACCTCAGTAGTGAGGGCCTAGAGTGGATTAGGGGAATAGAGAGGAGCATTCCCGGGTTAGGCTAGGAAAAAGGCCTTGGTGTGAGTCAAGCTGACTCAAGCAATCTAGGGTCCTCCCTATCATAAAACTTTGCAAAGAGGTGCTTGAGGATATCATTCTTAGAAATGAACCATGTTTCTGCATGGAGGATGTAGTGTCTCAACTTTTGAGTCACAAAGACAAGATCTAAGAATAATTTTTCCACAACAGAATATTGGGGTTCAAATCCTATTAAAGTGCAGTTGATGTAATAGACTTCTCTTTCTTGCCCTTCATCATTGCATTGGGCCAATAATGCTGCTAAAGCATGAGATGAGGCTGAAATATACAGGAAGAAAGGTCTATTAGACATAACCGACATTAGGATAGGAATATTAGCTAGGTAATCCTTGATGAAATCAAATGCCTTTTGACATTCCTTATTCCATTTGAAATGGGCATCTTTCTTCAGTAATTGTGTAAAATGGAGGGTACGATTAGCCAATTATGCCACAAACCGACAAATGGCCTGGATCTTCCCCTGCAAGCTACAAAGCTAAGAGATATTTTTAGGTGGAGGCATGTTCACAATGGTATCAATCTTATATGTGTCTAGTTTGATTCCTCAACAGAAGGTAATGAATCCTAGGAGCTTCCCGACGTCAACACCAAAGACACACTTAATAGGATCTAGTCTCATTTTATACAACTGAAGCCTTTCGAAGACTAGACAAAGATTTTCAATACACATTTCACGTGCTAAGGATTTTACCAAGATATCATCAACATAGTCTTCTAAGACCTTATGGATGAAATCATGGAATATCAAGGTCATGGCTCGTTGATAGGTTGCTCCTGTGTTCTTCAACCCAAATGACATGATGATATAGCAAAAGGTCCCCCAAAGGGGTTTTTTAAGTAGTTTTGTATTGATGTTTTGGGTTAATATGGATCTGGTTATAACACAAGAAGCCATCCAGGAATGAGAGTAAAGCATATCCCATGGTTGAATCCACAATAATATCTATTCGGGAGAGGAAAGTCATCCTTGAGGGAGGCTTTATTCACATCCCAAAAATAAATGCAAATACGAATGCAACCATTGGGTTTGCTTACTACGACAATGTTCAAGATCCAAGGTGAATAGTCAATGGGGTGGATAAAGCCAACTTTTAGGAGCTTCTCTATCTTGACCTTGACTAATAAAGCCACCTTAGGATTCATATTTCGAATATTTTGCTTCACCATCTTAGCATCAGGATTAAGCACAATTTTGTGTACCACAATGGACTCATCAATGTCAGGCATTTCCTTGTAAGACCAAGCAAAGATGTCAGGGAATTGATGTAGCAAGTTGGAATAGTCTTTGAATTCTTCAGAGGATAAGCATTTTCCCACTTTTATGACCTTGTAGGGAGTCTTATCACTCATGATGATGTCAGTAGTTTCTCCCCTAAGGAGCGCACTATAGTCTTTTGGATGAGGAATAGACATTTGTTCTCCATTGCGAGATAGAGGTTCCCCCTGCAGAACAGATTCTCCAAAATACACCTGAGCATTCAAGCAATATGGGAATTGATGTTTATGATGGTAAGATGGCATCCCATTGTATGCACCCAAAAATTCCTTCAAGGATTATTTTGAAGGGAAAAGATCCAAATAAATTTCATTAGGTGATACACTAGCATCGATGAGTTTCGGATGAACAAGCTTTAAAGGAAGGGGATCTACCAAAATCATGTTAACAGTTAACCATGGTTTCACCTTTCGACTTGTATGATGGTATCCTAGTCTAGTGTTGTGGTGACAAGGTTCAGGCTCCAAAGTAATCTAAATACCTTGTTCATTAGGTCCACAACCCTTTCCATCATGCCCAAGTTGAGATACAAGCTTGTATCTAGGACCATAGATGTTTTGTAATTCTTTGAATGATGGTGGTTTTGTATAGAAAAGGTGATCGACATGATAAGAATCACCTTTCTTTATAGATGCATAATCATCTTTCATAGTTGAGGTGAATGAAATCTTAGGAAATCTTAGATGGACGGGGTGTACTTTGTACTCACCAACATGAGAGTCACTAATATATAAAGAACCCCAATCTTCACCCAAACATGCATTGACTTTTGATAGAGAAGGTGATTTAGCCGGGGAAGGTTTTTCAGGTGTAGGCTCTAGCATCTTTACCTTAGTAGTATCTACCTTTGGGGTTTTTTTTTTGAAGAATCCTGCTTCTTAGGTAATCTCTCCTTTTTAACAACTTCCTTAGCGACTTCTTCCTTCTTGCACTCTTCCTTTTTAGGGGATGAGACAAAAGAAAAAGTTATGATCAAAGAAGACAAGATGAGTACATAATTTTGAAATGAGGGTGTAACAGAAGCCTAACGGACTGCGGCTATTTGACATAACTGCATAGCTTCAGTATCAGCCTTAATTGTGACAACCTAATTATTAGCCATGAACTTCATGGATCTATGAAGTGTAGATGAAACAACTCCCAAAGCATGTAGTCATGGTTTGTCTAAAGGAAGATTGTATGATAAAGGGCCTAGCATAATGTACACAAGGGTTGGAATAGTGATTGGTCCAACCTTCAAGGATAGTATGGCAGTCCCCATAGTGGTCTTACCATTGTTATCAAAACCTCAAATGAACAAGGAGGAGACTGCCAAATAATTTGGGTCCACCTTGATCTTTGGTAACAGGTCTAAACCACAAACGTTCAGTGTCAAACCTGTATCAACAAGTGTCTATCTAATTCCAATGCAATTCACATGAACAATTATCATTAATGGATCTACTAAATTCCTCACTTCAGGAGGTGGGAGTTCATACAAATAAAAGGTAATGTTTGACAAATCCACATGAATATGATCCATCAATGCATTCACATCAACCAGTCTCGTAGAGGAAGGTAGCAAAATCTTTTGCAAAGCTTCCTTTAGCATACCTTGATACATCAGGGCCATTTGAAGGATATTCCAAAGTAAGATCTTAGCCAGAGTAGCCTTAAGTTGCTCGATAAGATCATAATCACTTGGTCGCTTGTCCGCCAGCAAAGATGCTTTAGGAAGGACAGGTTGAGAAGGAGGTAAAGAAGTTTGGGGTGGTTCAGGAACTTGTTTGTTATTTTGAGTGTTATATGTGTGAGCAATAGTATTATAAGATGGTTGGTTGGATTGAATAAATCTAGTGTATAAATTAGAAACTTCTCCTTTGAAAGGTTTTCCATTAATGGTCTTAGCTCTCTTATGAGAAGGACTTGCCATTGTCACATGGATGTAAGGTCTCTTAGGCCTTTGTGGGGCTGCAGAGACAACAATGACATTCATAGACCCTTCATTTTTGCATGAGGATGTCATGGAGGATGACCCACCCTTTACATCTCTTTTAGGAGAAGGTGCTTCAAGGAAGTCATCCAAGAATTCATCCAACATATCAAAATCATCCTTTGAGAATGCCTTATCAAAGAAATCAAACTCCAAAAGAAAGAGATCCAATATTAGGCATTCACATCGGGTTCACCAAAATGTAAGGGAGGAGATTTTCCCCCTCCAAGATGATGAATCTTAGAAGGTAAATCAGTCTGCCATTACCTCTTCGAAATGATGCTAAGATGAGCCAGGGGATAACAAATAGCTATACTAACTACGCTATAAAAGATAAATAACATAATTATAATGCACAAGCAATAAATACACAGAAACTAAATTTACATGATGACACAATGTTGAAAGTAGGTTATACCTTCCAATTGGGGAGCTCTCAGGTTTCAAATGTCAGGGTAGGGCGTGGACTCCAATGCGGTGTGTTGTAGTCTGTATGACCCATGGATAGGGAAAAGTCCAGAAAGAAGCCTACAAGTGATTTACTGCACATGAAACTTGTTCATCACCTGCACACACTAAGATGGGGAAAATTGTTGGGGCTATATAGGGGTCTGCCTCAATCAGCCCTCGTTTAGGTGTTTCCACTGCCATAGACAACCAAATAGATAGATTGGAAAGATAATTTAGAAACTTGAAAATATGCAAATAGAAACTATTCTACGCTTAACAAAAGAAAACCCCTATTGCATGCATTAAATATTGGAAATATTGGAAATGTAAGAAATGATAAATGCACCTAGATGATAGATACAATCAATAATGAAAAGGACTAATTGCATGTAAGTAAAATAGATAAAAGAGAAGATGAGGTGTAAAGCCAAACTCCTCCTTGTTGATTGTACGAGCGTGAAGAAGCTCGCGATAGTTCTTGTTGGTAAGAGCCACCACAAGATAGTTGCAGCTTGATATTGGTAGAGTGTGTATCCAAGAGCATGAAGAGAGCAAGAGAGAAATGAGAGTGTGAGAGTGCAACCAAAGTCCAAGAGCCAAGAACCCAAATTTGGAACCCTTCAAAATGATCTAGGAAGGGTTTTTAAACTCGAAAGAGGCACAGAGAGTCATTACAGTGAAATGCGAGCTAAAGGACACACGTCGGCCAACGTTCAGCTCACTACCAGATTTAAGATTTCACCAACTTTTCAGGACATTAGCGCAGTGCGTGGACATCCCCATGTTGCACTTCCATCCATCCAAAAGTAGGCCCAAAGGGGCTTTCAAGTCATTTTGAGGCACTTTGTCTTTCGAGTCCATGATGCTTAAATAACATAATTTTGATCATGTACTTTTCATAAATGCACTAGGTGTCATGCGTAAGTGTCATAAATACACTAGGCGTATTTTAGGACACTACACCTTCCAAACTATCCATGTGTTCTATATCCAAGATCTACTTAGACTAATTAATTCTTTTTAAGCACTAGGCTCTCAAACTAATTGTAGAACTACTAAGAGGGGGGGTGTGAATCAGTAGTAGATATAAACTTTTAATTCTTAATCAATTTAATCTTTTAACAAAATTTTTTCAACTATCAATCTAAAAAATGAAATGAATTAAAACTAAAACCAAAAGAGATGCAATCACACAAAGAGATAATGTTGGCAATATTGCATTATAACAGACAATGAAAGATTGTTGGCATTTCATAAGGATATTGAGAAGGTTGTTGATGATTATGGATATAACTGATTAAAGATGTTTACTATCTTGATATTATTATTTTGTCATTGATGTCAAGAAATTGATTTTCTAATTCAGTATGATGTTGCCATATCTTGAGGAGTATGATATGAAGATTATAAAGATGTCGGTAAAAGACACATGAAAGAATATGGTAAATAAGGTATTCAATGGGCAACTAGTACCGAGTCAGACAATGATGAGATCATGATGTTTTAGATTGTTTTAACATCATACATATTTTGTAAAATGTAAAGGTTAATACTATACTATGTTATCAAGCAAAGAACCTAGTCGGTAAATCCTAAGGAACCTAGTCGGTAAACCCTAAGGTTATCGCTATCAGTTAATGAAGGCGGAATGTCTACCAAGTGAAGTTTAGTAATCACCGAGTTGTTACAAAGTTGTAACTGAGCTATAATAGAATGCATTAAATGTTTACATGCGTTATTTAATGAAGGAAGCTGATGAGTTGGAATTGATCAATGATTGGTGAGCTGTGGAAGAAGTTTGTTAACAAATCTAAGGCAATGAAAAGTCGGCATGAAGATCTACAGCTTAGATTGAACCGCAATACCTTGGCACAAGTTCCAAGAAATGTATGCAAGTTCCAAGGCAGGGTAAAACATTTTCAGATCGAAAGATGCATTGAACCTAGACAAGATCAAAAATCTGATGGCTATGATTGATCATGGGAAATGTGATCAAGGAGATTAAGCTGTTACCTAATTGTTTATAAATAGGAAACTATTGATAAACAATGTATGCGGGAAATTGTATGCATAAGGATGCTACATAGTGATTACTGAGCACAAAAGCTTGAAGACTTGTTAGAATAACAGAGTATAGAAGCCCAAGAGATAGACAAGATTAGTTCTATGTCTAGATTGTATTGAACAAATAGGAATCTACTTTAGCATTTTAGATGTGAAGTTGCAGATAGATTTTATTACTGTTATTTTGTGAAAGTGATAGAAAATCTCTTAACCGAGTGGACTTAACAGTCTTATTTGTAAAACCCTCTAGCAAGGTGACATTTTGATTGAGTGTTTGAAATCCTTTAACAAGGTCACTTCTAACAAGGTGAAGATCCTAATAGATCTGAGGGAAATCCCTTAACCGGGTCACATCTAGCAATGTGTTTGTAATCTTTAACAGGATTTACTAATTACCAAGCATACTCTAGAAGAGTATATTTCTTAGTGGGTCCGAAATCCCATAGTGGTTTTTCCCTATTTGGGTTTCCATGTTAAATCTGGTGTTATGAGGTTTATGATGTTTATATGCTTTTGAGTTTGCATGTTTAATAGTTTTGGTTATATTATTGAAGTATATGTTACCGAGGTTGAATCTGATGTTTTTATGGAAGATTAAGTTTGTATGATTCACCCCCCCCCCCTCTGATCTTGTTGGTTATTGGATCTGTACTTATAGTAAGTATCAAAACTATCAATTGGTATCAGAGCCTTGGACTCCAAAAGGAAAGTTTAAAGGTACTTGAGTTAAAGATCAAAAGATGTATAAGAGGGATGCACCGAAGCTGAACAAGTGAAGTTTCTCTACATGGCAGAAAAGGATGAAGCTACATCTATCAGGAGTTGGAGAATATGTTGTATACTATCTGGACCTATCCATTGACTATGGAAGAGATAAAGGCAAAGCAAGAACATATTCAAGCAATGATTGAAATAACATCTACATTGACCGATTCAGAGTTTAATGATCTAGAAGGCTGCAATGATGCAAAGGCAATGTGGGGGGTAAGCTCATATCAGTATATGGAGGAGATGAACATGTTCAAAGAGCAAAAGTAGATAGTCTAAGAGGACAACTTGAATCTATGAGGATGAATGAAGGTGAGAACATAACTCAGTACAGTACAAGACTAAATGAGATTGTCAATCAAATCAAAGGAGCAGGTGGAACTATTGAAGAAAAGGATATAACAAGTAAGTTGTTGAGAACCCTTCTACCAGCTTATGCAATCTGAGTCTCTACAATCAATGAATTGAGGTTTATACCTAATATGCTAGTTTCTTTAGATGCTACTATTGGTAAGATACATGCATTTGAGTTAGGTAATTTTGATAATAATGGATCTTCGGTAAACAAAGTTGAATCTGCATTTAGTTTTTTTCATCTTGATGAACCTAATGATTTCAATGAAAGAAAGTATAAGTACTTTGAAGGAGATCATAGTGGAGCAAGTGAAAGATTTCGTAAGAACATGGAGGGAGTACACAAATTATATGAGGAAATCAAAAAGCAAGAAGAGTTTGAAGCACTTTTAGCCAAAAGACTACCGAGAGGCAAAGGTAAGTATAAAGGAAAACTACCTTTGAAATGTTTCAATTGTGATAAGATAGGACATATGGCTTCTAACTGTCTTGACAAAGATTTTACTAAAAAGAGATATTACCAAGATGACAGACAAAAAGATAATCATTATAGTGGACACCGAGACTTCAGAAGAAGAGATAGAAAGACATGCCTAGTAGCTGATGAGGAATCTAATGATGATAAATCAGATAGGACTGATATAGAGGAAGTAGTTAATGTGGCTATCAAGGATGGATTAGATGAAGAAAGGTATGAAGAAAGAGCCCTAATATCTCACATAAACACTAATGATTCTTGGATTATAGATAGTGGATGCTCACATCATATGACAGGAGATAAACACAAGTTTGTTATATTAGAAGATTATGATGGAGGCTATGTTAGATTTGGTAATGATGCACCATGTCCGGTGAGAGGTAAGGGATCTATAACACTTCTTGATAATGCAAGATGCAATAATGTTTATTGGGTTGAAGGTTTGAAATACAATTTGTTGAGTGTAGCATAGCTAAACAACACAGGTTACCAAATAGAATTTCAAAAGGGAATTGTCAAAGTTCATGACAAGAATGGAAAGTTAGCTACCACCAGGACACAAACAAAAGGTAACACATTTCACCTTGACTCAACTCGGAATAAGTGTTTGCATACAAAGATTGATGATACCTGGTTATGGCATAAAAGGTTTTGTCATGTAAATTTTGATAATTTGATCAAAATAAGCAAGAAGAACAGAGTAAGAGGTCTACCGAGTCTTGAAAAACCTGAGAATTCTATGTGCCGAGGATGCCACATGGGTAAGATGACAAGATCAAGCTTTACAAGTAAGTCTTACACTTCTAAGGGAATTTTAGATCTAGTGCACACTGATCTTTGTGGTCCTATGAAAGTTCAAAGTTATTATGGTGATAAATATTTCATATTATTTGTGGATGACTATTCAAGGATGATGTCAGTAATGTTTTTAAAAGAAAAATTAGAAGCTTTTCAAATGTTTAAATGGTACAAGGCAAGAGTTGAAAATGAAATAGGAAGACAACTGAAATGTCTTAGATCAGATAGTGGAGGAGAGTTCACATCTGATAAGTTCAAATTATTTTGCAATGATCATGATATTAAAAGACAAGTCTCTGCACCGAGAACTCCACAGCAGAATGGAATAGCTGAGAGAAGAAAAAGATCTATTGTGGATTGTGCTAGAACACTGATGATTGAAAAGAAGGTGCCACAAACAGTTTGGAGAGAAGCAATAAGCACAACAATTTACACCTTGAACCGAGTTCAATTGAAGAAAGGTACTTTGAAGACACCATATGAAATCTGGTATGATAAGAAACCTAATGTTAGTTATTTTAAAATCTTCAGAAGTAGATGCTATGTTCGTAAAAATGATAGAAATGACAAGTTTGATCAAATAAGTGAAGAAGGAACGTTTCTAGGTTATTCTCCTAGAAGCAAAGCATTTAAATGTCTGATCAAATCATCTAACAAAATAGTAGAAAGTGCAAATGTGAAAATTGATGAATTTGTAGAAAGAAATGATGAAGGAAATTTTAAGGAACCAGAAGACTATGATGAATTTGTCTATGTTCAACCGAGAAGTCCTACCAAGAAGACTGTTGAAGAAAATGAAGAGAATATCCAGTTACCAAGTGATGAAGAAGATCATACAGAGCCTACCGACCCTGTATTAGCCAAGTATGTCAGAAGACGTCATGCACCAAGTTAGATTATAGGAGATAAGGATGATCCAGTGATGACAAGGAACAAACTAAGACAGAAGACATGTTTGATATCTGAATTTGAACCGAGAATAGTGAAAGAGGCATTTAACAATGAAGATTGGATAAATTCTATGACAGAAGAGATTTATCAAATCAAGAAGAATGACACATGGACACTAATCCCAAGACCGAAGGACAAAAATATAATTGGTACAAAGTGGATTTTCAGAAACAAGCTAAATGAAAAAGGTGAGGTCATTCAAAACAAGGCAAGACTAGTTTGCAAAGGTTATGCTGAAGAAGAAGGAATTGATTATGGTGAAACTTTTGCACCTGTTGCTAGACTTGAAGGAGTAAGAACATTGTTGGCCTATGCTGCTTTCAAAAATTTCAAGGTATATCAAATGGATGTCAAATCTGCATTTCTGAATGGAATATTAGAAGAAGAAGTTTTCATTGAACAACCTGAAGGATTTGTTGAAGACAATAATAAAGATCAGGTATGTAAATTGAACAAAGCTTTATATGGTTTGAAACAAGCACCTAGAGCATGGTATGAAAGATTGCACTCTTATTTGATTAAGATTGGTTTTATAAGGACAAGTGAGAACAACAACATGTACATGAAGAATGATGAAAATGGAATACTGATCTCAGCCATATTTGTTGATGATATTATATTTTGTGGCAATGAATCTTTATGCAAGAACTTTGGAAATGAAATGAGCAAAGAATTTGAGATGTCATTAATCGGTGAGATAAAGTATTTTATAGGTTTACAGATACTGCAAATGAAAAATGAGATTTTCATTACTCAATCCAAGTACATAAAGGAAATCTTGAAGAAATTTGGAATGGAGGATTCAAAACCAGTAAGTACTCCTATGACTACCAACTATAAATTATCAAAGAATGATGAATCTGCATCTGTTGATAAGACACTTTACCGATCCATGATTGGAAAGCTACAATATGTTGTTCACAACAGACCAGATATAGCACATGTAGTAGGTATAGTTGCAAGATTCTCTACAGATCCTAAGGAAACACACATGACAACAATCAAAAGAATTTTTAGATACTTGAAAGGCACTGAGGATTATGGCTTAGTATATTAGAAAGGAAATGATTTTGATTTGAAAGTCTATACTGATGCTGATTGGGCAAGCAACATTGATGATAGGAAAAGCATAAGTGGAGGAGCTTTCTTCTTAGGAGAAAGACTAGTGAGTTGGCTTAGCAAGAAACAAGGATGTGTTTTTCAGTCAACAACAGAAGCTGAATACGTTGCTACAACATTGAATTGTACCAACATTGCATGGATCAAAAAATTGTTGGAAGGTATAAATGAGAAAGGTACCGAGCTAGTAACTATATTCTATGACAATACTAGTGCCATTAATATTTGAAAAAATCCTGTTATGCACTCTAAGACAAAGCACATATCTATCAAATATCATTATCTTAGAGAAGAAGCTCAAGAGAAGAAAGTGCTGTTGGAGTATGTTAGCACAAAGGAACAAATAGCATATATCTTCACCAAGGTACTAACAAAAGACACTTTTGAATATCTCAGAAGCAAGTTAGGGGTCCTACCCCTATCTTCTACTCACTGACTGAGTTCAGTGAAAGCATCAATCCGACGACTCTATCGAATATCTTTTGGGAGCTGATGCTGATTTATACACTTTAGGATGTTTTCTAAAGGTGTATAGGAAATCTTACAGGGAACAGGAATTGAAGACAAATGCTCTGACCGAGACTCAGTTGATACACAACAGTAGGAAATCACTTCTTACAGAAAGTAATTATGTTTTAGTTCTTTACTTATTGGCATTGTTGTCAAAGGGGGAGAATACCTACAAAGGGGGAGAAGACTAATATAGAGGAAGAAGACCTATCAGGGGAGAAGACTAAAAGAAAACTGAGCAGACTATAGATTGGAAAGAAGACTAAAAAGAGGAGAAGTCTAATGTATGGGGGAGAGCATTTCAGCATTTCAGAATCATAGCAATCCGAATCTTTTAAGGTCAAATCAATTGGTTTTGCCATCAATGCCAAAGGGGGAGATTGTTGGCAATATTGCATTATAACAGACAATGAAAGATTGTTGGCATTTCATAAGGATATTGAGAAGGTTGTTGATGATTATGGATATAACTGATTAAAGATGTTTACTATCTTGATATTATTATTTTGTCATTGATGTCAAGAAATTGATTTTCTAATTCAGTATGATGTTGCCATATTTTGAGGAGTATGATATTAAGATTATAAAGATGTCGATAAAAGACACAGGAAGAATATGACGAATAAGGTATTCAATGGGAAACTAGTACCGAGTCAGACAATGATGAGATCATGATGTTTTAGATTGTTTTAACATCATACATATGTTGTAAAATGTAAAGGTTAATACTATAATATGTTATCAAGCAAAGAACCTAGTCGGTAAACCCTAAGGAACCTAGTTGGTAAACCCTAAGGTTATCGCTATCAGTTAATGAAGGCGGAATGTCTACCAAGTGAAGTTTAGTATTCACTGAGTTTTTACCGAGTTGTAACCGAGCTATAACAGAATGCATTAAATCTTTACATATGTTATTTAATGAAGGAAGCTGATGAGCTGGAACTGATCAATGATTAGTGAGCCATGGAAGAAGTTTGTTAATGAATCTAAGGCAATGAAAAGTTAGCATGAAGATCTACAGCTCAAATTGAACCGCAATACCCTCGCACAAGTTCTAAGAAATGTATGCAAGTTCCAAGGTGGGGTAAAACATTTTCAGATCAAAAGATGCATTGAACCTGGACAAGATCAAAGATCTGATGGCTATTATTGATCATGGGAAATGTGATCAAGGAGAAACTATTGATAAACAATGTATGCGGGCAAGTGTATGCACAGGGATGCTACATAGTGATTACCAAGCACAGAAGCTTGAAGACCTGTTAGAATAATAGAGTATAGAAGCTCAACAGATAGACAAGATTAGTTCTATGTCTAGATTGTATTGAACAAATAGGAATCTGCTTTAGCAATTTAGATGTGAAGTTACAGATAGATTTTATTACTGTTATTTTATGAAAGTGACAAAAAATCTCTTAACCGAGTGCACTTAACAGTCTTATTTGTAAAACCCTCTAGCAAGGTGACATTCTGATTGAGTGTTTGAAATCCTTTAACAAGGTCACTTCTAATAAGGTGAAGATCCTAACAGATCTGAGGGAAATCCCTTAACCGGGTCACATCTAGCAATGTGTTTGTAATCTTTAATAGGATTTGCTTTTAACCGAGCATACTCTAGAAGAGTATATTTCTTAGTGGGTCCGAAATCCCACAGTGGTTTTTCCCTATTTGGGTTTCCACGTTAAATCTGGTGTTATGAGGTTTATGATGTTTATATGCTTTTGAGTTTGCATTTTTAACAGTTTTGGTTATATTACTGATATATATGTTACTGAGGTTGAATCTAATGTTTTTATGGAAGATTAAGTTTGTATGATTCACCCCCCCCTCTCATCTTGTTGGTTATTAGATCTGTACTTATAGTAAGTATCAGAACTATCAGATAATGCACAAGATCTATGTGGAAACCTAGGATGGGAAAAACCACAGTGAGAAATGTTGCTAGGATCTACAATCCTAATCTAGCCTCAAAGTTAAAGAGTTTACGATATTTTAGGGCACCGACCCCAAGTAATCGCCAAATCTCTTATTGAAGCACCAAATTCTCAAAACACAACTCAATACCCCAAGCACCAACTCAACATTCCTTTAAAGCACCAATTCTGAGAATGTACTTACAATTTATTACTTATTTCAACTGCAATATCATCACACTTTATAGCAGTACAAAAATAAGATCAGACTTATACAAATTGATCATCGACAATCCCTTCAAATTGTTGGGATTAAGGTGCCTCAACCTCAGGAGTACCAATAATATTATATAATTGATTTAATGGTCTTGTGTGTTGATTTTATTTTAGTTATTGGAATCTATTAAATTTCCAAAGCGTAAAGCTTAATTGGGGGGCCCGATGGCAAGTTGGGTGCAACAAGCTTTGAGGTGAAAGGAAATTATGACACTTGGCACAAGGAGGGAAATTTGGATAAGTAAAATTATTAGGAGCTTCTCAACCCCCCCAAGTGACATGTGGCAATTGCATTCTAGCTTTTTTTTGGAAAGATTTTTAGCGGGACCAAATCTTTCACTTGGATAGGCTTGGAGTAAAATAGAAAGTTTTATATTAGCAAAAGGATTGTTTATCTCATTTTAGATGATTTATGTTTATGGAATAAATAATATTTGTATTAAATATTATTTATGAAAGAGTTGTGCACAAAGGAAGTTTCTAATTATATGTTGTAGATATATTGAATGTGGACGCTTTTGAGAAGTTACTTCTTTTTTGCATTGTAAGCTCTATAAATATAAGAATTGCTAGAGGTGTTGTGGGGGAGAGGAGTTCATTTTGCAAGGATTCTGCTGGTGGATTTTCTCCAGGATGGAGCAGGATGTAAATCTCCATGTTAAGACCTAGAGCCTGGAGATTGTATTGTAACTATACTTTTGTTGTTGAATAATACAATGGCTCTCTGGTTTTGGAGTGTGGGGGTTTTTAACAGAAAGGGTTTTCCCCATGGTAAATTTGTGTTCTATTCTTTTGTCTTTTTCTTCTATTTTATGATTCAATGTTATTGAATCTAAATGTATGCATGCTCCTAAAACTACTCATTGATCTGGCAAGATCTTAAATTGCAATCACTTTCCTCGACGGGTTAATGTGGGAAATAAATTGTCTGATTCTGCTTTATGGCATAGTAGTGTGCACTTGTAATTAATGTTGGATGCACATACTGATCTCAAATGGTTGTTTTCTAGGATGCTCATTTTTCCTTCATTTGGTATCAGAGCCATGTTCCTAGATTTGTAGGTTGCTTACATGTACTTGCATGGACTCGCATGTTGCTTGTATGTCAATGCATGTGTAGATTCTTGGTGTTTTGGGTTCTGGGTATTTCTTCCGTGAAGATTTCTTAGCCTATCAAGCTTGAGGGAGTCTGAAGGAATTGACTAAATATTGATCCTTTGGTGAGTGGAAGTTTTGCGGTTGTTTCAGTCTCAAGTGGAAACATGCATTTTGAAGGATGGTTAAGATGGAGAAAATGGAGTTGGCCATGTTGAAATGATATTGATATGAAGCTCCTTTTTGATAGCAGAATAATTCCTAATGCATGGGGTGTTCCTTTTATGCTTTGTGGTTGAATGCAACAAATTTTTCATATTGGGTGTCTATGAGTGGCTCTTTGGTGATATGGAGAAGATTGGGTTGTTTCAACTATGAAGTGATGTGCTTATGTGGGGTGCTTTCTTTTCCCACTGTTGGATGGTGCTGCTTTTGTTACCCTGAATGCATGGAGGCTATAGAGTTGATCATTCAATGATCTAGAAGCTTCTAATAGCCCGCCTCTCTTAGATGCATGTACAAATGGTGGTTATGGAGTTGGCCTACAAATGGCCTTGGAGTTCCTAATCTGCTTTTACCTTATAGATAATTGTACTTGCATGGATCAGATTCAAGCTCCTTGGATTTGAGGGGTTTATGTATTTTCCTTAAAAATATATGGTGATGCTCATCTGTGATAGTCCATTATTCTAGGTTAGTCTATTTGGTGCTTTTTTTAGACTTTTGAGTCTTTCAAATGTGAAGTGGGTATGGGTGTGCATGGGTGTTCTCAAACACAATGGTTTTGTAGGTTTTACACAATCAAGAAAAACAAATTTGCAGTTTTGTGGAGCCGTAGAGGAGCTCTTTTCTAGACCCTCATTCCTTTGGGGTGTTATTGGATGAGATAGTTGTAGTTCTGCATGCATGCTTCATGCATGGTGAGATTATTTCTCTGAATGGGGATGTTGGTATGTGATTATTCACTCAACATTTTTGTGGTGATGCTTGGTGGATTCCTAGACTATGGTGCTCAATGTGGACATGATTGATAAATTGGATCTGTGCTTGATCTGGTGCTTGAGTCACATTGTCTACATGATTGTTCTCTTTGAGATCTTAGTTTGCATGTCACTGATGTGATAGTGGGTTTGCATGTTACAATGATTGGATCTATGGGTTATGCAGTTGTGTGGGCTGATCACCTATTCAGTTGCAGTGGGATAACTCAGATGTGGACTGTCTATATCCATAAGGTTTGATTCAATGTTGAAGTAGACTTTTTAGCTAGCCTTGTCTATGGTCACTTGTGAATTGGTGTGTTTTCTCTGGGATGAGAGGATGGATGATAAGCGAGTACCTAAATAGCCGGTTATGAGGTCCTATAGCATGATGTATTTCCTTGGTTTGGAGATCTTGGTTTCACTTGGTGTGATATTCTACACTTGTATGTGTGTGGACCTAGATGATTTTCAAATTTGGGAGATGGTGTGTCATGTTCTTGGAGAGCTCAGTATCACATTTCAGTGGGAGCTTTAGCAGTGACTATGTATTCATCACTTGGTGATGGATGATCTTCTTTAGTGATGCAGATGGTTTGGAGGGACTCTTTAACCCTGTCGTTGCAGAAGGGTTCTTTCATCTTTTTCATGTACACTATTTGAGGATGTGTAACATCTTGCAAACATGGAGGGCTCTTATAGTCTTTAGTGTGAGGTGTTGATGGTGCTTGGCAAGTGATCTTGGTTTAGAGTATGTTGGTGTTATGTCATGGTATACTATTGATTGTGCATTAGAGTTTAGCATGATACATTGCTCTTGAAACCATGGTATGTTCACTTGGAGCATGTGATATCCTAGGAGGGGATGGTAAGATCACAATGTCATGATGTGTTCTTGATTCAGCTGATTGGAGCTTTGATAGTGGTTTGATCAGTGAGTTCTCTTTGTATTAGGTGCATTGGTCATATGCCTGAGAACTTTATGGTAGTGTAAAAAAGAATTTGGAGTTTGGTATGGATTGATCATTTGCAGATACTCATTGATACATAGAGACTTAGGTGAGGTTGTAGTTCTCTCTAGATGAGAGACATGTGCTGAGATGGTTACTCTTGATGATATTTCAACTGGAAGTTCGAGGAGCCTACACCTTGATTGGACGTGAGTTAAATAGAGACCTATGAGGAGATTTCTCTTGGATGAGTCATGATGACTTGGATATCTTTGGGGAGCATTGTCATTCCCCACTATTGGTCTACTTGACAATTTATAACTTGAGAGGTATTTCCCATTGTTCCTCTCAGGCGGGTTATGCTTTTCTTTATTTTCATGGATCTTGAGATAAAGTTAGATAGTTCTGGAGGATTGATTGTGAGAGATGAATAGTATGGTTATCTCCTTGGAATGTGTTTTCTTTTATAATGATCATAGGGGATTGTAGTGGGATGATTTCTTGGAATGGGAAATGGAGTAGTTTGATCTTCTTTGAGAGGCTTACATCCATGTAGATTCATGATGCATACATTATGTTTGATCTCTTGAGGTTGAATGGGTTTGGATGTTATGGATTTTCACATGGGGACATGAAGGAGATCTTACTTGGCACAACTGACACTTAGAGGTGTTTGTAGAAGGATATCCTACATGTTTATGGTTTGCAGTTTCTCTCTTTAGTCTTAGTGATCTTCCAGGAGGTTCAAATTCACTTGGCATTGGATGTGAGTTTCTGTATGGAGGTGCAATGACCATTAGCGTGGTCATATGCTGTCACTTGGGTGATGACATGGAGGTTCTTGTATCTCTTTCTTTTGTCACATGTGGAGAATTTGGGAGAGCTATGTAGACTTGTTGAGAGAGATGTTTCTTGCAGAAGTTCTGTTTGCAGGATTTAAATATCTTTGTGGGTGGTCCTTGGTACTACATGGTTACACTCTCTATGTGTTATGATTGGTAGAATTGGTATGCATTTGATATTTTTATATTTGACATTACCCATGCAGTGGGAGTTCCTGGATGTGTTTGGTCTTCATTGACTGGTTTTGCACATGGAGCTTGAGGTTGCAGTCTCTTGGGTTGATTATGTTGGTGGCATGAGTTTCTTGATGGTGTATACCTTTGAGGTATGGGTGATTGAATGGATTAGCACTTGTTGTGGGTGCTATTTTTTAGTTGCGTGGATTAATCCATTGGATGGGAGCAGTCAATCTGATTATTGTTTTGGTTGATGTTGTTGATGCTCCTGTATATCTTGCAAGCGTAGTGGAGTTGTGGTAGTATCCTATAGCCTTTGATATCATTGGGATCTTATGCTTGTGTTCTTTGGACTGGTGCATTTTCACCTTGGCTTGTACCTTTTCTTCCATAGATGGAATGTTGGAGGATGGCAGAGATTGTTGCTTGAGATGGTGAACATATTGGATGTTGTTGCATATGTCCTGATGGAGCATGAGAGAATGTTTAGGATCTATGTGGTTTCATGGATGGTAGTGATGATGTGTTTTCATTGAGTGGCTCTTAGCAGTGTAAATCTTGTGATGAGATGACTCCTGTAAGGTCTTCCTCAAGTGAGAGATTGTTGGGATTAAGGTGCCTCAACCTTAGGAGTCCCAAGAATATTATTTAATTAATTTAATGGTCTTGTGTGTTGATTTTATTTTATTTAATGGAATATATTAAGTTTCCAAAGTGCAAAGCTTAATTGCAGGGCCTGATGGCAAGTTGGGTGCAACAAGTTTTGAAGTGAAAGGAAACTAGGACACTTGGAACAAGTAGAGAACTTTGGATAAGTAAAATTATTAGGAGCTTCTCAAACCCTCCCCCACTAAGTGACATGTGACAATTGTATTCTTTAGCATGTATTTGGAAAGATTTTTAGCAGGACCAAATCTTTCACTTGGATAGGCTTGGAGTAAAATAGTAAGTTTTATATTAGCAAAAGGCTTGTTTATCTCATCTTTCATGATTTATGTTTATGGAATAAATAGTATTTGTACTAAATATTATTTATGAAAGAGTTGTGCACAAAGGAAGTTTCTAATTATATGTTCTAGATACATTGAATGTGGACGCTTTTGAGAAGCTACTTCTTTTTTGTATTGTAAGCTCTATAAATATAAGAATTGCTAGAGGAGTTGTGGGAGAGAGGAGTTCATTTTACAGGGATTATGCTTCTGATTTTTTTCTAGGATGGAGCAAGATGTAAATCTCCATGTTAAGGCCTAGATCCTGAAGATTGTATTGTAGCTGTACTTTTGTTGTTGAATAATACAATGGCTCTCTGGTTTTGAAGTGTGGTGTTTTTCCCTCGAAAGGGTTTTCCCCATGGTAAATCTGTGTTCTATTCTTCTGTCTTTTTCTTCTATTTTATAATTCTGTGTTGTTGAATCTAAATGTATGCATGCTGCTAAAACTGCTCATTGATCTAGCAAGATCTTAAATTGCAATCACTTCCCTCTAAGGGTTAATGTGAGAAATAAACTATGTCTGATTCCATTTTATGACATAGTAGTGTGCACTCATAATTAATGCTAGATGTGCATGTATTGATCTCAGATTACTATTTTCTGGGATGCTTGTTTTCCTTTCACATATGTACTATGTAATGTTTCTTTTTTTAATAACTGAAACTTGCAAACAAAACTCCTCTAGATAGAATAATATTAACTATCACAAGACCTACAAATCTAAACTGTAAAATGCAATTGTTTGAAGATGAGTTAAGCATATAAATTTAAGAGAATGCACTATCAAAATAATGGTGTGTCAAATTGCGTTATACCAAATTTGAAATTTATCACCAACAAACTAAATCTACAAAAATTGTTATACCTGATTTGAAACCTCACACATACTTCTTGTGCACCACAAAGACTGCTCTCAACATACCTATCAACACAAACAAAGGATTTATATTGCATATATTGTTTGAATGACTTAGAAAATTATTCTTTCTATGTTGTGTATAAAATTCATCACCCACACATCATTACCCTCTTTGAAATAGACATCAACATATATAGAAATGCATTTGTAACTGATCATAACTAAATTACTTAGTAGTTTAAGGTTTAGTTGTTAACAATTTTCTAATAGTTGTAAACGTTTTGAGAATTATACTTTTTCTCATCGATGTACAATATAATGAAGTCATTTTTAAAAAAGACTAACGAATATGAATTTTGAACCATCTAAGATAATTAGAACTGATATTCACCAACCTATAACTATCTTCCTCATATTCTGTCACAGACTACATTTATAAATATTGTAGACTTGTTGGCATTGAAATCAATGTCAATATATATATTTTTATATTAAATATCAAAAGAGTCACATTACAAAAAGTATTCATGAGAGTTCAATACAAACCCAACTAAACAGTATACTTGATAGTTTTGATACTAAATGTAAGTACAGATCCAATAGCCAATAAGATGAGAGGGGGGGGGGGGGGGTGAATCATACAAACTTAATCTTACATAAAAACATCAGATTCAACCTCGGTAAAATATACTTCAATAATATAACCAAAACTGTTAAACATGTAAACTCAAAAGCATATAAACATCATAAACCTCATAACACCAGATTTAACATGGAAACCCAAATAGGGAAAAACCACTGTGGGATTTCAGACCCACTAAGAAATATACTCTTCTAGAGTATGCTCGGTTAAAAGCAAAACCTATTAAAGATTACAAACACATTGCTAGATGTGACCCGGTTAAGGGATTTCCCTCAGATCTATTAGGATCTTCACCTTGTTAGAAGTGACCTTGTTAAAGGATTTCAAACACTCAATCAGAATGTCACCTTGCTAGAGGGTTTTACAAATAAGACTGTTAAGTCCACTCGGTTAAGAGATTTTCTATCACTTTCACAAAATAACAGTAATAAAAATCTATCTGCAACTTCACATCTAAAATGCTAAAGCAGATTCCTATTTGTTCACTACAATCTAGACATAGAACCAATCTTGTCCATCTGTTGGGCTTCTATACTCTATTATTCAAATAGGTCTTCAAGCTTCTGTGCTCGGTAATCACTATGTAGCATCCCCGTACATACACTTGCTCGCATACATTGTTTATCAATAGTTTCCTATTTATAAACAATTAGGTAACTGCTTAATCTCCTTGATCACATTTCCCATGATCAATCATAGCCATTAGATCTTCAATCTTGTCCATGTTCAATGCATCTTTCGATCTAAACACATTTTACCCTGCCTGGGAACTTGCATACATTCCTTGGAACTTGTGCCAGGGTATTGCAGTTCAATCTACACTGTAGATCTTCATGCCGACTTTCCATTGCCTTAGATTCTTAACAAACTTCATGCACAACATACCAATCATTTAATCAGTTCCAGCTCATCAGCTTCCTTCATTAAATATCACCTGTAATCATTTAATGCATTCTGTTATAGCTCGGTTACAACTCGGTTATAACTCGGTAAATACTAAACTTCACTCGGTAGACATTCTGCCTTCATTAACCGATAGTAATAACCTTAGGGTTTATCGACTAGGTTCCTTAGGGTTTACCGACTAGGTTCTTTGCTTGGTAACATAGTATAGTATTATCCTTACAACATATGTATGATGTCAAAACAATCTAAACATCATGATCTCATCATTGTCTGACTCGGTAATAGTTTCCCATTGAATAACTTATTCATCCCCTTATTCATCATAATCTTTCCTGTGTCTTTTACCGACATCTTTATATTCTTTAAATCATACTTCTCAAGATATGGCAACATCATACTGAATTAGAAAATCAATTTCTTGACATCAATGACAAAATAATAATATCAAGATAGTAAACATCCTTAATTAGTTATATCCATAATCATCAACGACCTTCTCAATATCATTATTGAAATGCCAACAATCTTTCATTGTCTGTTATAATGTAATACTGCTAACAATCTCCCCCTTTGGCATTGATGGCAAAACCAATTGATTTGACCTTCAAAGATTCGGATTGCTGTGATTCTGAAATGCTGAAATGCTCTCCCCCATACATTAGACTTCTCCTCTTTTCTTTAGTCTTCTTTCCAATCTGTAGTCTTCTCAGTTTTCTTTTAGTCTTTTCCCCTGATATTAGTCTTCTCCCCCTTTGACAATAATGCCAAAAAGTAAAGAACTAAAACATAATTTCTTCTTGTATGAAGTGATTTCCTGCTGTTGTATATCAACTGAGTCTCAGTCAAAGTATTTTGTCTTTAATTCATGTTCCCTGTATTGTTTCCTGTACACCTTTAGAAAACATCCTAAAGTGTGTAATGCAATATCAACTCCTAAAAGATATTAGGTAGAGTCATCCGATTGATGCTTTCACCGAACTCGGTCAGTGAGTAGAAGATAGGGGTAGGACCCCTAACTAACTTCTGAGATATTCAAAAGTGTCGCTTGGTGAAGATATCTACTATTTGTTCCTTTGTGCTAACATGCTCCAACACCACTTTCTTCTCTTGAGCTTCTTCTCTAAGATAATGATATTTGATAGAGATGTCCTTTGTCTTAGAGTGCATAACAAGATTTTTTGAAATATTAATGGCACTAGTATTGTCACAGAATGTAGTTACTGGCTCGGTAACTTTCTCATTTATACCTTCCAACAATTGTTTGATCCATGCAATGTTGGTACAATTCAATGCTGCAGCAACATATTCAGCTTCTGCTGTTGACTGGGAAACACATCCTGGTTTCTTGCTAAGCCAACTCACTAGTCTTTCTCCTAAAAAGAAAGCTCCTCCACTTGTGCTTTTTCTGTCATCAATGTTTCCTGCCCAATCAACATCAGTATAAACTTTTAAATCAAAATCATTTCCTTTCTGATATACTAAGCCATAATCCTCAGTGCCTTTCAAGTATCTAAAAATTCTTTTGATTGCTGTCATGTGTGTTTCCTTAGGATCTGCAGAGAATCTTGCAACTATACCTACTACATGTGCTATGTCTGGTCTGTTGTGAACAACATATTGTAGTTTTCCAATCATGGATCGGTAAAGTGTCTTATCAACAGATGCAGATTCATCATTCTTTGATAATTTACAGTTGGTAGATATAGGAGTACTTACCGGTTTTGAATCCTCCATTCCAAATTTCTTCAAAATTTCCTTTATGTACTTGGTTTGAGTAATGAAAATATCATTTTTCATTTGTAGTATCTGTAAACCTATAAAATACTTTATCTCACCGATTAATGACATCTCAAATTCTTTGCTCATTTCATTTCCAAAGTTCTTGCATAAAGAGTCATTTCCACAAAATATAATATCATCAACAAATATGGCTGAGATCAGTATTCCATTTTCATCATTCTTCATGTACATATTGTTGTTCTCACTTGTCCTTATAAAACCAATCTTAATCAAATAAGAGTGCAATCTTTCATACCATGCTCTAGGTGCTTGTTTCAAACCATATAAAGCTTTGTTCAATTTACATACTTGATCTTTATTCTTGTCTTCAACAAATCCTTCAGGTTGTTCAATAAAAACTTCTTCTTCTACTATTCCATTCAGAAATGCAGATTTGAAATCCATTTGATATACCTTGAAGTTTTTGAAAGCAGCATATGCCAACAATGTTCTTACTCCTTCAAGTCTAGCAATAGGTGCAAAAGTTTCACCGTAATCAATTCCTTCTTCTTGAGCATAACCTTTGCAAACTAGTCTTTCTTTGTTTCGAATGACCTCTCCTTTTTCATTTAGCTTGTTTTTGAAAATCCACTTTGTACCGATTACATTTTTGTCCTTTGGTCTTGGGATTAGTGTCCATGTATCTTTCTTCTTGATTTGATCAATCTCTTTTGTCATAGCATTTATCCAATCTTCACTGTTAAATGCCTCTTTCACTATTCTCGGTTCAAATTCAGATATCAAACATGTGTTCTGCCTCAGTTTGTTCCTTGTCATCATTGGATCATCCTTATCTCCTATAATCTGACTTGGTGCATGATGTCTTTTGACATACTTGGCTAATACAAGCTCGGTAGGCTCTATATGATCTTCTTCATCACTCGGTAACTGGATATTCTCTTCATTTTCTTCAATAGTCTTCTCGGTAAGACTTCTCAGTTGAACATAGATAAATTCATCATAGTCTTCTGGTTCCTTGGAATTTCCTTCATCATTTCTTTTTGCAAATTCATCAATTTTCACATTTGCACTTTCTACTATTTTTTTAGATGATTTGATCAGACATTTAAATGCTTTGCTTCTAGAAGAATAACCTAGAAATGTTCCTTCTTCATTTTTTTGATCAAACTTTCCATTTCTATCATCTTTGCAAACATAGCATCTACTTCCAAAGATTTTAAAATAACTTACATTAGGTTTCTTATCATACTAGATTTCATATGGTGTCTTCAAAGTAACTTTGTTCAATTGTACTCAGTTCAAGGTGTAAACTGTTGTGCTTATTGCTTCTCTCCAAAATGTTTGTGGCACCTTCTTTTCAATCATCAGTGTTCTAGCACAATCCACAATAGATCTTTTTCTTCTCTCAGCTATTCCATTCTGTTGTGGAGTTCTCGGTGCAGAGACTTGTCTTTTAATATCATGATCATTGCAAAATAAGTTGAACTCATCAGATGTGAACTCTCCTCCTCTATCTAATCTAAGACATTTCAGTTGTCTTCCTGTTTCATTTTCAACTCTTGCCTTGTACCATTTAAACATTTGAAAAGCTTCTAATTTTTCTTTTAAAAACATTACTGACATCATCCTTGAATAGTCATCCACAAATAATATGAAATATTTATCACCATAATAACTTTGAACTTTCATAGGACCACAAAGGTCAGTATGCACTAGATCTAAAATTCCCTTAGAAGTGTAAGACTTACTTGTAAAGCTTGATCTTGTCATCTTACCCATCAAGCATCCTCGGCACATAGCATTCTCAGGTTTTTCAAGACTTGGTAGACCTCTTACTCGGTGCTTCTTACTTATTTTGATCAGATTATCAAAATTTACATGACAAAACCTTTTATACCATAACCAGGTATCATCTATCTTTGCATACAAACACTTGTTATGAGTTGAGTCAAGGTGAAATGTGTTACCTTTTGTTTGTGTCTCGGTAGCAGCTAACTTTCCATTCTTGTCATGAAATTTGACAATTCCTTTTTGAAATTCTATTCAATAATCTGTGTTGTTTAGCTGTGCTACACTCAATAAATTGTATTTCAAACCTTCAACCCAATAAACATCATTGCATCTTGCATTGTCAAGAAGTGTTATAGATCCTTTACCTTTCACCGGACATGGTGCATCATTACCAAATCTAACATAGCCTCCATCATAATCTTCTAATATAACAAACTTGTGTTTATCTCCTGTCATATGATGTGAGCATCCACTATCTATGATCCAAGAATCATTAGTGTTTATGCGAGATATTAGGGATTTTTCTTCATAGCTTTCTTCATCTGATCCATCTTTGATAGCCACATAAACTACTTCCTCTGTATCAGTTTCATCTGATTTGTCATCATTAGATTCCTCATCAGCTATTAAGGATGTCTTTCTATCTCTTCTTCTGAAGTCTCGATGTCCTTTGTAATGATTGTCTTTCTATCTATCATCTCGGTAATCTCTCTTTTCAGTAAAATCTTTGTCAGGACAGTTAGAAGCCAAATGTCCTATTTTATCACAATTGAAACATTTCAAAGGTAGTTTTCCTTTATACTTACCTTTGCCTCGCAGTAACCTTTTGGCTAATAGTGCTTCAAACTCTTCTTGCTTTCTGATTTCCTCATACAGTTTATGTACTTCTTCCATGTTCTAACAAAATATTTCACTTACTCCATTGTGATCTCCTTCAGAGTACTTATACTTTCTTTCATTGAAATCATTAGATTCATCAAGATGAAAAGAACTAAATGCAGATTCAACTTTATTTACCGAAGAACCATTGTTATCAAAGTTACTTAACTCAAATGCATGTAGCTTACCAATAGTGGCATCTAAAGAAACTGGCATATTAGGTACAGACCTCAATCCATTGATTGCAGAGACTCAGATTGCATAAGCCTATAGAAGGGTTCTCAACAACTTACTTGTTATATCCTTTTCTTCAATAGTTCCACCCGCTTCTTTGATTTGATTGACAAGCTCCTTTAGTCTTGTACTATACTAAGTTATGTTCTCACCTTCATTCATCCTCATAGATTCAAGTTGTCCTCTTAGACTATCTACTTTTTCTCTTTGAACATGTTCATCTCCTCCATATGCTGATATGAGCTTATCCCACATAGCCTTTGCATCATTGCAGCCTTCTAGGTCATTAAACTCTGAATCAATCAATGCAGATATTTATTTCAATCATTGCTTGGATATGTTCTTGCTTTTCCTTTATCTCTTCCATAGTTAATGGATAGGTGCTCGGTGTAACAAAATCATTCTTCAGATAGTATACAGCATATTCTCCAACTCTTGATAGATGCAACTTCATCCTTTTCTGCCATGTAGAGAAACTTGACTTGTTCAGCTTCGGTGCATCCCTCTTATACATCTTTGGATCTTTAACTCAAGTGCCTTTAAACTTTTCTTCTAGAGTCCAAGGCTCTGATACCAATTGATAGTTCTGATACTAAATGTAAGTACAGATCCAATAGCCAATAAGATGAGAGGGGGGGGGGGGTGAATCATACAAACTTAATCTTCCATAAAAACATCAGATTCAACCTCGGTAACATATACTTCAATAATATAACCAGAACTATTAAACATGCAAACTCAAAGGCATATAAACATCATAAACCTCATAACACTAGATTTAACATGGAAACCCAAATAGGGAAAAACCACTGTGGGATTTCGGACCCACTAAGAAATATACTCTTCTAGAGTATGCTCGGTTAAAAGCAAATCCTGTTAAAGATTACAAACACATTGCTAGATGTGACCCGGTTAAGGGATTTCCCTCAGATCTGATAGGATCTTCACCTTGATAGAAGTGACCTTGTTAAAGGTTTTCAAACATTCAATTAGAATGTCACCTTGCTAGAGGGTTTTACAAATAAGACTGTTAAGTCCACTCGGTTAAGAGATTTTCTGTCACTTTCACAAAATTAGAGTAATAAAAATCTATCTGCAACTTCACATCTAAAATGCTAAAGCAGATTCATATTTGTTCAATACAATCTAGACATAGAACCAATCTTGTCCATCTGCTGGGCTTCTATACTCTATTATTCAAACAGGTCTTCAAGCTTTTGTGCTCGGTAATCACTATGTAGCATCTCTATGCATACACTTTCCCACATACATTGTTTATCAATAGTTTCCTATTTATAAACAATTAGGTAACTGCTTAATCTCCTTGATCACATTTCCCATGATCAATGATAGCCATCAGATCTTCAATCTTGTCTAGGTTTAGTGCATCTTTCAATCTGAAAATGTTTTACCCTGCCTGGGAACTTGCTTACATTCCTTGGAACTTGTGCCAGGGTATTGCGGTTCAATCTGCGCTGTAGATCTTCATGCCGACTTTCCATTGCCTTAGATTCTTAAAAAACTTCATGCATGACATACCAATCATTTAATCAGTTCCAGCTCATCAGCTTCCTTCATTAAATATCACCTATAATCGTTTAATACATTCTGTTGTAGCTCGGTTACAACTTAGTTATAACTCGGTAAATACTAAACTTCACTCGATAGACATTCTGCCTTCATTAACCGATAGCGATAACCTTAGGGTTCACCGACTATGTTCCTTAGGGTTTACCGACTAGGTTCTTTGCTTGGTAACATAGTATAGTATTATCCTTACAACATATGTATGATGTCAAAACAATCTAAACATCATGATCTCATCATTGTCTGACTCGGTAATAGCTGCCCATTGAATACCTTATTCATCCCCTTATTCATCATAATCTTTCCTGTGTCTTTTACCAACATATTTATATTCTTTTGTAGCATCGTAAATTGTACGCACTTGCTAGGGTGGTACAATTTCACACCTAGTTTAGCACCCGCCTTGGCGCATTTTGCATTTTGCATTGCATTTCCCCTTTAGCACTTAATTAATTAAATTAATTAGGTCTAAGGTTCTATTTCATCATCTTCCACATCATAAAGTTGGGCCCTTTTCATTAAAGTGTGCCCCTTTCATTTTATTCTTCCAATACATCATTTAATCAGAAACCCTAATTAGGTCCTATTTTGAACTTGGGGGCTTGATTTCGGGGGTCAAAACATCTCAAAATCACCTGTAACTTCGGGATTCTCTCTAAAATCATCATATCCGATGGCCCTGGAAATTTGGTGAAAAGTTGTCGGGACCATGGCGCCTGGAGTGCACATGGTCCTGGACATTTTTCCCGAAATTTTAGGAGCATGATCCAATCATAAAATAAATCTTAACCCCAAGAAATTGGCGGGAGATTCAATCTCTAGGTCGGCCAAAAGTTGAAATTAAGACCTAGGGTTTCATACATAAGAGCTCTCTTTCTTCATTTGAAAGGATCCATATTTTGGTTTCAAGGGCCTTCTATGCAGCAAAAGAGCAGATATTTGAAGACTTCAACAACATTCAACATCCATCCATCAAGCATTCATCAATTTCATTCATCCATTTAGGGCTTTGAAGACATAGAAGAACAATAAGAGATCACCGATTGAAGATTGGCTTGTACCCCTCCCTTGGGGTTGGGTATGATTTCATGTTGTTTTCATGTCTTTGCATAAGCCTCATTATATCATTTGTATTCATGCTTTAGATCATTTTGCATCTTGATTTGGAGCATTTACATTATCATTTACAAGCAATTAGGGTTTACTTTCTAGGTTGCTCTAGTTTACTTGCATTTTAGGATCTTGGACACACACAAGGTCTGCACACACATCACTGTTACAATACAACTTGGCTATTCGTGGAGGTGGAAATCACCGAAGTGGAGGTTTGACTAAGGCAAAACCCTATATAGCCACCCAACATACCTTTTCAGATATAAGTGTAGATTTCCGAATTCGAAGGACGCCGCAAATTGTAGATTTGACGGAAGCGGACCGAGATAGAACTTCACACCAAATTCCAACCTAGAAGACCAGGACAGGGGCGTGGGGCACCCTAGTCCTACTAGAATAGGGGCGCTGGGTGCCCTGGTCCCTCTGTCAAACAACAAGTTTCAACATTTTTCTGACAGCTTTTCAGGTTGCAAAACAACAGTTTCAAGAGCAGAATCAGGACAGTGGTGCCTGCGCCCCCGTCCCGAACATTTTCACTCAAATTTTAACTCCAGGTATGCATCTGCATTCTTGTCTGGTCCTTGTGTTTACAGCTTTCCATTGTTTAATATTAATTCTGCAATCTTGTTACTAGTTCATACTTACACTTTAGGGTTAATAGTTGAACTTGCATCATTCTATCTATCATTTGCAACAAAGGAATAGAAATCCTAATAGGTAGCTCGTGGCTCTCTCTTCCACAAAAAGAAGTAGCCAATTGTGTGATACCTCTAGGCTCTTTCGTATTCCACAAATGTGTGATTGAAAGTGAGATTAGGGCATGTTTGCTTAGTGTCACTTTTTCCCCCACACATCTTTAAATCATACTTCTCAAGATATGGCAACATCATACTGAATTAGAAAATTAATTTCCTGACATCAGTGACAAAATAATAATATCAAGACAGTAAACATCCTTAATCAGTTATATCCGTAAACATCAACAACCTTCTCAATATCCTTATTGAAATGCCAACAATCTTTCATTGTCTGTTATAATGCAATATTGCCAACAATACTAATCAAACTGCCCCACAAAAACTATCTACCATCCATCACCCATCATATAATTACATCAATATGGCCCCATATATAACAAGTTTCATAACATAAACAAAATAAGAAATAATAGTTACAATATATGTCCATTCCCCATATATAACAACGACTAAAAAAATTGAAAAATACCATCAGAAGGAGCTATAGTTCCATTGATCTCCATCCATGTGGTCCTTCCTGCAGGGCCATCTAGATGAGCTTTTTGTCATTCAAAATATGCTCCAAGTGGGGGTGAACAAACTGCTCTGCTACTAGGATACATTCTTGTTGTTGTAGTGGTTCTCTCCTCTTGATCTCATTTATCTCCCTCATAAATTATTAAGGGAAACCTTGGGATTTGTCTTCCCCTTGTCTTGTCTAGGAGAAGCCATGTGAGACTTTTGTTACAAGCTAGGGTTGTCGTTGCACCAAAATATCGACCTATCAATGCCCGATACAACCACTAGACTTATTAATTCCACAGGAAGCCATTAAACCATGTCACAAATCTCCACGAGGGACGCTGGCCCACTGCCAATAATCCCCCTCTCAACGTCACTCACTATGGTTTGCATGATTCAAACCTATGACCAAGCTCTAATACCACTTGTTACAAGCTTGGGTTGCCGTTGCACCAAAAGATTGACCTATCAAGTCCAATACGACCACTAGGCTTATAGAATCCATAGGAGGCTGTTAAACCATGTCACAAATCACTGCAAGGGATGCTGGCCCACTGCCAACAACTTCCCATTTAAAAAATCTGATCAAACCATCTATCATGAGATCCTCAAACTTCTTCTTAGAAAGTTTCATCACCACTATGACCTCCCAAGAAACATCATGCAAAATGAGTCTCTTTAGAGACTCAGTAAGAGTTCTTCACCTACCATTAAATACATTATCATTTCTAATCTTCCAAATGGTCCAAATAATGTTAACAAAAGGAACAAACCAGAAAACTTAAACTCTTTCTTGAGATTGACAACATACCCACAAAGGATGTCAATGATACCAATATTGTTCCTAATCACAAGACCAAACATATTCCACACTTTTGTGGAAAAAAAATACTCATAGAATATATGAGAGATAATTTAGGAAGCCTACAATAATTACACACATTAAGCTTGTTTAAGAGGAAGCCTATTCAACAACCAAAAAAAATTCTTTTGGGGCTCAATGGGAGAGCTCCACAAATAGGTACATATTTTTTTCCAGGTATCTGGAGGGAGGTTGGGGTACCAAGAATAGGATAGGTGGTTTAAGATCTCATCACTATCAGATAAACCCAAATGAATGCATTTAGCTTTGACAGATTATAGGTATGAACAATCAAACTAGGTGAAGGAGGCGCACGGATTACCATCAACACTGCACAAGAAGGGTTGGGGAAGGGAGGAACAAGAAGCTTGGAGGAAAGAGTAGGTTCTGCATTGGGAAGGCAAAATGTTATACCTAAAAAGGATTTCCTACCAGGAAAGAAGTTTCCCCCTATCAAAAAATGTTATTAAAAATTCTGATTCCTTTTTTCGCCCATCATTTAGCTAAGTAACCTTGCAACAGAGCCAAAGATTTATTCTTAGATAAATTCCACCAAATGGATCTCTAACCCCAAATCCTCTTCTTATCATTGATGAGTTCATTACCTATAATGAGGTGCCTCACCCACTCCCAGACTCTCCAAAAAGCCTTAAAAACAATTGACCTTGCTAGGTTTATAGGAAAATGTCCTACAAAAAGGTCATTGAAAGGGAGCCCTTTCCAAGTAGGGGCTCCCTTTGGAATAGATCAGGCTATATTATTTCTCACTAAAATTTTCCATGGTTCCTCTCCTTGCAATGCTTTGAAAATCCACTTAGCTACTAGAGCAATAACTTGTAGCCTCAAATATTTTAAGCCAAGTCCTTCTTCTTGCTTAGTCATGGTACACCATTTCCATTTCACTAGTTGTCTCTTCCTTTCCCCCTTTCCATTAGACCAAAAAAAATTCTCTAATGAGCTTCTGAATAAATGAGAATTGGTAATTGTTAAACAACCAAGCTGAAGAGTAATAAATGTTATAGGAGGAAAGTATCTTTTGGAAGACTTGAAACCTCCCAGCCATGGTTAGATATTGTTTATTCCACTTTCTCAATTTCTTATCAATCTTGAGTTTGACCCACTCCCATATCTCTTTCAATTTTGGGTTAACAACAAAGGAAATACCTAAATATCCGACTTGATGCTTAGGGCCACTCCACAATAATAGGAATTTGGAAAACCATACAGGTGAGTGTTGATCCCAATATAACATTATGGACTTAGGAAGCAAGAGATTGCTTCTAGAGGCTTTGCAAAAAATGTCAAGTTTAGTCATTAGGTCCTCCATGTTATATTCCTCCAAATCTATGAGAATAGAAGTGTCATCAACAAACTAAATGTTAAGGATTCATCCGCATTGGGAAATCTTACTCCTTTAACTTTAGGAGAAAGGGAATTGTCCATTAATATAAAATATAATGCATCAACAAGTACAAAGAGGGCTGGTACTAATGGGTAACCTTGTCTGATGGACCTGGTAAGAGAGAAATACTATGACCTTCCTCTATTCACCTCCACACAAGCCTTAGCATCCTTCATAAGAGTCTTTATCAGCTGACAAAATAGTTTGGGGAATCCCATACTTTCCAACATTATAAAAAAAAACCTCCATTCAATTCTATCATATGCCTTTTCAAAATATAGAAACACCATTGCTCCATTCTTATTAGATTCATGAGCCCAATGTAAAGACTCCCAACAGGTAAGCAGATTTTCCAAAATATACTCCCCTTTAATAAAGCCTGTCTGAGTGCTACTAACCACCTTGGACAAAATATTTTCAAGTCTTCTAGAAAGTACTTTAGCTTAAATTTTGCATGAGATATTCAATAGTGTGACTGGTTTCCAATTCTTGATAAGAGCCTTGTCACCATCCTTTGGAATGAGTTTGATCACCCCATTATTGGTTTTGCTACCCAATGAACCCTTTTCACACTAGTACATTTGGAGTAGTTTTTTGACGACCATTCGCCGAAACTCAGACAACAAAACATCAAAATTATGACGTATTTGGTCGTCGCTATTTTTTTGTTAGTAATTTCGATGATGGGATTCACATCAAACTTTAGACAACACCACATCAAAAATTTCTATGCACCCACGATATGTTTTTTTGACGAGGAGACGTCAAAATTCCAACCTTGTTGTATCCTTTATCACCGTAACCTATGCCGATGACCCTTTATATATCATCGTAACCTTTTTCGATGCATTTTTATTTGGTAGTGTCCATCTAGATAAGTCTAACCAATAGCCTCATCGGCTATCGACAAGACAAGATTTCTGCATTGTTGCTAGGCAACATGTTTGTTTGACGAGGAGATGTCAAAATTCCGACCTCGTTGCATCCTTTATCACCGCAACTTTTGCCAATGATCCTTTAACGTTGTAACCTTTGCTGATGCATTTTACTTTTGCTAGTTTCCATCGAGATACATCTTCCCGATAGCCTCATCAGCTATCGGAAAGACATGATTTCTCCATTGCCGCTAGTGTGTGTTCTGTCGATGGACCATCTTCAAGGAGATGCTAGAATTTCAATGATTAAGATGATGGAGGAGGCTGCATCCTACGATGTTTTTTGTCATCATAGGTATGGCAACATCGTCAGTTGCCTTGTGGTGTTCGTTGAAATTCTGACCTTCCCCAACATTTCTTAAAAAAAAAATCTCAACTTCTTTTGTCTACACTGATGACCCTTTATCACTGTAACCTTTGCTGATGCATTTTACTTTTTGCCAGGGTCCATTGGGATAAGTCGTACCAATAGCCTCATCGACTATCGACAAGACAAGATTTCTCCATTGCCACTAGTGTGTGTTCTGCCGATGGACTTAAACGGTGTATGCTATCTTGATCACATGCTTCTACTTGTTGGTGTTACCATCGGGTTGACTTTTGCCGATTATAAAGGATTCATATCAGTAGTATTAATATCAATGAGCTTACAAAGGATTAAGCACAATAGGTACTTCATTATTAGGAAGATAAAGATGAAATAGCTACAAGAATGAATTAGAAGACTTATCATAAGGAATCATAATAGTAAATGCCAAAAATATCTTGCAGCCAATACATAAAGCATTCATAAATAGTCATACAGATAGTCATATTGTTGTTTAAAAATACTATCAAAGGAGGATATTATAAAGATAGAGACCTAGAACTCAGTATGCAATCATGGATAATAGTGTAGGGCTAGGTATAGTCCTAGACCTTGTTTAAAGGGAAACATGTGATAGTGCACATGCTTAAGGAAAACTCTACAAAATAGTGAGCAACAAGACTATCAAGAACAATATTTCAGTCTTAGGCATACACAACTCAAGGAGATAACAATTAACAAATAAAGCACTTACAAAGATATATCTAGTCATAAAAGATAATCATTTGAGTTGGAGACATGAGAATATTGTAGAACACAAATTAGACAGTGCCATCATAAGGCGTACACTCCATTTCAAGGCCCCAAACTTAAGGGAAATACAAGGAGATTCTATCAATGCCAATTGTAGTCCATAAAAGCCTTGTCTCAAAGCAAATCAAAGACAAAGTACAGTCATAGAGAGATAAGAAGATCAAGTCTATCAAAGAAAAAAATAACTCAAAGGCATTCAAAGATGTAATAGTCATAAGGCATGCACAAAGGATCAGTACAATGGTGATATAGTGTTGCAGACCAGTAATGAGGAGTGAAGAATAAGGATTGTGATAGAAATTAGATTCTAAATACATAGGCACATGACAATAAGTTTGAGATTAGACAATGCAACATGGAGATATGATCGCCTTCTATGAGATATGAAAGTGCAGCCATGATAAACTTTTTTAGTAGATTGGACTATCATAAACATGCACATGGAAATGACTAAAGGGTGGGAGTTTTAGTTAAGTGAGCTTCAAGTTAGAATGCAAGTTCTTGGTAACATTCATCAGTTCAGGCATTAGTTTTTAAAGAAAATGTGGATTTCTAAGTTCATCATTAGTTTGAGGCTTGGAAAGGTGGAGTTTTGAGGACAATTTCATCAGTTCTACATCAGTTAGAAGTCCCTCATAGGCCATACATGAGACAATATGGCTTTTAGATAATTTAACAGCTAAGTTACCGATTTAGGTACACATACGGATACCCAATCGGGTACAGATTCACGAAATCGACAAAAAAAATCTTTGGGTATGGGTACGAGTATGTCCACACACATGCACACACACACACACACACACGCACGCACACACACACACACACATATATGACATAAAATCTACTCCAATGATATAAAAGCAACTAAGAGCAAATGTAGTCTTGAATTTATTTAGTTTATGACATACTGAAATGAAATCAAAGTAAACATTCATACAATGAATTGAATAGATGTAGAAATTGATTTGATTAATGATGCTCAATTAGGTCTTAAAACCCTTAGAAAAATATTGACAATACCAGATCTAGTCATCAAGATAGTACGATGACAAAATCTAGTGATAAATAATGCCACTATAACTATTGGAAGATCTCAGAGCTGATTACTAATGAATATGATAATGAGTTGGCCAATAAGAAATCACTAATAGTAGTTTCACATTAAATCAACAAAAATAGAAATAAAGATTAGATTGCACCAATGATGACAGGATGTGTATTTATGATAATTGCAATTTGAATAGCAGTTTGGGTTAGATCACACCCCTTACAAAAGGTTGCAATGTATATGAGATAGCAATTTAAATTGTACACTTTGCAGCTAGCACCACTTTATTAATTTGCCCCAAAATTAGGCACAATAAATGATGAATAATCACTAAGGACCTAGCCACATAAGAAGGACCTTCGAGGAATCCAAGGGGGATAAGGCTCAGACCAGGACCTAGGCAGAATTAGAATCAAGATCTAGGGGTTTTAGTGAAGAATCAGTAACTTAGTTTAGCAGTCAGTTTCCATCAGTTCCACCTCCTTTTATACATGCTCTTTCTCCAAATTCAACCCAAACAAAACTCAAAATGAACAATGAAAGAAAAAAATGAGGTAGTGTGTCTATTCTAAAACAAAATGAACAAATGTTAAGGAATGAACAGAGAAAGTGTGTCTATTATAGAGCAATATAAACTCACAAAAACAATGAGGCATGCATTCACTTATAATGGGGAATTGTCTCATAGAAGCATGTTCACAACCTGCAACTCTAAATATGTAACCTCCAAACAAGATGCTTAGAATCAATAAGATTAACAGTGGATCATAATGAAATATTGAAAAGTGCATTACCTTATTGAGCTTCTCTTTGTTTCAAGAATAGTTTAATATTCTCTACTTAACATGGCCAACCACGTGAAGTTGGAAGCTCATTTGGCCCCTCCCCCCCCTAATATCACTCTAAATTCCCCATTAATATCTAACATTCTTTCATCCATTAATGAAACATAACATTCATTCATTATCACATAACATTCATTAACACAAAATATTCATTAACATTCATTAACACGTAACATTCATCAACATTCATTAACACATATCATTCATTAACATTCATTAACAAGTAACATTCATCAACATTCATTAACACATAAAATCCAGTTGTTAACATATAATAAGATTATAATCATTTTTATTTTCTTTCTTTTTGAAGCTTGGAGGTAAAGACTAAGTGGACGATCGTTGTCATCATCATTTGTCCCCTCTTCAGTTCTTCTGCCCTGTGCTCGTGATCTAGGTAATGTATGCCTAGTCTTTTACTCATGATGAGGATGCGTATGCAAAGGGGGGTCCGCTGCAATAAAAAAGAAATGGGTTAAATTCATGAGTTTTATTATTATTGTTACAAGTATTTCATTAATTAAAAGAAAATTATAGGGGTGCTCTTTACCTGATGGGGCCACATCATCTTCCTGATCATTTTGTATAGCCTCATACTCAACATCCTGAACACCCTCTAAATCCTCTGGAGTTGAAACATGAAAGGTTACATTAATCAATACACCAATTGCAATTGAATTCGTTTAAAGGAATAACAATGGTCCTCTTTACCTGGTGGGGCCCCATCACGTTCCTGATGTTGTCTACTTGGATCATGCTCAACTTTCTCACCATGATCTACATGCTCTAAAATAAAATGAGGGCTCACCGATACTCTATCTTTCTCCATCTCCTACGGGTGGCATGGCTCTACTATTAGGACATCATGAATAAATTATGTAATGACATTATAATTTAAAACACAATGAATTAATTATTTGACCACATATATAAGTGAAATAAATTTCTATCAAGAAATCAATATCAAATAGATAATATTCTAATCGCATACCAATACATTTCATTCATGTCATTGATCTTCTTCTTCATCCAACTCATCATCATCATCATCATCATCATCATCATCATCATCATCATCATCATCATCATCATCATCACCATCATCATCACCATCTTCTTCATCTTGTTCTTCTTTATGAACATTTCCGTCAAGAACATCATCAACTAACTATCGATCGTGATCATCATCTACATCATCTTCTACTTCTTCGGTATCTTCTTCTTCCATCACATTATACTTTACTAGCCTTCCTCTTGGATCATGTGTAACAACAAATGACCAACCTGGTTTATGAGGAACCTTTGAGTAAACTACCTGCTCACATTGGCTTGGAATAACATAGGGCTCATTTCCAACTCGCTCAAACAACCTTGTATTAACCATTGTCAATCCATTATCATGTTCAATAATAGTTCTATCAGGATCATTTTCATTCAATTGTAGCCTATACCATTGGACGACGAAAAGAACTAATTTGAAGGACCTAAAGTCACACTGAAGTAAATCATCCAAAATGCCATAGTAGTGATTTTCTGAGACTCGAGGATGTATGTCACTTCTAGACGAAACATTAGTCACCTGAAATACTGCACTTATTCCAGAATCACAAGTTTTCTTTGTGTCATCCAATTTTTTTATGCGAAATTTATGAATATTGCACCACATAGCCTTGTGGTGTTTCACCTACAAAATGTCAAACATATATAATATGTACATCATTAAAATTGGAAGAAAATTAAATAATATGGGTGACTAATATATTTATACATACATGTTTATCTCTTAAACCATATGCTAAATCAATTTCTCTTTGGGTAACACTGGAATCTCCATTACGATGAGCTTCTTTAACCAATGAAGCCACACCTTCCCATGCTCATGCACATCCAGATTGTTGACATCGTTGAATCCATACCATCATCCAATCAAGATTGTTTGCAACATACAAATGTAGTGCATCCCACTCTTGACCAACTATACAAAAAATAACTAGAAATTTACAATTGAAGTATATTGAAGATTACAAATAAATTAATTGCAATATATATAAAAATAACTGCAATATTATATAATTACCTCTCACTTTTCTCATTGTACCTTTCCCCATGAGGTTCTCCCCTTCAAATTTGTTAATGGAGTTGGGATCCCAAATACAATCTACATAGATCTTTCTCGTGAACTTAGGAAGGTATTTAATAATGTACACTATAGTCTGATATACCATATATCCCTCCACCATAGAACTCTCAAGATGTGCTCTTTGTCAAACCAAAGACTTCAAAAATTTCAATTGCCTCTCAACCATCCACATTGACCTTGTGTGTACATGTCTGCACAATTCAATCTCCTCAACTTGGTGTATGAGGTAGTGTTCTTGTGCATTGAAAAAAGTTGAAGGTAGACACTTTTGCATTTCACACATTAGATGAGGAATTTTTCTCTTCCAATATTTTATATCTTCTTTATGGATTTCTTTAGATGACAAACACCTACAAGAGATTCAAGATGCAAATATATTAACGAGACTTTACAAAATAATATACAATATATTACATAACAAGTAATATCACTATAAATTGAACAAATATCACTACTTACCTCATGTATTTTCCAATATCATATATAACTTGCTTGAAATTATTGTTGAAGTGTTCTGGGAGAGATAGAGGTGGAACGTACTGAAACAATTATAAAATGATCTTTTTAATTATTTTCTAACATAATACAATCATAGGTACATGCAACATATAAATATATAGTAAATACAGAAAAACATGAATTACCTTAATGAAGGTATGCCAATCATGCATTTTCATCCTTGGCCCAAATTCACTTTTCTTTGTTATGATATTGTTTATGTTTGCAACAAATACTGTGGGAAATCGAATTTTTCGTATGACTTCTTTTATAGCATTGTTTGCTGCTCCATTAATAACCAATGAAGGGCACTTATATTAATCTAGTCTCCATCGATATTTGATTAAATGACATTTTTCATTGCATGATTGGATTCCTGAATGTCACCACCAATTTTGACATTTTTTTCTTTGTCACACCTTCCATCCAATTATTTCCATAATGTCTCTATTATATTATTTCCAATATGCATAGTATCAAACAAATGCACAATTTGTAGCTGATCATAGTAGGGTAAACCACTAAATTATCTGGGATAACTCTTTAGTCCCTTTGGAAGGTGGTCATTAATGCCTTGATCACCTTCACAAGGCATATAATATGTTAAAAAATTTAACAACAAGGATCATCATCAATTACATCATCAGTAAACAAAACACAATATAAAAATACAAATTCCAAACATAAACCATTAGATGAAATGACATTACCTTGACAATTAATTCTATTATATTCCAACTTCCATAGGCGAGGTGTCATTCTTCATGGCTTTGATGTAGTCTCTTCTTTTCCATTGAAAAAATGTTTTTCAGCCTTTCGATACATGATTTTTGTGGAGGAAGTGCCTATACTCATCAAACACCTACTTTCCTAAACTTTTTGAATAACGAGATTTCATCTTTGGACCACAAATTGGACATGCAAATTTTCCCTTTGTTTGAAGACGTACAAGATCATGTATAATTGGATTAAATATGATAATTTTTTATATTTATAATTATGCGCAAGTTAATCACTATAACATACTGGAAAAATTTGTTAGCCCTAGGCCATCATGAATTGTCTATACAAGCATTGCACGGAATTGAAATTATTTTTGTCCTATTGGTCTAGAGATGTCATACATAGTGACACAATTCCATAACTCCAGCAACTCATCGATAAGAGGCTCAATATATACATTCATATCTTTAACTTGGTACTTACCTAGTTGAATGAACAAAAACATTACATAATTATTATGACAATTTTTCTGCAATATTTATATTTTAATGTGGATGACTATTAAATGAAAAAATACCTAGAATAATCATTGCCAACATTATGTGCTCCATCTTTACTGACATCCATGGAGGAATGTTATTGTTGATAACAAAAACATGCCACACCAAGTAAGTAGAACTCATCTCTCCAAATGGATTGACACCATCTGCTGCCAATGAAAGCCTGAGATTATGAGGTTCTTCTTTAAAGTGTGGCCACTTTTCATCTATGTCCATAAATGCAAAACAACCCGCAAGCATTTGAATAAAGTCATCTCAACTTCTATTGCATGCATGGTAATCCATAAATTGCACCAAGCTTTCACACCTAAATAATCATTGCAAATGTGGAATAATGGGAATATAACAAACAACCATGTGATGCACCTTTTTTGTTAGTTGATCTATTTGATATCTACTCATATGACATTCATGGCATTCTGTTGTAAATTCATGTTGTTTATGATATATAATATGATCATTGGGACATGCATCTATTGCTTGATACTCCATTCCAATATCTTTCATAATGGAAAATAATTCTTGGTATGAGTGAGGTAGAATATTTGATGGTGGTAACAAAAACTCACCTATCAATCTACAACCAAAAATATAATTTGTTAATATAAAGAATCTTAATGGTGCATGTTTCACCCTTTATTAACTATAATGAAATAACAATAAAAATAGATGATAAAAGATGACATATATGACATACCTTAACATACGTGAGATTGTTATGTAGAATAAATTGTCCATAACCTTCAAGTTCACCAACAATAATACAAAATAGAGAAGAGTTGTTTGGGAGCCTTCGTAAAGGGGCTTGTATGCCTTCTCAAGTAGAGGTACATTATGAACAACATCAAAGTCATCTTGATCATCATGATTAGTTGCACTAGCACTAAATGTGTCATGGATCAATGTATTTGTACCATCATCTTCAATTTTTTTTTTGGCGCATGATCATCTTCTTCCATAGGATCATTATCTTCGGCTTCGATATTCACACCTCCATTTTCCTCCACTTGGAAAACCACATTCTCTAGGTTGTAGTAGTCCATATCCTGTGCCCTAGGGTGCTCCACCTATATAAAAAATGATCAACATAAATAAACCATGATCATGATCTCATTATCAAGTGATTTGTTATGTAAATAAATCCTTAAAACGATGTACAACCTAAGTTGGCCTAGTGGTAGAGAACTTGTGTTCTTAAAAGAGAGGTCACGAATTCAAATCCCAAAGGGGGTAAGGTATGTACACCTCATCGGCTTTGGCCCATTACCTATCAAAATAATTTTTTTTTTGTTAAAATGATATAATGAACAACTTACCAATGGATGATAATCATGCCTCCCTTTAATGTGACCATGCTGCCTACAATGTTTCTTAGTTATTGTGATTAGAAGTCTTCTAGTCTTTAAGCCCTCACAATTTTTGCAGGGACAATAATATTTTCCATCACGTTTTCTTTTCAATCTAGACCTCAATCTAGCAATTGTCTCCTTATTGTGTTCTTTGTTGATATTATTTGACATGATCTTTCTTCACAGGGAAAAAAATTGGGCCATGGAAACTTCGGTCTATAACCTTCACAAACTAAGCAAAATGATGTCACAAGTACAAAAGTCTTCTTATAACTAGTTATAAAGAACTTGAAATGTTATTTATGAAATGATGTTTCAGTATAATATACCAAATTGAAATACTTTAACATAGAAAAATTGTAAAATGAACCAAAACCATTGAACATTCAACACAGTAACATCATGAACAATAGTCATTGACAGATCACAAGAGCATCAACTATATTACAACAATGTCAGAGCACTCTAATAAGATCAAAGTAGTGATAACGTCAGGAAGGTTCACAAAGATTTGAGGGATCCTATAGCCTCTCTGCATCACTAGGATTCTCTAGAGTTTGCAAACTAGGGCAAGCATTAAGTCAAGAGTAGCTAGATTTAAAGGATCTTGAAGGTGACCAACTCCCATCCATCTGTGATTTGGCTCCTATAAACCAACCATTAGCTAGGTAGCTTGAAGGTGGCACTAAGATGAGACAAGGTAGACAAAGATCCTCTCAAGGTGCAGATTGGAGGATAGAAAGCTTGTCAGACATTTCTTGGAGTGATAAAAAATGCAAATGTGATTGTGGCTACTTATTGAATGGTTTTCAAGATTCCTTTGAAGCAAAAACATGTGTTGTTATTAGATGGTAGATATGGATGAGCTTTCACTTTGACAAAATTTTGCCAAAATGTATGCTTCAAAAGTATCTTAAATAATGGAATAGTGGAGTCCATTTTTGTGTTAGAGGTTTTGTTCAGTTTATATTGAACCCATTAAGTAGATTATAAACATTTGTATTCATAAGGAAAAACAAAAGTTACAAAAAATTTGAAATTTGTACTATCGACAAAATTCAACCCGATGATAACACTTAAGACAAGTAGAAGCATGTGGTTGGGATAGAATACACCGATGAAGTCCATCGACAGAACACGCACAAGCGACAATGGAGAAATCTTGTCTTTCTGATAGCTGATGAGGCTATCGGTAAGGCTATTCTCGATGAGAATGTTGGAAAAGCTTATGCTGAGGAGACATAATGTATTGAGAGGAGCTACACCGAGGTAAAAGACATCAAGGAAATTATTCCCATCGCCTGAACACACTTTAAGCTATCCCGTTGTCCGATGAGACTAGTGGGATAACTCGCCCCGATCAGCAGGAAGAGAGGTCATCAAGTTATGTTATCCTAATGAGTAAGAAGAAATCAGGAGGCTGTTGGATCAACATATGCCAATTAACAGGTAATCTCAATGTATCGAAGAAAGGAAGAGAGTTATGCCAATGGTGCCAAAATAAAATTACATCGGGGAGATCTGTGCCTATGAGCTGTTGTCAAATCAAATTTCAAAACTGAAGCAAAGGACTCTTATTAAATGCTTGCATCAGGTTCACAATCAGCCAATTTATGGGATGCTAATCATTGCGAGTTTGTCATTGAATACATTTTTTATATAATTGAAGTTTCTTGACATAAATCTCATACAGTGAAGGAAATTGGTAGAATAGAGACTTTTAATTTGTAAAGGGTAGAGTGAGAAATTGCAGTTGCAAAAATGGAGGCATCTAGTTCTACAAGGAAAAAGAGATCAGCTAAGAGTTCAAAGTCAAGAGCCAAGAAATCCAAAATAGGAGAAAATGCCCCAGTTAGAAAATTGAACTAGGATATGATTGATCAAATGCAAGTGCCTAGCCCTAAGTCTAGAAGATTGAAACACCATCTACCTGGTCGGGATCAATTGGAAGATAGATACAAGGATGTCAGGGATGTTTGGACTAGGGTAAGGGGATATGAATTGTTTTTATTCCATTACTTGAGGAGAAATAGGGAGGTGCCACTCTGCAACCCCTGGGTTACAAATCTAGGTAAGCTAATTGTCCCTAATGTTTTTGTAAATGTGAAAGTTTTAGAGATTCTAGTGAGAAATTATAATTCTGTGGGTAGATACATTCATACTCCAAATGGAGAAGCCTTCATAAGGTTTTCAGTAAACACTATAAATGAAGTGTTCAACCTAGATTCTGGTTTTGATAAACCTCTATCTTTTGGGGAATTGGAAGAGGAATATCAAAGAATGGACACTACATACCTTGGGTGGAAACTAGTTGTCCATATAAAAGAAGCGGGACAACTTACAAAATAGGATGGGCCACCATTTAACATTGATTTGTGCACACATTACCTTCAATATACCTATATATGTCTTGTGGGAAGTTAGGAAGTGTTGAGGTTGCAGACCTCACGAGTATTGGGCCATTAGTTTTAGCTTTAGACATTCAAATGTATGAACCCAAGCTGTTTGATTATGTGTCATATTTGGTTGAGAGATTGCATGAGGGTTTTTTGAACCTCAGGGATAATAATTACCCTAATTTTAAGTTTTACTCATTATTGATGCATTTAATCTTATTCTATGGATGTTTTAGGGGTATGTGGCCCGAGGAATTGAGGCTTAATGTCAGAAACATGAAAGGGGAGGAGCAACTTGTTCAATTATGGACTTTTGTTTGGGATTCTCATTACACAACATCAAATTATATCAAATTTGAGGAATGTATAGTAAAGCCAATTTATCATATGTATGGATTTCCTTGTGATGGATCAATCTCAGGTGATATTAAAAGATTTTTAAGACCTAAAGATTTTCATGACAGAAAGATAGTGAATCATAACTGGGGAGATTGGTATGTCCATAAGGGCTTCACATGTTTTAGGATATATAGGTTTGAAGGAACTCCCTATATGTTGCCAAAATGTGTTCTCGACCGAATAACATACTTGGAGATTGTCAGACAATTGAGTGTCTCAAATGCTAAAAACTTTGGGGATCTGCGTAAGCAGGCTTTCTTGCTAGGTACTCTCATCTTTGGAGATTTCACAATTGTTTCAACAAAAGCCTATGATGTAATTGACAAGAAATTAATGGAAGAATTTAATTTATTCAAACATTTTGCAAGAAAGAATTATGATTCAGAAGGATATATCTAATGCTGCAAGAAAAGGCAAAATCTAGGTGATTATTTGCATGTGAGTCTGGAAGTGGAAGATATATTTAGGAACATGGAAGATGTAGAGGCTCAAGAAGTGATTGATAACCTAAACAAACAATTGGAGGAGAAAAGACATAGGTTAACAAAGATGGAGTTAGAAGAAGAAATGTCAGAAAGTGAACTAGAAGACACTGAAGCCATTTCTAGGTCACAGGCAAAAGATGTGGAAGAAGAGTTCAATGAAGATGATCAAATTGTAACTAAAATGGAAATTTATAAAGATGAAAGATTGGATGGGCATGCTTCTTTTGTGGTAGATGATGTATTTGTTAAATCCAAAGAATTTAAGTCTTTTCTTTATAATTTCAAAGGTAAAAGGTTGAGTGAGTCTATCCCAAATGTGACACCTAAAAATGAGGTAGAATTATTGAAGAAACGAAAAGAGGATATAGAAGCAGAATTGGTGACAATGACTCCACAAAGAGGGAGACAGTTACTGATAGATGCTAGAGTAATTATTTTTCTAGGATGGGACCTGAGTGCCTCTTTTATTTTTGATAGTTTATGGCACTTTGATAATAAGGAATTCAAATTGGATATTCAGGGAGTTAATGACATTTTATTGGGTCAAGGTTTGATCTAAATGAGCAAGAACTAATGCTATGGGAACTATACCCACCAAACAAGAGACCAACAATCATTGATGTGGATAGGGCTTCTGGTCACATGATGAAATTAAAGGTGGGAGAAATTGATCCTATTGTCCCAGTAGATATAGGAGTAGATATTTCCAAATTCAACAAGGCATGGATGGTTAGAGTGGTAAGGGAAAAGAATTAGTACAAAGCTATGTATGAGGAGGCCATCAAAAGAAGTGGACAATCTGAAGCCATTTTTTTTCTCCTAAAAATTCAAAATGGAAGAAGAAATGTGAGGAATTGCAATAGGAAAATCAAAGAATTATCAAACATATGCAAAGTGTAAGAATTGATACTGCTTCTTTCTTATTGACTAAAAGATTTGAAAAGCTGCAAGGTCACTTGGAAGACTTTTGGGTTGTGTTTCAAAAAAATATGGACAATACAGTATCACATAACATGATAAAAAATAGACTGGGGGTCAAGCTGCATGAGAAGAATTTAGTGGGAGCAGATGCCAAAGAGATTGAAAAAATTGAAAGGCTACTTGCAAAGCATGATAAATTCAATGCAGAATCACAAAATGAATATGATGAGTGTAAAGATGTAATCCAACATGGTATTCCTATATTAGTTGACCATAAAGGTGAAATTAAGGATAAGGATAAATGGATTGTTGAATGCCAAAGTCTCCTCAGTGTTGCCCTTGATGCTTCCCAGACAGATGGAATAGAGTTAAAGGAAACCACTACACAGATGGAGAGGTTTGTCACATTGGAGATCATGGTCAAGGACGTGATTTATGATGCAGATACCTATAAGTTAGAAAAGTATTTGGATCATATTAATAACTATGGCAAAGTGCTTGCTAATTAGCTCTTATTCCAAATGTTTCAAATTGTTGACTTTTAAAGTCTTATGTAATATGTTTGTTATGTTGGTAGTTGTGTTAGGGTTAGTTAGTTGGTATTTTTTAGTTGAGATATTATTTAGTGTAATTGTAAATGAAGGGGTATGCCCTTTCATTTTGAAACTAAATCCTCATCTGTATATATAAAGGATCTTTTGATGAAATGAGAGATATATTCAAAGATGCAATTTTATACAATACTCTCGGGGTTTATTTTCTGGAAATGCCAAACTGGTGAAAAGATATTGTGCTATATGTAATCAGTTGATTATCTTATGTTTATTTTGTTGGCATTTTGGTGCATTTTGTATGACTGGTAAATGGAATGGTTGTCATAGTTGGCAACATTATTTTCTAAGTCTTCATAGTACATCGGTAAAGAAGTAAAGGATAACTGATAAAGAACAAGAGTTCTTATTCCTATCAGTAGAGAGTATAGAATGACTAAGCAAAGTATAGACTGGCTAAGTAGTGTGTAGACATGGTAAGCAGAGTGTAGACCGACTAAGCAGTGAGTAGACCGGTACACAGGAGGTCAACCGACTAAGCAGTGAACAGATCGGTACACATGAGGATAATCAGCTAAGTAGATAATAGATTGGTATACAAGAGGTAACCGGTTAGGCATAATTTGATCGGTACACCGACATAATAGGAGTCTCAACCGATAGACTTGGAAACGTCTAGTTAACATCTAGTTGAACTGGCAGTCTTCCCTTTTCAACCGATGGAATTATCGACATGAATGACTATCTTGACCGATATTCCTGGAATGATTTCTGGAGAGTAATTTATGGCATGATAATAGAATTTTGAATCTGATGTTTTGGAGGGAAAGTTGGTGTCAGAACCAAAGAACAATATATTCACACAATTCATTCTAAAAAGGTTGTTGTTAATGTGAAAAAGATCCGTGTGAATGTAAACAGGGAGAGCAGAATAGAGTATAATAGATACAGGTATGAATCGATGAAGCCGACACCGATCAGTTGAACAAAGCATGCAAAGTATGTTAGAGTAATTGGGTCTTTACTTGATTAATTAAACATTATTTGTTTAATTCTTTAAGTTCCCAATTATCTTTTTACACTTAAGCTAACATTAGGTGCATATAATTAATTATTTTAATTAATTATTATGTGCAAGCCTAGGGTTTTCCCTTTTTATGGTTTCTTGACCTATTAGAGGTTAATTTTTCTTTTCATTGTATTATCTTTTCACAGCACATTTCTGGTGAATTGGAGCTCTCATTTTTGGAGAATATTTTTCTTGTGTTTTGTTTGTTCTTCAGATTTTGCTTCATTGCTTCTCCTTGTAACAGGTTATTCGGCTTGCAGAAGATCTTCAGGCTATTGTGGGGTTGTATTTCTCAACTCCTATAAAGTAGATCTATGAGATAGAGGTAGTGTCATCAGACATATCATTCATCTTTGTTGCCTTATAACAATAGCAATATTGTGAATCCCTTAACAGGGTGAACCTTAACCGGTTCTTTATGTAAAATCTCTTAACAGAGTCACTTCAAATATGAAGTTGTAAAATCCTCTAGCAAGGTGAAATTTCACAGGTTCTAAGGTATTCTTAACCAGATACCAATCACTTCTAACAGGGTGATGTTATCAAAAAGAACAGATTGTAAGCTCTTAATAGGGCACTCTTTTTAACTACAGTAAGAGAGATTATGGGTTATCCCCACCATGGTTTTCTTCCTCTAACCGAGGGTTTCCATGTATAATTACCTATGTTATGTGATATTTATGTGTGCATGAAAGTCTCTTTTCTATGATATTATTTGCTTTCATGATTTACACAATGTTTAAGACAATGCAAAGGATAGTTACGGACCAGTCAGTTTGATTGTTTGAATTATGAGTAAATTTCTTTGACTGATTCACCCCCCCTCTCAGTCACCAGTTAAATACTAACAATTGGTTACAGAGCTCTAGTCCTCTGAAGTAAAGCTTGGAAGCTTGAGGAAAAATATCATGGAAGAATACCGGTATCAGAAGCAGATTGATGAAGCTAATGAAATTATTGCTCAGCTGAAAGAGAGACTGAGAAAATCTCTTGCTAAAAGAAAGGAAATAGCTCTACAACTAAATGAGAGGTAGGATATCATAGATCAACTCTCTGAACATAGTGGATCTGAAGAAGCAGAAGAAGTAGTCTCAGAACTGATGGAAAAGAACAAGAAGTTGACTGAAGAAATCACCAATCTAAAAAGAGAGCATGAAAGTCAGGCCCTAAGAATGACTGAAATGCTAGAAACTAGCAGGATAGTAGATGAAAGAAAAAGAGATGTAGAAGAAGCTTTGTCAAAAGATGAAAGAGCCAAAAGGCTTGTTGAAGAAGCTCTAAGAGAAAATGATGCAATCATCATTGAAAAAGATGAAGAAATTTGAATTCTCACTCAGGAGAATGAATACATACATGATCATCTGCATAACAGAGTAGAGGAAAAGGAGAAGATGATGAAAGGGATTGAACAACTTACAAATGAGTTGAAAGCTGCTAATGAGAGAAATGAAAAACTGAGGAAATTTAATGAAAACTCTGAGAAGATAGATGAACAGTTGAAAGCTCAGAGAAGAACAAAGGAAACAACCGATCTTGGTTACTCTGGTACAGGTCCTATAGAAACTGGAGAATCATCTAAATCCAAAGATGTAAAGGATGATAAAAGGAACCATTCAGGAGTCAAAGGTATGAAGTTTTCTAACTCTTCTTGTAATCATTGTGGTAAACCAGGTCATAGGTCTGATGTCTGTAAAAATAAACCGGTTAGTCAAAAGAAGACTTTCACCTTTGATGGTTACTACCATAATTGTCACAAGTATGGTCACACTGCTTATGAGTGTAGATCTCGATCTAGCAGCATGTCAAATAGAATAAGTTTTAATGGATATTGCTTTACATGTAATAAATATGGACACAAATATGAAGAATGCATGTTCAAGTCAAATGTATCAAGATCACCATTCAAACCAGTTAGCCCTAATAAAAGGAGTAATCAGTTCAATGCCACCTGTTCCACTTGTGGTAATTTTGGTCATGTTGTAGCAAATTGCAGAATGAGAATGGGTTAGAGAAATAATGCAGGACCATGGAGGAAAACTAGTATGGCATGTTTCAATGGCCATAAGATCGGTCACTTAGCTAGAGAGTGTAGGAACCAATCCTATAACCGGTCTGAAGGGAAGAACCAGTTTGGCAAGAAGAAAGGGCAAAATGACCTGAAAAGAAAGAAGACAATTGAAGAAGTGAGGAATGAAATGAAAAAGACATGGATTAAGAAGGAAGAAAGAAAAGAAGGAGAAAGTCATTCTGAAACTAAGTCTTCATCCATCGGTGATGGCAGTTCCTCTTCAAATTAGGCATACCGATGCTCAGGGGGAGCACATATGGTAAGATCATTATTGAATCACCTCGACCGATATGAGGTTATGTCTATCTACATAGTTGAGATGCATAAAAGTTAGTCTAAAGTTCCTGTTTGATAAATGTCTTGCGGGCTAGTTGTTTGTGTATTGGTATCGATAACAAGCAACTGGTAAAAAGTAAATCGGTGTACCTTAAGTTGTAATTTTTTTTTAAACTAACCGTTGTATCATAACTTTGATAAAATATCAATGGATAAATAAGGAAATGACAATAAATTTCACTTACCTTGATTTCTTGTGAACATTCTTGATCTCTTGTGCGACCAAAGGTGATTGAAATCTTACTAGCGATATTTGTGCAAAGAGATCAAGCAGCATGATATTGGTGTTTGGTATTCCCAAGGAGAAGGTATTCAAACCCCGTTTGAGAAAAAATTGTTTGAAGGTCATCATGGTAGCATCTATATTAATTCCTGTGCTGGTTGAAGCTATTAAATAACCTCAACCCGAGTTCAAGCTGCATCCAATCAAAGTTGGTGAGATCGACATGATCGGTGCCTTATCATCTGTGCCCTTCGGTGTATTATTGGTTGAATATATTCGCTCCTACATGCATTGAAAGCTTGAAGAACTTGGAGATAGATTCATTCGAAATGAATTTAAAGGGTTCTGTGTTAATGATCAATTGAAGGCAAAATATTTACCTCTGAAGACCAATGGTTTGTCAAATATTGTTGATATTCTCGATTAGTTTCTAGCCGATTGGGTTCGGTATGTATTAAGTAGAGTACATGATCAATTCTTGTGGCTGGAAGCTCAAGCATTGATCAAGATCACAAAGGATGTGATTCAAAGAGTGATAGGGTTTAGCACAATCGATGAAGCACTAACCCTAAGAACAATTTCATCAATTGAAGTCACTCGATTAACCAAATCTTGATGTGACAGTAGAGCAATGACAATCGCTCATATTGAGGATGCTGAAGTAAGATTTGCTTCTGCACTGCTGGGTTATAGGGTTTATCAATCAAGCTGAATGAATAGTGTGCCGAGAGGTGCTATACATGCTGCCTATTGAATCATCAAGGAGAATGCAACATATGATATTTGTGAGATGATCAGAAGCCAATTTATGGTAAACTTGGAGAGAATCAAGAAGGACAGGAAGCAATCTTTCAAATATGGCTCACTACTGGTATGTATATTTTTCTTTGTGCAAAACTTCTTTTCTAGTAAGGGTAATATAGTATGGTCTGAAGAAAAACCTATCATGGTTCAAATAGGTGAAATGATTAGGAATTTAGGAGATAGATTTGGAGAAACAATGTGGGGATATTTTAAGGAATTTTAAATCAGGATGCACAAAAGGGAAATAATACCAACCAGTATAGTGCAGAAGTTCAAAGACAACATTTTCTTTCTCGTAGAGACAAATTGTTGCATCATTCAAGTGGTTCAACCTAGAACCTTTTGGGTTCCACCTATGGGTTATGAGGTTGCAACAAACATTGTTAAAATTCATGCAAACATGCTACTGTCCAAACTGATAAACCAGAAGGCAAAGAGATTTGGAGCTTGTGAGGAGGTAATCTCCAAAATAAAATAGGAACTTAAGGAGCCAGTCATTCAAAGCAAAGTAAGAAAAATGATTGATACCCTAGAAAAAAAATATGGAGGCAAAGCATCCGGTGCCACTACTTCCAATTGTACTAGTGAACAAATAGGGGCCAAATCAACCAAAGTTAAAGAACAAACATGAGAAAAGAAGAAAATGTCAAAGGAAAAACCCAAGGGTACTACAACCAACAAGCTGACATCATACAAAAAAGAATAGGAAACAGATACTCTTGCATCTTCACTTGGTAAAGATAGACCGGTAGGAGTAACATATGCTAGGAAGAAAAAGCGTGAAGGGATAGTTGACACAAAGGCTAATAAGAAGCAAACAAAAGATGAAAATGAGGGTGATAACATTGACACCCAATCTGATATGGAAATAAAAGAAGTCAGAAGAAGTAGTAGAAATATACTTCCAACTGTTGATGAATTGGTCCATGGGATCAAAGAGTTTGGAGGTCTATTTGGTGTTGGGAGAAAATATCCCCTCTGCAACAAGGAGGACAAAAGAAAAATTGAAGATGCACTTATGTGGAACATGCATAAGTTCCGCAGAACTCCTAGTGAACTATATAAAATAGTTCCATCAGACTTGCAAGATCAAATTGAAGGGAGATGGAAAATAACTTTAGCTATTGAAAAAGAGCACAGGATAAAAGAACTCATGGAAGTGCAACATGCACTTGATTATAATCAGGCATCTATACTGGAAAAAGAATGTATTCAACATTTTAAAATAAGGAACAAGACAGGGAGAGTGGCAATAGGAGATGCCCAAGTTGTGCATGATGAGGGTGTTTCCATGTGGAAGAAAATCTTGAGCCAACAAAAGGAAGCTAAAGAAGAAATAGAAAAGGGAACAAAACAGGACCAAGGTGCAGCTGCCCTTGACAAAGGGAAAGGTAAAGACAAAGACTCTATTGAAGGTTTTGATGTTTTATCAGTTGATGATATTATGGGTAATGTTGTGTCAGATATTCCTAATCTGACTAAGGATGTAGAGCAATTGGTTGAACACAAATCAACCGTTGAAACTATTGGTATTGGTGTTTCATCAGTAAAGGGAACCACTCAAACCAAGCATCCCGGTGTAGATGAAATTATAGTTGAAGATATACCTCATGAAGATACACCTCACAGAACTTCAATAATAATAAATCCTACCGACACTGAACCCCTTTTATCAGAGAAAAAGGAAACAAAGGAGAAGGAGGAAATACAGAAGGAAGTAGAAAAAAAGCAAGAAGAGATGACAAAAACAAAGGAGACTAAAAAAAAATTGTGGACACTCCTCTGGTAAAGAGGAAGTTAGTTTTAGAAAAGGAGAGTGAAAAGAAGAAAGTTACATTCATCACCGCAACCAGCTCTATGGTTAAGGATGAAGAAAATAATGAAGAAACATAGGAGGAAGAAGAGGAAGACTCTGTAATCGACATCAAGAAGATGAACCCCAAGCAATTGATGAAAGTCTCAGAAAAATTGAAAATTCAAGTTGAAAAGGCTAAATTAAGAGCAAAGATAAAGAAGGCAAGAATTCTCAATTCTGCCAAGACAATTCTATCTGACCTAATTCCTGACATTGCTATTGATGAAAATGCACCCATCATTGATCAGTTGGGCACTCTTGTAACAACAATCAGTTTAGAGGCAACCGATCTGGAGAAGTTTGCAGTAAGACAATATGAATCAAAGAGAGGACAAAAACTAATGGAACAAATATCAGTTGGAAAAGTTGTCCTCTCCAACCGCATAGAAGAGGTAAAAAATATACTATAGGAAGTTGGCCAATTATTGGTTAAATCTTCAAGTTTTATTGATTTAATCAGAGATCTAGAAGATAAAAGATTTTAGTCTCAAAGAGAAATTCAAGATCTGATAAGTTCTTTTGATCCTCTTAACAACTCAACAACAATTTTTAGTGGCAAGATAAAACAACTCAATCATGAAATCAAAAGGTTAAAAGAAGAAGAGGAAAAATGAGGTCTGGGCTTGTTAGCGTGATGCTAAAAATGTGGTATATAAGAGGCATACACATATAATGAGACAATAAAATGCAATTGAAAAGCTTAATTGAAAACTAGATTAGAAATGCAAACCATAAGCCTTCCTTGAAATGTCCCATTTTCCTCTATTCTTGAGGACCTTGAAGGTGTTAGATTGATGGGCTCTCAACGGAGCAATGACCTCCAAAGTGACAAATCACGAGTTGAGTAGCTATTTGATCATGATTGACTATGGAGATGATATGAAATGCATGATTTAAGAAACTAGATTAACATGCTATGATTAATCCAAAATCTAATTACTAGATAATTGAAATGCAAATTGCCTATAGTAATGATGCCTAAATTGATATGAGATGGGATCCTTATTGCTCCAAAATGGGGGATATTTATAGGATTTCCAAGGCCAAAGATGAGGTGGTAGGAATCGACGGTCCAGATCTGATCTGAAGATATCAAGGGCCAAGATTGAGGAAGTTGGAGAAGAGGTTGGAGGAAGGGACACTTGTCATCTCTATGGTGACAAGTGTCAAGGAGCCTTGCTCATGAGAGGGAAAGTGTCCAAGGGAGGAGACATGTGGCAAAAGTGCCATGTGTCTCAAGGAGAGAATATCCACACCATGGGAGGTTAGGATAAGGAGGTTAGAATGTGCAAGATAGGATAGGGTTAGTTAAACCCAAGATTAGATTGAATGGGTTAAGTTAGGGGATGGTTAGGTTAGTTGGTTAAAAGTTAGGAGCCATGTGCTCATTTGAATTTAGAAATTCAAATAATTGGAAAATGGTAATTAATCTCAACAAACTTGAGTTTGTTAATCTTAATTAGGGATTAGAAGAATTGGTTAATATGGGGAGACATTAATTAATTTAGAATTAATTAATCAAAGGGGGATGTGAGATGAACTATATAAATAAATCATTTAGATTTATTTACTAGTAGATGAATAGAGAAATTAATTAAATTGCTTGTGAATTCAATTAATTAGGAAGGGGAATCAATCAAATAATTGCGTATTTCATTAACTATCTTCAGACCATTTTTAGGTGTATACAGTTAGAGCTACAATGCTACCTGGCACCAATTATTGATTTCATGCAAAAGAATGTTAAAGAAGCAGAATGTCTCATAAGTGAACCTGATTGCAAAACAATTGATGATATGGAGAATTTTGTTGTAGTTTTGCATGGACACTTCACCACCATGAAACAAGTTAAGCCTTCATGGGAATCCTCTTTGAAAGAAAATCAAGAAAATTTCAAAGAAATTTTTGCTTTACTTTGATAAATTATTTTGTATAGTCTTTGCCATTGATGTCAAAAGGGGGAGTTTTGGAGAGTTTGTACATTACGAGTAACAGGGGTCAAAACCGACACATTTTTGTAGTGTTTTCCACCAATGCCAAAGGGGGATTTTGTTGGCATTTTGGTGCATTTTGTATGATCAGTGAATGAAATGGTTGTCATTGTTGGCAACATCATCTTCTAAGTCTTCATAGTCCATCGGTAAAGAAGGAAAGGATAGTCGGTAAAGAACAAGAGTTCTTTTTCCTATCGACAAAGAGTATAGACTGGCTAAGAAGAGTATAGATCGGCTAAGAAGTGTGTAGATAGGGTAAGCAGAGTGTAGACCAACTAAGCAGTGAGTAGACCGACACACAGGAGGTCAACTGACTAAGCAGTGAACAGATTGGTACACAAAAGGATAATCAGCTAAGTAGTTAATAAACCAGTATACAGGAGGTAACCGGTTAAGAATAATTTGATCGGTACATCGACACAATAGGAGTCTCAACCGACAAACTTGGAAACGTCCAGTTAACATCCAGTTGAACCAACAATCTTCTCTTTTCGACTGGCGAACTTATCGGCATGAACGACTATCTTGATCGATATTCTTGGAATGATTCCTGGAGAGTAATTTATGGCATGGTAACATAATTTTGAATCTAATTTTTTGGAGGGAAAGTTGGCATTAGAACCAAAGGCTAATATATTCACACAATTCATTTTGAGAAGGTTGTTGTTAATGTGAAAAAGATTTGCGTGAATGTAAACAGTGGGAGTAGAACAAAGTATAGCAGATACATGTATGAATCGGTGAAGCTAACACTGATCAGTTGAACAGATAATGAAAAGTGGATCTATGAGACAGAGGTAGTGTCATCAGATAGATCATTCATCTTTATTGCCTTCTAACAATTGCAACATTGTAAATCCCTTAACAGGGTGAACCTTAACCGGTTCTTTATGTAAAATCTCTTAACAGAGTCACTTCAAATATGAAGTTGTAAAATCCTCTAGCAAGGTGAACTTTAACAAGTTCTAAGGTATTCTTAACCAGATACCAGTCACTTCTAATAGGGTGATGTTCTCAGAAACAACAGACTGTAAGCTCTTAACATGGCACTCTTTTTAACTGCAGTAAGAGAGATTGTGGGTTATCCCCACCATGGTTTTCTCCCTCTAACCGAGGGTTTCCATGTATAATAACCTGTGTTATGTGATATTTATGTGTGCATGAAAATCTCTTTTCTATGATGTTATTTTCTTTCATGATTTACACAATGTTTAAGACAATGCAAAGAATAGTTGCAGACCGGTTAGTTTGATTGGTTGAATTATGAGTAAATTGCTTTGACTGATTCACCCCCACCTCTCAGTCACCAGTTAAATACTAACACATTTCAATACAAAGATCAAGTGTTTTTCATCTCTGATGGTATTTATCTTTTTGATTGTTTGATTAGTTCCATGTGATAAATCTATTCATTTAGATTATTTCAATGTGCTATCCTATGTTATTATAGTTTGGGTTAAGTTTCAGTTTGATTATCAATTTGATGGATTGGATGTCAAGCTTCATTCCGTGTTATTGGTCTTTCAGAGCAAAGTTAAATTCAATAAGACTAACTGCAACATTATGTCAGGGGTGAATGTACTGGTTTACTATTGTTTGAAGATAATTTAATCAGGCGTTTTTAGAGTAATCTCAATTAAGAAATTTGTAATGTCCCCACTTTTAAATAGGATTCAATAATATATAATAATAATAAAATTAAAATACAAAAGATTAAAAAAATAACATTAAGAACTGAGATCCATAACTAGGATATTTTAAGTCATTTTATTAGGGGACATTGCAAAATCATACTTATAATAAAGTAACCTTTTATTTAAAGCATTCATTTTCAAGCAAGCAATTCAAAGTTTTATGTAATTATTTAATTGAAGTGACAATCTCAGGAATCATTTTCCCTCTAATGCACATAAACATTGGAAACATTCAATTCCAATCAGGCATACTTGACAACAATGGGATTAATACCATTCAAAAGTCTCTTATCAATCTTCAAAACACCCTTACAAGACAACAACTTAAAAGACACCAACCATACTTTGAGGAAGAAAAACATGAAAAAGGCTGCCCTTACCTTGTAATGAATCCAATTGCTATGGTCAGTCTCTTGATATCATTGTTATAGACTTATCCTCCAATTCATAGAAAGATCCAATGGTTCAAATGAAAGTTATGATAATTCTTCCAAAACTGCTATAGGATACAAGAAAGACAATATTAAGATAAACTATACAAGATACACATTATGAAGAAAACTAGTCAAAATTATTGATAACATCAAATGAAATATAGTGTTTGATTAGATTATACTTTCTTTTAAAGTTCTATACAATACCCAGATTTCTATTAACCCATAACAAAATATGCAACTAACAAATAAAATATGCAATTTGTAGCTAGCCTTGGACCTAGAAAAGTTGCTTCCATACAAAGGGCTATTTTGAGGGTTGGAAGGGTTTACAGTTGTAGAGAATTGTTGAACCTCTAGAAGCTATGAAGTGACTTATCTTTATAAATACTGCTGGTTTTTTAAGGGTTAGAGGGATTGGTCAAGCAACTTCTAGGAACCATGTTATGGATCCATTGGATGATACTAGACTTCATCTAGAGTCATATGAACTAGCCAAGAAAATCGTTGAGGATGTATACTGTGAAGATGCAGGACAAGATATAGATGATATGTATGAGGAAACACAAGAAATGGCAGTTGAACATTTCAAAAATATCCCCATGTGTTAAAGGCCCTTGATATTGATGAATATGCTAGAAGTGTGGAACAACAAACATCCAATAAAAAGCGAGAAACTCTTGCTGACATAAAGATTGAATTGGTACATGGATTTAAGGATTGGTGAACACCATATAAAGAGCCATCCCAGGATGAGGAATTTTATCTGCTAACTGGAGAAAATAAAGATACCCTTTCAGTGGGGAAAATTGTACAAGCAACTGCCCGTAGAGTCCTAAATAATCATAGAAAAGTTGCTTTCATACAAAGGGATATTTTGAGGGCTGGAAGGGTTTACAGTCGCAGAGAATTGTTGACCCCTCTAAAAGCTATGAAGCGACTTGTCTTTATAAATGTTGTTGGTTTATTAAGGGTTAGAGGGACCGAGCAAGCAACTTCTGGGAACCATGTTTTGGATCCATTGGATGATAATAGAATTCATCCAGAGTCATATGAACTAGCCAATAAAATGGCTAAGGATGTATACTGTGAAGATGCAGGACATGCTATAGATGATATGGATGAGGAAACACAAGAAATGGTAGTTGAACATGTCAAAAAATATCCCCATGTGTTAAAGGCCCTTGATATTGATGACTATACTAGAAGTGTGGAACAACAAACATCCAAGAAAAAGTGGGAAACTCTTGCTGACATAAAGTTTGAATTGGTACCTGGATTTAAGGATTGGCGAACACCATATAAAGAGCCATCCTAGGATGAGGAATTTTATCTGCTAACTGGAGAAAATGAAGAGACCCTTTTAGTGGGGAAAATTATACAAGCAATTGCCCGTAGAGTCCTAAATAATCATAGAAAAGTTGCTTCCATACAAAGGGCTATTTTGAGGGCTGGAAGGGTTTACAGTCGCAGAGAATTGTTGACCCCTCTAGAAGCTATGAAGTGACTTGTCTTTATAAATGTTGCTGGTTTTTTTTGGGTAAGAGGGATTGGGCAAGAAGCTTTTGAGAACCTTGTTATGGATCCATTGGATGATACTAGAATTCATCTAGAGTCATATGAACTAGCTAAGAAAATGGCTGAGGATGTATACTGTGAAGATGCAGGATAGGATATAGATGATATGGATTAGGAAACACAAGAAATGGCAATTGAACATGTCAAAAAATATCCCAATGCGTTGAAGGCCCTTGATATTGATGAATATGCTATAAGTGTGGAACAATAGACATCCAATAAAAAGTGGGAAACTCGTGCTGACATAAAGATTGAATTGGTACATAGATTTAAGGATTGACGAACACCATATAAAGAGCCATCCCAGGATGAGAAATTTTATTTGCTAATTGGAGAAAACGAAGAGACCCTTTTAGTGGGGAAAATTGTACAAAGGGATATTCTGAGGGCTACAAGGGTTTATAGTTACAATGAATTGTTGACCCCTCTAGAAGCTATGAAGAAACTTTTATTTATAACTGGCAGCTACAAAATGGAGATGTTAAGGAGGTTGAGGATCCATATTTTGCCAAAGCAGATACCATTAAACAAAGTGAACAAGTTGCTAACGCCCTACTATTCAGCAAGAGAATTCCATCCCTACACAGGGAGGGGACAGTTGGGGAAGAAGCTACAGAGGCTACCCACCTATATGCCCTGGCTACCCCCCTTCTTACTGTTCCTATTATTTCTATAGGAATACAGATGATCTGGATAGTTCTCCATCTGGGCAAGGGATATGCCCATCTATTCTTTCTATAGGAATACAGACATAATACAATCTCATGCATTCTGTTCTTGCTATAGGAATATAGACATAATACAATCTCATGCCCCTACTATTATAAAGGGAGGCATTAGGAACCTATTTTTATGGAAGTTTTTCAGACAAATGAAAAAACCAAAAGTAAACATAAAAGATTTAGCCAACCCGAAAAGAAAAGGCCATAGAATTGTAGGGCCATTTCATTCAAATTAAATTCCAGTTCATTCAGATTAAAATTAAATTCTGATTCATTCAAACTGAAAGAAAAGGCCCTGCTATTCTATGGGGCCATTTACCAAGAATTAAAGCTTCTTACAATTGGAAACAAAGTGAACAAGAGAATGCAAGGAAAGCAAAGGAACTTGCAAAAAAATCTTAATGACAAGATCAAAAGGACCAACCTCTTGTATAGTTGTTGCCAAGCATCTATTTGCAAAAATTGTGCCCGCTTCCTCCCAATTTTTGCACCTTGAGCCCACCTATAATGATGGCATGCAATTACTTTTTAAAAAAAAAATCTCATGTTCGTCAGAATTTCGACATCAAATATGAAATCTGAACTATCGGCAAAATTTATGGTGATAAAGGGTCAAAGCTTATGCTGAGGAGACATAACGTATAGGGAGGAGCTACGTCAAGGGAAAAGACATCGGGGAAATTATTCCCATCGCCTGAACACATTTTAGGCTATCTCGATGCCCAATGAGACTAGCGGGATAACTCACACCGATTAGCGGGAAGAGAGGTCATCGGCTTATGTTATCTTGATGAGTAAGAAGAAATCAAGAGGATGTGAAAATCATCAGAGCAACATATGCCGATGGCATTCCGACGTGAAATATGAAATCTGCACTATCGACAAAAGTTAACCCGATGGTAACAAACAAGTAGAAGCATGTGATCGAGATAGAATACACCGATGAAGTCCATCGACAAAACACACCCTAGCGGAAATGGAGAAATCTTGTATTGCCGATAGATGATGATGCTATCGGTAAGACTTATCCTGCTGGACACTGGCAAAAGTAAAATGCATCGACAAAGGTTATGGCAATAAAGGGTCAAAGCTTATGCTGAGGAGACATAATGTATTGGGAGGAGCTACGCTGAGGGAAAAGACATCGGGGAAATTATACCCATCGCCTGGACACATTTTAAGCTATCCCGATGCCCGATGAGACTAGGGGGATAACTCACATCGATCAACAGGAAGAGAGGTCATCAAGTTTTTCTATCCTGATGAGTAAGAAGAAATCAAGAGGCTGTGAAAATCATCAGACCAACATATGCCAATCAACAGGTAAAATCCGTGTTTGTTGGGATACCGATGTGAAATTTCAACATGTCAGAATTCTGATGAACACAGGGTATACTTAAAAAAAAAACAAAATTAATTTGACAAAGCAAAAGAAATCCCATGGCCGGTCAGAAATGTTCATCGGTTTTTCATCCGAATTTTGCCATGAAATTTTAACACGTTGGAATTCTAACGAACACGAGGTAATTTTGGAAAAAAGAATAAATTAATCCAACAAAACAAAAGAAATCCCATATATCGTCAGAAATGCTTGTAGAAAAACTGCTCCAAATGTATTAGTGTCAATGGCCTCCATGTATAAGTAAAGAAGATCCTCACTAATCCAACTACTATTTCTTTTGTAGAATTCAATAGGTAGGCCATCAGGACCAGGGGCCTTGTCATTCTTAAAGGATTTTATGGCCATATGGATTTCTTCTATAGTTAATGGTTTGTCAAGAGATATGGCATGTTCTTCAGAAACTTTCTTAGGAACAATAGTGCTAATATTGTCTTTGTCTACCTCTTTGTTAGTGCCAAAATCCTTCGAGGAAAATGAATTTTGATAGAATTGAGAAAAATCTCTTAGAATACCTTCTTGGTTTGAAATATTAACCCCACCATCACAAATTTTGTCTATTTGTTCCCTAGCTTCCTTGCTTCTAAGAATCTAGAAAAAGAATTTTAATCTCTTGTCACCATGATCCATCAAGTTAATTTTATCCCTAACCTTTGCACCATGAATTTTATGATTTTGAAGCCTTCCCAATTCTTTCTTAGCCACTTTGAGTATGTCATATTTAGCTTCATAGTTGTCAGGCTAAACTTGTAAAATTCCTTCTACAACAACCAAATTTTCATGCAATTCAATTTCAAGTTTTTTGTCATCTAGATCCTTTTTCTTCCCCATAGTTTGGAAAAGTACCTTCCAACTATCTACATTCTAATTCCATCTATCTATATTATTGGGGAAATCAGGGCACTAGCAATTATACTGTCTAATGATATAGGAGGCAAACATTGCATCTTAATTCTCCAACAAACTAGTGTTGAGAGAGAATACATCCCTCACAATCTGGGGGGTACGAGGGGAGAAATTAAGACAAAAGGTGGTAGAGATAGGATGATCATCCAACAATGTATATGGTATAACTTTAACACTGCCTCTATTCTCATCATGCATAATGCTAAAAAAGTCTTTGTTGAAATAAAACCTATCCAGTCTATAATATATTCTTTTCTTACCCTATTGATAGTTGCACCATGTGAACCAAATCTCACTATATTATTTATGCTTCCCAACCAGGGGATCAATTAATCTGAGTCTATTAGTCAATCTCTTCCAGAAGAACTTTTCATTGGGTTTCCATTCAAATTTGTTCCCACCAATCTTATCTTGTGGATGTTCAATCATGCTAAAATCCCCACCAAAAATCCAAGGGATGTCATCTAACTGAGCAAGTAAACTCCATGGATGAATACACTCCCTATGATCATTCAAAGCATAAATAGAGGCAACCCCAAAGTTTTACTCTTTGTAATTCAAAATGATCCATACAACTCCATTGCAAGGGGAAGAACCCCATTTATTTACAAACTTGGCCCATTTTTTGAAAATTATTGTGGCAACACCTCCCTTACCTTTGGAGTGGTTAGTGATATAAAGGGTAGCCTCTCTCCATATGCACTTTAAATTAATATCAAGGGAGAAATGGACTGCTTTAATCTCAAGAATCTTTTTATGACATACTTCATGTTCAGGGAATCTAGTCCCCTTACATTCCAAGAAACACAATTCAATTCCATTAATACAATCAAGGAAAGGTTTCCTTTGGTGCCTTAAATTATTTATAATACTTAGGCAACTGCAATTTAGGGAATATATTTTCATGTTTCTTATTAGTGGACCCATTTGGCTTGCAGCTCTTCTTCTTAAATTCAAAGGCCTGTTCAACCCCAAGAGAGGGGGACATAGATTTCTTACACCCTTTAGTATGCTTCTTTCTATTGGTCATGGCCTTTGTATAACCAATATCTTCCATAGCATTATCAATTATCTCCTTAGCAGTATGACATTTATATGGTACAATGGCCCATGTTTCCCACTCCTCATGACAACCCTTCCTGCCACTTCCTAGCATTTCTATTTTAATATTCTTTCCCTTTAGCTCATTAGCCTCTCTATCAAGGGTGTGAGAATTGTTCTGAGTATCCAAATCAACAATACCAACATTTCTAAGGGGGAACCTAAAGAGGGGAGTATCAGAGGGTTCAACAACAATAATAAAATCTATAAGAGGTGTCTCCAGATTATAAGCTTTCTTTATAACAAACAAGTCTTCATCAGGGTCCTTACAACAAGGATCATATTCTAAGCAAGCAACATCCAAACCTCCCCCCATGATAATCCCCTTAATAGGAAGCTCCTCAACACTACCAGTGTTGGAGTCTTGGACACTCAAGGCTCTTCTCGCATCCTTGGTCGAGCGACTACTAGTATCATCCTCACAACTCTCCTTCTCATCCACACCACTATAAATCATTTTTTCAATTATTTTTTGATAGCCATAATATCATTAATCTTTTGAAGAGAAAGACATTGAGAATTAAGGGAGTGAGGTACAAAGCCTCGTGCCGGAGACAACTGAGGGAAAAGGAAGATCATGAGGCAAAGGCAAGGGAAGCAAGATTGGGGAGGAAGCCTGAGGATCAATAGATTGGCAAGGAGCACCACTGATAGCACCAGGATCAGAAGGAGGGGGGAAGTTAGGGAAGGACAAGAATCTTTAATCATCGGGCTAGAGGAGGGAATAGGAGGAAGAACCATAGATGAGGTGGGAAGGAAAGAGGGGGAGGGGGCCAAATTTTTCTTGCCCAAAAGGGGACAATTTATTCTAACATGACCTTCCATTTTACACAAAAATAGGCATTAATGCCTCCCAAGTATTTCACTAGGCAAGATAAGGAAATTCATCTCCCATATCGACAACTAACTCATTAGGCAAATCTTTTCTAGGGTTAATGGCAACTAACAGTTTCACGTCAAGGTGCGGAAGAAGGGAGGGGGGATTGTCCATTCTAAGGACATCTCCCAGATTTTCTAAAGCATTGGGAAGAAAATTATAGAAATAAGGGGGTACATTGTGAACTGACAATAATCTAGGGCACAAGATAGCCAAAACCTCATCTTTGTTGGCTTTCAGAGACCAACTCATAGCCCAAAAATAACACTTCCCCACCATTCTAGAACTGCTTCCTAATAACTTCATCTTGGTGATTGGGGTTTTCAAAAAAAATTATGAACAATCCCTTTTGAACCATTCTACAGAAAGAAATTACAAACCCTAAATTTTTTACCCAGATGCTTTGCAACCAATTAGTGATGTAGTTTCAAGATGACAATAGATTATGCGGCAAGAAAAATAGCAGTTTTCCTAAGCCTATTTTTTTCATCAACAATCGCTTGAGCCATCAGCCTATTAGGAGTGACAATGAGTCTAATGGGGTTAGAACCCTTACCTCATCCATGAGGGCTTCACTTAGTGAATCTAGGTTATAGCATGTATTTTTACTACTAGGCAATATATTGCACCCTCATTTTTAGGATATTAAACCCCCCAATATGAATGCACGTGATATACTATTTCCTAGCTAGTTAAGCTTCCATGACCTCTTACATCTTCATTGTGATCGGATAGGGCAACCTCTTGTAGAAAGAAAGTGGCATCTCTATAAAAAGTTGTTTGGTCAACCAATGCCTCAAATGTTTTCTCTCTCACGGTGGAATGTGCCAAACCAGGTGAGGTTTGAGCCATAAAAGGGTCTCAAAACCACCGACATAGGGCAGTAATAAATGTGGAATGTATAACAGACATGGAGAGACCAGAAGGCCAATCTGATGCTCGAGTCGAGCAATTGATCGCTCGAGTGAAACTGGCCTTTGACACAAGCGACCAAATGGAAGTTGCAGAACATTTTTCCTTCACAATTCTTCTTTTTGTCAAAAAAATGATCAACCTTTTGTTTGAATTCCCAATATCAATATTTTATTATTATTATGATCAATAATGTTATTGACACTTTCGATTCTGTTCCCGATTCAAATGATAGACTGATTATGAAAATACTTGTACATGATTATAATCATAACATGATCAACATACAGATTTATTATTACATCAATTGAAAATAAAAATGGTATCAATCTAAACCTTGTGACATCATACCATATAGTTTGTTCATCATATTGACATTATTTTTCTAGTTATGTTCTCTTAGTAGATCCAAGATGTAATACTAACAAACTCACAATATCAGACTTATAGACCAAAGACAAGATGCAACATGAACCATCTATAATATGATGTATGTACCCTCTACAAATACATTACTAGAAACACTTCATACTTCAAGTGACATCAATGATAAATAATGTTTCTAACAAAGGCCTCATCTCTAGAAGGGAGGGTATTGGAATGAATAGAAGGAAAAGACTCATAGAGGGGATTTCCAACCATATCAACCTCTTGTAGCACAAAAGATTCTTCATGAATAGGATTGATTTTGGATTGAATAGAAGGTGAATCTCTATAAAGGAAATTATCATGCATCACAATGTCCTTATGAGTGGGATGAGTTTTAGGATATTTATAGGATGATTTAAAGGTAAGGGTGAAGTCATCAAAAGTTTCATCCAACATCTCAAGGTCATCACTACTAAATGACATACGTATAATGTTGATTAACCTTTAGAAAAATGATGGTTTAGAAGACGAGGGATTAGGAAAAAGAAAATTATATTCAGTCTCATCAAGTTCATCACTTGTAAAATGCTCATCGAAGGTATATTCATCATAATTAATGGGTTATCAAAGGCACAAAAGACTTGTAAAAAGTAATTCGACATTGTTGAAAAATAACTTGACCTCACTTTTTCCTAAATTTATTAGCAATAAAAAATGTACTTTTAAATATATTAAAATATATTATTTTTGAAAATTACAAGCATATATTTCATGAATATTTATACATTTCATTAGATTACATTATTTTAAAATTCAAAACATAAATTCCACTTTTATGGAGACAAAGTTGAATAGTTTTTGTTGTGTTGACCATTTTCTTTATTAAAGTGTGACATGGGTTTGTACTTTTAAATTCACTTATGTTGGTAAGTACACCAAAAGATTGACACAACTTTGTACTTTTACTATATATCCTCAATCAATGCAACATGTAAACTCACCATAACATTAGTAACATACAAATTGAGATACCAAAAATGATAACATGTAGATCTAAATACTTAAATACCACCTAAAAATATGATTTGCTAGGAAATCCCATAATCAAATACCATGGTCAATCAAATAAAATGGCATGAGGGAGAAAATAATTACTGTAGTCATGTTTGAAATCATCTAATCTAAGCTAATTAGGCTAAAATGACGAATCACAAAAATCCTTAACTAATCTAGCTGATTTTAAACACAAAGAAATGAAATAAGTGGAAGAATTAAGATAATTAAACTCCCTATTCTCCATTTGTACTTCCATTGTTCTTCTCCATTGTTGTTGGTGTAGGTGGCTCTCAGGTTTTGCACTTGATTTCCTGCATAAGATGGACAACAATTTTGAAGACTATGATTCTAGATTGAATTGAGGAATGAGGTTGAATTTATAGATTTTCAACACAAAAGAGGTGAGAATTTAAACTCAAGTGTTGATTGATAGACAACTAAAATTGATCAATCTGTTAACTCATTTTGATTGATCTGTTAACATGGTTGATTAAGGAGTCAACTAGATAGATTGGCTAGTGAACTGAATAGACTAGTTAGTTAACTGAGTTGATGAATCAGATGATTGAATGGATTGGATAGATAAGTGGATTGATTGATCAGTAGGCTGAATAGATGGATTAGAAGACTAAAATGATTGATTAGTCATAAAAAGCCGATTTTGAGTGAAAATGGGAGATTGATGAGTTAATTGAGCTAACTGATTAGATAACTGATTTGATCAATCAACATGTGCTGTAGGATTTTGAAATTGAATTTGATTTTCATTTTCAATTTGGATTTGAATTTGGTCTTTCGAATGCTGAAATGCACATGAAATTAACTGAAATTCAGATTTGATGAAATATGAATTTGGAAGAAATGAAATTAATTGAAATGAAGTGAAATTCGAATTTGGGGAAAAATGAAATGAAATTAGATGGAATTATTTGGAATTTTAATTAGGGATTTGGAAGAATTAAATTAATCAATTAAATAATTTAAATGAAATTATTTAATCATAGAAAATTGAATTAATTAAATAATAAAGATTATTTAACTAAAGAAAATATCACAATTAATTAAATAATTTATATTTAATTAATAATTGAGATAGGGTTAATTGATTAAATGATAGGAATTTGATGATTAGAAATGTTAAATGTGATGATTAGAAGAAATATTTAACTTAATCAAATAATTAAAGAATTACTTAATTAAATAGACGAATAATTAGTGTAGAATTTGATAATATGATGAAACAATAAGGATCTAGTCAACTACTGAGAGGGGAGGGGGTGAATCAGTAGATAGAAAACAAACTAAACTTTCACCAAACTTAATCCCAACTCATAAATCAATCACTAAACTAACCAGTTTAAACACAGTAACAAAATGGATACTGCACTGTCAAACTTTACCGGTTGATTAAAACAACAATGATACAATGTAACAGATCTAAAACTCACATACCATTTAACCAAAACATTAAACCACTTTACTAACATTAGTAATAGCTCATTTCAGATCACTTCCGGTCATCTAATCATATCTAAGTGGATTTACAAGTTATCATATCAACCATATCAAAACATAACCACAAAATCATTCACCACTTGACACAATGATTTTTGACGTGGAAACCCAAATGGGAAAAACCACGATGGGGATGAATACCCACAAGTATTCTAAAATCTTATAAATTTCATCCTGTTAGGAGCCAAGCCTTGTTAGAAGCTTATACAATAATGTCTTGTCAAGAACAGATCCGGTTAGGGACCACCCGGTTCAGGGATTCACTACAATACCCTTTAAAGGCAATACCCTGTTAGGAGTAACCTTGATAGAGGATTTAAAATCCAAGCTAATGGATCACTTGGTTAGAGGATTTAGACAACACCAAGCCTGTTAAAGCTTACTCGGGTAGGGGATTTAACAATTGTAATGGTTAGAGAACAACAAGGTTTTTTCTGATTTGGTAATAGCACTATCTTGCTTAGTCAGATCCTTTTATGCTCCTATTTGCCTTCAAAACATTCTGTAGACACTCCTTCTAGTTCAACAACAGTCTCACTACCACACTTAACAAAATTACCAACACAATTACAAAACAACTCATTGACCTTATAAGCGAATACAATAGGTCTCTAACACATCACAAAACCTTCAAATCTCATAGAGATTACAAACATATCAGTTCAATCATTATTGTTGGATTACATAGCAATCAACTACACATTGTTCTAGACAACTTCGACTGCTCCTAGATCACCGCTCATCGAATCTTATAACTCATCACGTGTTTTCCACTTCGTGCTATGCGTCTGTTCATTCCCAAGATAAATAGTTATCTTCATGCACCAAAATCACTTTGAAACTCATCAGGTGCATCCTTCTTACTTGGCATCTCCATCTCCAATCACCATTTGATCATAGATCAACATAACTGATTCACGAAGCCTCATTCGTTAGGGTTTCCGCTTATCAACTGGTTGGGGTTACTGGTTGATCACTCTACTTCACATATAAATACCAGTTTCCATCACTACTCTACCAATACTGGCTGCTTTACAACATCACTACCGATTGCAATACAACTCCATTACCAGTTACTATTGACATCAATGACAATACTATACTTCATTAATGTAATCTTCATGCAATGCCAACATAATTAATGAGACAATTTTAGGTGTCTACATTTGCCCCACAATTTCGGAACGATGTTGTTTCAAAGAAAATGAAAAATTTTCTGCCCCAGTATGCCCTAATGACATTTAAGGTATAAATATGCCCCCTTGGAAAAAGTGGTCAAATTTTTTTGGGACGAAGACTATTTTTTTGAAATTGTGCTAGTAATCAATAATGTGAAGTTTGGTAAAAATTGAATCTTGTTTGGTATGGCTACAACTGCGTTGAAGTTGGAGGGGTCGACGACCATTAGGGTGACAAAAGCCCTAATTTTGAGCTTTATATTGAAAATTGGTATTGATTTGAGCTCATTTGCTTTGTAAGAATTCCTTGAGATTATAGTGCTTTCTGTGTCCTTGGAGCGAGATGGTGGGTCATAGAGAAAGGTTGCATTTGTCCAAGTGAGTGCGATCCTATTAGAGACCTCCCTGCATTGGCAACATGGTGAGTTTAAAAAAATATAGCCCCATTTTTTTTGTCAATTCTTTCATCGCTATCTGGAAGAGTCAAATTATCTAATTCACAATTGATGATTGATTTATTCATATTTGATAATAATAATTCACAATTGATGATCGATTTATTCACATTTGATAATAATAATTCACAATTGATATAATAAATTCGCAATTGATAAAATTGCCCACAATTGCTATTGTTTATTCGCAATTGCCTTAATTGATCTGTAATTGAAATTTTTAGTTCGCACTTGCTAATTTTGGTTCATAATTGCCTTAATTGATCTGCAATTGAAATTTTTAGTTTGCACTTGCTTATATCAGTTCACATATGCTTATATCAATTCTCATTTCACATAATTTGAATTTATTTTTGTGTTTTCTCATGATGCAAAAGATATATCTTATTCATTGTGCTTTTTCTCAAATGCAGGAGAATTATCCAATCTTGATCATGAGACATACTAGGCTAGATGGTCTTGATCAACGTCATGAGTTAGATGCAAAGGATACTTCTTTGCTTCGATAGGTTGGATTGTATCATATAGTGCACTTGCTTGAGGTTACGGCCAACAGGGCCACAATTACTACTTTGATTGAGCGGTGGCATTTAGAGACTTGTTCATTTCATCTTTCGACAGGTGAGGCATCTATCACACTTGAGGATGTGTGGCGTATTATGCACATTCCCATATTTGGTGCCCAAGTTACTTTTGACTGCAGTGACGAGGTATCTGCTTTGTGTGTGCTTTTTGAGTGTTTTGAGGATGATCTTCATATCCGAGGTCGTTATGAGATTCATTGGGATGATTTTGATTATGATGATCTCACTGTTGTTCTTGGTTGCACGGTTGCTAGAATTTTGATCCCTGATAGACGTACCCATGGTTTCCCTATTGGATGAATACAAGCATTATTTAATGAAGGACAATGATGAGCTAGAGATGTATAAATGATTGGTATGCCATGCATGAAGTTTGTTAAGGATCTATGGCAAAGGAAAATTGACAGGAAGATCTACAACGTAGATTGAACCGCAATAACCTTGTGCAAGTTCCAAGATAGGAATGCAAGTCCCGAGGCAAGGTAAAACATTTTCAGATCGGAAGGATACATTGAACCTGGTCAAGTTTGAATATCTGATGGCTAAGATTGATCATGGGAAATGTGATCAAGGAGATTAAGCAGTTAGCAATTGTTTATAAATAAGGAATTGTTAATAAACAATGTATGTGGGCAAGTGTAAGCACAGGGATGCTACATAGTGATTACCGAGCACAGAAGCTTGAAGACCTATTTGAATAACATAGTAGAGAGCCCAGCAGAGGGACAAGATAAGTCCTATGACTAGATTGTTTTGAGCAAATAAGAATCTACTTTAGCATTTTAGATGTGAAGTTGCAGATATATTTTATTACTGTTATTTTGTAAGTGACAGAAAATCTCTTAACCGAGTGGACTTAACAATCTTATTTGTAAACCCTATAGCAAGGTAACATTCTAAATGAGTGTTTGAAATCCTTTGAGAAGGTCACTTATAACAAAGTGAAGATCCTAACAGATATGAAGGAAATCCCTTAGCCGGGTCACATCTAGCAATGTGTTGGTAATCTTTAACATGATTTGCTTTTAACCGAGCATACTCTAGAAGAGTATATTTCTTAGTGGGTCCGAAATCCCACAGTGGTTTTTCCCTATTTGGGTTTCCATGTTAAATCTGGTGTTATGAGTGTTATGATGATTAAGTGTTTATGAGTTAACATGTTTAGCAATTTTTGGTTATGTTGCTGAAGTAGAAGTTACCGAGGTTTAATCTGTTGATTTTATGGAAGTTTAAGTTTGTATGATTCATCCCCCCCTCTCATCTTGTTAGCTATTGGCATCTATACTTTACAATTAGTACCAAAACTAACAGGCTATATTTCATCCTATGATACATGTTGATTTAGAGCTAGATTAACCATATGCTTACAAATACACTGTTGGAGTTAGACATAGGGCGTCGGGTAACATTTTGTATTGGTGTCATCATATTGATACATTACAATACTTCTCATGGAGACCTTATCTTACTTGCCCTGGTTGGGATGATGATGTCCATCATCTTCCTTTTTGTTGACAACAAAGATATCTTATTGGGTGAGATGTTGGTGGTCACAGGTTTATTGATATGTATCTTCATGCCTGTGTACTTCAATAGTTTGGGGAGACACAGGGTATTCCGAATGTGACAACTTATTTTTCTTGTACTATTCGCGATATTAGTGATTAGGGTACATGTGTGCAGCCTTATGTTGCCATTGCCGAGTTTGATGCTCTTTCTCCGGTTCAGTGGGGTTGGCGAGTTGGTGTCACAGATCTAGGGACTACAACACAATATAGTATATGGTGGATACATCATAGGCCCATACCTTTGACAGATCTGACAATTTTGATTGCTACTCAATAGATTAGACATGACAGGGGTCCCAGAGGGAGAGGGTGAGATGGTGGGGGACGGGTTAGGGGAGGGAGAGATACAGGGCGAAGAGATAGAGGAGGGTGAGATGGTGGACAAGGAGGACAGGATAAGGCTCAGACATATCTGATAGTAGAAGTTGCAGAGGAGGTGGAGGGTGGAGGAGAGGATGTGGATATCGGTGGAGGTACTACATCTATGAGCAGTTCTAGTGACAGTGGGAGTGAGAGAGATGAGTCAGTATTAGGCTCATTAAGAAATGATGAAGATGAGGGGGATGGTGTAAATGATGTTGATATGCCCCAGGCTATAAAGAGAGGATATGCTGAGGCAGATGATGATGAGGAGGGAATGAGGGCTAAGGTTAGGAGTTTGGAGGACTTGGTTGCTACTTTATGGCAATGGTGGATGTAGGAGCTTACCACAGAGAGAGATCAGATAGTCGGTGAGAGGGAGAAGATAGCCATTGAGAGAGATCGGCTACAGAGGGAGAGAGATGATTCAGTGAGGCAGATGCGGTTGGTTCAAACTGCTTATGACCAACATTTTGCTCTAGGTGCTGATGCATGTAGGTAGTCATACATACTTTATTATGCCGCGCAAGAGGCTTTGTATTATAAACAACTCTATGATGGTGTTGTTCCTGAGGCACAGAGAGCTCTTAGTTTCAGTGAGTATAGAGGTTGTTCAGGTTCTAGTAGGTCTACTTCTTGACGGACCAGTAGTGGTGGTGTTATGGGTCCACCTCAGACATCTTCGGGATATCCTAGGGTAGGATCTGGTAGGCAGGATCCTCCGGAAGATAGAGGCAACATTGGTTGAGATGCTATGTTATTGATGATGTAGCATAGATACAATGTATTCTAACACATTTTGATGAGATATATGATATGTACTTTTGGTGATGAGTTATTTGGCAATATATGTTATGTCTAATGTTTTGGTTTTTTAGTTTATGCTTACTTGATAATGCATCTAATGCTAATGTGATATAATGCAATGATGTGATGTGCCTTTATTTTGCGATGTATGAATCTTTATGTGATGATTGATGACATGCTTGTGATAATAATGCAAAGTAAAAAATTTTGTTGTGTCAAAATAGGTGAAAATGGAAGAATTGTTAGTTGTTAGATGGGGAATAGATTAGAAGAAATGATATGAAATGATAAATAATTTGAACCAACCTTTATTTATTCTAGAAGTAGATATGATGGAAACAATTTGATTGATAAGATTTTGATGAAAAAGTCTTCATTGCTTTACTCGTAGTGCAATACATTATCATCATTGAGCCTTATTATGTAACAATGAAGCTTATTACACCAGGGTATGAGGAACCAAGATGTATAGATATCTCATTGCAAGAAACAAAGAAGTAGTAGACAAGGATTGGGCCCTCCATTCTGGGAATTACGCTAGGCGTTGAGGTATGTGTGGTATTCACAAGCTGAATGCTCCTATCATAGTCACCCACTAGAGAAATTGCCCCAGAACTTCATTGGTTCAAACCACAAACAACTAACAAAGAAAAAGGATCATGCCCATCATGACTCCTCTAGTCACTTTTTTGGACATCCTTGAGTAGCTAAAAGCAATGATCTTCGCCAATTTGATAAAAGAGTCTATCAAAATAGATAAAACTCAGCAGTTGGACTGACCGTGTCTTTCCTTTGATATGTTTGGTGTGATTTTGATAATGTTTGGTTTCAGAAGTTTTGGACCCCGTTTAAGACTGACCTGTCTGGTTTTGAGTGTACCGATTTTGTTTCAGACAAGATGGCGATCATGTTGATAGTTTGATAGTGATTCGATAGATTAGACAGTTGATCAGTTTGATTGTAGATGTTTTGACAAGATAGTTGTATCATTTGTTTAACTTCATGTGAAGTGTTTACTGGATATATGCTAGGGTGTTTTATTCTTGCAGGACAATTTAATGCAAGTTTTTAATTGATATTTGAATGTTTTTGGATTTTGTGGATAGAAATTTGATTGTTTTTGGATTGATTTTTTCAAGACTTTATCTGAATGTTTTTCATTTTTTTCAGGACTTTATCTGATTGTTTAGGATTTTTTCAGGACTTTATCTAAATGTTTAGTATTTTTTCAAGACTTTATTTGAATGTTTTTTATTTTTTCAGGACTTTATCTAAATGTTTTTTGATTTTTTTAGGACTTTATCTGAATGTTTTTTATTTTTTTAGGACTTTATCTGAATGTTTTTGATTTTTTTAGGACTTTATTTGAATGTTTTTGATTTTTTCAAGACTTTATCTGAATGTTTAGGATTTTTTCAGGACTTTATCTGATTTTAAAAAAAAATTTCAGGACTTTATCCGAATGTTTAGGATTTTTTCAAGACTTTATCTAAATGTTTAAGATTTTTTCAGGACTAAATATCTGAATGTTTTTGAATTTTTCAGGACTTTATCTGAATGTTTAGGATTTTTTCATTTATTCCCCCAAGTATGCAAACCTGTGATGACATGATGATCTACAGAGTGTGGTGGAGACAATGAATTTTTCAAATGCAAATTATGCTAATGCAATATGCGATATGAAGATGCAGTTCCTAAACAGGGATGAATGTGTGTGCCCCTCATTCTAAAATGCATTGATTAAATTGAAGGTGTGAAATTTTTCAGAGATAGGATTTCAATCCATTCTCAAAAGGCTTTAGATCATCCAATCTAACACACTATGTAACCAAGATTTATGAACAGAGGTGCAGACAACTTCTCTATCAATTCTTGAAACTTTGATCTTCTTTTGCCAATGTGTGTGCATTTGAATTCATTCTGACTCTTATATCCATCAAAGACCCTTGGAATCCTATTTGGCTAGCTACATCAGTTATTCTAACTTCAAAAGCATCCTGGATAGAGCTTCACTGCGAGCAAGCTTTTAGGGCTCCGACAAGGTTATGCACCGTAATCTCTCAAATATCGCTCCATTGCCAGCAGGCGTCCATAGCCCTGATGGATTTATTTGCATGTTCCCATAGTCAAGCCTTTTATTATCGCACTTGTATGCGTGATATTTCAGTAATATATCATTTTTTATTTTTCCTTGAGATGGAAATTAGCCTAGTATTTTTCTTTTCTTTTTCTTCATTTTCTTGCCTTGACTTGTAAGTAATGAAACCTACGTGGGTATGATAATTACAATAGCACTGAAGTAGATTTTTGGATTTTTCACTAGCCACATGACCAACCAGGTATTTGTAATGACTTAGAGCATTGATTAATGTGTGAGGTATAGAAAATGATAGATTTTCGGTAACAAGGTTCAATAGTGAACCTCTACTCAACCATAGATAAAGCTCAATGACAAGGAGATGTTTGAAGCTGAATGAATAAAGGCCTCCTAAAGACTTCATGATAAAGTATCTAGGAAATGAGTCCACCTTATTTCCTTTCATTGTAAATAGGTGAACAACTCAGACTATCATCTTGTGTATCTATTGGTACAACCATATGAGAACGCAATAATGGTATGCAACTATATGTTGTGCAATGGTGATGTACAAGCAACTATGATGTATTATGAAATGAAGATATGGAATGAAAATGCAGTATTGAAAATTGAAGTGAACCCACCCTTAGATGTAATATCTTTTTAGGTGCATGTTGCTAATGGGATCAGGGAGTGGATCTCCTTCCATATTTTGCAAATGATAAGTGTTGTTTCCAACTGCTTTGGTTATAACAAAAGGACCTAACCAGTTAGGCTCGAACTTTCCTGGTTTTTCGCATTCAACGAGATTCCTTTGAATTTTCTTTAAGAATGATGTTTCCTACCTTGAAGAAATGTGGGTTCACTCTTTTATTGTAGCTTCTTCTCATTCTATTTTGATATCCTTGTAAATGATTTAGAACATTTTGTCATTTTTCATCTAGGAATTCTAGTTCTTGTAAGCATGCTACTCTATAGTCTTCTTTTGAGATAATGCTTTTCAGAGAGACTCTTAGTGATGGAAATTCTAACTCAATAGATAAAATAGCTTCTAAACCATAAACTAAAGAGTAAGATGTGGTACCAATGGCTATGCGGACACCAGTTCGATAGGCCCAAAGAGTTGGATTTTGCTAGATATGCCAATCTTGTCCAGTATCATTGATAACTTTCTTTAAAATTTTTAGAATAGTCTTGTTTGTTGCCTCAACTTGACCATTGCTTTGGGGATAGTAGGGTGTTGCAAAACATTATTGGATGTGAAATTGGTTGCAAAGTTCACTTAATTCTTGATTTTTGAAGGATCGTCCGTTGTTAGTTATAATGCACATGGGAACTCCATATCTGCAAATGATATAATTAAAAATGAATTTATCTATTTGCTTCCCTATTGTGAAGGTCATCGGGATTGCCTCAACCCATTTTGTGAAGTACTCAATAGCTGTGAGAATAAACTTATGTTCGTCGGAGGAGATAGGGTTTATTTTCCCTACAAGATCTAATCCCCATTGTGAAAATGGCCATAGTGATATTATTGGCTGAAGATCTTGAGTAGGTGCATGAATTAGTTTTCTATGCATTTGGAATTGCTTGCATCTTTGGACATACTCGTAAGCATCCTTTTCCATTATAGGCCAATAATAACCTATTTGTAACAGTGTTTTTTCTAGGGTTGGTCCATAAGAATGTGCCCCACATATGCCATCATGAAATTCTTTCAGGGTGATTTGTGCCCCCTCAACGTTGAGGTAGCTGAGTAAGGTGTCATCTACACTTTTTCTATACAAAGTGTCAGTAATGATTGAATGTCTTGATGATTTTCAGATGAGTGCCTTCCTTTGATTCCATATATATCTCTGTACCATGGGGACTCAAGTCCTGTTATCATACATATATATTTAGTGGATGGTATTGTATGAGCTGACACAATGCGTTGTTCCACTTGAAATGCAGAGTGAGTTCTATCATGTGGCATATCCAAGAGAGAGCCTATTATTGCCATTGCATCGACTGCCTTTTTCTGCACTCTTGGTATTTGTTCAAATGTTATATTGGTGAAGTGTTGTTTGTATTCTTCTACCAATTGTTTGTAGGGTGTTATCTTATCATATTTTGTACTGTAATCATCATTGATTTGATTAATAATAAGCTATGAGTCTCCAAAGACTTGAAGTTCCATGATTTTCCACTGTAGTGTAGTACAAAGTCCTACAACTAGGGCTTCATATTCAACGATGTTATTGGTGCAAGGGAAGCTGATCCTGAATGATTTGGGAATTGAATCTCCTTGAGGAGCTATGAATAGAATTCCTGCTCCTGCTCCATGATTTGTGTGAGTCCCATCAAAAAATAGTTTCCAGTTTGTTTGTGCTGACAGTGTAAATATTGATTCATCTAGAAAATATACCACCATTGGATGACTGTCTTGTAGGGGTGCTTCTGCAAGTTGATCTGCTATGATTTGTCCTTTAATGGATTTTATGTCGAATTCACTAAGTATCATGACCCACTTAGAAAGCCTTCCAGTTAAAGGTGCTCTGCTCATCAAGTATTTGAGTGGATCGAAGTGTGAGATGAGATGGACTTTATGACTCAACATATAACGTCTCAATTTTTGTGATGCAAAAACTACTACAAGAAACACTCTTTCTATTGGTGTGTAATTGAGTTTGTATCCAATGAGTGTTCTACTGATGTAATAGATAACTCTTTGTTTTCCTTGTTCATCATGTTATGCTAGAAGATCACCTAAGGAGGAATTTGTTGCAGCTATATACATGAGTAATGGTTTCTCGTGCATGTGTGGAACCAAGACAGGTGTAGACAAAAGATATTCTTTTAGTTTCTGGATTGCCTCCTAGCATTTTTGTGTCCATTTGAATGTGACACCTTTCTTTAAAAGGTGTTGAAATGGCTGGCATTTTCTGCCAATTGGGCAATGAAACACCTTATAGATTGTAATCTGCCTTGTAGACTTTTGAGTTGCTTGAGTGGTGTGGGTGACGACATGTCTAAAATGGATTTTACTTTTTTTGGATCTATTTCAATGCTACGATTGGATACAATGAATCCTAAGAGTTTTTTGGATGTTACTCCGAAAACACATTTTTTTGGATTGAGCCTTACATTGTATTGCTCAAGTCTATCAAATATCTTAGCCAATATGTTTAGATGATCATCTCTTGTGTTTTATTTTGCTAGCAAATAATCTACATAGTCTTCCATGTTTGTGTGTATCATGTCATGGAATAAGGTGGTCATTGCCCTTTGATAAGTAGTGCCTGCATTTTTAAGGCCGTATGACATCATATTCCAACAATATGTTCCCCACGGACAAGTGAATGTTTTCTTAGGTTGGTCTTCTTGTGCAATTATGATTTGATTATAATCAGAAAAATCATCCATGAGTGATAGCATTTCATTTCCAGCTGTCAAGTCCACTATCATGTCTATGTTAGGGAGTGGGAAATCATCCTTTGGGAAAGCTTTGTTGAGATCTCTAAAGTCAACGCAGATCCTGATACCTCCATTATCCTTGGATACTAGGACTAGATTTCAAATCCATTCAACATAGTCTATTGGCCTAATGAAACCCACTTCTAACAATTTTTGTAGCTCAATTTTGACTAACAAAGCTATGTGAGGGTGCTGATGGTATGATGAAAGAATAAGTATCTGATAGAATACTGAGAGAAGGGGGGGGGTGAAATATTATATTGAAAAATTGATATAAAGTTCCCAAGCTCAAACTGAGTCAAACAATGTAAACATATCTCAGTCAAGATCGATATTCTAAGGAATACTTGACATTAATCGGTTTAACTGTTATGACAACTTTTACCAGTAAACACCTTTAACCTTGTAAACATCAACAATGCTTAATCTTACCTTAACATATTCATCTCTCAATGATTCTACTTAACATGCCTTATCATAAGTTAACCAAATCAACAAATACAATCACAACCACAAAAGCATTCACCACTTGACACAAATGTTTATACGTGGAAAACCCAAATAGGTAAAAACCATGGTGAGATGGGACTCACAAGGATAGCTATCTGAACTCTTTCAAAGTTCACCCTATTAGGAGCCAAAGCCTGTTAGAGCTTTACAATAAGTCCTGTTAAGAACTAATTCCGGTTAGGAATCACCCGGTTAAGGGATTTACAAATATGCCTTGTTAGAAGCACAATACCCTGTTAGGAGTAACCTCGCTGGAGGATTTAAGAATCAAAGTGAATGGACCAGCTTGTTAGAGGATTTAATGAGTAACCAAGCTTGTTAGAGCTTACCCAGTTAAGGGATTTTACTTCTGCTGTAATTGTTAGAAAACAATAGGTTTTCTTGATCTGCTTGAGTAGCACTACATTTGCTTGATCAGATCCTTCTAAGCTTCAAACTGCCTTCATTCAAAGTGCAGATCCATTCACTGGTTGGGAAACTACACACTCAATAGGTTTTCTACCAATCTTTCCCACAACCTTTACAAATAACTTCATCAACCTTAAAGACAAATCAATTAGGTCGGTAACACAACAAAAACCTAATTCTCATCATTGAGATTACAAACAAGTCGGTTCAATATTGACCGTTAGAAATCATGACAATCTCTTCACATTCTTCAAGACAATTCCAACCACTCCATGATCACCACTCCATTGGACTTTGTAACTCATCACACGCTATGCATTAAATGCAATCCACTTTGCTCCTTCCCTAGACAATAAGCAAACATGCCAAACCAATTTGAATTTATCCTCATACAATGATCACATGTGTCTCCATCATTACCGCTCATCAGTTAATAAACCAACAAACTTGATCAATTAGGGTTTAACAATTGATAGGGTTTACCGGCTACATTACATAGAAAGGTTTAAACTTTTACACCGGTTCACTGGTTCAACTTACAAACTTTAAATACCGGTTACAACATCTTCTACAACTTTTTACTTACCGGTTACTAGCCAATATAAAAAACAACAATATCAACAATAACATGAATACCTTTTATCGGTTCAATTGACATCAATGACAACATATCATTAATATAATCTTTATGTAAAATGCCAATAAACTCAAAATGCCAAAAATCTCCCCCTTTGGCATTGATGGCAATACAAATATCAATGCCTCTGATTGTTGCTGAGATTGGTGAATAGGAATCTTGGTTTACATTACCAAGTATTCACCTTGCTTTGTGTGTCTTCAGCCTACCGCTGGTGAATAGGAATCCTGGTTTACATTACCAAGTATTCACCTTATTAGACACATAATTCTTCTCCTCAATCACATAATCCTTCTCCCCCTTTGAAAGCAATGCCAAAGTGAAAGTAAAACATGTAATTCTGCTCTCACTGTGCATCAACATCATTCTACAACTTGATGCTCCCCCTGTGGAATACATCCACTCCTTCATCAATCCATATAAGATTCTACAAGTAATTCAGGGATTGATGCAATTAGCATCATGTTAAACTAACTTCATGAAGAGGGACAACCCCCAATTGACTTCTAAGATACTCAAAAGTGGTCTTAGGCAGAGGTTTGGTAAAGATATCTGCAAGTTGCTCCTTGGTAGAAACATGCTCCAAGATAAAATCTTTACTTTGAACGTTTTCACTCAAGAAGTGATATTTCAATTCAATGTGCTTAGTCCTTGTGTGCAGAACAAGATTTTTAGAAATGTTTATTGCACTTGTAATATCACACAAAATATTTAAAGGTTATGAGATTTTCATCTTCAAACCTTCCAAAATGTGCCTCATCCACATAGCTTGTTTGCAATTCATATAAGTTGCTACATATTCAGCTTCAACATTAGATTGTGAAGTGCAACTTTTCTTTTTACTACTCCATGAGACTAGCCTTCCTCCTAGAAAGAATGCTCCACCTGTAGTACTCTTCCGGTCATCAATATTTCCTGCCCAATCAACATCTATGTATGCCTATAAGTCAAAATATCCATCATATGGATACCATAATCCATAGTCAATAGTACCTTTCAGGTATCTAAAGATTCTCTTAGTTGCCATCAGATGTGCCTCCTTTAGATTCTTCAAAAATCTAGCCACAATACCAACTGCATGGGCAATATCCGATCGACTGTGAACAACATAGTGTAGTTTGCCAATCATTGACCTGCATTCCTTTTCATCTACAGACTTAGATGCATCTTCCTTGGACAATTTACAACCTGTAACCATTGGGGTTCCAACTGGTTTACAATCACTCATACCGAAAGTCTTCAAAACCTCCTTCACATACTTGGATTGAGTAATGAAAATACCATTCATCATCTGCTGTATCGGTAAGCCTATGAATTTTTTTATTTCCCCTACTAATGACATCTCAAATTCATTCTTCATTTCATCTGCAAAACAATTACTCATGACATCATTTCCTCCAAAAATAATGTCATCTACAAATACTTCACTGACTAGTATATCATTTCCTTCAGACTTGAGATAAATGTTGCTGTCATCATTGGTTCTAGAAAAGCCTATCTTCATCAGATGAGTATGAATTCACTCATACCATGCTCTGGATGCCTGCTTTAATCCATACAAAGCTTTATGTAGTTTGCATACCATGTCTTCCTTATTTGTCAGTGCATAACCATTAGGCTGCTCTATATAAACCTCTTCTTCCAGTATCCCATTCAAGAATGCAGACTTGACATCCATCTGGTATACTTTGAACTTCCTATGAGCTGGAAATGCAAGTAGTGTTCTTACACCTTCCAGTCTTGCTACTGGTGCAAAAGTTTCTCCATAGTCTTCTCCTTCTTCTTGAGCATAACCTTTGCATACTAATCTTGCCTTATTGCAAACTACAACATTATCTTCATTTAACTTATTTTTGAATACCCATTTAGTACCTATAACATTCTTGTTTACTGGTTGGGGTACCAGGGTCCAAGTGTTGTTCTTCTCAATTTGTTCCAACTCCTCCTCCATAGCTTTCAGCTAATGATCATCGCCAAATGCCTCCATAGCATTTCTGGGTTCAAAGGTGGATATCATGCAAGAGTTCTCTCTTATTATCCTTCTAGTTAGTACTCCAACATCCTTATCCCCAAATATCTGTTCAGGGCTGTGATTCAGTCTCACATACCTAGGAATAACATGATCATTCTCTTTAGGTTCAACTTCTTCATTGTCATCTTCCTCTGAATTTATTTGTTCCTGTTGAACAAGTACATCAGGATTTGCTTTATGGGTTTCTGATTTAATAGTTTCAGGTTCTAAAAGCAAAATGCAAGGATCTTCATCCTTCTTCTCAGAACTAGTTCCTTCTGAAATTTCAGGTCATTCATCTACACTAACATTAGTACTCTCAACAATTTTCTGTGTCTGGTTGTTGAAGCATTTATAGGCCTTACTCTTGGTGGAATAGCCAAGAAATATGCCTTCATCACTCTTATCTTCAAACTTGCTTATGTAGTCACCTCTTTTAATAAAACATTTGCTACCAAATATTTTAAAATAGCTAACATCAAGTGATCTCCCATACCAGTACTCATATGGGGTCTTGTCCTTACCTCTTTTTACCAGAACTTAGTTCATTGTGTAGATAGTTGTACTTACAGCTTCTTTCCAAAAAGTTTTTGATACACCTCCTTGTATCAACATAGCTCTAGTAGCTTCAACCACTGACTGGTTGTTTCTCTCTGCTATACCATTCTGCTGTGGTGTCCTTGGTGTAGAAAGCTGCTGCTTGATACCATTATCATCACAATATTTAGTGAACTCTGCAGAAGTGAATTCACTACCTTGATCTATTCTTAGACATTTTATCTTTTTGCCACTCTCTTTCTCAGCTAAGGCTCTGAATGCCTTGAATTTTCCAAAAGCTTCATTCTTATCCTTCAAGAATGTGACCCGCATCATCCTTGAACAATCATCAGTGAAGATCATGAAGTATCTGTCACCTTGAATGCTTTTTGTTCTTATTGGTCCACATAGGTTTGTATGAACCAAATCTAACAAGTGTTCTGCTGAGAAGGCCTTGCTCTTGAAAGTTGAAGAAGTCATATTTTCTAGTTGACATTCTTTACAAAGAACATTAACCGGTTTGTCTAGCTGAGGTAGACCTCTTACTGTCTTAGACCTGCTTACTTTAATAATATTGTCAAAATTTATATGACAAAATCTCCTATGCCAAAGCTAGCTATCATCTATTTTTGTAGTCAAACAATTGCTAACTTTAGGATTGAGATGAAATAGATTACCACTAGTCTGTTTCCCGATTGCAATCAATTCACCTTTGTTATCAAAGATTTTGCATATACCATTTCTAAACTCCAGTGGGTAACCTCTATCATTAAGTTTTTCCACACTTAACAGATTGCACTTTAGGCCTTCAACCTAATAGACATCATCAACACTGCTCTTCCCATTAAGAGAAATAACTCCCTTACCTTTTACCATACAGGGTGAGTCATTGCCAAATATGACAACATCGCCATCAAATTCCTTCAGGGAAAGAAATTTGCTCCGATCACCAGTCATGTGATATGAACAACCACTGTCAATGATCCAATCATCAGAGTTATCCATTATGGATACTAGTGCCTTCTGATCTGATACTTCTTCCTTAATTGCTACAAACACAATATCTTCACTAACATCATCATCAGTAATACCACTGTCAATAGCTACATGACAATCTCTCTTGCCTTTACCCTTGTACTTCTTAAATTTGTCTCTCTTGTAATCATTTTCACCATTAGGGCAGTTTGTTGCTATATGACCAATCTTGTTGCATGCAAAACATTTTAAAGGTAGCTTACCTCTATATTTACCAGTGCCTCTAGGTAGTTGTTTTTCCAACAATGCTTCAAGTTCCACTAAGTTGTCTTCATCATCAACATCTCTGCTGGATCTAGATTCATATCTATTGCCGGTATCTCTACTTCTTTTCACAGATGGGTTAGAGATAGAAGATCTGAATGCAGATTCTGATTTCTGTACACTACCATCATAGCCATTTAGTTCAAAAGCAGTAAGTTTTCAAATAATAGAGTCAAGAGTTACCTTTGTCTTGTCAATGGATTTTAGCTCCTGAATAGCTACAACTCGGATAACATAGACCGGTAGCAGGGTTCTCGGTACCTTACTGATTACTGTGGCATCTTCCACTTTCCCTTCTGCACTCTTTATCTCTCCAACTATCTCTTTGATCCTTTGACCATACTTCTGGATGTTCTCATCTTCAGGCATTCTCATATCATCAAACTTGCCTCTTAAACTCTCTTTTTTAGCAATCTTGACATGCTCATCATCGCTATAGATATCTTCAATTTTCTTCCATACTTCATATGTAGTTTCATGACCATGAACATCTACATATTTAGCACCAGACAGGGAATTGATAATAGCTTCTAATGCTTGGTGATATTACTTACAACTTGATATTGCTTTGTAGTAGAATAGGAAATTACTGGATTTGAAGAGAAAATAGAAAAACTTGAAAAAGATAAGGAAAGATTAAGGTTTAAGGCAAAAGATTTGAAGTGCAGACTAAGTCCTAAACTGAATATCCTCATCTCTTTGAGAAAAGAGATTTCCGAGGCTCTTGTTCCAAGACTTAATACACTGAAAGAGAAAATGCACTTTCTCACTAGTACATTTCAAAGGACTGAAGGAACATTGAAAGACAGTGAGAGATTTTACAACAGTCTGAATGTTGCCTTAGCAGATTTATATCAGATCGTAACCAACTGGTTACAAGGATCTAGACAAGAACTACACTCAATTGACATTGAATGACAACCTTTGTCATTGATGCCAAAGAGGGAGTAGTAGAGAATGAGAAAAAGGATATGACAAAAGGGATCATCAGCTCAAGGGGAGCACACAGTTTTGATAGTTTTGGTAAGACAGTTTTGGACAACACCTTTTGGATAGTTTTTGGATTTTTCTCATGAGTGTTGCCATCAATGCCAAAGGGGGAGATTGTTGGAAAATGCACACTCCAATGAGAAATTGTAGGTGATTGAAGGTATTGTCATTGATGGCAACCTTACAATCCTATGGTACCGGTAGGCACCGACACCGATAGACTCTACATCGACATATGGTTCACCGGCAGTGGAAAGATGTTCATCGACACCTTGGCAGACAATATTTTGTTTATTATATTTTGTATTTAATTGTAAAATATTTTTGTAAGTCGACAAGGCGAATTGTAATAAGGATCATATATAAGTATGAGATCTTAGAGAACATTTGTAAGAGAGGAATATGCAAGATAGATAATATGTGCAAAAATTAAGATAGATTGTGGAATAAGGTTTATGATTGTTGCATGAGCTTAAACTGGTACTGAACCTGGCATAGTAGATGCTGATCTGAAGCAGTACATGATATTGGATTTACTTAATCCATATTTGTAAGTTAGTGAGACTTCTCTTTTATATTTAAGTAGTGAGCTTTAGGCAGTTGGCCTTCCTGCATGTGTAGGCCCCTATTGTATCAGTGATATTCACTTATTGGCCAGTAAGTGAATATTGTGGGTCACAAATCCCATCGAGGTTTTTCCCACACCGGGTTTCCTCGTTAAAAATATTGTGTTATGGTGTGCTTTCTATATTGTGGTTGTTGTTCTTATTTATTGCACTAATTCTTATTTATCGGTATACTATTTTGAGATGCAATTCATTTAATAAGTTAAGAAAATCCATAAACCGGCAAGATACTGATTCACCCCCCCTCTCAGTATCTTTGGGAATCCTAACAAAGAAGTAGTGGAAAACCAATTTTGTACTTTGAGCACTCTACAAAACATAGAACTTAGAAATGTAAGAAAAAATACTAAATATTAGAGATTAATATAAATGAAATAAATTAAAACTAAGGAAAAATATGTGCATTTGAGTGCTTCTAATAAAATTTCACAGAAGAAGAAGAGGAAAAATATTTGGTGTTGTTTGGAGACTTTCTTCAGTCAAGCCCCCATTTTGGTGTTTCCACCTCCATAGTGTCTAGATACATAAATATATACAGATTAATAATTTGATAGATAAGGGATGTGGTGAATCCTATAATGCTCAAATACATTGAAAATATATTACTAGCAAGCATTGATGAAGCCAAGGGAGTTGTGGAGACTACCATAGGAAGTCATAAAGAGATGTACAAGCTAGAAGGATAAAGTTTTTCAAAAGTTAAGGAAGATCTAGAGAACATACAAAAGAAAACCAAGAGAGATTGAGTGTAGTGAAAGAATAGATTTAAAAGTGAGAATAGGAGGGCAAGAAAGGGTTGTCAAATTGTTACAAGGAATTTCAAGTGGATTTCATTGAATTAGGCAAGTGACAAGTGGGAAAACATTCATAAATGATATTTGAACATTGAAATATCATGGGATATTAATACAATGTGCAAATTTTTGCACGATGTGCTTGCTAGTGTTCAGACAAATCATGCTAAAAAATGATGGGAGACAAGAGAAACACATGGTTACCACAAAATTGACACAAAAATGTAGCTATTAGAAAGGTGTTATAAGCATCCTGAGAGGGAAAAGGCTAATGAAAGGTTTAAGTCAGACTACTCAAATGCTAGGGAATGGACACTAAAGTTGATACAAAAGTGTTTAGATAAAATTACAAAGGTATGAAATCAACAACTCTACAAAAACCATTTATTTATAGAATTGTATAGGGTCCATAAAACTTGGGTTTGAGTTTTTAACTAATTCTTACCTTTTAAAGATAGTTTCTTGTAGGGATGTAGTTGAAAGAAGATCAATTTCACCAATAAAAGAAGTGCACTCTAAATGGTATTGATCAACTTGCCACTCCATGATGTTTCTTTTCAAGGAGATGTTTCTTTTCATTTGTATATGTAGATATAAAAGGAGAAATATTTGTTGAAGAAAGGTGTGGAAGAGAAAAGATCATATCATATATACACTAAGAACCTTGCATGAAAATAAAAAATATTTAATCAAGATACATTTGTGAGAAAGGTATATATATAATCATCATCCATTGAAGTTGGAAAATACAAGAAGGAAGAGAAGAATACTATAAGAAAATTATTGAAAGGAAGTATATAAATTGAAAATATCAAATTATCCATCATATATTATAGAAGCAACATTCATAAGGTTGAACTTTGTTGGAAGTTGGTGCTTCCTAAAGAAGAGTTTGGTGTCTGTTTCTAAGTCAGTGCTTAGTTATAGGGGTTGATGCCTCCAATAGGTTAGGTCCTATGAATTGTGGTGATTGGTGTCTCTAATGTGTTGGTGCCTAAAAATAATTTAAGAGGAGATTAGCATCTCATGTCAGTTGGTGCCTATGAATTTTGTGAGAGTTTTCCATTAGCAATATTTTGTCATTTTTTTTTCGTAAGGGTTTTTCATGTAAATTGTGCACATCCTTGTGTTCTTTTTATTGATATTGTGCAATTGATGATATTTTAACTTTTAAGTTGAAAACATAAAAGATTGTATTATACTAATTCACCCCCAGCTCTCACTATAATCCTTTGCTCATCAATTGTTTACATACTATGACTTGTAAAACACTAAACATCTAAAACCAAGACTATATTTTTGACCTAGTCATAACGTTTAACCCATTTCTTGTCTCTCTATTTTATAATATATTTTTTTAATGAGAAAATATTTTAGTTTTATTTCCTTACAAAGGCAAGAATGTAAAGTGTAATACAATTTTATAAAAAATCAACCTAATTTTTTTAAATTTTTGGTAATGTCAAATAGAAATCTCCATTTCTTAGATTGAACCTGTCCTTCTTGTAAAATATTACCTAGCTATTTTACTTTCTCAATGAAAAAGACACATAATTAACTCTTTTGTAAAACAAAATCAAATATAAAAACCCTAATATCTAAACCTTAACTTATCTAAAGAAAAAATATATAAATAAAAACCCTAATATTTATACCTAAAATCATTTAAAGTAAAAAAAAAAGAAAAAATGACACCAAAGTGTACATGAATGTGTAATTAAATGACAAAGATGGTGGGAGTGTAGTGGTGGCAAAGAATCCAGTACTCGTTACTATCTCTGTATCAATCGCTCTACTAAAAATGGAGTTGCAAAGATTTTTTAATAAATAATTTTTAATAATGGGTACCCATTTCATATATAATGGGTACCTGTTTCCATTGAGATCACAAATTAAATGGGTACCTATTTCTATTTTAGCCTCAAGACCCCAATGCAAAACGGGTACCTGTTATTTACAAAAATAAGTACCTGTTTAGATGTCAACATATTTCCTTTCGTCAAAATTTTCAATTAACAAGGACTCAACTTATTGTGGTCATCCAATATTCTGCAAATATTATTGTTCACAAAGAACTCAATCCACATATAACTCTAATATGAACAACAATATTTCTATCAAAAACACTGCTACCTTGAAAATATTACATCTAAATTCTCACAAGTTTAATCCACTTTGTTAAATAGATAATATAAAAATTATTCAATAAAAATAATTTAATTTTATATATTATATAAATTATAACTTACAATACTTCAAATAAACGTAATTCCCTCTGGTTCTACTTGACGATGAGGAGGAATACCAGGATAATAAATGGACGAAGATGGAGAGTAATGATGACCCAGAATAGATCAAATCCTACATTTGGCTAGAGGGTCTTGAGGATACTACTCAAGATGATGGCATTGCTCCGACGGACAGAGATGCAAAAGACTATGAGATTGACGGTTGAAACTCCAAGTTGTTTGTTGAATCTTCTTTCTGTTTTTCTCTGCTCTTAGGGTTTGATCATGTGGGCTGTCTTGATCCGATTTTGGGCTCTTGGGATCTTTATAGTTGGAATTCCCTAAATTTTGTTATCCCTTCCAGCTTTTTCAGGGGTGCTTAGTCTAGTTTTTAAGCTGTCTATTCGGGGTTTCTCTGCAATTTCTATGCCATCTGCAATTCTTTATGTAATATGTCAAACTTATGCTTTTATTTTAATATAATAGGTGCTGGTCCTTATAGCTATTTTATTACCAATTTTTTTAACAATACTTCAAATATAATTTTACAATAATCTATGTTGGTGCAGGAGCGTGCACGGGTGGACTGGTGATCAACACCGACCAAAAACATTTCATGTTTGTTGTCTTTAGTTTGGTTTAGATTTTTCAATTTTAGTTGGCATATTTATGTTCTGCTAGCTGTGATAAGAAGTTAAAATTGAACCTCTGCTCTCCTTTGTTGGCATGTTACAGTGAAAGTTTTGGTTCAAGGCATGAACATCTTGTAGTTGCAACTACCTTGACGGACATGTGTATAAATGTGTAAGCATAGATAGGGTATGTGAGCTGTTTGACAAAATACCTCAAAGAGATGCTATCTCTTGGACTGTATTGACTACATGATGTGACCAAAATAGATTCATTGATCAGGTTGGCGAGTGTAAAATGAACTCCATGGTCTCTTCTAACATCCAATTTGCTGTACCAAGTGGGCATTATAGGGGCATTACAATTCCGCTTCAACTTCCATCATTAGAGACTTAACAAGGCAATTGGCAAGAGTTACCATCCATCGACAGTCTGAAGTTACAACATCATGCATCAACAGGGAAAGAAATAAGATTAAATAACAATGAGGCAGATTATAATAAGATCAATATAAATTAGTAAAGCAAGAGAGGCATTGTCGAAAGTATTGAACCATGGATGGTTGGATTTGGTGGAGGGGCCATTAGAAATTGAAAGGACAAAGGGGAAATCAAATAGATAGTTATTCAATTACAAACCAAACATTTAATTTGAATGCAAATGGTCAAATCAATTCCAAAAATGTGGAAAGACAAAAATAAGTTCATCAATAGTGTTAAAATTATAGCATCGATAGATAAAGAATCAACAATGAAATATATCAGTTTACCACCTCACTATGAATTATCATGATCAAATAAAGAATACTTTCAATCTGCATGAATTAATATCATATTGATTTCATTATCGATCGAGTAATGATCGATCACCATTGCTTACATTGTATATACATTGAATACCTTTCTTATCGGCATATTAAACATATGTTAGTGAATACTTAGCTGATAGTAAGTGACCGTTCATAAAATGGTATTCATAATACTGTTTAAGTGCCATCGGTGAGGAGGCACGTCTTGAGCCCACTCAAGACATGCCCCCCAGATACAAGTATATATGCAAACCTGATAAGGCAATATTGAGCAATTAAAATCGACAATTCTCAGCCTTGTTTGGACCTGCAAAACATGGTCTTCATTAAAATCTTAAATCACATATATTCAGAAATATTAATTAAAATCTATCAACTATCAAATCTGAGAGGAGTACGATTTGCATTTACATGGTATCAGAGCCAGGTTAAGGAGGATCCAAGCAGCGGTCGAAGTTGAGATATTCAGATTTAAATCTAAGTACATCACATTCCTCTATGGAGAGTGTAATCATATTCGAAGATAGGCTAGAAGGAGGAAATAACTTCTCATCATGGAAGTTCAAGATTATGATGATATTAAAAGAGAATAAAGTTGAGTCATTTGTGAAAGAAAATAAAGCAGAACCAGAGAATGATCCCAAGAAGACGACATGGATTGAAGGAAATGAAAAGGCCATGAAAATCATAGTTGATGGAGTTAGAGATCATATCGTGCCAATCTTGACAAAACATGAGATCACATATCATATGTTTAAGTCACTTGAAAGAACATACGAAATAAATAATTCTAGCAGGACCTTGGCTCTAAAGAGATAAATCAATCATATAAGTATGAACAAAGGAGAATCTCTCAATGCATACTTTATGAGAATATCTGCACTAAGGGATCAACTATCAACACTTGGATTCCAGATTGAAAGTAAGGAGCTAACACTTATCGCCTTAGATGGTCTACCAAATTCCTGGGAGACATTTGTTCAAGGCATTAATGCAAGGTCTAAATTTCCAAAGTTTGACTGGCTAAGATCAGACTGCCTTCAAGAGGAATCGAGACAGACAAAGAAAGGATTAATTAGAAGAACATAGATGAAGATCTCCATGTCTTGAATGCTAATTCTCACAAGAAAGGAAAGAATAAGCACTTCAAGAAGAGGAAAAGCCACCATGGGAAGGGTTCATTCAAGAAAGATGTTTCACAAATCCAATGTTTCAAATGCGATCAGTATGGGCACTATGTAGTCAGATGTCCTGATAGAACAAAGCAACAAGCATCATTTGCCAAAGGAGGAAAGTATAAGACAGAGCATGAATCCGAGAAATATGTATTCTACTCTACACTTTGAAACCAAGTATCAAATAAATCCAACACTTGGCTTATAGATAGTGGATCAACAAGACACATCATTGGGTTTGGGGAACTCTTAGACTCCATGGTAGAAGAAACTGATGAGGAAGTGACAATTGGAGATGACTCTACACATCCAGTTAGAGATGTTGGAACATATATCATCAAATTGAAGTCTGGTATCTCTATTCAACTCACTAGAGTATTGTTTGTACCAAGTATCAAGAGGAACTTGGTTTCCATATCTACACTTGAAGACAATGGATATAGGGTTACCTTCATGGATTGTAAAGTGTTGGCATGACCAAAGAACTCTACTATTAAGAAGGCTCAAACCATAGGTTATAGACAAGGATATCTATATAAATTATGCATTGAGCCAAATCTTGCCCTAATTCATGAAATTGCAGACTCTAATGAAATATGGCATAGGAGATTAGGGCACCTCCATTTCTGTGCCCTATCTTCTATGGAAAAACTAGCCACAGGTTTACCCAAACTCAAACAATATCATTCAGGGGCATGCAAGGGGTGTGCCTTAGGGAAAAATGTAAAAGGGTCTTTCTAAAGTAGTTCTAGTAAAACAAATGATGTATTAGAATTAGTCCACTCAGATCTATGTGGACCCATGTCTGTACCTTCTTTAGGGGGTTTCCTAGATATTATGTAATTTTTGTTGATGACTTCTCTAGAAAGACCTGGATCTATTTCCTCAAATGTAAATAATTTGAGGAGATCCTTAGAAGCTTTAAGGAATTCAAATCCCTTATAAAAAAGTCTTCTGGGAGGAAAGTTATAACATTAAGGACAGACAATGGGAGAGAATACACATCAGATATTTTTAAAGAATTTTGTAAAAATGCTGGGATTAAGAGAGAGTTCACTGTACTATACAACCCTTAAAAAAATGGGGATGCTGAAAGGAATAATAGAACCATTGTAGAAGCTACTAGGGCAATGTTACTTGATCAAAACATAGAAACATCACTTTGGACAAAAGCCTCTAGTACTGTTGTTTGCATACAAAACAAATGTCCTCACTCCCATATTGATGACAAAACTCTTGAAGAAGCTTTCACTGGTGTAAAACCAGACATCAGTCACTTGAGGATTTTGGTTGTCTTGTCTACATTCATGTGCCCAAAGAGAAAATAACTAAGCTAGAACCTTCTAGGAGAAAAGGTATTTTTGTAGGATATAGTGAAACCTCCAAAGCTTATAGAATATATGTGTCTGGTCAGAGATAGATTGAACTAAGAAGAGATGTAATTTTTGAGGAAGGCATAGCTTTTAAAAGAGCTAGAAATTATATTGAGTTAGAAATTCAAACTTCCCCCATAGACCTAGAAGAGGATCCTACCCCTGAGATTCAGAGGGAGTACCTTGAGGAAGATAGAAATGAAGAACACATCACATCATTGGAAAATCCTAAGAAGAGACCACTCTGGGCTACTAAGACAATGAAAGAATAAAAGACTTATGCAACTCCGTCAGGGACTTTTAGAGAGAGTAAAAGATCTAAGAGATTCTCTAGTTATGTAGCTTTGATGAGTGAATTCATCAAATCAAAACCTGCTAATGTTACAGAAGCTCTCTAGCACCAAGTATGGAAGGATGCCATGATAGAGGAGTATCAATCCATCTTCAAAAATGATGTGTGGGAGATAGTACCTAGGCCAAAAGAGAAATCTGTTGTTTCTTCCAAACTTGGCTATTCAAAATCAAGCATCCTGCAAATGGCAGTATAGAAAAACACAAAGCAAGATTTGTAGCCAGAGTTTTTTCACAAAAGGAGGTAATTGATAATGAAAAAACTTTTGCACCAGTTGCTCGCTATACCTTAGTCAAAGCATTTCTAGCCATTGCAACAGCCAAATGATGGAAAGTCCATCAAATGGATGTAAAAACTGCATTCTTAAATGAGACTATTGAAGAAGAGGTCTACTTAGAGCAACCTAAAGGATTAGATATCTACAATGCAGAATCACATGTGTGTAAATTGAAGAAAGCCCTGTATGGACTTAAGTAGGCTCCCAGAGCCTAGTATGAAAGAATTGACAGTTACCTCATGGGATTAGGTTTCTCAAAAAATGATGCAGACCCAAATCTCTACTTCAAGAAAATCAAAGGTGATATGTTAATATTAATATTATATGTTGATGATCTATTGATTACAAAAGTGGATCACCTTATTGATTAGTGTAAGAAGGAGCTAGCCTCAGAGTTTGACATGAAGGACTTAGGTCTATTGCACTACTTCCTTGGATTAGAAGTCTGACAAAAATCAGATGACATTATTCTGAATCAAGGAAGTACACCATTTATATATTGAAGAGATTTGGAATGATGAATTGTAGATCTATGTCATCTCCCATGGAAAAGAATCTTCATAAATTGAAGGAAGCAGCAATAGATTCTCAATTAGCAGATCCAACTCTCTATAGGCAGATGATTGGATCTTTGATGTATTTGGTCAACACCAGACTAAATATCTGTTATGCTATGAATGCTTTCAGTCAATTTATGTGTGAGCCCAAGGAGATACATCTTGTTGCCATGAAGCATATAATGAGGTACCTTCAAGGTACCCTTAATTATGGTCTCAAATATGGAAAGGTTGATTTAGATCTTCATGGATTCATAGATTCAGATTGGGTTGGAAGCATGACCGATCAGAAAAGCACCTCAGGATGTTGCTTCAGTTTAGGATTGGCTATGATATCCTGGATAAGCAGAAAACAATCTTCAGTGGCTCAGAGTTCTACAAAAGCCAAATACATTGTAGCTTCTATGGCTGTAAGAGAAGCAATATGGCTCAGAAAACTACTTGTGGGATTATTTGGTGAGCCTCTGAAACCTACTGTTATCCACTGTTATAATCAGAGTTGTATTAAGCTTTCAGTGAATCTAGTATTTCATGATAGATCTAAGCATATCGTGATTCCTTATCACTATGTGAGAGACATGGTAGAAAGGAATGTAATCCAGTTGGAGTATATCAGTACAGGAGATCAAACAACAGACATACTTACCAAACCTCTCTCCAGAGTGAAAGTTGAACACTTCAGAAAGAGTCTTGGTATGATTGAAATGTAAGTATTATATCTATCTGTACTAATATATAAGATGTTTAATGACTAAAATTCTTTTGTCATATGTGCGAATTTATGACTATGAGCCCCACCCCCTATGTACATTTCTGAAAGGTGACAATCTTTCAGATAATGAGCACTTGTATTTGACACTATAAGGTGACAATCTTATAATGTTCAGTAGATTGATATCATGTGACTTGATATCATTATTCATGGATTTGTCATGATTTGTTATGGTAGACATTATGCGACCTAATGTTAGTGCACATACCATAACTAGGATATATGAGAAGAATGTAACGTTCTTGAGTATATTATATCCTTTAGTATCACGAGACAGGTGATACTTCATATCATGAGATTAGGTGATATATCTTATCACAAGATTAGGTGATAACTCTTATCACGAGTTATGCGATAGCTATTAGTATGGTAATGTAGTCTCAGAGTTCATTATAATATTCTTACTCTTTATCTTCCCTAGCTAAGAGGGAGTGTTAAAATTATAGCATCGACAGATAAAGAATCAATAATGAAATATATCAGTTTACCACCTCACTATGAATTATCATGATCGAATAAAGAATGCTTTCAATCTGCATGTGAATTAATATCATATTGATTTCATTATCAATCGAGTAATGATCGATCAACATTACTTACATTGTATATACTTTGAATACCTTTCTTATTGGCATATTAAACATATGTTAGTGACTACTTAAGTAATAGTAAGTGATAGTTTATAAAATGGTATTCATAATACTGTTTAAGTGCCATCGATGAGGAGGCACGTCTTGAGCGGACATGCCTCCACTTTATGGAGACATGTCCACTCAAGACATGCCCCCTCGATACAAGTATATATGCAGACCCGATAAGGCAATATTGAGCAATTAAAATCAACAATTCTCAGCCTTGTTTGGACTAGCAAAACACAGTGTTCATTAGAATCATAAATCACATATATTTAGAAATATTAATTACAATTTATCAACTATAAAAAATGAGAGGACTACAATCTGCATTTACAAATAGAAAGAAGTTTCACTCTAAGAGGAAGCCATCGGTTTGGAAAGAAGGTTGTCATTGTTGTGCATCAAGAGGAAGCAAAGGGCTGTGATCTCAGTGGACATTGGGACTGCGTAGAAGAGTAGTGAGCAGTTTCTAAGAGGCTATATGATAGGGGTATGTGCAGGATCACAGTGTGCCAAAACAGGCCCTTAAGTGGCAATGAAATTTCAGAAAATCAGAGTTATGCAACTTGACATGAAAATTTAAGTAATTTGTGAACATTATTTTTAAAATATGTAAGAAGATAATATATAGAAAATTGAATGTAGTTTCTAATCTACTAGTTTTTTTTTGGAAAAAAAAATCCTATTTGATGAAAATTTTAAATTTCAATGCAGTGGTACTTAAATTTCAAGAAAAAAATAAGAAGTAAATGTATGTCTGACCACCCTAATCACAATCAAATTATAATATTTTTTTATAATATTTATAATATAAGTATTATACTCATGTTTGGATGTGACACATATATTTTTTTAATTTTTTATAAAGTAAATAATTATTTATGAATTTTTTACTACAACTTTTCAGAAATTCAGAAACTCCTACGTCTGACCACCTTAACTTGGTCAAAACCTTATGAAATTCAATTTTTTTTAATTTTTCCCTATAGTAGACGAAGCATAGGATGTGATGCATGTTTCGGATTCAAAAAATGTTATACCGTCGGAAAGTTATGAGCGTTTTTCAATTAGTATATCAATCAGGACTATTGTCAGAATTCAATTAGAAAATAAATAATAATTATGTATTAAAGTCGAAATAAGACAAGCCTTATATTGTTGGAAATCTGGGAACGTCCTTAAAAAACCTTTTTCATTTTATCAATTTTGGCTACCAAAAAAGTCGTCAGCCACCAGTGTAAAGTCTTGAAAATCAAGGAATACTGAAAAACACATTTTTTCAGTTGACTTTCTAGGCTTGTCACTTCCAAGCCAAATACCAAAGCATTCCCAAGCCAAAATTTGAAATTGAAAATTTGACTACAAAAATCGGATATTCGATTTTAATCAGTAAATTCTCTAACTACATTTGCCCATAATTAATCTAATGTTTATTAGTATATGATATTAGGGAGAGAGAGAGAGAGAGAGAGAGAGAGAGAGAGAGAGAGAGAGAGAGAGAGAGAGAGAGAGAGAGAGAGAGAGATGGATGGATAGGTAGGTAGTGACAGTTAAGTAGAGGGGTGTGGATGGATGGGTAGGGGGAAGAGAGAGAGAGAGAGAGAGAGAGAGAGAGAGAGAGAGAGATGGGGAGGGGGAAGGGAGAGAGAGATAGATGGAGAGATTAGGGGAGAGAGAGAGATTAAGACACCATAGGACCCAAAGCGACCCAATATGGTGTCATAACGGGTCGTATGGCATCCTAAGGGGTCATAAGGGTTCATGGGACACTAAATTGTGTCGTTATGGGTCATATGTTGTCCTAAGGGGTCATAAGATACCATATGACCCAAAGCAACCCAATATGGTGTCATTAGGGGTCATATGATGTCTTAAAGGGGTCATATGACACAATATGACCCACTAGGGCACAATATGACCCATTAGGACACAATATGACCCATAACAACCAAATATGGTGTCTTAAGGGGTCATATGGTGTCCTTAGGGGTTGTAGCACACCATAAGACCCCTATGGACACCATAGGACCCCTATGGACACCAAAGGACCATTGGTGTCGTAAGCGGTCCTATGGTGTCCATAGGGGTCATATGGTGTTCTAAGGGGTTGTAGGGTACAATATGACCCCTTAGGACACAATATGACCCAAAGCGACCCAATATGGTGTCATAATGGGTCGTATGGTGTCCGAAGACACCATATGACCCCTATGGACACCATAGGACCCCTTAAGACACCAAATTGTGTCGTTAGGGGTCATATGGTGTCCCATGAACCCTTATGACCTCTTAGGACACTATATGACCCATAATGACACCATATTGGGTCGCTTTGGGTCATATTGTGTCCTAAGGGGTCAAATTGTGTCCTACGACCCCTTAGGACACCATATGACCCCTAACAAAACGATTTAGTGTCTTAAGGGGTCATATTGTGTCCTAAGGGGTCATAAGACACAATATGACCCAAAGAAACCCAATATGGTGTCATTAGGGGTCATATGACCATATGACCCCTAATGACACCATAGGACCCCTTAAGACACCAAATCATGTCGTTAGGGGTCATATGGTGTCCTAAGGGGTCATAGGACACAATATGACCCCTTAGGACACAATATGACCCAAAGCAACCCAATATGGTGTCATTAGGGATCATATGGTGCTCTAAGAGGTCATAAGGGTTAATGGGACACCATATGACCCCTTAGGACACCATATGACCCCTAACAACACAATTTGGTGTCTTAAGGGGTCCTATGGTGTCTTTAGGTGTCATATGGTGTCCATAGGGGTCATATGGTGCCCTGGGACACCATATGACCCCTAATGACACCATATTGGGTCGCTTTGGGTCATATTGTGTCCTAAGGGGTCATATTGTGTCCTACGACTCCTTAGGACATTATATGACCCCTAATGACATGATTTGGTGTCTTAAGGGGTCCTATGGTGTCGTTAGGGGTCATATGGTGTCTATAGGGGTCATATGGTGTCTTGGGACACCATAGGACCCCTTAAGACACCAAATTATGTTGTTAGGGGTCATATGGTGTCTTGGGACACCATAGAATCCCTTAAGACACCAAATTGTGTCGTTAGGGGTCATATAGTGTCCTAAGGGGTTATATGGTGTCCCATGAACCCTTATGATCTCTTAGGACACCATATGACCCCTAATGACACCATATTGGGTCAGTTTGGGTCGTATTGTGTCCTAAGGGGTCATATTATGTCTTACGACCCCTTAGGACACAATATGACCCAAAGCGACCCAATATGGTGTCATTAGGGGTCATATGGTGTCCCAAGACACCATATGACCCCTATGGACACCATATGACCCCTAACGACATGATTTGGTGTCTTAAGGGGTCCTATGGTGTCATTAGGGGTCATATGGTGTCCATAGGGGTCATATGGTGTCCTAAGGGGTTATATGGTGTCCCATGAACCCTTATGACCTCTTAGGACACCATATGACCCCTAATGACACCACATTGGGTTAGTTTGGGTCATATTGTGTCCTAAGGAATCATATTGTGTCTTATAACCCCTTAGGACACAATATGACCCAAAGCGACCCAATATGGTGTCATTAGGGGTCATATGGTGTCCCAAGACACCATATGACCCCTATGGACACCATATGACCCCTAACGACACCATAGGACCCCTTAAGACACCAAATTGTGTTGTTAGGGGTCATATGGTGTCCTAAGGGGTCGTAGGACATAATATGACCCCTTAGGACACAATATGACCCAAAGCAACCCAATATGGTGTCATTAGGGGTCATATGGTGTCCTAAGAGGTCATAAGGGTTCATGGGACACCATATGACCCTCTCCTCTCTCTCTCTCTCTAAAATATGACTAATAAAATCCAATATCAAATTTAATCGGATATCAGATTTTTGCGATCGCCATTAATGTGGTAGTTTAGTAAATAAAAGATGGCAATAGGAAAATTTTTGGGGACCATAAATTTATACATTAAAATCAGATATTCGATTTTATCAGATATCTGATTTTTGTACAAAAAAAAAGAAAAAAAGGCCTTGTGGGCCATTTTGTGGATTGCAACGGCCCACAATCTACATATTTTGTTTTTTGTTGAGGATCACGGGTTTCCAGACAGGTTGAGACAAATTTGTGCTTTAGGGAGATTCTTAAAGTGAAAACTTACATTGTCAATCACGTAGGAGCATATGTGTGGAGGGAAATGGGGAGTAGTAGTCATCGGAAGTCTAAACGCAAAATAAAACTTTCAAATGACCAAATTGAAGTGTATCGAGAAAGAGATAGAGAATGTCGTAGGAGGAGAAGACAAGGTATGTTAAATATTGCTAATGTTACTTCAAGTGAAGAGGAAATTGAATTTGAAAATGTGCCACAAGTTATTGTAAATGAAAATGTAGATTTTGAAAGTGAAAATATTGAAAATTTTGAAAATGTTGAAAGTGATAATGAAAATGCTCAACATGTGGAAAATTTTGACATAGGAGGTGAAAATGTGGAAAAATTTAACATTGAAGGTGGAATTGCTCAACCAAGTGAACCATATGTAACACCTAATTACTTTAGAAATGAAAACTCTCTCATGGATGAAAGACAAATTCCAAATCCAAGACCTTCAAGAACCCCAAATGGTTATTTGAAATTGATGAGAACATTATTGCGGATCTTGAAGGCAAGAGGTCAACAAGAACCGTTCGGTTGTGGGATACACAACTTTTCAACCAAAATTTTAGCAATAAGACATTGACCGAGCAATGCCAACTCTTTGTTCAATTGATAAAGATGATAAAGATGAGACCATTGCTAAACAAATTGAATATTCGTACGAACAAGAAGATGGAGAGAAATTCTATTATTGAAAAAATTCTATTTGACGCTCTCAATTCTATTGGAAAGAATACCAAAGAAAGAGATAAGAGAGCCGCTTGAAGAGTGATTACAACCTCCTTAGTAAGCCATCAATTGAGGAAGGCTCATCAAATGAGACAAACTTGTGTTGATTTTAACATAAACCGTAAAACTTTGGATAGAGCACTTGCAGGAAGACAAAGACTTGACAATCCACTTCAACAAGATACATAGGCATTTGGTGGGAGGCTTCCACGTGTTGCTAGAAAGTTGACTGACAATGTGAAGGAGGAGATTCAACAATTTTGGTACTCTAATTCTAGAGTGTCACCCAATGTAAAGGATGTTTTGAAATTAAGAATCGGCAACCGAGACCGCACACCGCATCCCAAACATTTCTTGGAATCAAGCCAAACAATGTTGTACAATTTTTTTTGTGAATTACATCCAACTTTGCAAATATCACAAAGGGCCTTTGAATCTTTGAAACCATTTTATTGTGTTCCTCTTAAGATTCACAATACTTGTTGTTGCAAGTACCATGTGGAGTTTTCAATGTACCATGAACTTTTATGTCATATTCGTTCTACGATGCATACTAATGAGATGTTGCAGGAGTGTGGTGTAATTCTATTTCCGAGATCATCAAGAGACTTGCAAGATATATTTTTATGCCCTAGAGATGATGGTTGCTATTTCTATAGAAATGATTGTTTGAATGAGAAGTGCTCAGAATGTGGTGGGTTGTCAAAGTTTGTTTTATGTTTTCATGAGGACAGTGAACACGAGTTTGGAAAGAATTATGTTGAGAAAAAAAGATACGAGACAGTGAAATATAATTTGAAGAGTGGAGGTGAAGGTTCTATATGCGAACTAGTCTCAAGAGAAGTGAGTATTGCTGATTTTATTTTGGATTTTAAGGAAAATATTTTCCACAAGTATGCAAGGCACACCCATAGGTCTCAGTGGTTGGATCAACAATTTAGGATGTGTAAGAACTCTTTCCCGATTGGCACTATTATATCGATGGTTGATTTTGCAGAGAACTATACATTGCAACCACAAAATGAGGTACAATCTCAGTACTACAATTCAGTCCAGATTGCTATTTCTATTCACATTACATATAGACATCCTCCTCATAGTACAGAAGAGGACAAGAAGATAATCAGGGAGTATCATTTTTATATGAGTGATGATAGATCACACTCCTCCGAGTATGTGCAACATTCTTTCGAGAATTTTTTTGAGTTCTTGCATGAGAAAGATATTGCAATTGACCAACATATAATATGGTCAGATAACTGTACAAGTCAATTCAAGAATGCTCGTATGTTTTATTGGTTGAGTAGAATGCATGTAGAGAGGCGTATACCTCATATTTGATGTTTTTTTGAGGCAGGGCATGGGAAGGGAGAGCATGATGGAGCAGGTGCATGTTTGAAGAGAGCTCTAGTTAAGGAGCAATTGAGGATTTCAGGTGCAAATTTCTTTGATGCACGTTCTATTGTTGATTGGTGTAGTTCAACATTGTCACATGGAGATACTCTTGATTCAGTAGTGAGAAGATTCTTTTGGTTGGTTGAGGAGGGAACAGTGGGAGATAGATTGAATTGTAAAACAATTAAAGATTCTTCAAAGATGCATCCATTTCTTAGCTCAGATGCAAGTACATGGACCATTTGGATACGAGCGTTGGCTTGTTTTTGTTAGAGTTGTGTTCGGTGTGATTGGGATCATTGCGAGTCAAGTGAGTGGGTTGATATATGGGTTCCCCACTATCTGATTCCTTTATCTCAAACAATATCCTTGTCAAATGATGACATGGAAAGTTCACTTGAGTATGATCGTCTATCAGATCTTGTACAACTAGGACATGTTTTTGCAGTTGTTGCACCGCAAGGGAATGAAGAGAGATCATAATATTGGTTGGCACAATTTTTATAGGGAAAACAAAAGCTAACACAACTAGTGATAGATGATGATGGATTCACATATCCTACAGGTTCAATTGTTGTTGTGGGAACTTGGTTGCGAACATACATGATTAGAAAGAATGGCATACCTACATTTGAAGACTATGAGAGACACAAAACCATTATAATGTATTCACACCTTATTATAGCTACGAATTTCAAGTTGTTGAATCATCAAGCAAAACCGAAGACCAAAGAGCTATGGACAGTGACTACTGCTGATCATGAAGCAATACTGGATACTCTTAAGCAAAGAGATGACCCATCAGGCACACTTGAGTAGTAGGTCTTTAATGGTGCCTTATTTTTTTTATCATGCATTTCATTTCAAACAATGATCATTAAACCTTAATGATCAAGTTTGTTACGTGTATATTAAGGATGTGTTGAAAATGCAGGTCTATTGATGAATGTTTTTTTTTGGCAACACGGTTTTTGCATGCACATAGCGGGTACACTTGATATAATCGGAAGGGACGTATTTTTGCAACATGACTTATTATCATGCATTTGATGAGATTTACAATTTTTGTTATTAGAGAACACTATTTGAAAATTTTTGATGATATAATTATCGCAAAACCTTTATGCTCATGCAGGTCTTTTTTGATGATATACAATAGTATCACATTATGATTTTTGTGTCAACATAGTGGGTTCTGTTGATATAATTTGAAGGTACGTATTTTTGTGGTATATAATCTGACCTTTTCATTTATTATCATGCATTTTAGTTGAAGTGATTATCATGAAGCCTTTATGTTCATCCATGCATTTTATGTGTAGACTAACAATTCTTAAAAATACAGGTTCATGCTAGAACATTTGCCATTGAGAAGACCCTCTCTTGGTGATGGTACATACTTCTTTGTGCATTAATGAGATAAAATTTTGTGCATAAACATTAAGTCAAGTGAATGTATTGCTATTTAGAAATGACCATATCTACCATCATCTTCAACCATGCAGAGAAATGTAGTGAGAAGGGCTTTAATAAACATGTGTCTTTCTTCAAAGTTATGCTTGTATACTTTGCAGAGAAACTGGTAAGTTTTTTAATTATACAATCTTGTGCGTCTTAAAAATGGTTCAAATGATCTATTTATAATTTGCCAAACTAATTTGTATTAAGTGTTATAATTTGTTTCTTGTAGCACATTCATTTCAGATAAAAAGGTTACTTATTTTGGTCTTCATTTATATGCAGGCATTGCTGTGCATAAGCTTTTCTCTTAAGACATGAGGATGTCTGATGCAGATGAAGTGGGATATTCTATTTGTATATGGATGTGAATTGATGTAACATTTTTATGATGATATACAATGTCCATGAGCAAATTGGTTTAGTTATATTGATGATAATGTCCATGTATCTATACATGACTACTTTGGTGTAGTTGTATTGATAATGAAAAAAAAAATCATGTTTGCATATCCCTTCATGGATGTCACATGCAAGTGTAATGGTATTTATGTGTATACAATACATGGAAATAGTGATGATCATTATGTGTCTACAGTGTATTGCTTTTTTTTATATAATTTTAGCACTTAGGGCGCTCAAGGGACGACGCCGGTAGGGTATGACCCTGAGCGTTTGATCGAGTGGGGGGCAAAATAGGAGCATGCATAAGGTAATAATGCCTAACTGGACATGTTAGAGCCGACGGTTCATCATCACGATGAGCAGAACGAGAAATTGGCCACATGATAACATTCGATTGAGTGAGACTGATGATTTTTTTGCCAACCGAAAAATTGCTACCCTAATAAAACCATAGGGAAACTTGAAAAACTGATATAGAATTTTGTAGGGACCCCTCTCATGGCCCTGTAGGTTCAAACAGATCATTTGCAAGTGCCACAGATTCCGAGTTAGGGCCAATCAAAGTTTTTAACAATTTTTAGCACTTAGGGTGCTCAAGGGACAACGCCGGTAGGGTATGACCCCGAGTGTTCGATCGAGTGGGGGGGAAAAATAGGAGCATGCATAGGGTAATAATGCCTAACTAGACATGTTGGTGCTGGTGGTTCATCATTATGATGAGTAGAATGAGAAATTGGCCACGCGACAACATTCGATTCAGTGAGATTGACGATTTTTTCACCAACTGAAAAATTGCTGCCCTAATAAAACCGTAGGGCAAATTGAAAAAACAAGATAGGCTTTTGTAGGGACCCCTCTCATGGCCCTATAGGTTCAAACAGATTGTTTGGAGGTGCCATGGATTCTGAGTTAGGGCCCGTCAAAGTTTCACAATTTTTAGCACTTAGGGCGCTCAAGGGATGACACCGATAGGGTATGACCTCGAGCGTTTGATCGAGTGGGGGGGGGGGCAAAATAGGAGCATGCATAGGGTAATAATTCCTAACTGGACATGTCGAAGCTGACAGTTCGTCATCACGATGAGCAGAACGAGAAATTGGCCATGCAACAACATTCGATTGAGTGAGATTGACGATTTTTACGCCAACCGAAAAATTGCTGCCCTAATAAAACCGTAGGGAAACTTGAAAAACTGAGATAGGCTTTTGTAGGGACCCTTCTCATGGTCCCGAAGGTTCAAACGGATCGTTTGCAGGTGTAGACACCCAAAATTGTCCAGTCTAATTAAATAAATATTTTATTTATTTAATTATCTAAGCTTAATTCTTCTATTAATTAAATAAATATTTATTTATTTAATTAATTCATTTATCCTCTTCTAGCCTTATTTCTTATTTAAATAAATACATTTATTTATTTAAATTATCCTTTTCTTAAATTAAATAAATATCTTATTTATTTAATTGATCCCACTTCTTCTATTAATTAAATAAATCTTTATTTATTTAATTAATTCATTAACCTTTTCTACCCATGACACATGTCATTCATCTCTTAATTCATACACTACCTACCCCTTTCATTATTTTATTATTTCTTTTACCTACCCTCTAATCATAGCCGACCTCCTTTTACACCTCTCAATCTTATCCCTCCATTTCATATTGTGTCTTCTATATAAGGAGATACTTCCTTCATTATCAAACCCTAACTACTTGATCAATTGACTACTTGGCATATGCGATCCTACTTGCAACCACATTCCGTTCTTTGTTGAGCTCTTGTGCACATAAAATCTGAGAGCAAATATATCAAGCAAGATCAATGGAGATAGGAAGAATGGAGATCCAAACCCTATTGGACATGTGATGGTATAATCTTTGTGATTTCGTTTGATTTGCATTGTCTTAGGTAATCTTCATATGTTATGGTGGATCTTTGTTGTTGTTAGGCTAGGGTTTTGTGGTTGAATTCATTTAGCCTTTCAATATCGTTATTATTGTTATCCATTTTCACCATATACATTTTGGCATGCCCGGTGGGACTCTTGTCCCTTTTTGCATTTAACATCCTTGTTGCAGATTTTGTGTTTTGAAGTTGCAGATCTGACATTTTCGACAGCATTTTGATATTTTCGTGTCTGCGCATTTTCGGATCACGTTTTTGACTTTCTGGCGTGTCTGTGACATTTGGAATCGCACTTGTGTTATTGACAATATTTTATTTTGCAGATTTCGGAAAGCGCGTTTGTGTTCCTCAGTCGCGTCTGTGGTGTTTTTAGACGCGTTTGTGTCTCACAGAACTGCGTTTGAGTCACGAAGTCATGTCTATGTCGAAGGTAATCGCATCTGTGTGCACCAGTTTCAAATTTTGAGTTATTTGATTTAGTTTTTGGTCTTGCATTTAATGTTTCAGATCTGATTTATTTTGAGCTAACATCTTCAGATCTAGCTAATGAAATTGGTGCAACTTGTCTTGAAAGCAAAATCATTTGGTTGAAGGCCCCTATTTTCACAAATTCTTTTGGATTTAAAATTTACCTCACTACATACAACAACACTTTAATAAGTGGTCCCTCATCAAGGTCTATCACCTTTGGGTCTCATTTGGTCTTACTTAGAGTTAAGGTCAACTTACCTCATTAAGAGAAACTATCCTCTCTTTGGAAGTCACACCTACTCTACTACATACATACTTGGTCTTACACTTTGGACATTGCAAGTACACCTCAGATTCATTTACATTCCATCCAACTCTTGGTCTTCCATACTTTTTCCATTTTCATCTAGTCTCACACATCTCGGTCAATACCTGGTTCATGGTTGAAACCCATCTTCAAAAATCTAGGAGAGAAACTAAAGAGGCTCAAGAGTCCGCAAACATGAGTTCTTATGAGTATGACAATGATATCTTTTTCAATTCTGATCATACTACATTACCTGAAATGGATGCCTATAGAAACATTCCAAATGTTGAGAACATGGACACTACAAACAACAATGATACACATAATGACAATATGGACAACTTTTCCATACATTCGGTAGATGTGGAAGAATCCATTATGAATCCCCATTTCAATCGATTGGTTGAGGAAATAATGAGGAGGGATAGACAATACTTCTTACAAATGATGGCACAAAGTGGAGCCAAGATACCTCATGATTTTGACATGTCTCAAATAATGGAAAATCAACCGGTGCAACAAACTCACTCCAACATGGATCAAAGAAGGCCTAATAGTGGAGGCAATAGAGGACCACATATGGTGCCTGAATCACCATCATCTTTGTTTCAAAAACCAGAGGTCCCACATACACATGGTCAAGTATATGATACTCACCTTCGCAGACCATTATGGAAGTCTTATGCAGAAAGATATGCTCAATCACATACCAATGCTAAGGATCAACCACCAAAGCAATTGGATATTCAAAGGCATGCTCAAAATTTGGACACAAGGAAACCCCGTGTCAAATTTGGGGGCAACACATTAGAACATGACATGCCTATAGAGTATGGGATACATGGACAAAATAGATATGGTGTTCCTCAACATGAATCTATACCAAGTGGTCCATATACGCAACATCACTATAGACCTCCTCCATATGAACATGTGTATGATCAATATCATCCATATATGCAACATGCTCCTCCTCCAATTGGTGCCTCAAGCATGGGGTATGGTCCAAGAGGTCGATCTCCACCTAAGAGCAATTTGGAGCAACAAATCAGGGACTTACAAAAGAAAATTGAGGACATAAATACATCGAAGCCAACATACACAATGAGAGACATATGTCCTTATCCATTTGACAAGAGCATTCCAATGCCTCCGTTTCCTACACACTTTGTGACGCCTAAATTTGATAAGTATAGAGGAAAAGGGGATCCTAAGGCACACATAAGACAATTTTTCACAGCTTGCATTGAGGTTGCAGCAAAAGAGACATATTTGATGAGATTATTCCCACAAAGCCTAGGTGATCAAGCTATGGAATGGTTCTCCCAACTCCCACCTGGTATTAAGTCATTGGGTGATCTAGCAGAGGTATTTATTCAACATTTCTCCTACAACATAGAGACAGACATATCAGCCACTACTTTGTGCAACACCAAGCAAAAAGAGGGAGAGTCTTTTGCATCATTTTTACAAAGATGGAGGAATCTAGCCAGTAGATGCTCTTGTGAAATTCCACAAAAACAAATGGTAGAGATGTTCACCCAGAATGTTAACAAAGACATTGGTTATGACTTGAGAAAAGCTTGTTTATCCACCTTCAAGAACGTCATTGAAAAAGGCTTAGCGATAGAAAAGGTCCTAATTGAACAAGGAGTCATTAAGATATTCAAAGAAAACAAAGATGACTTTAAAGGAAAAGACAAGCAGAGATTTTGGAATAGAAACAAGAACACAGTCAATGATGGTGTTGTTGATGCCAACACAGTGCGACCCAAATTCATCTTTTCGGGATCAAGTTCTACAAACAATCAAGTGAATACTCAAACAACTTCCAGATCACGAAGGAAGTACACCCCATTGGGAGAACCACTTGAGTCAGTCTTCAAGAAGCTAGTGGCAAACAAGGTAATCACAGTTCCAAATTTTCCTCCATATGAACCAAAGGTTAAGCCAAATTGGTGGAATGATGATGAGTATTGTGAATTTCATAAGAGCAAGGGTCATAAGACAAGAAATTGTCATCGACTGAAGAACATCATACAAGATCTCTTTGATAGAGGTGACATTGAGATTGAAGGGTACTCATCCAATCAAGAACATGAGATTTTTAAAGAACTGTTCCCAAAACATGACAAGGGAAAAGCTAAAGCCACAGATGATCAAACCAACTATACCAGAGCAACCTATAACTATGATTCAACCATCAATCACATCTTGATGGACAATTACGTCTCTACCATTATCATCAAGGACAAAAACCCTGAGAATTCTACCTAGAGACCCAAGATTGTCCTAAGAGGTGTTGGATCTTCTTCCGAACCTACCTCTGAATTTCATGTTACAACCCGCCAAGGTAAATTTACTTTGCAAGGTGCTCCAGCCAAAAACACCGCTTCTTCGTCAACCAAACCTGAGTATGACCTTGTAGAACAATTAGGGAAAACACCCGCACTCATCTCCATCCTTGAGCTCTCACGCATATCCCCCACACATAAAGCTATTCTTGACAAAATCTTGAGAGACACTGCCATTACTCTTGATCTGAATGTAGACCAGTTTCAAGCCATGGTGGGATACCTTTCCGTTCCACATTCCCTTACATTCATAGAAGCCAACGATGCCTCCATAAGTCAGCCACATAATGCACCACTACACATTCAAGCCTTCATACACAAACATCAAATAAAATGAGTCCTGATAGATGGAGGAGTTGGTCTAAACATTTGTACATTGAGCACAATTAAACAATTGGGATATTTTGATAAAGCTATGAATTCTACAAATCAAATCACCATCAAGGCATATGATGATGAAGAGCGTTCGTCCAAGGGCACAGTCACCTTACCTCTCAGAGTTGGGCCAGTTACGAAGGCTGTGGTTTGTCAAGTCCTAGATCTAGATCTCACTTATAACATATTGCTAGGACGTCCTTGGATTCATGAAATGAGGGCAGTCCCATCTACATATCACCAATGCATTAAGTTTCCTCACAATGGAGTGGTGGTAATAGTTAACGGTGATCCTAATCCATTCATATACTGCAATAACCTGAGATAAAAAAATGAGACCATCATTCCCAGTAATCGCGAAGCTGATCCTTCTTCGGCATACATTGATCTTGAGTCATTAAAACCTTTGACATCAAAACAAGGTGAGCTTAAAGGCAAGTTCTAGGACAATGACATGGGGGAATACACTTTAAATCAGACCATGTACTTACGACAAGTCATGAGTTCACCAAAAGAATATGGAAGACCACATCCTAACAAGCAAGTATCCATCATGGTACTCAAATGGGACCCTACTACCTTTCAAAGATGGGGTGAACTGGAAGAGGAAGACTTATACAATATGCTTTACAAAGATCTTGAAGATGATACACAAGATCACATCAGTCTACCATGTGAGAAATATGGCAAAGGTTTCAAGATTCTACAAAAATTCGGGTATGATGGAAAAAGCCCTCTTGGGTTATGAAAGGAAGGCATCATTGAGCCTTTACAACCTGAATTGACTTTCAAAAAGGAATGCTCGAAGGGACTTGGTTTCTTGACTTCCAAGGTCCACACTCAAAGGATAGAAGAAGCCTTACAAATCAAAGCTGCCAAAATTCAACAAGAGGATCGCTATTCCACAAACTCCAACGAATGGGAATGGGGTTCAGATGAATCCTCCAGTGACTACGAGCTCACCGAAACATTCAGAGAGCCAGATGAACCCATAGAAGAAGAGGAATTTTACAAAAAGTTCAAAGTTGGTCAAGAAACAACCCATGAGGATTCCACATAGTCCTTGTCTCAAGGTCCTAGGTTGAAATCACATAGGATGAGAACACTTGTCCCAGAATGTGCTACTAGTTGTAGCGTCCTAAAATTGTGACACTTGCAATTTCGACTGCATTTCGGTCTTCACGATGGCGACGCAACATGCAACCTGAATGGAGACCCCGAAACCTGATTATGACACTGAAAACTGCATTTTCTTGCACCCTGGCCTGAACCTCCTTTGCACCCTGCTGTCCCGGGAGGTGGGACCAGAGCGCGCAGCGCCCTGGTCCCCCAGGACCATGGCGCCCAGCGCCTTGGTCCTTGGGTCCTATTTTGGGCCCGGTCTCTTTTGGACTTCGGGTCTTTATGTTTGCAAATTGGAAAATTATCTTTCCTGGTCGGCCTAAGGTTGGGAAAATCAGTCTATCAGCCCTAAATGACAAGTATATAAACTACATTTTCCTCTCTCATTTGGATAGAGATACATACATGAGGGAAAAAGCATGGAAACTATATTCAAGCATTCAAGCATTCTTTCAAGCAATTGATCATTCTAAGTCTCCATTCAAGGCTAAGTGTTGCATTCAAGACAAGGATTCAACCATTGAAGAGGAGATCACTTACAACATACTACTACAACATACAACATACAACATCTATACCTTCACACATAAGGATACAAACATCCTTACAACAAGGTATTAGTACTTGTTTTACATTACAGACATTTACATTTACAACATTGCTCATTTCTTGGTTAATTCCAAAACCGGGGTTTGACCTAAAGGCAAACCCCTAATCCCTAACCCCCCAATCGTCTTCGCTTTTCTGTGTGTAGGTTGCAGGTACGCGGCTGAAATTGAAGATCTGGAATCCTTGTGCAGAGACGAACAGATCCCCCTTCGTTTCGCGGATTTTTCGGAGGACCGTGGTGCTCGGGCGCCATCGTCTTGGCAACTTTACCTCAAATTTGCAGGACAATGCCGTATCAACATTTTACTGCTAATTCTAGGTCCGCAGCTTCATACTGTATTCCTATCTCAGTTTATAAGCGAATCTTTCTCATTTTCTATGCATTCCTAGCTTAATTCTTCTATGCACATTCTTTACAAAAGAGGGTAGCCTTGCTGTCATAACCCTTGAAACTCATTTAGCATCCAATCTTGCATTGCATGGGATTTGATCTTGTGGGTTTCAACCCCTCTTTTGAATGTAAAGTCTCTCCCCTAAGTGAAAACCATCAACCCTAGTGAATCTCCCTTCTCTCTCCTTGGAGTTGGAAGAGGGGAGAGCAACTAGGGTTCGATCGCGATTTTCCGCTTTACACTAGTGACGTTAATTTGGATTCGTTTGCGATCAAGACTGATGAGGAGAGTGCCATTGATGACCTCGATAATTACCTAGACATACCCGAATATAACTGCATCTTCACTCTTAGCCCTGCTAACTTTGAAGACATTAAAGGCCTTCCCCTTGTTCACCACCAACTCATTGACTGGGATCATGAAGGACCTGCACAGTTTGACACATTCCAAAAATGATGAACCTTTTATTGACTATCTAGGCATACGAGATGATCTTCCCCCTAGGGACCATAAAGCAGGATACACTATAGAACTCAATAGTGTGGCATATTTTGGTGAGGGTGTCAGACCTTCCAATCGCAAAAATGTGAAAATAAGAACAAACCAAGGGTCTTATGGTGAAAACCACACTGTGGCGCTGTCTGACCCCAAAAAAGTAAAAAGAAAGGACATATCTGAGGGCGAAAACCTCTCTAAGGCACCCAAAGATGGAAGGCTCGACATTCTCCTAGCATCATATGAGGAAAAGTCATCCATGTTGGTAGAGGAGACTATCAAAACAAACATTGGTACATAAGAGGTTCCACACAACATATTCCTGGCTAAATCGTTGACGGAGTCAGAAAGGTCAAAATTCATAAGTTTCTTCAAAGATCGACAAATCAACTTTGCATGGTCATATGCTGATATGCCTGGATTGGATCCGGATTTGGTAATGCATCATTTGACAATTAAACCGGGGGCAAAACCAGTGAAACAGAAATTAAGAAAGATGCATCCACAAGTGGCATTACTAGTCAAAGTAGAACTTGAGAAATTATTGGATGTCAGATTCATACACCCAATTGATTATCCTGAATGGATCTCCAACTTAGTACCTGTCAGTAAACCAAATCGCAGCATCAGAATATGTACAGATTTCAGAGACATCAACAAAGCTTGTCCAAAGGATGACTTCCCATTACCAAATATTGACTTGATTGTTGATCTCACAGCAGGTCATGAAATGTTATCGTTGATGGATGGATTCTCTGGTTATAATCAAATAAAGATCACACCCAAGGATCAACATAAAACATCATTCACTTGTCCTTGGGGAACCTTCTGCTGGAATGTCATGCCCTTCGGACTAAAAAATGCAGGCGCTACATATCAAAGAGCCATGACTACTATCTTTCATGATCTCATGCACATAACTGTGGAAGATTATGTCGACGACCTCTTGGACAAATCAATAGACAAAAATACACATTTGGACATACTTTCAGTCGTCTTTGATCGGTTGGAAAAATACAAAGTAAGATTAAACCCCAAGAAATGTGTTTTTGGAGTAACCTCTGGGAAGCTCCTATGATTCATTGTATCCAAAAGAGGAATTGAAGCTGATCCAACAAAAGTCAAGGCCATCTTGGAGATGCAACCACCAAGAAATATCAGTCAACTTTGGTCCTTACAAGGTAGACTCCAGTCCATACGAAGATTCATAGTGCAACTTGCAGATAAGTGTAATCCTTTTCAGCATTTGCTACATAAAAACATCAAATTCAAATGGGATGATAACTGTCAACAGGCTTTCCAGACACTCAAAGATTATCTTTTGAATCCACTAGTTCTGATGCCACCAGTTCCAGATCAGCCTCTGTTACTATACATATCAGCTACTCCAACAGCACTGGGGGCACTCTTAGCACAACAAATTGCTAAGGGCAAGGAAAAAGCAGTATACTATGTCAGTCGCACATTGGTGGGATATGAGCTAAACTACACACAATTGAGTGTGCATGTCTCACCATGGTCTTTGCTTCGCAGAAATTACGACATTACATGCTCACTCATAAGACTAAGTTGGTTGCAAGAATCGATCCATTGAAATACCTTCTCAATAAAGCAACACTTACTGGGCGACTAGCCAAATGGGTAATGATCCTGAGTGAATTCGACATAGAGTATGTGGACATAAAATAAATAAAAGGACAAGCCATCACAGATCAATTAGCAGATGCTCCTGTGATAGATGATGTTCCTCTAAGTTTAGAATTTCTAGATGAATCCATTTTAACAATGTCACATGTGACGTCTTGGCAACTGTACTTCGATGGCTCATACACACAACATGGGGCAGGAGCTGGCATCCTCTTTATAACTCCTCAAGGGGATTCTATACCAAATTCATACCGCTTATCGTTTCCTTGCACTAACAATATAGTAGAATATGAGGTATTGACAACTGGATTACGGATTGCAGTTCAGTGGAAGATCCAGGAACTTCGTGTTTTTGGGGACTCTCAACTTGTAATCCGTCAAGCAACTGATGATTACCAAACAAAAGATGAAAAATTAATGCCTTACAAACAAATGGTGGATGACCTGAAACAACACTTCACAAAGATAGATTTTGAGCAGATACCAAGAGAGCAGAATCGAGCTGCAGATGCCATGGCTACAATTGCTTCACTGATCGATCCACCTCCAAATGAGACCCGCTATGAGTTCTTGGTGGATAATATTTTGGTTCCTTCATATGAGATCATTCCTACTGAGATGATATGTGTTGTCAGTCCTGATTCCTAGTTATATGGTTCCATTTTCACATACCTTAGTGACAATACCCTACCTCCTGATCTATCAAATAACCAACGTTGCACTTTCATTCGCCAATCCTCTCGATATGTCATTTTAGCTGATATCCTATACTGGCGAGGTCTAGATGACACTCTTCTTAGATGTTTAGAAAGCGACAAAGCTCAGATTGCGTTACGTGAAGTACATGAAGGGATATGTGGTCCACATGCTAGTGGTCCTACCTTGGCCAAGAAACTCATCAGGACTGGATATTACTAGCCCAATATGGAAAAGGACTCATATCAGTTTGTCAAGAAATGTAAGCAATGCCAAATTCATGGAGACCTCATACATGCACCAGCACAAGAACTTCAACCAATTGCGTCTCCTTGGCCCTTTTGTCAATGGGGACTCGATCTCATAGGCAAGATTCACCCTCCTTCTTCCAATGGTCATAAATTCATTATCACTGCCACAGAGTATTTCACAAAATGTATTGAAGCTGTGCCTCTCACACAAGTCACTGGAAAACAGATTGCTATGTTCATCCTCAACTACATCATTTGCTGATACGGTATTCCTATTTTCATTATCACTGATAACAAGTGTCCCTTCAAAAATCAAGATGTTCGTGAACTCTGTGACCGTTTCCATATCTCCCATCGTTTCTCCACGCCATATTACCCCCAAGGTAATGGTCAAGCTGAGGCGTCTAATAAGACAATCCTTAAAATTCTAAAAAAGATAGTCAACAATGCTAGCCATAATTGGCATATCCAAATTAATCCTGCACTTTGGGCCTATCGCACAAGTGTCCGCACACCTACAGGAGCTACACCCTATTCACTTGTCTACAACACTGAAGCCATCTTGCCTATTGAGGTTGAGCTACCTTCTTTATGAGTCTCTTTGCAAAATATTATCAGTGATGAAGACTATAGGGTCTCTCACTTACAAGAGCTTGAACTACTGGATGAACGAAGACAAACTGCTTTTAATCATCTCAAGGCTTACCAACAACGAATGAGTCGCAGCTACAATCACAAGGTCAAGCCTTGCACATTTAAGGTAGGTGATTTAGTTCTTAGAGAAAACCCCAAAAATTAGCAAGACAAAGAGAAGAAGGTTAAATTCGAACCAAACTGGCTTGGTCCTTACATCATTACAGCAACATATGGATCTGGGGCATATCAGCTCTCAACTACAGAAGGTGAACCTTTGGAGGATCCTATCAACAACATGCACCTTCGCGGGTTCTACACATAGCTCTTCAGAGTATCCCAATTCAAAAATTTCAAAAAAATTAAAAAATTAAAAAATACAAAAAAATTATAAAACAAAAAAAAATCGTTACTTGGTGAAAACTTGGCAAACAGGTGCCTTGTGACACAAAAAAACATTGAAAAATAAAAAAAGTAAAGAGAAATAATTTCATCCAACGGTGAAAACCACTTCGGTGGTGCCCTGGGAAAGTACCATGGTGAAAACTGGGTCACCAGCGCCATGCGTAGAGACATTGCTCCTACCTCCTTCAGGATTTACTTTCATCCTTTCACTTTGCACACACTCACAACCTATTCGTTCATAATAAACTTACCAATTCCCATCATGGCTTGTTATTGATCTACCCAAGATCGGTTTGCCATTCATAATAACCTTCATTTTCATCCTTTTTCCATCCATAATGTGAGGCCCTACCCCGACTCAGTTTGACATTTTCAGTTATTTGCATATTGAGACTATTATGGATGCTTTATTTTATGCTTATGGACTTAGAACTTATATGATTCCATGATTTGGATCACACTGACATATGTTGATGCTTTATTTCATGCATGATGATTATGAAACTTTAGATATGTTACTAGAATAGAATTATATTATGATGGTGAATGTCATTATTGAAAATTTGCAGGACTTCATTTTGATGATAGAAAAATGATGCTTATTTATGAATGGTTCAATTTTGGAAAATTATGTTAATTGCTTATGTGAAATTGAATTTGAAACAAATAAGATATTGAATTATTGTTGCCAAATGTATGCGTGTTTGATGTGCAATGGAATCCATGTATTTGATTATGTATAAATGTGATTATTTGGAATTACTAATGCGTTAATTGAGATGCGCAGGAAAAATCATCCATGTGACCATGGAATTTATATGGAGAACCAAGCCTAGACCAATGTGCGTTTGTTAAGCCGGGAGTTGTCCATTTGGAGAGACAACACCCCATTGTAATGTATTTTATTTGTGAAGTGTATAATGCTTGAGTGTTAAAATTAATTTATATGTATATGTGTAATCCTACAAGAGACAAATTCCATGTGTGATTTTTATATTGTATTTTTATTGTGTCACTTGACACATGTGCTGATTAGTGTCATTGATTTTGACTTGTCTCTTGGAGGGAGTTTTGTTTCTACCAAAGCCATTCAAAAACATGAGTGTGGTCCCAAATTTGCCTTGGGTAGGGAGTCTTGGGAGTGGTCAACTCAAGTTTGACCCGTAGGTAAACTTCAGTTGGGTTTCCAAAGGGTTTAATGGACTCCTAGGGTAAGTTTTAAGGCTTTTCCAAAGGTCCAAAGGGTATACCTATGGGTTAGGGGCATTTTGAAACATGTGGCTTCTCCCATGTGACTATTTAGTCACTTCAAAAAGTGGTGTTTCCAAGATGAACGAAAATTCAACTTAGAAAGTTCCTCCTAGGATAGAGAACCTTCCCTTTAGATGTCAAACTCTCTTCCCCATCTTCTTCCACCTTTTCCCTTTCCAATTTTGGTAGTGTGTAAGAGTTTGGGAAGGGCAACCAATGGGAACTCACACCTCACCCAAGGGGTTGGGAAGTGTGTGAGAGGCCTTCTTAGGCAAGAATTTGGAGACTTAGTGAGTAATCACCCACTCTCCATTTTTGGAGATCATGCTTTGATTTGAAAATTTAGTAGGAGAATAGAATTTTGGAGGAATTTGGAGAAAAGTTTGTGTGGAATTGGGCAGCTCATCCCCAACTAATTTTAGCATACCTATTGGCAGAATAAGGTTGGTTTCTTCTTATCTCCTCTTGTTATGTTGTATGTGTTAGTTTATGTTGTTTTGTAAAAAAAAAGAGTTGCTTGTAAAGAAAGTGTTTTAAGAAGTTTTTTGTTGAAGTTATGAATGTGTAGTTTTCATTTCTATGTGTTTTGTTTTGTGTTCTTGTTGTTTTTTTTGGGAGTGTCCAAGATCTCCTACTCTTGGGAGGGTAGGAAGATCTTGGGGTGGAAGGAGTATGACAGCCTTGGGTGAGAGGCTCTCCTTATGGAGAGTGATCTCAAGGGTGTCCTTTGTGACCCTTGTTGCATAGCCTTGTGTATGCATTTGGGGGTCATAAGGGGAGTAAATATGGCCTTGAGTCTTTTGGGGGGCATAAGGATTGTGGAAGTATTTTGTTGCATTTGTATTGCCATGAGGTGGCTTGTGTTGTATTTGGCTTGCAAATCTCCCCATTGGTACTTGGTCCACTTCCACCCATGGAAGAGTCACCATGAATGTGGTGAAAGTGTAGCTTGGGATGGGAAACTTGTATGTGAGTGTCTTCCTATGTTTGTTGTAGAGTTGCTTGTTTGTAACCTGTCTAGTGCTTGGTTCTCCAAGCTCGGGGGTGGCTTCTAGTAAGCCTAGGCTGGGAGGTGAGCTCTCCATGGTCAAAAATTGTGTTTTATTGCAGGTTGCATGGGAATGGGAAAAGATGGATTAAAGAGTTATGTGGCTGTTTTATGTTGCAGAAAAAAAAAAGTTAATATGACAATGTATTCTCTTTTGGAGTTGTAAAGGAAAAGAAAAAAAAAAGGGAGCTAGATTGTGTTATTTATAAGGAAAGAGGATTATGTATTCAATGTTAGCTTGTAAAAGAAAGAGATAGTCAATGTTGTATTCATTTTTCCAAAAAGTAAAACAATGTATTCCTATTCCATGGAAAGGAAAATGTAAATGTTTTATGGCCAAAATCTTTGTGTTCATATTTACTTGTATTTAGATTGCAAAAAAAATGTATGCTGTTCTCACTCTAGTTAGTGTTGCAAAGGAGTGAAGGAATGTACTAAATAGGGTATGAATCTTCATGATTTACAAAAGGGAAAATAAAGAAATTTTTTTTTTATCAAATGCAAATTTAAGATTTCTGCACCTAGATGTAGTTTATTACTGCATGTTCCTTATGTTAATAAGCTGCTGCAAATAAATAAACCAGTTATGTATTTCTCTTTGAATAGTAGAAATAAAATTTTTCTATAGTAGTCTATTTTTCCTTTCAAAAAAAAGAAAGCACTTAGTTTTAGGTTTATTTTGTTATTCAAAAGATCACATTGTTATTTGCTGATAGATTGCCTTGTTAGTTTTAAAGAAAAATATGCCTCCTTGAGTTACAAATTAACCATATATATATATATATATATATATATATATATATTTATATACAAATTTAAACATTAAGTATCATTTGAAGAATCTGTTTCAAAAAAAAGAGAAATGACATATTTATAGATCTGGTTTTACTACAAAAAAAAAAAGGACTGATATAAAGCTAAGTCTTTCAATTTATATATATATATATATATATATATATATATATATATATATATATATATATATATATATATATATATATATATATATATATATATATATATATATATATATATATATATATATATATATATATATATATATATATATATATGTTCCTTTTAAAATCTACCAGTTTCAAATGAAAAAACTTGATGTATTTTGCTTTACCAAATTATATATAAATGTTATAAAAAAAAAAAAACATACTGTAGATTTTTGAATGCTTTAACTTTGTTTAAAAACATAACACAAAATTTATCCCACGAAATATAATATTTTTAAACCAGCAAACAACAACAACAACAAAAAAAACGCAGCATTTTATTTGTCACGCGGGCCGCGGCCTTGGCCAGCGGCGCCCATAGGCTGTGGAACCCGCAGCCCCTGGGCGGCGACGTCCACGGCCTGCGGGGACTGCAAACCCGTGGGCGGCGTCGTCCAGGACCTGCGGGGGCCGTAGGCTGGGCGGCGCTGCCGCTGCCGGCGGCAACCCCCACCTCCTCCTTCCTCCCGTACCTGCGTAAAAAGGTAAACGGCGCTGGTTTGTTTGGGTTGTACCGCTCGGCTCCCTCACACTCCGCCCGCTAGCAAGTTTCAATCAACAAAAAAAACAGTCTCTGCCGGACCTTTCTCCTCCCTTCCTCCGCTGCGTTAACCAAAACAAACGCATAAAAAAATAATAACGGGGTGAGGGTTCGGCTGCGGGTTCGGCCTGCGCGCCGCCTCCCGTAGCCGCCGTCACGCCCTGCACTCAACACACCAACACACACAAAAAAAGAAGTTTGGCATTAACGTGTTCGCCCTAACCCTAGTTTTCAGGTTAGGGCAACACTCACACAATTTAAATAAACATGTGTGTGGTCGAGGGGGGGGAATTTTAAAAAAATAAAAATAAAAGTTCCACTCCCCCTCCCTCCTTTTTGGGATTATAATACAAAACTCATATGTATGAGGTTTAAAGATAAATACATAAATAATTGTATAAAATATATATATATATATATATATATATATATATATATATATATATATATATATATATATATATATATATATATATATATATATATATATATATATAAGTAGTCTTAAATTGATATTTATTAGGAACTAAATTTGTTAATTGTTAAACTAAGTCTTGCAATATTTGCTAAATGTAGAAGGATTTTTATAAGAGAGGATTTAATTCCTAGAGGGGTTTAATTTCTTTATTTAACTGGAACCATATATTTGATTTTTAAATTAGGTAATGTTATTTTTCATTTTAAACTATTAATGAATTAGAAGAATTTTTATAAGAAGATTTTTGAATATTTAGGTAGATTAGATTTTAAGAAGAAAGGGGTGTAAACACAAAATTATTTGTGGGGCCAAGAGGGCCAATTAAGTCAAATGTTATAAAGTATTTTTATTTCATGAGGTTTTCATTTTAATAAGGTGTTTTCATAACTAGGTCAACTAAATCTAGTACCTAGGTGGTTAAGAAAGATAATGAAATATTTAGATCATTTAAATTGAGACTATTTCGTTAGGCTTGAGATTTTAATTAATTTTTAATGGAGATTAGTGATAACCTTTTTGGGAGTAATATTAGCCCTTCGAAAAACTCAGTTAAACTTTATCCCTAACTGAATTTAATTACTTGAATTACACAAATGTAGTTAAGACCAAACCAAAATGCATTATTTTATTTAAGATAATCATACTTAGTAGAGTATTTTAATTACGTTAGTTGTATTAAGATAAGTATTTTTTTAAAAAAAATTATTCCGTTTGTGCCCAAAGTTTGGGCATGACACATAATAAATCAGCTCCTATCTGTGGCTAAGGCAAATCCTACATCTAGTGATGGGTGTGGAACTGAGAACATCACATGTTTTGAGGAGTATAGTTTCTTTCAGCTTCCTTCAGTCTATCCGCGCACAATCCGCAATAAAGTAGCATCTGCATCGCCAATCCACAATAAAGTTCTGTCTTCTCCGCAATAAAGTATCAGTTTCATGGATTCAATCAATTTCAGATGAGACACAACAGCAACAATGGGCTTCAACAAATCAAATCTTTCAACAAACTCAGACAACATATGGTTCAGTGCTATCTATCCTTTCTGTGAAAGTAAACATTGTGACCACAATCAAATAAGACTTATACAAGTGACAAGAGACACTAAACTTGAGGACTACAGTGGATGTTGATGTCGAGTCTTAGTTTTCTTTTGATTTTATCCTTTTGGTGACATGTCTTTTAGCTTTTCCAAGATGTCTCTGACTAGAGGTTCTATCTCCAGGATGTCTTTGACTAGAAAGGTGAGGATGGGGTATCGTCACCTATTTGTATTTGCTGTCTATGAATGGTCTCTTAGTAATGCTATGACTTGTCCAAGGATATGAGGACACTGTGAGTCTAGTATGAACTGGGGCATTCCTTGTTTGTGACTGTCTTATCTCCATGCAAACAGGTACAATGACTTTCTGGGTCGAACATATGCCTTGATTGTCATAACCTACTTTCCATAATAAAGCTTAATGATGACAACACACAAGAAGCTCTTTCACTTTCATACCTTCTATCTTTCATCCCCCTTTCTTGATTGACTTCCATTGTCCTTCTCGAGTCTGCGTAGCCTGCTATCACATGACTGAGTATAATGACACACCAAAAATATTTGCATTTCATGTAGTTGCACCTGCATTATCACATATAAGCATTCCATACATACATATAGGTATCATAATTGCATCACATCCTGTACACAACACCTATTAGCACAATTTACATTTGCATATTCATCTGCATTACATACGTTCACATTTGCATCATGCATACACATATAAAACATAAAAGAACAAACAAAAAAAAATATATTGCATTGCATCATATACATATTTGCATCCATATCATAAGCATCACATAAGAACATCTCATCACATAGGTACACATGCATATAGCTGCTACAAAGAAGAATCATCTCATATATATATAAAGTGTCGTGATATAATGATGTTAAAATCATATGGCTACAATCACCCGAAGGTGTCTCCATCATCATACAAAAATGATACAATACTGATACATAGGGAGCCCTCTACGGCTATGATGAACTCCCTCCCTCAGAGCCGCCTGGCCTCGACGAAATCTGAGCCCCCGAAGGACCCGCCCCAGGATCATCCCTCCTATCCCCTCTATCTGGTGGTGGTGGAGGAGCCATAACCCCACCACTAGACGCCTGTCTCCTCCGGCTCCCTCCCGTAGCTGTCGCTATCCACGATGGTCTATGGAAGCTCCTCGCCCGCTGATCAGCTGGCACCGCACCATAATAGAGATCCCGCAAGTAACCGATCTCCTCTCCTGCTCGCAGGACATAGGCATATCTAGCCCCTGTGTCCTCTACCGCCTGCCTCCTAGCCCTCAGTGCTATCTCAGCCTCTATATAGTACTGAATGGCCTGACCCTGCTCCCGCTCAGTATCTCTGAGCCGCCTCCTGAGCCTATCCCTCTCCCTCTCCAGGTCTTGGATCTCATTTTCCTGTCCCTAGCATATCTCTCTCAGCTCAGTCAACTCATCCTCCTCTGCCTCAGCCCCCTGTGGCTTTGCCTGTGACTTCCCCTGTACGGCTGCCTGCCCCTGTGCCTGTGCCTGTACTGGTGCCTGTCCCTGTATCTGTCCCTGTACCTGCACCTGTCTAGGACCCTGTGCTGCTGGCACATGTAGCGGTAATCCACCGCGACCCCTCACCACCCGAGCCTGCCTGTCCTCTCCACCCTCCCTCCGCGGCGCCACCCTCCTCTCTCCAACTGCCCCCCTCCTCCTCCATCGGCCTCTACCCCCATCATCTCCATCATCATCACCATCCCCACCACCATCTTTGTCTAGTAGCTCTCCTAGATCCGTCAGGCGTGGGAATGGATGCTCGGCCCAGTATGCTGTGTACTTGGCATCCATGCCGACATCTTCAATCTCTGGCCACATGTCCCAGGGTAGGGGCATCATCTCTACTAGCTGTGTCACAGCCTGATCATATGATAATAAGGGCCCAAATTGCGCCTGATCCCTGATAGTCCATGCATACATGCCTAAACCCCGGGGCATCTACTGGATCCTATCGAATTGCTTGCCTATCCTGTACACTAACTGCCTCTCCAGCACATAGGGCATCCGCCCAATTAGATACCTACTCCGGAAGGTGTAGGGTAGCTCTACTACATCATCCTCCCACTGCTCACATCCCAGGTATGGCCTCCATATGACCATATCAATGTCATCAATCACCTGCCGCCAGTGCTCTAACCTGCCAATTCGTGGCTGCGAAGTGACCATGTCGTACAAGTGTACAAAATTGCATTCGTGACCTCTAGCCCTGAATTGTATCAGTCTCATCATTGGAAGATGCTCATAGGCCCACACTGTAATAATGTGACCCCGCAGCCCAATCCCATTGACCCGTGGTACACAAACTGATGCAGCTCGTAATATAGGTGTGCTAGCACACACCGTCTCCAGGTATATCTGGTGTGCTATGTCACCAATGTCTCCAATGCACCTCCCCAGTCCACAGCCAACCCTCGTGTTGCTCTATCAGGACACAAGAACCCACTGATTGCATCTCCTATCACTGCTGGCAGTGCTAATCTTGTAGTAGTCATGGTGTCCCAAGCCACATGTCCTGCCCTCATCTCTAGTCCTGGGTCCCAGAACACTCATCTTAGAGCCTCCCTGTCTCCATCTCGATCGTAGGGAATCAGCTCCCCATTGATTGGTATCCTCAGGATCCTATATACATCCTCTAGGGTGACTATCATCTCACCCATCGGCAAATGAAATGTACAAGTCTCGGAGTGCCATCTCTCCGCCAGTACAGTCAGTAGTCCCATGTTCACCTGAAACTTAGGCACATACAGAATATGTCTCAATCCCATAGCCTCAATCGCAGCTCGGTCCTCAAATGTCAGCTCAGGTCGCAACCTCTAAGTCGATGGGAATCTCTCCCATGACTCCAGCATAGGCAAATACTCTTGCAGTCAAGCAAATCAATCATGTCAGTCATCATGGCATTCAATGTTCATCACAAAATGCTACTTTTTATCTAAGTGCATATGGCATTCTACCCTAGTGACACTCACTGTTCATCATAAAGTGTTGCTATCTATCCTAGTGACACTCACTGTTCATCACAAAGTGTTGCTATTTATCCTAGTAGTACTCCCTGTTCATCACCAAGTACTACGTGTGTGGCACTCCTTGTTCATCACAAAGTGTTGCTCACATTTGCACTCCCTGTTCATCACAAAGTGTTGCTCATATTTTAGTACTCCCTGTTCATCACAAAGTGCCTTGATCTATCCTATCCTAGGGCCTCTGCTTGAGTGAATCCTCTTGAGTAGTTTCCTAATTGGCAACGTATGTTCTATCACAGAATTGTCAATCCTAGCCCTATTTGCTATCCTAGTCTTCCCTAGAGGACCTGCTTGAGTGTATCCTCTCAGTAGCTTATCCAATCGACAGCGTATGTTCATCACAGAACTGTCGATTTGACCTAGAAGATACAAATTCACATTTTTGGACATAAACACGCTTTCCTGACATAAATGCGCTTGAAGATTGCATAAACGCGCCTGTTTTACACAGACGCACCTGAAACACACAGATGTGACTATGCTTTGCACAGACGCGCCTGGGCGACACAAACGTGCCTTCTTGGCATAGACACACCTACACATCACAGACACGAACGCATTTTGCATAGACGGGTTTTTCAACATAGACGCGCCTGGCACAAACACAGACACGCCTAGCAAGCATAGACGTGCCTGACACCAACGCAGACGCACCTGCGCATTTTTGACATTTTTTGGACCCTATTCTAAGCACATTTTTTACCCTATCTAGCATGCATTAATGACAACAATAAATGCAACAACGTACGAGGAGGTTTTGTGGTACTTATTGGCTCTCCTGCCTCTACTGGCCTCTGGAATCGGCGAATGCGGTCAAATCTATGAACAAAGGCCATCGCTGCTGACTGCTGCTGCTCTTTTCTCGCTCTGCACTCTGATCTCTTGGATGTGTGGATGACAATGAGGATGTATTTCCCTCGTGGTCTATTTTATAGACTACCCTAGCCCTAGCCCTCATCTCCCGAGTCAGTCTTCATTATCCCGTGACTCTGTCACTTTATTTGGTAAGTCCATTCTAGCCATTCTTTTTTATCGAGAGATTGTCTGTGGTCTTTTCACACATTTTCATCCAATCTCTCGAGGGGGCATATCATTCCCATCTTGGGGCAACTCTGTATCAGTTCATCTTATCTTCTTTGAAACAACGCGACAAGCCGCATTGTCTCAAAGAGGGGCAAAATGTAGACACCCAAAATTGTCCAGTCTAATTAAATAAATATTTTATTTATTTAATTATCTAAGCTTAATTCTTCTATTAATTAAATAAATATTTATTTATTTAATTAATTCATTTATCCTCTTCTAGCCTTATTTCTCATTTAAATAAAAACATTTATTTATTTAAATTATCCTTTTCTTAAATTAAATAAATATCTTATTTATTTAATTGATCCCACTTCTTCTATTAATTAAATAAATCTTTATTTATTTAATTAATTCATTAACCTTTTCTACCCATGACACATGTCATTCATCTCTTAATTCATACACTACCTACCCTTTCATTATTTTATTATTTCTTTTACCTACCCTCTAATCATAGCCGACCTCCTTTTACACCTCTCAATCTTATCCCTCCATTTCATATTGTGTCTTCTATATAAGGAGATACTTCATTATCAAACCCTAACTACTTGATCAATTGACTACTTGGCATATGCGATCCTACTTGCAACCACATTCCGTTATTTGTTGAGCTCTTGTGCACATAAAATCTGAGAGCAAATATATCAAGCAAGATCAATGGAGATAGGAAGAATGGAGATCCAAACCCTATTGGACATGTGATGGTATAATCTTTGTGATTTCGTTTGATTTGCATTATCTTAGGTAATCTTCATATGTTATGGTGGATCTTTGTTGTTGTTAGGCTAGGGTTTTGTGGTTGAATTCATTTAGCCTTTCAATATCGTTATTATTGTTATCCATTTTCACCATATACAGTAGGTATGATAGATTGCGAGTTAGGGTGCATCAAATTTTGACAATTTTGAGCACTTAGGGCGCTCAAGAGACGAGGTCGGTAGGGTATGACCCCGAGCGTTCGACAGAGTGGGGGGAAAAATAGGAGTATGCATAGGGTAATAATGCCTAGCTAGACATATCAGAGCCGATGGTTCGTCATCGCGACAAGCTGAATGAGAAATTGGCCATGCAACAACATTCGATTGAGTGAGATTGACGATTTTTTCACCAACCAAAAAATTGGTTCCCTAATAAAATTGTAGGGCAACTTGAAAAATTGAGGGACCCCTCTCGTGGCCCCGTAGGTTCAAACGGATCATTCGTAGGTGCCACGGATTCTGAGTTAGGGCCCATGAAAGTTTGACAATTTTGAGCACTTAGGGTGCTCAAGGGACGTCGCTGGTAGGGTATGACCCCAAGTGTTCGACCGAGTGGAGGGGAAAAATAGGAGCATGCATAGGGTAATAATTCCTAACTAGACATGTCAGAACCAATGGTTCATCATCATGACGAGCTGAACGAGAAATTAGCCACGTGACAACATTCAATTGAGTGAGACTGATGATTTTTTCGCCAATCGAAAAATTGCTGCCCTAATAAAAGCATAGGGCAACTTGAAAAACCGAGATAGGCTTTTGTAGGGACCCCTCTCATGGCCTCGTAGGTTCAAACACATCATTCATAGGTGCCATGGATTCCGAGTTAGGGCCCGTCAAATTTTGACAATTTTGAGCACTTAGGGCATTCAAGGAACGATGCCGATAGGGTATGACCTCGAGCATTCGACCAAGCGGGGGGGAAAAATAGGAGCATGCATAGGGTAATAATGCCTAACTGGACATGTCAGAGCTGATGGTTCATCATCGCGACGAGCTAAACGAGAAATTGGCCATGCAACAACATTCGATAGAGTGAGACTAATGATTTTTTTGTCAACCAAAAAATTGCTGCCCTAATAAAACCGTAGGGAAATTTGAAAAACCGAGATAGGATTTTGTAGGGACCCCTCTCGTGGCCCCGTAGGTTCAAATAGATCATTTGCAGGTGCCACTGATTCTGAGTTAGGGCCCGTCAAAGTTTGACAATTTTGAGCACTTAGGGTGCTCAAGGGACGACATCGGTAGGGTATGACTCCGAGCATTCGACTGAGTGGGGGGAAAAAATAGGAGCATGCATAGGGTAATAATGCCTTACTAGACATGTCAGAGCTGACGGTTCGTCATCGCGATGAGCTGAACGAGAAACTGGCCATGCGACAACATTCAATTGAGTGAGACTGACGATTTTTTCGGCAACCGAAAAATTGCTGCCCTAATAAAATCCCAAGCATTCGACCGAGGTGGGGGGAAAAATGGGACCATGCATAGGCTAATAATAAATTGTATCAAGTATTGTTCATTAAATAAATTTTATTGTATTGTTGATTAAATGAATTGTATTGCTCATTGAATGAATTGTATTGTATTGTTGATTAAATGAATTGTATTGTTCATAAATTGTATTGTTCATTAAATGAATTATATTGTATTGTTGATTAAATGAATTGTATTGTTCATAAATTGTATTGTTCATTAAATGAATTATATTGTTCATTATACAAACAACACTTACGATGAAATGAAATAAATTATATTATTCATTATATAACCATTATTAACCATTATTAACCATTGTTAATTATTGGAATGAAGATTAAATATTTCCATGATAACACCACACACAGATGAGCAACAATTTATATGATCGAATATCAACTTTTGTATATATAAAAATGTCAAATGATTACAAATGTATGTCCATGCACAAATATGGCATAAACGCCAACTGAAACAAAATGTATGTCTAAATACGTGAATGTATGTCCATGTACAAAATATACATGCCAACTAGACATGTAAGCATCCCAGAACTATCTATAACATCCTAAGCTGTTGATGGATCATCAAAATCGATCCTCTTCGCCGCACTGCTTGGCTCTGAAGGACCCTGCACAAGAAAAACAAACCATGATTAATATTAGTTATGTTGTATAATTCACATTCGAAAAGTTAACATAAAAATGAACTATAATTGAACTATTCATGTTTACCTCATCTCCACGTTTTCTCTTCAACTTTGCGGGACTCTTGATGTATGTCTTCGGTAGAGGAGGTATGTTTTGAATATTTTCATACACAACCTACATATGTTCAGAAACATGACATTGATACAAGTTAGCATATAATTGTCACTGATAATAACAAATTATAGCTACTAATCAAAAAATAAAATAAACACACATCTACTCGAGGCATCTCTTCTTCTTCTTCTTTAGGTATACTAGGTGTAGTCATCAAGGATCTGAAGCCAAGAATTCTCTATATATATACACAACAAGTATATGAAACTATCAATCTATGTCTAGACATGTATAATCACTATAAGTTATTTAAACTATTCATTCAATCATATTTGCATTCAATTACCTTTCCCTTGTCTCAAATTGCACTACCAGATCCTAAATCACACTACCCCTCACTCGTGCTGCTTGTGCCCTACAAGAGTAAAATAAGATATACATGCAAGTTACTACATAATCTAATTAATACCAATATAAATGATGAGCATGTATGTACAATAAAATACAAACGACTAGGTGCAATAATATATGTATCGTCAAGCTATCAAGGCCAAATGAAATGGCCGACAAGGTGCCCTCCTGAATCTATCTCAACCCCTCCTCGGTCATCAACTATTAAATAAACCATGTAAATAAAAATTAGTACTTAATATTATCTAGACTATAAATATTTTATTAAAATATAACATGAACTGTGAAAATATAAATCTTACCACTACATCATCAATGTATGATGACGGTGCCTCCTCGCTTCTAGCATGTGAGGACTCCCCAGGGTATCCTCTAGTTTGTGTAATAATATCTGGTGCATCATGCATCTCATGCACCTCATAATCTGCAATGTCCACAGGAGGATCAACAGTTTGTCCAACTGGACCCAAGCATACGTGCCCACACATGACACAACTATGGGGTACACATATGTGTGGAGCTGGGGATGACATGTCAACGCCACCAAATGCACTGCTACCATCAAGAGTAGGCTGAGCTACTAACCCAGCTTGAGAAACCAAAAGGCTACTCAAAGAGTGAATAGCCGATATGGTCCGTGAAGCTGCCTCACAAATGATATCAAGATGCTGCACTGTAGGTGGGGGATCAACAGGAGGAGGGGGGACATATGGGCCTTGGACTACTCTGATTGCCCCAGGTCTATTTTGGGCCATACCTAAACCTACACCCTAGAAAGGTTGGAGGTCAAAGTAGTTCACATGTTTGCATAAAACAAATTCAACATACAATTTTTTTATGAAATAGAAGGGGATATCAAGATTGTTGTTGGGTGGTTTGTCGAAAACCATCCACCAAGGTTCCCAAAAGTTTTTCACAATCCCATCATTTGTGCACCATCTAATAGAAAGCTTTGTTTTTTTGGGATACGGGTTGACCAATGCGGGGATTGACAAATAATGAGGCGATATCGGCTTTGGATATCTCAAGATCCTTCATATCCTTATATGACAAGCCATCTGCATATTTTTCCCTCATTGAATCTCTCCACAAAAGAGTGGCATTGTGCTCCTTAGTCATGGTTTCCATACTCTTTATGATCAATGTGAGAGGATCAAACATTGGGTTTAGATGAGGGATCCTACGATATACTTCTGCAATCCCCCTCAATTCATTCAAATTTTGTGCAATCAAATCCTGAATTGAGGGGGATTTGGCAAATGAGGGTTTGGTTGTTGCAGTTGTGGTTGGTCAGTGTTTTCATTGTTATCCCCCATTTTTAACCTAATTGAATGTAAACAATTAAATTTAGTTAACAAATTTAAACAATTAGGTATCTGATTTAAAAAAACCTAGTTTTCATGAAAAAAACCACATTTTCAATGAAAAATCAAATAAACATTAACAAAATATACAAAAATGAATGAAAATGATTGAAAACAATAAAATTATTACCTTTCAATCTATTTTTAGCATTTTTTTGCCAAAACACCGGATATCGGGTGCATCGGATATCAAATTTCGATAAAATCGTGCAACACGTGAGTTAAAAATGACTCACGAGCTGTCACTATCGAAATATATTTGTCTCAGAAAATTGGATATCTGATTTTTATACTTAAATTATTTTAAAATAACATATATAATATAATAATATATTATTATATTGTATAATACGTATTGTATTATATTATAAAATATAATTATATATTATATATTATATATAATATAATACGTATTATATAATATATAATATAATATAATATTATATATTATAATATATATAATATAGTATAATATATATAATATAATAATATAGTATAATATTTATAATATAATAATATAGTATAATATATATAATATAATATAATATAATATATATAATATAATACGTATTATATAATATATTATTATATTATAATATAATATAATATAATAATATATTATATAATACGTATTATATAATATATTATTATATTATAATATAATATTATATAATATATATAATATAATATTATATTATATATTATATAATATATTATTACATTATATATATTATATAATATAATAATATATTATATATTATATAATATGTATTATATAATATATTTTTTAAATTAAAATTACAAATAAAAATCGGATATCCGATTTTTGCATAGGTAATTACCAAGCCAAGGTGTATTGACACCCAGACCAAGCAAAAAGTCAATGCGGATTTTTGCGTGTTTAGGCAAGTGAAGAAGGCTATTTTTTTCACATCGCTACTTTTTGGCCCCCATTGATCTTGCGCTAACCCATAGGCCATGTTTATATTAATGTTTGTGCAAATTTGAGATGAAATGAAATTGTTTCATAGTTACAATCTTGTGTTGAGTTAAAATAAAGAGTCTCTATTTTTGTAATTTTGTTTGTGTTAGTGAGTGAATTTGCAGGCAAGTGATTCTTCTTGCATCGAATGGTATTCGAGCTTGAGATATTGAGTGCATAGGTAGAGTGCCAAATATCAGGCAAACTGTGCCAAGACTTATGAGTGAAGAGTGGAGTTGTGTAAACATATCGTTAGCTATGAGGTAGTACACACTTGAGAGTGTAAAGAAGTTATGGAGAGCTCAAAAGGATTGTTGTAAGTATGCAAAGTCTTGATTGGTTGAGAGCTTGAAACCATGATGTTTTGCAGATTGTAGAGTGGAAGATTGTAGCAATGACGATGAGTTCGAAGAAGAGGATGAGGTGGGTTGTGAGGAGGCCTGTAATGATTTTGTTTTTGGAGTGATATTGGTAAGAGACATATGAAATGTGGATATTCCCATTGAGAAAGGATAGTTGCATCTGAAAGAAGAAAGATGTCATAGTAGCCCACACGAGTGAAAAGAAAAATGAGAACATGGTTATGATAGATCATTAGTTAGAAAGTGAAATCCAAGAATATGATGGAGGAGAAAATACCTTTCAGGCTTAGGTGGTTGAAGAGGTGAAAGTTCATATGGTAGAGGTTGTTGTAGAGGTTAATTGAGAACCTGATGAGGATGGCAGATTGTTTGTGTCAAGTGGAGATGTAGTAGAGCTACCCGAGGAAGTTGTAGTTGTAGTGAATGATAATGAAATAGACATTGGAACCATAGAGGTTGAATAAGATGTTGTATTGGAGGAAACTACTGGTTTTTCTATATTTTGTTAAGTACAGATGAATAAGGATGAGTTAGTGCAAGTAGATTTTGCATATGAGCATGTGGAAGTTAGAGAAAGAGAGCAAGTGGATATTATAGGTTGGTGGATGAAGGTTTATTGTTTTCATGTTGGATAAGTAGAGGATGCTATTGGTGAGATTTGGTGGAGGTGATTAGTTTGCAGTGAGCATGATTCCATGAAGAAGGAGAAGAGAGTAGAGAGTATTTGGAGAAGAAGAGAGAACCTTTGGTGGAGGAAGATTGTATTTGGTGGATGGGAGTCGACAAGAGGGAAGAGGAGAAGACAAAACACTTGGTGGAGGAGGTCCAAAAAGTGTCCTAGCTAAGTGTTGGAAGAGGTGTAGGAAGTAGCTATCTATATCTACATCAGTGATGGAGTTCAATGCAAGTTGTTTATAACTTGAAAAGGTAGTTCAACTATCTAACTCGATTTTGTGATTTTTAGTCACAAAATTTCCCTACCTGATGTGTTTGGTGTAGGAGCATATGGGTAGGCTAGTGATCAACACTAACCAAAAACACTGCATGTTTGTTGTCTTTACTTTTGGTTTAGACTTTTAGTTTTAGTTGGAATCTTTATGCTATACTAGCTACGATGATAAAGTTAAAATTGAACCTCACCTCTCATTTTTTGGCATGTTAAAAGTGAAAGTTTTGGTTCACGACATGAACATCTTGTAGTTGCAACTACCTTGGTCAACATGTATATGTGTAAGCATAGATAGAGTATGTGAAATATTTGACAAAATGCCTCAAAGAGATCCTATCTCTTGGACTGCAACAACTACATGATGTGCACAAAATAGATTCATTGACCAGGTTGGTGAGTGTAAAATCAACTCCATAGTATCTTATAAAATCCTCTCTAACGTGTCAAATGGGCACTATAGAGGTGTTATATTTCAGCTTTAGCATCCATTATTATAGACTTAGCAAGGCAATTGGAAGGTGTTACCATCCATTGATAGTCTAAAGTTACAACATCATGCATCAACAAGAAAAGAAATAAGATTAAATAATAATGAGGTGGATTATAATAAGAGCAATAAAAAATAGTAAAGCAAGAGAGACATTGTGGACAATATCGACCCATAGAAGGTTGATTTTTTGGTGGAGGAGCCATTAGAAATCAAAAGGACAAGGGAGAAATCAAATAGATAGTGATTCAATTGCAAACCAAACACTCAATATGAATGCAAATGGTCAAATCAATTCCAGAAACTTGAAAAGAGAAAAATATTGATTGATCTAGAAATAAGTTGCACTATAAGAGGAAGCCATCGATTTGGAAAGAAGGTGGTGGTGGTTTGCATCAAGAGGAAGGAAGGGGCTGCAATCTTAGTGAAAATTGGGACTACATAAAGAGTAGTGAGCAGTTTGTAAGAGGCCATATGATAGGCCATTTATATATTAATGTTTGTGCAAATTTGAGATAAAATAAAATTATGTTTCATAGTTGCAATCTAGTGTTGAGTTAAAATAGCGAGTCTCTATTTTTGTATTTTCATTTGTGTTACTGAGTGAAGTTGCAAGAAAGTGAGTCTTCTTGCATCATATACTTAATTTTTAATTACTCAAAGTTACACATTATTATGAACCCTCACAAATATCACCTATTTTTAAAAAATGATCTAACATTGGTAAAAAATATTTATAATTCTCTTTTACTCACCCATTACTAACACTTCCATCTTTACACAATCAACTTCTAACAAAATTTCTCATTTGGTTAGGCATATATTGAATTAAACTTCCCTTTCCACAAGGACAGATTGTGTGAAAACACCTAGGTACACCCATTTTCCTCTCATGTATGTATGAGCTTTATAGATGTATGATTGTTCCTTGGTTGTAACATAAGTCATATATAGAGTGATATCATGGAAGTCAAATTTATAGCTAAGTACTAAACCTTTTTGAAGGGGTACACTCAATTTTCATTTTTAAAACATGTGTTGACTTTGAAAATTAATTTAAAAAATCATATATTCATTAATAAATTTTAAAAAAATCAAACATAAACTACATGGTACTGGCTATTTTTTTATCAAAATGGTTTTTGAAATACTAGAACAAAGTTGATAATTTAAGAGGAGCACACCAAATTTTGGATTATATTTTTGACAAAAACAAGGGCACTTTGCATACTCCCCCCTATTTGAACATCTTAATTTTCAATGCTTAAAAAAAAAATTAAAAAATTAAAAAAAGATTAAAAAATAAGTGTTATTCTTAATATGTTTTCAAATTAAAGCATAGTTATCTTTAATTTCTCATCCAAAATCAATTTTCCTTGATTTTTTTAAAAAAGGACCACTTAAGTTCAACAACTGACAGTAAGAGATTTTAAGGTATGGTTGCATAAATAATATTAAAGAGAAGGAAGATACTTACATCAACAATTTCACTCCACAGTTATTCTAATTCAGAGGCCTTACGGAGCTCTAAAGCTCTCAACTTCTTCAAGGAAATCCATGATGGAAGAGCTGTATGTAGAAAGTTGCCCCATCGTAGCCAAATAAGAGGTTCTGCTAGTCTTGCTAATTCTTTTGTAAAATTATTTTTATCCACATCGAGGATTTGTAAATGCCGCTTAGAAATATTGGATCCTGTCACAAGCTTCATAGCGTCTTCATAAAAGTCATCTATTTCGGCCTTGATTCCCTGGATAAGCACCATTTTTTAAATCGATAAATAAAAAAATCAGCTAGCATACAAAGCAATTAATGTATGAACATGTACTTATTGAAATATTGGATAACATACTTGATCATATTTTACAAAAATTAGATTTTTTTGATTCCTTCTTGATTTCCCACTATTATAGGGAAGTGAATAAGATTGCAGATTTCTTGGCTAACTTAGCCATTGACAGTGATGCTAATATGCAGGAGGTAAGTGTGGATGAGATCCCTTCCTCGGTTTTGGAATATTTGAAGTAAAGAAGGGCATAGTTGTAGTCTTCATCAACCTCCTTATTTGGTGTGGCTTTTCTTTCATATGTGACATTGAGGAGGGTGTTCGCCTTATGAGAACTCCCTTGTTAATGGCATATTCGACAAGAATTTCTACATGGAACAAGGAGGGTGTGGGGTCTACAATTGTGTGCCTGATTGTTTTGGCATTTTCTTTTGTTCTGAATAAGGCTGGTGTGGCTTTCATTTCATATTTAATTGGCCTGTCATTTTAACATTGCTTTGAGTATCTCTCTGGAAGTACTCATTACATGTTATGGTTTGTTGTTCTGTGTGGACACTTTCCTGTAATCATTTCTTGGTGATTGGTTTTGTGTGTGTTAATCATGTTCGGTTAAGTTGGGAGGGATGCCTTGGGTATCTTTGCTCGTGCGTTCTCCTTGTTTGGTCATTCACTGATGATTATAGTGACATGTTACTTTGCTTCATTTCTGGGTTTGCAGTAAGAATTGTGGTTTCGTGGCATGCTCGTTTCCACATTGTATTGGGTAATTTCACATGGCCAACCTATTGCTTGATCTTTTGTCATCATATTTTGATAATGCTCTTTTGTGTAAATGGTATATATGGACGTTTTGTGGTGGGTTTTATGTCTCTCTCTTTTTTGTCACTACGTATTATATGCCAAAATGTTCTGTTTCATCTGAAAGCTCTTGGTTCGGGTTGGTGGCTGGTGGTTGTCCTTCAGATCTTGGAATCTATAGACTAATTGGTATTTGAATTGGCTCCTTCTTTTGTTGTTTTTTTCTTGGATCGTTCTGTGGCCTTTTCTGTGGATTGGGTTTATTTTGGCTCTATGAGGACTTTAGCATCCTCTCTTTCTCCTCATTTGGGTTCTGCTATGCTTGATCACAATGTTTATTTTGACAGGGTCTTTGATTATGGTTTCCTTTCTACTCTGTGGTATCATTCTAACCAGTGATTTGGAGAATTGTGTTTCATAGACAGAGGTGGTTCAGACTAGTGTTTTTTTGGCAGCAATGGATATGCATCCTTTGGTGTTCATACTTTAATCTTCCTTCTATATGCTTCTGCTGGTAGCTTCCTTTATATCTAATGTGGCTTATGTAATTAGGGATGGGTTTTTTGATGTACTATGCCAATGGGCATTTTGTATTAGGTAGAATAGGCTTGTGTTACTTAAGCAATACTGAAGGGTTTTCTTACTGGTTCTTTCCCTTCAGTGCTTTTTGAACCAGACACTATAAATTTTTTTTGAAAATTAATATAGTTCAGTAATTCTATCCACTTTTATCAAAAAATAAATAAAAAAAATATTAGATAATAGAAAAAACATGATATTAAACGTACCTCCCCTTGTGCCTCAATGTGATCAATTTGCTTACGTGACCAAATTTGGTACGGTGTCCATGTTTCTGCAATTTGCCTTCCCAAATCTCTTAGCTGATCATGCATTCTAATACACTTGCTCCCAGTTACCTCAACCATACATTTGTTCATAAGTTTTTTCAAACTACACAACCCACTCCATCCGGACCCATCCCACAATGTGATGATCGAATCTATTTTTGTTTTTGTAAAGAAACAAGATATATCTAAAAATACTTCCTTGGCTTCCTCATCTAGTGCATCAAAGCTCACTTTCAGTATGCTTTTAATATCTTCAGGCAATAATCTAGAGATTTGATTTAGTTGATCATCCCAAAACTCTTTGGACTCTCCATGCACAATACTATCAAGATATAGGGGTCTATCTTAATGTAATGTAAAAATCATAACTATATTTATCAATAAATTTAAGAATTTTGATAGTACCTCAGACAATACTGTGGTTTGAGTTATTTTTTTCCAAAGTGTTGTTATTAATCCTAGTTGGTGGGGACTTTCCAGTGCCTTAGTTTGATCCATCATTGTTGTTGAATATTCAAATGATTGGTGTGAGAGCTTACATTTATAATTCCTTCTATTTCTATTTCTATTTCCTTTCCATGGATATTGCATATAAATTTCTTACAAGAATGATCAATCAAGCACTGTAACTTGTTAAAATAATCCCTTTTATGACAACTAATACAATAATTAGGATACAAAATAGACATGGCCTATAATAGTTCATCTCGAGGGAATCGACTTACAATCTTATCTAAAACCTCTTTCGCAATACTCTTTAAAGTATCTTTTATAGAACTAACGATTTGGTTAAAAGCTTCCCTGGTAACAGGTACATCTCTCATTCTATTTGAGCGCTCACAAACACTAGTGGCATATTGGTGCATCGGTATCTCATATATATGTATGCATATACATAACTCTCTACTAGTGTTAAACTTTAAAAAATTATCAAGATTTTCTAGATCTGTCATCAGATGCCAGCTAGCGAATTCTTCCTTTATAAAAGGCTCTCGTGATAGATAAATATTATTAAGGTTTGTAATAACCTTCTACATAGACTAGTTGTGTGGGGGAAAAAGCGAGACTAGGTTATCATGCCCTAATCCTACCTCTTGTCACACATTATAGAATACGAAAGAGCCTAGAGGTATCGCACAATTGGCTACTTCTTTTTGTGAAAGAGAGAGCCATGGGCTACCTATTAGGATTTCTATTCCTTCATTGTATTTGAAAGGTAAGATTATGCAAGTCCAATTCCTAACCCTAAAATGCAAGTATGAACTAACAACAAGATTGCAGAATTGAACTTAAACAATGGAAAGCTGTAAACACAAGGATAAAACAAGAATGCAAATGCGTACCCGGAGTCAAAATCGGACTGAAAATGTTCAGGACGGGGGCGCGGGCGCCACTGTCCTGATTCTGTCCTGAAAACTGCACCAGAAACTGCTGTTTTGCACTCTGGAACACTGTCGGAAACTGTCGAAAATGCTATCTGTCCGGAGGACCAGGGTGCCCAGTGCCTCTGTCCCAAGGACCAGGGCACCCAGCGCCCCTGTCCCAGTCTTTTGCTCTGCAATTTGATGCAGAGTACTGTCTCGACCTGTTCTCTCCGGATCTGTATCCTGCGGCGTCATCTGAGTCCCGAAACCTGCACTGATATCTGAAAAAGGGTGTATGGGCGGCTATATAGGGTTTTGCCTTAGTCAAACCCCCGCTTCGGTGATTTCCACCTCCACGAATAGCCAAGTTGTTTTGTAAAATGTATTGTGTGTGCAGACCTAGTCTGTGTGCAAGGTCCTAAAATGCAAGAAAGCAAACTAGAGCAACCTAGAAAGTAAACCCTAATTGCTTGTAAATGATAATGTAAATGCTCTAAATCAAGATGCAAAGTGATCTAAAGCATGAATGAATGATATATTGAAGCTTATGCAAAGACATGAAAACAAAATCATACCCAACCCCCAAGGGAGAGGTACAAGCCAATCTTCAGTCGGTAATCTCCTATTGTTCTTCAATGTCTTCCAAGCCCTAAATGGATGAAAGGATTTGATAAATGCTTGATAGAGGGATGTTGAAAGTTGTTGAAGTCTTCAAAGATCTACTCTTTCACTGCATATGAAGTTCCTGAAAACCAAACTTCCCATCCTTTCAAATGAAGAAAGAGAGCTCTTATGTATGAAACCCTAGGTCGCAATTTCATCTTTTAGAGAGAATCCTGAAGTTACAAGTGATTTCGAGATGTTTTGACCCCCGAAATCAAGCCCCCAAGTTCGAAATAGGACTTAATTAGGGTTTTTGATTAGATGATGTATTGGAGGAATAACATGAAAAGGGGCACACTTTAATGAAAGGGCCCAACTTTATGATGTGAAGGATGATGAAATAGGACTTTAGACCTAATTAATTTGATTAATTAAGTGCTAAAGGAGCAATGCAATGCAAAATGTAAAATGCACTAAGGCGGGTGCTAAACTAGGTGTGAAATTGTACCACCCTAGCAAGTGCGTACAATTTATGATGCTACATTTAGCCCCCACTTTAGCGGCCATATGAGTACTACGTGCATATGCAAGCTAAAGTACAGAAAGTAAACATCATTTGAAAAAGGATATATCCATAAGTTGTCGGACGAAGCCCCCAGCGGTATCTGCAGTACATAGTTAGGAACCGCACCCTACAAAACACATGTTAGATCACAAAATCACCTAATGCTTACTAAAGAAAGTGATGAAATTTGTGAGTAGCTATATGCCCCCCCTGTTTCAACTTGCTTATTAGGGAGGTGAAGCAGGGTAGCATGTTTACTTGTGACAAATTGTATAAGAGAGTATTGATGAGGGACGTTCACTAAATAGGCTTCATCAGAGCACTTTTTGGAACATCTCGAGAGTAGGGGAATGAAAATACGATTCCTACGCAACAAACGGTTTGAAAATCGCATCTCCCAAACTCAAGTTATGATGAAATGAGTGATAGAGGAAAATTAGGGTTTGAAAGGTAAAGGTAAAGAAATGAAAGTATATACCTTGAAAGTGACATTTGTATTTGTCACTTTGTTGTTTTCTGAATACTGTTCATTGCAACGGAGCCCACATAGCCATCATCATGCCTTCACGACGATCGGAGCATCCCACGAGGATTGAGATCCTGCGCCAGGCCGTAATTGACGACGAGCCACTAGACGAGGTGAGTTGACTGAACATTTGACTTTTGATTTTCCGCATTTTGACTTTTCTGTGATCGTTTGCAGGCCCTGAAGGCTAACCCAGGCCCCACCCAGGGCACCATGGTCCCTGTGGGGCGCCCTGGTCCCCCTAGGGTGCCATGGTCCCTGACAGGGTGCCATGGTCCCCTTAGGGTGCCATGGTCCTTGACAAGGTACCATGGTCCCAACCAGGGTGCCATGGTCCCAATCAGGGCCTGGCGAGGGGTTTCAAGGTTAGCATACGATGTTCGACAGTTTGCATGAGCAATTTTGATGATCGAGTACTGATTACGGTTATGTTTTTGTTGTTGCAGGGCCTCCCGTACATGAGAGAGCATACAGCGAGACATATTCTTCGCAGTTTGCGAGATCAGATTCCGCGGCTGACTCAGTCAGAGAGAGACACATTGTCAATCATGGGATTATGGTACGTGATCCTCATGCCAGCCATTCGGTTCCATCCTGCGATGCTGATGGCATTGATGGAGCGATGGGATCCTGACACATGCACATTTCATCTTCCAGTAGGGGAGCTGACGGTTACACTTGAGGATGTGTACCGTATACTTCGTCTTCCTATCAGAGGAGCGACTGTTACATACGCGACCGATCGGTCAGCGGAGGATCATCAGAGAGAGCAGGTATATTGCATAGGGATAGTCATGCCGAGCGAGACGAGAGGTCGCATCATGGTCAGCTGGCTCTTACATCCTACAGGGGAGGTACCCCTTCTGAGACGCCTTATGATCGCCATCATAGCACTAGCCGTTTGCCCTAATGGGCAAGGTACGCACATGCATGGGGGTCTCACATGGTGCATCAGAGCGATGGAGAGACACAGGAGAGTGTATGCTTGGGGTCGGAGTATGCTTGCACATCTCTATCACGACCTTGAGGAGTATGTATTTGGACAGGGTTGCAGTTTGATGACATGCACACTTCTGCAGGTATGGATTTTAGAGCACTTCACATGCACCAGGCCTGTTGGCTTTCCACTAAGTATGGCTAGCGAGCGACCTAGGGTGTTTGCTTATCCACTTACCAGCGAGTGGAGATTTGGAGATCTGTTATATTGGAGAGTGATTTTTGATAGACTGACAGCCGAGGTGACAGTGTGGAGACCCTACCTGCGGATGCACAGATGGGATGGGATGGAGAGACAGTTAGCATGCCTACAGAGGAACCGCCTACTGAGAGGATGATGTCCCCACATCATAGTCCCATTCTACTTTGACCGAGTATGGAGGCAGTTCGGGCTAGAGCAGTGTGTTCCAGCCGATGTGCCCATCTATACTCGACACTCACGGGTCCTTCCCAGACCTAGAGCAGTAGTGAGACTGACGATAGATGACATCGAGACTACAGATATAGAGGGATCTGATCAGGATGTAGTCACTGATTATTCTGCAGAGCCTGGAGCACAGCGCAGGTATGTCTCATGGTTTATGAGATCATATCCAGGTCCTATCTTTCCACCGGATCACCCGACAGGCCATCCAGGCCCATGGAGACATGGAGACCGAGATGAGGACCAGGGATCCAAGTCAGAGGAGCCAGAGGAGGGAGAGGGTCATGAGGAGGTGGGAGATCCTGATCCACCTACAGGCGATCAGCCCAACACCGAGGAGGAGGAGGACATAGATAGAGATGAGGACGAGGAGGAGAGAACTGATGATGAGGAGAACGAGGATGCAGATGAGGATAGAGATGATGAGGAGGAGTCAGATGCACCTCCTCACCATTCAGGGGATGATACCATAGCTCTGGATCCTCCTCTTATTCCCCAACAGAGGGAACATGAGGCGATACGGAGACCTATTCCTAGTACCGTCCAGCCTACACCCATCATGCACAGATTAGTCGAGCGAGGGGAGCCTAGTAGATCCCAGTCACAGATGCTACCATATCATGATCCCTACTAGCGTGAGGGAGACCCAGGTATAGTAGGTTTAAATTGATTATTAATGTTTTGATGATATAGAATGGCACTAATACAAAAATCTATTCTACTGCCACAACTAATGTGCAGAAGTGGCGTTCCCTGATTCAGCAGGCAGTGACAGACATTTCCACGATAGCACAGATCCCCAGTTCCTCACAGATTGCCTATAGGCCTCAGGGGAACGCGGGTCGGCATGAGGACTTGTTTTCCCCATTCTGAGTACAGGTAGACATATGGAGGGAGAGAGAGAGAGTCCTATCAGAGGACCTTCAGCCGGCGCGGTGAGATCTAGCAGCAGCTCAGGCTGAGGCTACCACCTATCGCGCGATCCTTATGGATAGGGATCATAGGAGTTCCTCTCAGAGTCACTCACGGTCTGTATCGCGCTACACACCCATGGGTCCACCTTCACGGCCAGATCAGGAGGGAGCATCCAGTCGACACTCTCCAGCCACTAGTCCTAGAGATAGGAGATGATTTTATGATGTAGGAGAGGTCACATTTTGGATGTATAGTGACCTATATTTGTATACGATCCACATATATATATATGTATATATACATGCTTCTCTTTTGTCTCAAATGTGTTATCTTTAATGCTTAAAACAATGTATATTTTGCTTTGATTAAATCTAATACATTTGGTAAATGTACATGTATGTTCAGAATTTAATTTCCATGTGATTGATTTCTCAATGCACCATGATTAAATTGATACATGTGTGACTTAATTAAATATTTAATCAAGTACTACATTGATGATAGGGAAGAAATATGCATTAAGTCTAAGAATCATATAACTAACGTGATTTAATTTTGAACTTAAACACAACATGATACGATTCTACTTAACACATAAAGACACCGTATAATATGCTAGCATAATGGAAATGTAAATCTTTTGCAACTTACATAAATGAATTCAAGACAAACTATGAAGTAAGAAAACACGCTTGTCAAGAACGAAGCAATATAGATTAAACATCATAACATTTAATTCTATTTTGCTTTAATTAGGAGATACTAACATATTACCCAATGTTGAAGAACTGAAAAGAAGATAAATAAGGAATGAAGAATTAAGCATAATATCTATGCAATTGCATAGCATTTATAGGTTCTTTAAGAGGCGTACCGTCTACATCCGCTATTTTGTAAGCACCTGATCCATAATCCTCAATAACGATATATGGTCCAAGCCAATTAGGACTAAATTTTCCCTTTTCTGCAGGTAAGGCATTCACATTGCGCTGATTCTCATAAAGGACTAAGTCACCTACTGAGAAGGAATGTTGAATAACCTTATCATTATAGCTTCGTTGTAGAGTTTTGTGATACGCTTGAATATGCTCAAGAGTGTTTATATGCTGTTCATCAAGCATCTCAAGCTGTTGAAGTTGTTGTTCTCTATAAGAGTCGCCATCTACTATACCTTTGAGAGAAACCCTAAGTGATGGAATCTCTAGCTCTAAAGGCATAATAGCATCAGCACCATAAACAAGATTATAAGGAGAAGTTCCCGTAGCAATTCGCACACTCGTTTGGTAGGCCCAAAGAGCATAGATTAGCTGGTTACTCCAATCCTTACCATGCTTATTCACGGTTTTGCGAAGAATTTGTTCGATTATTTTATTGGATGATTCGGCTTGACCATTTGACTAAGGATAGTATGGTGTAGAAAATCGATGTTTGATATGATACTTCTCGAGGAATTTCCTCACGTCCTTGTTCTTAAATGATGTCCCATTATCTGAGATTATAGTAGAAGGTATCCCGAATCGAGAAATGATGATTTCTAGAAGAAATTGACAAATCACTTCAGCAGTGGTAGAGCGAAGGGGTATAGCTTCTACCCACTTCGTAAAGTAATTTGTTGCGGTTATAATGAAGGTGTGTCCTTGAGATGAAGGAGGAGAGATTTTACCAATAAGATCCAAACCCCATGCGGAAAAAGGCCAAGAAGCTACTTGAGAACGGAGTTCTTGGGCAGGAGCATGAATCAGATTATTATGTTGTTGACATTGATGACATTTCTTAACAAATGAAAAAGAATCCTTTTGCATAGTTTGCCAATAGTATCCCATACGAAGCAATCTATGAACCAAGGATTTGCCTCCAAAATGCCCCCCACAGGCACTTGAATGTGCCTCTTCTAGAGCAATGGGGATTTCTGATTTATTAAGACAGCGAAGGAGAAGACCATCATAACCCCTTCGGTAAAGGACATTAGAAAGAATGATATATCTAGCAGACAGCTTGCGGATTCAAGCCCTAGTGTTTCTATTAGCAGAATCAGGAAAGGTACCATCGGTCAAATATCTTACGATATGCGAGTACCATTCATCTGAGTCTATAAAGTCACAACATGTTACCAGACTAGGATCGTCTACAATAGCTGGAGAAATAAGGTTGTGAATAACAAATTTAAGATCAACCACAGGGTCCTCTAAAGATACAAGAGAAGCCACACATGCCATTGCATCCGCATGTCGATTATCTTTTCGAGGAACAGGTTCCATGGTATAAGAATCAAATTTTTGTAATAAAGAGATGGCAAGGTCTTTATATTGTGATAATTTGTCTTGTTTTGCTTGATATATTCTTGTTACTTGTCTTATAATCAATTGCGAATCTCCATAGATATGTATGTGTTTTATGTTCAGAGCTAAGGTTGCTTTTATTCTCGCTATAAGAGCCTCATACTCAACAATGTTATTGGTACACAGGAAATTTAGACGATAGGATATGGGTTTCTTTGTAGGAGAAATCAGGACAACACCTACCCCCGATCCCGTACGACACTTAGAGCCATCAAAGTATAACTCCCAAGTTTCATCTTTCTCTATAGAAAGAATGAAGTCGTCAGGAAAAGACTCAGGGTTAGGGAAGGAGAAAGGTGAAGGGGCCTCAGCTAGGTGATCGGTCAACGCTTGCCCTTTAATTGCTCTTTGTGAAACAAATTTAAGGTCAAATTCAGTTAACATCATAACCCACTTAGCTAGGCGTCCTGATAAATCAGTTTTAGAGAAAAGATGCTTCAACGGATCAAACTTTACCATGACGTGGACTTCTGAGTTTAAGAGATAATGTCTCAATTTCTGAGTCGCAAACACCAAGGCCAAGCATTGTCTTTCTATCACAGAATATCGGGTCTCATAATCGAGTAAGGTATGACTTATGTAATAAACCGGACATTCCTTACCATCTTTATCATGTTGTGCCAATAATGCTGCAAGAGCATGAGAGGAAGCAGCTGTATACAGAATGAAGGGTTTAGAAGGTTCGGCAGGTTGAAGAATAGGAGGACTAGCCAAATACACTTTTAAATCTTCAAATGCTTGCTGACAATCCTCATTCCATTGAAAAGTGATATCCTTTTTAAGGAGTTGAGTAAAAGGAAAGGTACGATCCGCAAGTTGAGACACGAACCTACGAATGGCTTGAATCTTTCCTTGTAAGCTTTTAAGTTGAGACACATTTCTAGGAGGTGGCATGTTGACAATAGCATCTATTTTCTTAGTGTCCACCTCAATCCCACAATGCGAAACTATGAATCCTAATAGTTTTCCACTATCCACACCAAAAACACATTTTCGGGGATTCAAGCGCATGTGATATTTACGAATTCTTTCAAAGATTTGACGAAGGGTTTTAATATGATCCATGCGAAGAAAGGATTTGGCTAAAATGTCATCAACATAATCCTCTAAAATCTTATGCATATAATCATGAAAGATAAGGGTCATCGCTCGTTGATAAGTTGCACCGGCATTTTTAAGTCCAAAAGGCATCATTATCCAACAAAACGTACCCCAAGGAGTGGTGAAAGCGGTTTTGAATTGATCTTGAGGGTTAATAAAAATTTGATTGTATCCTAAAAAACCATCCATGAAGGATAACAAGGCATGTCCTGCCGTAGAATCAACTATCATGTCAATGTTTGGAAGAGGAAAATCATCTTTTAAAGAAGCCTTATTTAGATCCCGGAAGTCGGTACACATTCTTATTTTGTTATCTGGTTTAGCCACAGCGACAATATTTGAAATCCATGGGGAATAATCAATAGGGCGGATAAATCCAGCCTCCAATAACTTTTCAATCTCAGCCTTAACAAGAAGAGCCACCTTAGGATTCATTTTTTGAATCTTTTGTTTCACGGGCTTAGCATCAGGAACTAAGACAATGTTATGAGTAACAATCTTAGGATCTATACCAGGCATGTCAGAGAATGTCCAAGAAAAGATCTCGGGGAATTCATGCAATAAATCTTCATATTGTTTTTGTTCCTCTGCATCCAAACATTTTCCAATTTTAATAACTTTCTCTTTATTGCAAGGGTCCATCTTAACATCAGTGGTGTCACTTATGAGAAGATTACTTTGTTGAGGAGTATCCTTTAGCTGAGGGAATTCTTTCACAATCTCATCATTATCCATCTCTTTTCCAAAGTAGGCTTCAGTGTTCAAACAATAAGGGAGTCCCCTATTGTGATGATAATGAGGAAGAGTGTCATATGCTCCTAAAAATTCAGCTAAAGCATCATCGGTAGGGAAAACGTCAAAAGCACAAGCACATGAAGGATCCCCATCAATATACTCAGGGTGTTGCATTGATAGAGATGTCGAAATAACATTAACACTAATGCATGGTCTTTTAGAAGCTTTAGTGCGCTTGCAGGGATTAAAGCCAAGTCCAAAGGCATAATTGTGAAAATTAGTCTCTAGAGGAACTTTTATCCCTTGTTCATGAGCACCGCAACCATTTCCATGATACCCATGCTTAGCAAAAATGCGAAAACCACGACCATAACGATCAGCCATTTCAGGAAGAGAAGGTGGTTTTTCATAAGACAAAGAATCAAACTCTTCATAATTAGAGGTGTGAGGAGAAGAAGTTTGAGAAGTGGCCACAAAATTATTACTCATAGGTTCAGGTAAGATTGATTGATTTTTAGCTTCTTCCTTCTTTTCAACTTTAAGCTCTCTAGAAGGAACCTTATATTCACCTACAAAGGTGGGATTAAAATCAAGAGATCCCCAATCGTCTTCTTCGAGGATCTTCCCAGGATCAAAATCCTTCTTATGTGTAGTTTCAAGTTGAGAAGAATCTTCTTCAGGAGCTCCCAACTCATCCAAAGAGTTTTGATCATCGGAGAGCGAGGATTCATCGATAGGTATCTTATTTAAAGAGTCATCACTAGATGAGGACGGCTTAGAAGAACCCCCCTTGGAAGTAGATGTTTGCAAACAAGCTTGAAAATTAGTATCACCTATCAAGGTATATGTCTTATTGTTATAAATAAATTTAACTTGTCTATGTAATGTAGAGGGGACAGCTTGCATACTGTGAATCCAAGGTCTCCCTAGTAGCAAGTTGTACGTTAGATTTCCCGACATAACATGGATAGGTGTAGGCAAAGTAACAGGCCCCACTGTGATGGGTAAGGTGATAGTACCTAATGAAGTTTTAGCCACATTATCAAAGCCTCGAATAGGATGAGAGTCCGGCTCAATTAAGGATGTATCCACATTCATCTTATGCAAAAGATTAATGCTACACACATTGAGACCAGAGCCATTATCCACTAGTGTTCATCTTATAGCAGTGTCTTTCATGATAACCACAATCATCAAGGGATCATACTGATGTTGGATTTCACTAGTAAGCAACTCATCTTGGGTAAACACAATTTGAGCTTTAGGATCCATCACAAAGTTAACCAAAGATGCTATATTACTAGATGTATTCGGTGGAGGAACATTCAAATCTTTCAAGGCATCTTGTAACATTCCATGATGAGCAGAAGAAGTTTGAATCAAATCCCAAAGGGATATCTTAGCAGGGGTAGCTTTAAGTTGTTCTATGAGATCATATTCCTTACTAAGAACTTGCGAAATACGGGGAGCTTGTGGAAGAATCGGTTGAGGATTCGGAAGAGAAACTGGAATAACAGGAGGAGGGCTAGGCTGCCTATTATTTCTGGTATGATAAGTATGGGCAACTGCATGATAACTCTCTCTAGTTATTTGCTTGGCATAACTATAAGGACTTATAGGTTTTCTTCCTTGCACAATGATGATTGGTTTATCCAGAGTACGAAAGGAATCATGATCATACCCTCCTTGGACAGTAAGGAGAGGTGATTTAGGAACTTGAAAGGTGGGAGAAGGATAAGCTCCTTGGACTTCAAAGAGAGGCTTTTTATGCTCATTCAAGTTTATCATGTTAACTAATTTAGAAGTCTTGTTCTTGTTTAAAGATTTCGATAAAGCCACAAAGTCATCAAGAGCATCATCCAACAAAGCATGATCATATCTACTAAAAGGTTTATCTTTTGATTCAAAAGGAGACATCTCCTCATAGAGGGGATTGTTGAAAACAACCATGTTACTAGATTTAGTGGAAGAGTTGATAGGAATGTACCCTTGAGAGGACTCATTCAACTTATCTTTCTCATCACAACGAAATGGCATAGTAACAAGGTTTATGAGTTTTTGGTAAAATGAAGGTTTGGCATCTTTAGGGTTCAAAAACTCATCTAAAGCTTCATCTAATTCATCTTGGCTATACTCATAATAATCATCATAAGCATGAACATTTTGCAAATAAAAGTCTGACATTTTGAAATAAAAGTTGCATGAAATTTAAACACACAATGCAAAAGGAACACTCTCTTTTTTTTTTTCTTTTTAATGAAAATGAAATGAAAACACACTAAATCTAGATCTAGATCTAACAAATGCAATGCAAGAAGAAGCAATGATAGTTTCACGTCGGGTTCACCAAAATGTGTGGGGGAAAAAGCGAGACTAGGTTATCATGCCCTAATCCTACCTCTTGTCACACATTACGGAATACGAAAGAGCCTAGAGGTATCGCACAATTGGCTACTTCTTTTTGTGAAAGAGAGAGCTATGGGCTACCTATTAGGATTTCTATTCCTTCGTTGTATTTGAAAGGTAAGATTATGCAAGTCCAATTCCTAACCCTAAAATGCAAGTATGAACTAACAACAAGATTGCAGAATTGAACTTAAACAATGGAAAGCTGTAAACACAAGGATAAAACAAGAATGCAAATGCGTACCCGGAGTCAAAATCGGACTGAAAATGTTCAGGACGGGGGCGCGGGTGCCACTATCCTGGTTCTGTCCTGAAAACTGCACCGGAAACTGCTGTTTTGCACTGTGGAACATTGTTGGAAACTGTCGGAAATGCTGTCTGTCCGGAGGACCAGGGCGCCCAGCGCCTCTGTCCCAGGGACTAGGGCGCCCAGCGCCCCTGTCCCAGTCTTTTGCTCTGCAATTTGATGCAGAGTACTATCTCGACCTGTTCTCTCCGGATCTGTATCCTGCGGCGTCGTCCGAGTCCCGAAACCTGCACTGATATCTGAAAAAGGGTGTATGGGTGGCTATATAGGGTTTTGCCTTAGTCAAACCCCCGCTTTGGTGATTTCCACCTCCACGAATAGCCAAGTTGTTTTGTAAAATGTATTGTGTGTGTAGACCTAGTGTGTGTGCAAGGTCCTAAAATGCAAGAAAGCAAACTAGAGCAACCTAGAAAGTAAACCCTAATTGCTTGTAAATGATAATGTAAATGCTCTAAATCAAGATGCAAAGTGATCTAAAGCATGAATGAATGATATATTGAAGCTTATGTAAAGACATGAAAACAAAATCATACCCAACCCCCAAGGGAGAGGTACAAGCCAATCTTCAGTCGATAATCTCCTATTGTTCTTCAATGTCTTCCAAGCCCTAAATGGATGAAAGGATTTGATAAATGCTTGATAGAGGGATGTTGAAAGTTGTTGAAGTCTTCAAAGATCTGCTCTTTCACTGCATATGAAGTTCCTGAAAACCAAAATTCCCATCCTTTCAAATGGAGAAAGAGAGCTCTTATGTATGAAACCCTAGGTCGCAATTTCATCTTTTGGCCGACCTAGAGATTGAATATCCCGCCAATTTCTTGGGGTTAAGCTTTATTTTATGATTGGATCGCGCTCCTAAAATTTCGGAAAAAATGTCCGAGACCGTGTGCACTCTGGGCGCCACGGTCCCGACAACTTTTCACCAAATTTTTAGGGCCATCAGATATGATGATTTTAGAGAGAATCCCGAAGTTACAAGTGATTTCAAGATGTTTTGACCCCCGAAATCAAGCCCCCAAGTTCGAAATATGACTTAATTAGGGTTTTTGATTAGATGATGTATTGGAGGAATAACATGAAAAGGGGTACACTTTAACGAAAGGGCCTGACTTTATGATGTGAAGGATGATGAAATAGGACTTTAGACCTAATTAATTTGATTAATTAAGTGCTAAAGGAGCAATGCAATGCAAAATGTAAAATGCACTAAGGCGGGTGCTAAACTAGGTGTGAAATTGTACCACCCTAGCAAGTGCATACAATTTACGACGCTACACTAGTATATTCTTGAATATATGGAGTTATTTCTTGAGCTACTTTCAAAAGCTTGCTTATTTCATTCAAAAGGGGGAGAATACCAGCCAATGGTAAGAGTGTCTCTACATCACTTTACCTATGTAAATTCTCAGAAGCTTTGACTATTGACCCTTTTTGTTCGTACATTAGTCCAATCAAGGATTTATATTCAGAGAAAACTCTTTCTACTAGTTTCCACAAGGATATCCATCTGGTATCAACATCCTTAAGAAGCTTGTAGCTACTGAATCAAATTTGCTCACAATTCTAAAAGCTAAATTCAATCTGTGGGTCATGCAATGAATGCCAATCATGTATGGTGAAATAGAAGTTTGTAGCTTTGCGTAAAGACCATTCCCATGACCTTGAAACATTGTAGCTCCATCAACTCCTACACATACCAACTTTTTGACAATTGACAGGTCATGCATACCAGCAAACTGTTTTATAGATTTCTTAACTAACTCAAATATATTTTGTGCTGTGGAATTCTCTTTCATTTTAACAATATAGAGTAAATGAGATTCGAGGACATGTTTCATTATGGTATACACATGCATACATATCTAAGAAGTATTATCTACTGTTGTAACTTCATCTAAAGATAATGCAATAAAATTTGACTATTTAATATTTTCCTTTAGATCATCTTTTTTCACATCAACAAGACAACTTGCCCATTCCCATCCACTATTATTTGACCAATGCATCTGATGAAATCTAGGAGCATTAAAAAATCTTAATAAAGTAGCAAAGTCAAGGTAGCCTGACATAGGACAACCATTTTTCAAAATATGAAAAACAAAACTTATTTGAACATTTTTCGACTTGAATGTTTCTGACATCATATGTTTGAATTGAGTCTCAATCGAACCTCGATGTTTAGTATTCTTCTCCTCTCTTTGCATATGATCTTTATACTCTTCTTCAAACTTAACATGTTTACATTCTTCCTTTATTTCCATCTAATCACGGATCGTTATTTTCCAACTATGATTTGTTTTTCATACACCTTACCGATATGCTTCTCTATAGTATCTAGTTTTAGCTACAACTTCTTGTCTCTTTTTAGTTTCCAACTATAGATCGTACACTTGCATTCTATTGAAGGCTTATCTTTGTTTGGATTTGGCACTTCTTCAATGAATGGGTACCTGGACACCCAATCCAGCTGAAAATTCCTTGTCATTTCCCACTCGCGGCCCAGTTTTGATTTTCCTTTTCTTTTTCCCTTTCATGTACTTCCAAGAACATCATCTGCATCTTTCTTAGCAACATCATCTGGTTCATTCACATCAATATTTCTTGCGGCTTTGACATCGACCTCAATTGAATTATTCCAACTATTCTAGGAATCCAATTCCATTGGAACATCAGATGCAACGATGGGATCTATCTCAATTATCTCATTTCGATCTTTCCTGGAGGTTTCTCCTTCAACAATATTTTTTGGTGTGTTTGCAAGTACATATGTTGTACCTCTGTCCAATGGATTGCCAATATTAACATTACTGAAGTATGACCTTATGCTTCTATTTCTACACTTTGATGGCCTCCCTTCAACACTTTCAAGACTCTGGGTGCTCGACATCTCTCAAGAAATACAAACTGAAAGAAATAGAATCTAAGAGCTAAGAAGATATACCCTTGTATCCTGATTACTCAGGCAGTGAATGAAACCCTACTAAATAATTTTTAAAAATGAACTAAAATGAACTAAGAAGATAGACCCCTATATCTTGATAAATAATCTTATAATACTGAAAAATAAATTTTCACTCACACTTATAGATTGAATTTGTCGAATTCCATTACACTTCAATGTCTGTAGTAGAAAATTGTCTATGATCTGAATCAACTATAAAGAGCTCAAAATAGAATAAATTGTGACAATAAAGCACCAAATTTTGACTGTATTTATACCAATCCAGATTTGGCAAATTCCACGGGGCATTTTAAAATTAATCTTAAATTTTAGCGAATTTAAGTGGGTTATTGGCATCATTGAGTGAAAATGGGCGAATATCCCTAGCTAAAGAAATGATAAGTTTCAATTTCGAAAGTGATCATGGACTTACAAAACGGTTGGCGAAATGGGTCCTCCTAAATGATTTGTGTATCAAATTGCTTAGCTATTATTGGCAAATAAATGGGTGCATGTAGATTGGAACTTGCTAAGCTGTTGGCGAAAAAAAGAAAAAAGTATGACTGGACCCCAAAAGACATTGGCCAAACACCTTGCCTATGGCAAAAAAAACTGAAAAAAACGGGCGAATGGGAGATTGACCCGCGATCATCATATTCGCCAATTTTCAAATCTCCGATCTTGACTATTTGCCAATTGGTGAAAATTTACCACTAAAATTTACTCTGGTCATGTAAATGCCTAAGAACTCTTGGTAGACTCACTTGTGAACATTTTAAGCCTATCCCCTTTATTCAAAAAAGCCCCATATATTTCTTCTAGTTTGATATTCTCAAATTTTCCAATCAACTCCAATGTGCAGATGATATTATGATACTCATTTGAAAGGCTTTCAATTAAAAAACCTACGATTTCAAAGTCTTTATACTCAATCTTTATTATTGTAAATTGATTTCTTAAAATTTTTAATTTGACACTATGATTATTCATGTTATGTCCTCCATTTTCAAATGAGTTAAATGTCCTTTAATGTCCATCACTTTTAATTTGCTAGTTCTTTCATACATTGTCTACAAAGTTTTCCATATTTTCATACATCGTATATAAAGTTTTCCATGTTTTCCATTGTCTACAATCTTGTCTACAAGGATTTTGGACATGAAGATTTATCCCTAAACTAATTTGCCATAAAATAATAACATGCGTATTCATTTCTATTTTGTCCCATTTTTCTTGCTTTCTTTTATCTATAGGTCTGTCTTCTACTACTACCTTCTATAAACCTTTCATTTCATTTCCAACTAGTATGATTGGAATCATCTAATTTTGAACTAACCACGATATTAGAAATCTCAGATAAAGCTATGGCGGAAAACAGTAAACTTCCCAAACACACAAAAAAATAATGGCTTGAAAATGAAGCCTCTGTCAACACTAAAATTTTGATACTTTGACGTTGGCCTTCTTATGAACTAAACAATAAAATAATTTCTAAATTTTAATAATTTATAAATATGAAAAAGAGTTTCATTAAATTCTTTAACTTCAACAATAATTGCCGCATATGACAATTTGATCTTACACTTCCTAAATTCGTATGAACACTTCACACGTGAAACATAATGCTTTCAATTTGCACCCTTGACATGACTAAAGACGATCTATGACACTCACACCATTGAACAACATATGACCAAACAATTCTGGAGCAGACAACAATTGGCACCTTCCAAAATAAAATTATCATTGCGATCCAACTATCTGATATAAACAAAAGAGCATTCACAACTTCCAAGTGACAAGGGCATTCAATACTCTAGCAGCGACATTTTCAGCAATTTAAAAAACTGTTTTTCAAGATCATAAGAAAATAGGAAAACTTAATAGTATAAAGCAGCATGCACTACTTCTATACACAGCAACTCGTCCCTCCAAGATTACACAGCTCCAAGATTTCTTTGACCAATGCCTTTATCCTTCATTCCATAGCTAGTCAGCAGTTGATTGCGCAGTCATCTCTAGGCAGGGGCGATTGAATTACGAGCCTTTCACAAATGGAAGAAAATCCTACACTTTGACTTCATCCGCACCATTCCACTTCTACTCTGCTCTTGTTCTCACTCCTCTCAGTTGACAGCATTCAGCTCTCAGTCAAACTCACTTGCAGGATTCACCACTCTTTGGCCGTGGCTTTGACACCATGAAAAGAAAAAACAAACTGAAAAGAAACAGAGTAGAACACTGCAAATGGAACGCATAAAATATTTGTTCATTACATTCAATTTATAAGGAATTACACAATTATTTTACAGATACTGTAGAGAAGAGATAGCTGAAATCAGCAATGAAATAAAATATTACACAATAAATTAGAGAAACTGAAGTATTTATGATGGGCAGGTGAATGGAAGCCAAATGTGAATGGCATGCACTGTCGCAAGCGGCTAAAGGCAGCATTTGGTCCGTGCCAACAAAGGTATATTTCAACTTTTCTTCTACAGATTTCATTTAGCTCAATTTGTCTTAAGCGATTATCCTTGGAGACTGGGAAAACCTTTTTTGGTCTTTCTCTTGGGACAATACTGTAGCTTGATTACTTTGGTAGCTCAATTCTTATCTTTGAGCTACTACTAGGTACAGACACAAACAATGTGGCAACTTGATAAATTACAATAACACTTAATGATTTCTTTTTTCATTTTTGAGTGGTATGAAGAAAATAAGGAACAGATAAATCGTTGCAACAATAAATACACAAAAAATCTTCTATTCATTCAAATGATTACAATTTTTTTTTATCACATGATCAAAGATCAGTTGTTCAAAATGATCAAATATGAATAATTTATTACAAATTGCCTCAATAAACAGAGGTCTTAAATGATTTAAAGAAATAGAATAATGCACATGCATATTCATGCACAAATTATATTTGTAGAACTCTTATTTTTGACTCCTCCGAAGTAGAGTTCTTCCATGCAAAGTTGGAGAAATTGCTATTCCAACATGATAAATGTAGATTTTGATACACATGCAATATATAGAAGTAGAGACGATGACACAAAAAAAAATTGCTGCACCAATAATCTGAATTCTTCTATTAAACTTGAGAATCAATTACGTGATGATGCACCTCAATATAGAGGTTTTTAATAAATTTTTCCACTCTTATTATAGGTTAGTGTTTCAAATAGCAATGTGAACTCTTTATAAAGCTAGCAGCTTTTAAACAAATAGTTCTCAACTTCTAAAGATAATAGTCAAGACTATAATAATATTTTTCATGCATTTAGCATACAAAACTAATAATATTCATACAAAATATGAACTTTGAGTGAACTGTATTGCGCGGCGTTGTATACCAGCATCACATATCAACAGTAAAAACAATTCACATTTTGATAGAGTACTGCAGAACTCCTTTATTAACCTAGAAGTGACAAATTCACATTTCCTTGGCTATGTTGGTCTTCAGACTTCAATCGATGCTCTATTATTGATTTTAGCTGCGGTCTCCTCCTCAACTAGGATCTGGCTTGGAGCAGTAGCCAGCCAACTTACAACGCCTTGTTGACAATATATAGTTAAGTGTTTATACAAATCACCTCTTGCTGATTATTAACTTTCTTTTTACAATACCTTTTAAGTAAAAGAAAATTGTGATTCAGAAACTTTGACTTACCTTTCTACGATTCCTCTGTAATTTGTGGTCGAGCTATAATTTCTATGCCTTTCTTCTCCGATCGGTGCCTAATTAGTTAACAATGATCGTCGCCTTTGATTTGGAGGATGAGTTACACTATGGCTGACTATATTTCCTCTGCTAATTGTGATCCCTTCCTTTAATCGGTTCCTATATCAAACACAACGATCCTCTTTAAAAAATAATATAATTTACTGTGGGCAACTCAAACCTACAATTTACTGCAAACTGATCTTTTACATTAGTGGCTTTTCACAAAATGCTACGACCTATTTTCCTTTGGCAATGCTTCCTTTTCTCTTGACTATGGACATAGAAAATATCTACGATCCTTGTGTTTAGTGGCAACTCACCAATCTTAATGACTGTGTGATTCCTTCTATCAATGATTTACTTCAAACTTGGGCAATGATAAAATGTAGCAACGACCCTTCTCTATTTCTGTGACATTCTTTGGTATTAGCTGAGCAATGGTTAACTTGGATTGATTGCTTCCTCGAATCGATCCTTTGTTCTTCATAAGTTGAGATTTCTTCTTGCAGCCCTTGATTCCCGACTCTACCCTATTACATTTCTCGACTGCACCTTTCCAATGCGGCAACCAATTTCAACTCAACCGAGATAATCTATGCTCTCTGAAAACATTATCAAATTGCTCTAACAATCCTAGCTCTGGTACGACTTCTTGAAAGTGGATGGTGATGAATCAAATACACAATTAATTTCAGAAATAGAACCTTCAACAAATAGACTTCATTCTATTGAACTGGAACATAAAACATTACAAATTCATAAGTCTTGAATACTACAATATTCACATCCTCTTGTTCATAATCAATTGATCATAAATCTTCAATGCATAGTCCATAATCACTTGATCATCTAAACAACCCTTGATTTTAAAACTATTACAATTGTCCCAATATATAAAGTTCTTGAAAAATACCACACACATTTTTATTTATTTTTGATAAAAGTGGATGGCCCACTGAAATTATATTAAATCTTTATATTTTTTACATGGTGTCTGGTTCAATGAGCACTAAAGGGAAAGAACCAGTAAGAAAACCCTTCAGTATTGCTCAAGAAAACATAAGCTTATCTACCCATTACAATAGCCCATAGGCAACCCAAAAACAACCCCTGAATACATTATCAATTACATTAGATATAAAGGAAGCTTTGAAAAGCTTGTAGGAACCAGTGAACCATTGGAGAAGATATCATCCCAAAAATGAAACCACCATATTTTAAACAAAATAGTGCCAGCACCCAAAAAACCAATCTACCTATGCACCACATGAGTCCAAGGCCCTGCAGAGAACAAAACACACAGCCAAAAGGGAACCAAGAAAAAACAATCCTGACAACATAAAAATGGTTAGCATACATAAGCCTATCCATATAAGAAGTAGAGGAAGATGGAGAAAACCTTTAGGAAATAGGGTGAAACCAATCCATAAAATAATCCAAAACAAAAGCCATATCAGTAACAACATGATAAGGAACCATCTACACCACCAAACAAACTGCACTCTCCAATTCCTCAGAAAAAGCCACCAACCACCAACTCTGCCAAAAAAACTCCAAATAATGCAGAGCATTGCGTAACAAAGAAAAAGAATAGAACAATGAATGCCATGCCTGAGCACCTATCCGGAATATAAAAGAGAAGAGGATAACCGTTGTATGATTACCATGTCATCATAGGAGAAAATACCCAACAAGAGATCTCATACAAAAAATGGAACTTTCGCATATCTTACAGCACGCCCAATCATTAAAGCAAATGCCTAAATAGTACGACGCCCACGGAGCATAATGATTCATCCGAAGGATCAGTGCACAAAATGTGAAAACAAAAACTCATAGCATGGTCACCCAAATCTATCCACAACGAGAAATGATTACCAAAAAAGTAGAGCATCAAAGCATTATACCCAAAATTCATCCACGAAATATAATGAGTAGCATAGAATATCCGATACCAAATCAGTCCCCAAGAAGTCCAAGAAAAACCGAGGTAACCATCTGACACGATGCTAAACCCATAAACCCATCATTAGCTTCATGGGACAAAACAATGCCAAGCAAAAAACAAATAATTACCAAAACTGCCAGCCGGACATAAGGCATCCCTTCCCTACCCAATTGGGAACATAATTACACAAACCCAAAATGATCTCACCCATCTTAATTGCCAATCAATATACCACAAAGATGAAGGATAAGGAAAGACCAAAAGGCAATCACCAAAATAACAAAAGAAGAACAAGAATATCCATAATAAAAAATGTGGGCATAGAACAAACATGAGAGTCGACCCAACCCCTATTCACTATAAAATGAGTATCAATTGGGCCTAAATTGCCCCTCCAACCACTTTACTTAATAAGGCGCTACTACCAGAAATAGCTAGAACAAAAATGTTATCATAAGGCAGAACAAAGATGTTGTCATAAGGCAGGACAACACCCCCCCTATAGCCATTCAAGGAAGCAAACTCCCCATGAGGTGAGGAGATTCTCCAAAAAATAGAAATCACAACAAACTCCTTTCTTAATGAGGAGATTCTCCCAATAAATGACAATAACAATGATATTACCCCAAAGGCCAACACCCTCATTATAGGCACTTACAAAAGAACAAACACACCAAGAAGGACTATTAAGATAGAAGTTTCATGCAGGAGATAGGAAAGTCAGAAGGGGCAAGTTCTATACAATCAACACCTTCACTAACAACCCTGTTTGCAAGAAAATCCGCAAAAATAGTGTGAAATCGAGAAAGTGGAAAACCATTAAGTTGGAGGAGAATGTGCTCCAAAAGATATTACAAGTGCTAAGAGAGACACTTTTTGGCAGCAACTGCCTGAAAGACTAGCATTGAATGATCTTCAATAACAATATCCTTGATGTTTAGAGAATGAGCAAGATCAAGTCCAAAGGATAGAGCCTGAAATTTAGCCACGTTATTAGTGCCATAACCAATATATTTACCAACTGCTTTGATGATTTTTAAAGAATGATAAAAAATAATTACCCCAATCCCAAACTTCCCCGGATTTCCCTTAGAGGCCCCATGAAACTGAAGCTTGAATGAAGGGAAAGGGGGAGAACTCCATTTAGCCATCTTGCACTTAAGAAGCGAAGAAAATCCATCTGATATAACCCCATGAGAAGGCATTAAATGAAGTGAAGGCCATCTCCAAGTAACCCAATTATCCCAATGAGAGAAGGATTTAAGACGATCAAAATTTTTATGAATGAAAGAAAGCACCACTTCACTAATGGAGGCTTGGATTTTACCAATTATGTTTGCCAAAGATGCAGACTTATGTTTGAAGATTCTTGAATTCCTTTCAAGACAAAGATTCCAAATCACCAGAGATGGAGCAACAATCCAAAGAGATGAGTAGAACGAAGTGGGAAATAACAAGGGCCAGTACAAAAATTGTGAAAGTAGATTTGAACAGAGAGCAGAAGACCATCCTAACATACCAAACAACCAATACCAACATTCAGAGGCAAAGGGACATAGCAGGAAAAGGTGATCCACCGATTCCATACAATAACCATAGAAGACACAAGGAAACACTGTTGTAATCCCAAGCCTATCCAATCACATTCCAATAAGGATTTTATCTTGGACTACCAACCAAGCAAATGCCTCTGCTTTTGGAAGACAAGCATAATGCCAGAAAAGCTTAGTAGGCCAACAAAAAGACATAGGGGTCTGAACCAAAGAATTATACCCCTCTTTTACTGAATAGGAGCCTGTAGCATTTTTAACCCAAACCAAAGAATCCTCCTTGTTATGGAAAACTAAAGGTCTTCTATGAAGTTCTTCTTCAAAAGCTAAAATGATATCATTATTAATAGCCAGGGGAGGGATATCCTTCCATTTAGCCACTAAACATGGACCTGAGGTGACAATGGTAAAATAGTCTGCAACAAAAGGTCCCCAAAGGTTCGATAGGATATCCGACAAAGGGGACCAGTCACGAATAGCTAAGAGAGAAGGATGCCCATTCCAAACTTCATCCTAAAAATGGGCCTTTCTCCCATTGTGGACAACCCAAGATAAATGTGGTAGGACCACCTCCCTATAAGAAATCAAAAAATTCCAGAATGCAGAACCCCTTGGAAGGGTTGTTGCAATAAAAATCCTTTCTCTAGATGTTCCCCTTAAATACTTAGCGAGCATGTCAGAGACCCATTTACTACACCGAGCCGTATATAACTTCCAAATCAATTTTGCCCCCAATGCTTTATTTTGAATAACCAGATCACGAATACCCACACCTCCCAGCTCCTTGGGACGACAAATTTTATCCCAAGCAAGAAGAGGAATCTTCTGTTTCCCTCCTAAATTATCATTCCATAGGAAGGACCTAAGGGAAACCTTAATCTTCTTAATGACTTGAGAGGGAGTTAGCCACTTATGATTCCAGGAGGAAATTCTGGAGGAAATAGATTGGACAACTTTATCCCAAAAGGAGGTCTTACCTGATCCTAGAAAGAAAGGAATGCCTAAGTACATACAGGGAAAAGTCCCAGCTTGAAAACTCCAAAAATGGGCAAGATTGTCTCGAACTAAAGTGGGGACATTAAAAAAAAATACTTTGGACTTCTGGTTATTAACCTTTTGGCCAGAAAAGGTTGAATAATCAGAAATAATTTTCTTAATAACTCGAGCTTCCCTCATAGAGGCCTCCCTAAACAAAAGTGTATCATCAACAAATGAGCAATGAGATTGTAAAGAAGGGAGGCCATCCACTTTGATGCCTGACCATAGACCCGATGTCGTAGCATTAGATATAGCCCTACTTAATGCTTTCGGCATAAGAATAAGCAAAAAAGAAGATAAGGGATCTCCTTGTCTAATTCCCCGGGAGGAAGAAAGAAACCCGAGGGAGACCCATTAATCAATACTGAGAAGTGAGCAAGGGATATACATGAAAAGACCCACTTTACCCAACACCGCGAAAACCCTAAACGATTCAAGACTGCTAGCAGGGACTACCAATTAACGCAATCATAAGCTTTAAGCATGTCTAGTTTAAGAATCATTGCTGATACCATTTTGCTGAGATATGGAGTGCAGGATTTCGTGAGCTACAATGGCACCTTCAGGAGTTTCCTGTCCAGGCACAAACCCACCCTTCTCTAAAGAAATTATCTGAGGAAGGAGTTTAGACAATCTAACCAAAATTGCCTTAGTAGAGATTTTATATAAGGTGGTACACAAGGCAATTGGATGAAAGTCCGAAAAAGAGGTAGGGTTGTCTACTTTCGGGATAATAACAATAAGAGTAGTATAAATTTCCCTTAGAATCGACCTATTCCTTCTAGACTCCTCCAAGGCTTGCAACACATCTTTTCCTATAAAGTCCCAACATTTTTGAAAGAATAATACCTTAAATCCATCCGGTCCCGACGCCTTTTCTGGGTGCATGGAAAAGACTATCTCTTTCAATTCAGCCAACGAAAATGGGGCCATAAGCATCTTGTTATCTTCTTGAGAAACTAAAGGAGGGATTGAATTTACAAACTCGTCATCAACCACCACCAGCTCTGCTCAAAAAAGAGATTTAAAAAACCTAACAACTTCGGTAGCTATTTCATCTTCATCTATCATAGTATTACCATTAGAGTCAATAATACAAGAGATTCGATTGCGAAGTCTCTTGAGCTTAGAAGAGGAATGAAATAATTTGGTATTTCGATCACCTTCAGAAAACCAAAGATCTCTAGACTTCTGTCTCCAATAAGATTCTTCCCTAGCCAGGGTCTCACTCAACTGTAAGTTCAACAATTTTAGCTTATCGTACATTGCAGAAGACATCCCCGAAGCAACAATATTTTTATTGAGTTGCTCAGTTTCCTCCTGAATCCTGGCCTTTTCACCAAAAACATTCTTAAAATGCCGCATATTCCAATCCTTTATCCTTAACTTTAAAATCCCAACTTCTTAACTAGTTGAAACATCTGAGACCTAGGAAAAAAGGAGCTAAATTCCACCAATATTTTAAGGAAGGCAAAACTGATTGATCCCTAAACCACATTGGCTCAAACTTGAAAGGTAACTTTCTAGGAGCCCTATCCTCGAAAATATTGAACTGAATAGGGAAATGATCAGAACCAGTAAAGGGGAGAATTGAGGATACAAAATCCTGTCCTGAATTGAACCAATTATCTGAAACCATAAAACGATCCAACATTTCCGAAATATGACAAAAGTCCCTTCGCATATTAGTCCATGTAAATGACCCATTAAGAGGTTTACAATCAACTAAATTCAAGGAATGGATGAAGTTGCAAAAGTCTGAAATGACATGTTTATTAGGAATGATTCCCCCAACCTTTTCATCCATACTAGTAATTGCATTAAAATCTCTCCCAAAAATCAGAAAAACATTCCACAGAGGAGTAGCAAGAGAAACCAAGAAATTCCAAAGTATTCTTTTTTCTAGAACCCAAGAAGGACCATAAACATTAAATAGCCAAAACTTTAAATTTGAAGACCTGCTCTTAACTAGCCCAAGCATCCAATTAGATGATGAAGCAATTAATGAGAAATGAACAACAAAATCTCTCCAAATAACTACCAACCCACCCGAAGCACCTGAAGAGGGAGATGAAAAAAAATTCCATACTTTCCAAGAAGAAAATAACCTATCTGCCGACTGTAGATTTAGCTTAGTTTCTTGCAACAACACCGAATCACACTTCATTAAGTCCAATTGTGACTTAATCAAGCATCATTTTTTAGGGGCGTTTAAGCCCCTAACATTCCAGGATATTATCCTCATTGGTCCTGAGGGGAAGCATTAGCTCCCCTCAAAGCATTTAAAGAAAATGGAGAAACCAATCCTACCAAAAAAACCTTGTGCAAACTTCGTTTAGTAGCTAAAGCTCTTGTGAGAGGTGGACTAAAGGGTCTCTTTGATCTTTTCTTTTTCGAAGTCTCCAAAGAAGAAAGAATAGTTGATTGGATTCCCGCATCAATTTCTAATTTGGTCTTAGTATGCTTGGGCTTGCAACCCCTCTTCCCTGGAGTAGACAAGGGCGAGGAAGGGAGAAGACGGGTTTGTACCAAAGGAAGCCCGGGAGTAACTGCTGCAATAGCCTTATCTACCCTAACCTCCTCCTTATCTGAGACCACGAGAGCCAGAGATGACACAAGACCTGAAGCCACCAAAGCCTTATCCCTATCGAGAAGCTCAAAAGAATTATTGGTGAGAAAAGCGGCCAAGTCATTCTCCAAATTACCCAAATCAACTGAGATCGAAGAAATTACCTTATTGGCTAAAGGAAAATCAAGAGAAACCTTATTAGTGTTAACAAAATCCTGTACCTGAGCAATGAGATGCTCGTCTGGAATAACATCAATCTCCACAGGTTTGTCAGTATCTAACAAAACCTCAGGGACTTGTGATGCAGTTTCTAATAAAATACCCCCATCTGAAGTAGTATCAGCACCCATATCTTTATGAAAAACACTAGGGATTCGCGATTCAACCTCTAACATATTACCCAACTCAACCACAGGCTCAGAGGATAATCCTGTTTTTAAAGTGATATTAGGTTTTTTCAGAGGAAGAGCATTCAACTGCCCAATCCTCGGGGGAGGAACAAAATTTTTAGGAGCCACTGCAGAAACTGTAGAAGTAAAGGTCTTATTCATGGGGGAAGGAGGAGTAACAGCAGAACCCGACAATTGGATTTTATTCCTGGTAAGAGCTTCCACATTCTCATCAAACGAAGATTCAACTCCCCCTGAGCCAAAACGAATGGATTTCATATGAAAAAATATTGGAGAATCCATAACTACATCAGAGCAACCAAAAACCCCAGAATCCCTAACCAGATTTTGACGCCACAAACCAAAAGGAGACCGAATATTGCAGAACTTTGGCAAAGGGCTTTTAGGGCAAGTTAAAACACAAATTGTGACAACCAATACCCCATCCTCAAACAATGAACAAGACATAAAAAATTTACCCAGCGAATCCCCAATTCTTGTTAATATATTAGATTCAATAAATTCAGATGGTAAAAGTGGAAGTTTAAACCACATTGGGACCTGTTTTGGGCCAACCCTAGAAGCTGCCAGAAAAGGTTTCCAACTTTCCACAAAAATCAGGTTTTTTCCAAGCCAAAAAAATGGAGTGCATAAAGCCTTATCTCTAGCAGATGTAGAATCAAACACAATAATAAACGAGCTTGCAGAAAGAACATGAAAGTACAAAGTGCCATACCAATGTGCATGAATTTTATAATGAAGCTTGGATAGAGGAATATAATCGCCCCAAACCTGAATCACAACTGCCAAAGCTTGAAGGTCAAGGGCTTTCTTCCCCAAAATGGCATCCGAGGCATCAATCAACAGAATCAGAATCGGAGCAGGCTGCGAGGGCAATTTCAAATTCTGCAAATGACCTCCTAAATCTCTTGACAACTTCGTAGAGGCATTCGCCAGGTGAGTCGGAGCCTTATTTTTAGAAACCCTAGCATTCCAATTTTGTTTGCCCTTTTGCCATGTTCCCAAATTTCGAGCCCGATTTTGATGCCGTCAGAAAAATCCTCTGAAATATGCAGAAGAAGGGAAACCAAGTTGAAATGTTTTATCCTCCGATAAATGAGCAGGCGAAGCCAAAACATCAACCCATTTGCCCTCCTGAAAAACCCATTGTAGTACATGCCTTGCTCGAGCGCCAAAGGGATCTATTGGAGGGAGCGGATCAGACACCGCCTCATCTCCCCAGCGCCTAGCCCGCTACATGCTAGACACTTCACTCCCGAGACCTCGCTCGCCCCGAGAATTCGCTCGCCCCGAGAATTCGCTCCTTTTTCCATTCAGAATAGCCTTGTATTTATATCTAAATGTAGATGCGACTGAGACTAAGCGCAGAGCCTTCCTCCCTCCCCTGTAGTTTTGTCATTCAAACTAAAATGCGAATGAGCAAGCTAACCTCTCTCTTAACTGCTAAGGAGGAAATTGGAAATGGAATCAGCTTGCCTTCCCTCTTCAATTATTGCTTCCTTTTGCTCTGCCTTTGCTCTTTGTCTTCCTTTAAATAGAAAAACCAACCCAAAAACCAAATCACAGAAGAAGAATAGTACAAAAACCTTATCAAAAAACATGAAAAATCACAAAAAAAATAAAATAAAACAAACATAAAACTCCAAGAAAAGACACTAACAAGACAAACATAAAACTCCAAGAAAAAACACTAACAAGACAAACATAAAACTCCAAGGAAAAATACTGACAAAAAAAACACTAACCCTCTCTATACCGCGCACATTTTAAAACCTAAGCGACTTACCAGAAATAACTAGTTACATACAATTGCAAATCTTTCTGAAGGAAACCTACTAGGTTCCTTCTAAATACTCCATTTACGATTCTAGCCTTTTCATTTAATTACAACCCATAATGCTTGAGGAAGAAATCACATTGCTCCACCATCTTCGAGCGTAGTTAGTTCAGCACTTCTTCTAGAAGACCGGAAACAACACCCTGCAAAATTATTCCGCCCACAAATTTGCCTGATTTAGAGAGCATTTCCACAACACGCTTACTTCGACTGCGGCGGGCAACGCTGTAGATACCATGATCTGAAAGCCCATGAAAATCCACTTTCGCACAATTCAAGTCCACCCACACCCTGCACGCTGTCTCCTCACACTGAAACCTCCAACAAGAATTGCTCCTCTCGCACTCTGAACAGTTGAACTTTCGGTCGTTGTCAACGACAAGCTTCAGGCGATGATTTTTTTGCCCACCAATACTAAGAATTTTGGGAAGCGCCATACTCAGTGGATGAAGCCTCAAATCGCGAGAAGGGGATTCGAACACGAAACCTCTGAGCACCTCCCCGTAGCCGTCGCAATGGTGACGTGGGAGACGCGTTTTGGGGCGAAATTGAAGAGGAAAATTGCTGTAAAAGGGATGAACATACTTATCAGGAATGGCGGCACACGCGTCATGTAGTGTAAAGTCGGGGCATAAATGGCATTTGAATCCAAAGTTGGCTCCTTTTTCTTTGCAGCCACTGCATGTATATGGCTGAAGGCCTTCATACGAACAAATATTATGTTCATGGCGGCTGCTGTATAGAGCACCGTCATCATTTTTCTGGCTTGAGGTACACGCCATTACTGCTCTCCAGTTCCAGGCACGAGTTAAAAAGAAAAGCCTATTAAATAGAACAAAAAAAACCCAAAGTCAATTTCAGTAAACTTCCAAGGAAGTGCCATGATAAACTCAGGGAATTTCCTCTTGTATTCTTTACTGTTTATATTTGTCTGGAGGTATTTTTAAAAATGATGTGAATACACCTGGACATGGAGAGAAGAAGGTGCTATCTGATTTTCGCGTTTTGGTTATATTAATTTTTTAAACATTCGGCGGATGGAATCTTCAATCTTTTCATGGTGGCATCTTCTTTCAAGTTTGATATAGAACCCTTCAATTTAAAAGGGCAAAAAAAAATCAGTTAAACATGGTCAATTGTAATTAAGGGTAGATTTAATTTTCAGAATTTTGAGTGCATTTATAATGTTCAATACACTAGTCATGTGAGCTCTTCAATTTGTTTTAAAATTTAATATATTTGATGATTTAATAATAATTAAATATAATATTTTTAATATATAATAATTGATGATTATTTTTATTTAACATATTTTAAATTTTGATTTGTCATTATGATTTGCAAGTCTTATGTTCATTATTATTAGTTTGTTAAATATATAAATTTTATTTTATCTATTGCTCATCTATAATACTAAAAGTAAAACAACTTTAAAAATCTAAACTTTGAACATAATACAATAATAAAAAAAAATCATTTTTCATTATTTTTTTCTATTTTACATTTGGATATTTTATAATTTTAATAATTGAGAATCCCATTTTTATCTCGGAGGTGTCTTTTTTCTATACACCAAAGCCCCTGACTACTTATATGCTGATATGATTAAATATTGTGTCAATTAATTATTATGGTTATTAAAACCCTTTTTTACTCCCATTTTTGACAAGATTTGAAATACCCCAACCTTGTATGCTTTGTACTCCTTGATCTTCTTATATTCAAAGTAAAAAACCTATTCTTCAATCATACAAAATAAGTTATTGATTAAACTTAAAATAACATTTTGTCAACGGGTCTTTGGGTTGCTGGTGCTGAAAGGTTTTAAATGAGCGCATCAGGGATCAAGTCTTGTTGAATGCATGACTTCGACACCATAAGAGATGAGGCTAGAAACACAAATAAACTACGATAATGGTTATTTGAAAAACAACATATCTTAAAGTTCTTTGCTAAATCTTGACTTAGGAAATAAAGTAATTTTTGGTAGGGTTCAAAACTCATCCTACCCTATATAACTTAATTATTTCTCTCTAGATTCCACATGTTCAAACTCAAATCATGATTTTACAATCAGATATTTGCTCTCCAGATTCCTCACATTCAAAATCAAATCTTGCTCTTACAATCAAATTTTTTTCTTACACTTTATGAAATAATTTTAAATTGATGACACCCTTCATTTGCACAAATGTTACTAATGTCTCAACCACCAAATCTTTTATAGTTACAAAATCCTCTCCTACAACAAACTCTTCCTAAGGGTTTCTTAAGACACCTTCAAGATTCCTCTACCCACAAATTATATTGGATCCCCTCGACTCTCAGAATCTTGTGGCTCTGATACCAAATGGTACAAACAAAATTGAAGTACCTTTTGAGATCCCCCAATCTTGTAGCCACCAACTCACCCTTAATATATTAACCTCACAATTTCAATTTACTGAGTACACATAAAACATCAACAACTCTGTAATTGATAGAACATGACAATGAATAACAAAAATCGGCTATTTAATTTGTTTGCTTAGTGACTGGCAGGAGACTCTACCTCTTCTCGACACACTACTCACTCCATCCTCTCTCTCTATTCAAAACCCAAAGAACTTATCACTGATTTATATTTTATCATATGCCAATCTTCACTTTTCTATTTTTATTTTCAAAATCAACAGTTTACACATAGTGCCACCTCCTTAATTCTAGCGTCTGACTTCCGTGATTCGTCCTCTGTCTTCTTCCTTGCCGCCTCTGTACTCTTGTGTTTCCCTTCTATCTCTTCACCTGTTGCGTATTTTTTTATTTTCTAAGTTTAAAAAAAAAACTCTTCATTTTCTCTAATCTAATACATTTCTCTTCGCATTTGCTTTCTTTTTTCTTAATTTTTAATGCCCCCTCTCCTCTGTTCTTGCCTTTTCCACGGCCTCTTTCTCTGTTTCTTCTACGCAAATCATGCTTTGCCACACAATTCTAATTTTTTTTTAAACCTTGTTTCATTAATTTTGCGATGAAAATTCTTCGTCTTCCCCTCCTCATTCCATGTACTAACTGATGCATGATTTGTTTAAAGTTTCTTGTCCGACTGCACCTGCATCAATTTTTTAGACATTTATTCACCATTGTTCTTATAATATGTAAAATTGAGCATAAAAATAAATTAATGATAAATATAATCTTGATTGAAATAAATAAATAAATTCTTTACTAGAATGTGATTCTCATTGAGAAAAAATAAGGTTCACTAACAAATTAAATAATCATATACTCTTCCAATTATGTAGAGGATGAATCATGGATTTAGATTACAAATTAAAATAATAAGGGAATCTAGAATATTCTTTGATGAGTATAAAAGTTCTAATATTTGCTTGTAAGAGGAAGATATGAGAAAATTGTGTTCATTAATATAGTTTGGTAGATAATTTCAATGCACCCTTAACCTTTATGTGTATAATTTTTTTTGAATTTGGGTTTGCAAGATATAGAGATAAAAAACCTGAAATCCATAGTTATGGCCTACATCTAATTGTGGAAAATTTTGATGCTTATGATCATTGTGGTATCTTTCTAGTTTCCCTGATTACTTTAGTAGACCTTCTTTTGTGTTTGTTAAATTTGTGTTATCCCTTGCATATGGTGTTATCTTCTGAACTATTTTACTACCCCTAATCTCTTATCTAGTAATATCTTTTCCCCGATCATAGTTCACCCTGTCGCCTTTTAGTAGCCCCCGTCACTTGTTCCTATCTATGGTTGGCACCATAAACATTCTTCTTGATCAAATTATAGCATGAAGATTATGATTAGCCCTAAGTTTGAATCCATGACTTGGTGAGCATCAATAGAGTAAATCAAGTAGTGGTGGGTTTTAATGGCAGAATTATCCACCAATAAATCCGTTGACACCAGATTACTATTTTTATTATATACACAGTACAATGATTCTAGCAATTACAGATATACTATTATTGTAGTGAATCATAAAAGCCAGGCTTGCAAAGAAGACATCACTACACTACAGCAACCGCAAAGCTCCCTCCTTAAAATACGAAACCAGAAAACAAAACAACAGAAGCAACGTCTCAACAATAGTTAATCCCTTTTGCTGCTCTGCCATAAAACTGTAAACAGTAATAGGCAAAGTGATCATCATCATGGATCAACAAATTGAACATAGACAAATGGGTATCTAGGTTATGTGCAGCAGCATTTGCCAACAAGCCAACTTCCATATTTCATGGTTGCAATACCATGCTCCGGAAGACCATTAATATCGACCTTCACACACATCAAATCCACTCGAAGCCTGCACGCCATTTCATCACACCTGTAACTCCACCCAGATTTGCTCTCGTTGCATCTACTGCAAACAAATGTTCCCCCTGTCTCCATTATAAGCTGCACAGGATGGTCTTCGTGGCCGCCATAGTCCAGAGTAGTAGGCAGCGCAACACAGAGAGGATGAAGCCTTAAAGGCCTCATTGAATCTGGCCTAGGCGATTCATAGACAAATCCTTTTAGTGCCTCCCCACAGGCATCACAATCATGTCTAAAACAGGTCTTCTTGCGGAATTTAAACTCCTGGGCTGGATAAAATGGATGGACAAAAGTATCAGGATAAGCTCCGCACACCTGATGGAGTGTGAAGTGTGGGCAGAAGTTGCAGCGGTACCCAATATTGGCTCCATATTCTTTGCACCCATTGCATTTGTAAGGGGAAAGATCTTCACAAAGGATAAGGGGATGCATATGGCGAGGATTAGTGTTGGAGACAATCTTGGGATAGGATTCCATTTCCCTAATCCGTATAGACTTTTCTTTAAACCCAGTAACATATTTATTTCATTCTCTTACTCCAAGTTGTATGAATTGGCTTGGTCTTACTCTCCAGTTCTAGTTTCCTTGTCAACGAGTCATTCGATCCATGAAGCCTACTGGATGCTGCGCTGAAATTTCTGATACTTAATATTAAACACTCTGTACTGTTGACTCACAAATTAGGACGCCCGCCAAATCAATCCCTGATTTCACTCTACGCCAAGCATAAAATTTAGTTTATTCATTTACGAAGGCTCTTGGAAATGAAACAGTGGGAATCAATTACTGCTGCTCTTATTTTATTCGAACTTGTCTCCTCCAACTGGAATATACATAGCTAGAGATTAGGTGAAGACCTTCCCTACCAAATTTAAAATGTAACTTTCATGATCACTGAGTGGAGGTTGTTTTGTTTGAAAGGGGAGTTGTGCTTATCCAATGTGGTGTATATATTTTTACTATCTTTTGTTTATAATTATTTTATATTAGTACTTGTATCAAAAGAAGATGTAATGATTAAGTATAGTAAAATATAATTTGAATAATATATTAGATGATAAAAATTTGTAAAAAGTAAAAATTTGACTTATTAAGTAATAATCATATAATAATATTATATTTAAAAATAAAATAATAAATAAATATAATAAAATAGACAATTATAACATATGATTAATATCTTAAATTATAATAATATAATAAATAGTATACAATAAAATATACTTAATATAATTTAATAATAATAGAAATATATATAATAATAATATAAACTATATTACATTATATAATAATAATATGAACAATATTAAAAATATAACAAAATAAATGATATTATATGAATATAATAGTCATAATATTTATAAATACAATACATAACAATAATAAATAATACTTAATGACAATATTACTTGATAATAAAAAACATAATAGAAATAATTAAATAGTATAGAGTTAGACTATAAAAAATATAAACAAATAAAAATAAATACATCAATTAAAATATTGTTTAATAATAATATATTACAATAATATTTTATAAATCATTATATTTTTATATTATAATATTTAGTTATAATATATAATATAGAAATTATAATATATAATATAACAATAATTTTTAAATAAAATTGTATTATGTTATTATATTGTAGTGTGATTCAGTAAATAATTATATTATATCATTATTTATGTATGTTTTCTATACAAGTTTCGTAACATCTTTGAGAGATCCTTTTTGAGGTGTGTATTCTTCATCTAAAAAAGATATATCATTGATTATATTTTTAGTTTTTTTAATTTAGTATAGAACTATGTCACATTCTATACTTTATATTTCTTTAATTTTATAATTAAATATACATGTCCATTCATTGAATATTTGTACCATGTCCTTAATTAATGTACATGCATTTAATGTATACTTAGACGTCCGATGATATCACAAAAAGAGGAGCTTATCTTTAAATAATATTTATACTTACATGTATCTTTAATTTTGCAATTAAATATACATGTCCATGCTTTTAATATTTAATTGATCACCTTACCCACTCATTTAATTAATATTATACTCAATATGATCTTTAACCATAAAATCTCACTTGGCCACAAAATATGGATACATAATATTGATGAGAAAGATCACACCACTTTAAACAACATACTATAATTTGTTAGTTTATTTTTATTGATAAAAGCTAAATTGCATGAAAGAATAGAGAATTACAAAAGTGAATAAAAAGAAGATACAAAGATAATTTATGAGTTAATATATGTTTAATTTATCTACCTTCCACTTATTTACTATTTTATACGTATATACCTGATCTACTTCCACTATTTAATACTAATGTAATTTTGAATTAATTTAAATATTTTATTTTATATATATATATATATTTGGCTGGGTAATAGGCCATAATCAATATTTTATTTATTAATTAAAAATTGTGACCAACCTGGTTTGGTGTGGGCACTGGTAGGAAAGAGCTGGGTGAAGAAAACCTCCAGTCTTGCCCAAGGATCACATCCTAGATCAAATTGAAGAACCAAAAAATTACATGATTGGCTTAGTGCCAATATCTACAAAAATCCTATACAAGGGATACAATCTCCCTGATAAATTTTTACATAATACCCATCCAAGGGGCCACCTTTCATAATTATTTCTCATCTGAATTTGGGTGAGATGATTCCACATTTTAAAGCATCAACAACTATTCACTCTCTAAATTGTACTATATACAGAGCTTGGGACTTGTCCTGTAATGCTTGAAAACCACTTCCAGCTCAAAGAATTGTTAGCTTGTTAGCATCTTTAGACCATATAAAAAACCATTAAACCAAACCATACCGATATAATCATAGACATGATAAAAGCCATAAAACTAGACCAATCGATATAATCAAAATCCCAAATAACCAGACTGAGACCCTTTTTTATCTCAAAAAGAAACCATAATAACTTGTAGAAAAGATCACTACCTGTATAACTATAAATATCTAAATCTGAAATTAATATGTGGTTAATGAGTAGAAGTAAAAGACTACCATACATTAGCATATCACCAATCTTTCCTACTTAGATGTATATAACTATATGCAAAAAAGATTCAGTTATATCCTACAAAAGTGGATTGTCAAGACCATAAACAACCAAATAGTAGTGCTAGTAGATGTTATACCATTTGCTTGTTGAAATCTTAATGAAAATGACCCATAGTTATTGCAACTAAATGTTAGTAAATCAATCATAAATCAAGGAATTGAGAGCCTTAAGCCCTGCCAGAAGCTAAACAAATGATAGATTACAAATACTGCATCGAGAATCAAAATAAACTAAACCACCACCACACCCTATAAATAAGACATTTTCTAGATCCTACCAGGGTTAGTGAAATCAAACAACAATCCATTACTATACCTAAAAAGCAAGAAACACCCTGATAGTTATTATATTAAGACAAGCCATAACAAGTATACTATGAAGGTCTGTGAGCCAATTGAGACTAATGAAGTCCAAATATATGTTTATACTATAATAAAATATTGCTAAGTTTAACTAAAGAATATATTATAGAAGTATGCAAAATAACTTGAGCCCAAGATGAAAACCAAAATCACCTAGAACTAAGGCCAAGGAAGCCGACTAAACGCTTGGCATGGGAGCCATTGGGCCAGCTGAGTCCGTCATTTTTTGAATTTCTCATTCAACTTTCTTTGAAGTGCCCTTGCTATTTTTTGCCTTGATAATGACCGGAGGAAGAACTTTAATCTTATCTAATTCCGCTCCTGTGAAAGATTTTAGAATTTCAAACCCTTCTGCTTTTAGGTAGCTCACCCACCAATTTTTGTTCTCTAAGGCCTCCTTCAGATGGAGCCATTTGAAGAGGAAGACCATATTCCTCTAAATATAAGCCCTTTTACTTTCAAAGTCCCCTCTATCCCTAATTACCAACATAGGACATTTAATAATTCTCACATTCTTCCCTTCGCCAACCCCTGCTTCAATTCCATAATCTTCTGGAAAGGGAATCCACATGAATTCATCCACACTACCAACGACAAGTTACAAGTTACCAAGAAAGTCAGTCCTAAAGATAGCTCTACTTAATTGAACCTCCTCCTCCTTTTTCACACCTATCATAAGCAAGATAACCACAAAGGTCACTGAAATATCGCGTTTCACCATGTATCAATACTTTTTGTTGATCCGTACATCCTCGAGAATCCTCCTAACCGCTCTACATGATAAATCATCCATCTCAAGTAACACCCTACTCCAGCGCCAGGCTTTGATTTCTCCCCTAAAATCCATAAGCCTAGAATTGAAGGCAGAGACCAATTTTAAATTAGACTCCATACTCACTCTGCAATCTCTTCAAGAAAGCTTACCTTGCGTATGACATGGAATAAAACAAGGCTGGCTGCAAGTGTTAAATCACTTGCTTAGGCATGTGTGAGAATGAATAATCAAGGACTGAATCCACAGGCTAATTATGTCTCAGTGATCATATCCCGATATTTCTTAACTTCCACGCCCCAACATCATTAAAATGATTTATTTAATCTATGAGATCAAAGGACCTACTAAAAACATGATGTAAGCTACACTTGTGAGTTAAGATTAATACTTTACCAATATAAAGTAGGGACCACAACACTTCTGTTAGGCCAGAAGGATCTCTACATTGGTTAGGAAATATGAATTTAATTGCTAGCCTCCTACTTTTGCCAAAAAGGTGCCATCAGCACCTAAATTAGCTAATTTATCTGCCTCAGTGTTACCTTCTTTGTATATGTGATTAATAGTAATAGTTTTGAATTGTTGTAATAATTGGATAGCTTTTTTTAGCCTTGAGTTTAGTTGCCAATTGGGGGTACTCTTGGTTCTCAACGCATTGATGATGATTTGAGAATCCCCTTCTATGGCTAGTTTCTTAATGTTTGGATCAATACCAAATGATAAACCTTCTATTAGGGCCTTTATCTTAGCTATGTTGTTGGTAACCTTACTCGTAGGTCTAGCAAGTTTTGCACAGGCTGACCCATCCCAATAATATATGATACATCTGATTCCTGCAATACCTAGATTGCCTTTGGATGCTCCATCAAAGTTAAGTTTGAACCAGCCAAATTTCGGCTTTTCTCATTTGCAATTTTCCCTTAATGTTTTGCTCTCATTTCCCCCACATCCATATTGTGGAGAAATAATAAGACCCCACCACTTCCTTCTGATACTGCTATCCCAATAAGAAAATGTATAGTCTTTAAGGTTGGCTTTCTAGATTCTGTTATTGGTTTTCTCAACGATCGAGGCTTCTATTTTGTTGCATAGGGTGTGGATTTCTATCTTATTCCCTTGAAAGATCTTTCTATTTCTTTCCTTCCAAACTTCCTAGACTAAGATGGATGGAGCAAGTTTCCACATGACACTATACAAACTCTTATGATCTAATCTTGGCTAGTTGATCATGTTGTTTAGTAGATCATTAGATGAAGCAAACTGCTAACTTAGCTTTCTATGCAACCAATTCCAACATTCTATTGTGAAGGGGCAATTCAAGAGTAGATGAACTACTATTTCCTCATTTGCCTCACAAAGGCAACACCTAGATGGCCCTTGAAATCCAATTATCCTAAACTATTGATCCGTCAAGTGTCTAATTTGTAGGGCAACCCAAAGAAACATACCAGCTTTAGGGAGGCAGTCTTGTCCCAACATAAATGGGTGGGGATAATGGTCTGCTCCCAATGTTGGGATTTGACCAATTCTGCATAGCCTTCTTTGACTCTATAATCCCTTGAGTTAGAGCCTGACCAAATTAATTTGTCTTCCCCTTTCTTAAAGGAGATATGCATTTCAAAGACTAAGTTTCTAAATTCCTTCTTCTCATCCTCTGATAAATGTATCTGGTCCAAGGACTTCCATTTCCACCCTAGGATTACGTTCTCATTAGGGAATTCAATATAGTTATATAAGTATGTACCCCACATGTTTCTCAATACCTCCTTAATTCGAGGGTTTAAAGGCGCTTGATCGAGGGTAGGGAGTCCATTCCAGGAGTCACTCCAGAAGAGAGCTTTCTTCTCATCTTCTATGTCACATGCTAACTTGTCTATGATCAAATTCCTATTTGCTAATATGAAATTCTTGATCTTGGAGCCTTTGGGGGAGTTATGTGTTCTAAAGATATTGCTAGGATCTGAACCAATCTAATATTTCTTATGCATAATTTTCACCCATTTCCTATCTGGAAATTTGTACACATGCCAAACTAGTTTAACCCCTAAAGCCTTACTCTGCCAACTTAGATTTTTGAGACCAATACCTCCCGATTCTCTAGGCGTGCATATCTTGATCTATTTAATCAAAGGTAGTTTCTTTTCTGCTGAGGGCCCTTGCCAATAAAAGGTTCTCATGATTTTATTCATCTTATCTTTAGCTCTTTGTGATAAGGGAACACAAGACATTTGATAAGTAGGAATAGTTGACAATACTGATTTTAGTAGTGTGTTCCTTCCTGCATTAGAGAGCCATCTCCCTTTCCAGGAATCTATTTTATTATCATTTTTTTGTCATCACTGAGTGCTTTGTCTAGGGGTAAACCTAGATATTTCCAGGAAAAGTGTCCCCTATTGAAACCTAGTATCTGACAAATAGATACCTCCTCCTTGATATAAGTGTTTAAGAAGTATTGTTTGCATTGACTATCTTTCCAGAGGCCTGATCATAGTGGCCAAGAATAGCTTTAAAAGATCGGGCTTCCGCTTTGGATCCTACTCTGAAGAGCATTGCGTCATCAAAAAATTACTGATGAGTGATGTTATCAACTCCATTTGTAACTTTGATACCTTTAATGCCACCCATAAGATGAGCTTTGCTGATTGACCTGCCTAGGGCTTCTACCATAATAATGAATAGAAAGGGGGATAGAGGGTTCCCTTGTCTAAGTCCCTTGGAGCTATCAAAGAACCCTTCAGGGGAGCCATTAATTAGAATTGAGAACTTAGGGATAGAGACACAGTTAAAGATTAGATTGATGAGTTATTTAGAAAAACCAAAGCCTTCCATGCATTTACACAGAAACCATCAATCCACCTTATCATAAACTTTATTTATATCTAGTTTAATCAACATACTAGGCTCTAAGTTCTTTTGCACCGAATAAATAACTTCTTGTGCAATAATGACTCCATCTAGGATGGATTGGCCTAACACAAAGCCTGTTTGTTCTTATAAAATGATAGAGGGTAGAATTTTGTTAATCCTTTTGGCCAGGGCTTTAGACAGCACCTTATAGATTGTGTTACACAACAAGATTGGTCTGAAGTCATCTACCTCCTCCGGTGCTACTTTTTTGGGGATAAGAGTTATGAATGTGTTGTTAATTTCTTTGAGAATTCTTCCTAAATTTATCATGCTTTCTATATCCTCCCACAATTCAGTACCGAGGATAGGCTCACAATTTTGGAAGAAACTTGTCGGGAATCCATCTAGCCCTAGTGCCTTATCAGGATGAAGTTGTTTTATCGCTTGGTAAATCTCTTCTAATATGAATTTACTAGGAAGCATCCTGTCGTCCTCTTCAACAATTAGCTTAGGAAGATTGGAAAGAAGATTTTGTTGAGAATGGAGGTCCGAACCATCCCAATTGTTCAAAATATTCCTAAAGGAGGACTCTATTTCTTGTCCAATCTCTCTAGGATCATCTAAAGGGATTCCCCTATCATTTCTTAACTTTAAGATTCTATTTAGGATTCTCCTCTGTTTTGTGCTATTGTGAAAAGCCTTAGTGTTGTTATCACCATTACTGAGCCAATTATCGCTTAATTTTTATTTCCAAAACATCGCTTCTTTTGTTAGAACATCCTCATACTTTTGGAGAAGCTTCTTTTCTTTGATATACTTTTCATAATTCATACCTCCTCTGATAATACTTTCATTCAAGTCCGTAATTTTTGCTTGAATTCTCCCTTTTTTTAAGAAAATGTTTGTATGATCTTTGTTCTAATGTAGAATTTTGTGCTTAACATATTTTAACTTCATGATAAAACAATACATTCTTGATCCGGAAACCTGAATTTCCTGCCAGCAAATTTTTGTCTTAAAACCACATATTTTCAAATTTAAAGGGGCATTTGCTAGGTTTTTTATCCTTTGCTATATTAAGGGAGATTGGGAAATGATATGAACTAGAGTGGTTCAGAATAGCTGAGCTCAATGAATTAATAAATTTTGCCAAATCCCCTCTGAAGAAAAATATATCTAGTTTTTCTGTGATATAATTGTTCCCTGCTCTCCTATTACTCCAAGTATATGTTCCATTGTCCAATTGAATGTCCAACAAATTTTTATTGAGGATGCAGCTCTTAAAATCCCTTTGGGCTATGGATTCTTCTAGTACACATCCCTCTTTTTTAGCTAGCTCTAGAATTACATTAAAGTCTCCTTCTAGGAAGTACAATTCCTTAGAATTTAGTGCCATAAAGGACTCAATCTCTGCCCAAACTTCCCTTTTCCCTAGAGTACTGATGGGACCCTAAATATTGATGAGAAAAAAACTTTTCTGATTTGAAAGACTTCTAACCCTACCCCCTTGCCAATTGGATTTTTTTTATTATATCTTCAAATATTACCTTTTTGGGATCCCATAAAATAGAGAGGCCTCTCGCAAATCCATCTACATTAGTGAAGACTATTTTCCAAATGCCCTACTTTCTGCAAAACTGATTCCAGTCTTTTGATCTAAGCTTAGTTTCTTGAAGTATAATGATTTATGATCCAAAAGTTGAAAGATAGCGCTTGAGAAGGTATTGTTTGTTAGGGGCATTCAAACCCCTAACATTCCATGAAGTGAGTTTCATTTCTCCTTGGGAAGGAACTTCTCCTTCCCAACTTGTAGTAAAGTTGTAATCTTAGTCTGGCCTTTAGCATCCCCAACAATCCCCCTAAGCTCATTTAGGGAATCATTGCCTCTCCTTTTACAAATACTCCCACAGTCTGGGTTTCATTATTCAAACAATTCTATTCTGGTCCTAATCTCTACCACTACTCAATGTCATCCAAGGGCTTTGGAGAACACTCCCGAGCCTCCAACTTCAATACCTCTCTCTCTCTCTCTCTCTCTCTCTCTCTCTCTCTCTGTCTGTCTCTCTCTCTCTCTCTCTCTCTCTCTCTCTCTCTCTCTCTCTCTCTCTCTCCTGTGCATCCGTCTCCAGAAGTTCCTTAATCAACCTTTGTTTCTCCACCACCCTATCTTCATTATTCTCCTCTTCCGAATCTGTGGCTTCTTCCAAAGTGTTGTTAAATCCCAATAGATCGTAGGTTACCTCCAATTCTTATGGAATCTCAGCTTCTTCAACCTCCTTGAACTCGCCTCCCTCCTTTACATCTTGCACTTCTTCTATCTGGAGATTCATTACCTCATCTACCTCATCTTCCTTCTGCTGACTATGAGAACTAACCTCAATAGTCTTCCTTGGGCTTCTGTTATCCCCTTCAAAATTATCTGATGGAACTTTTCCTTCAAGAGGGGAGAGGTTATCTCCACTCTCAATAGCTAGATTTGTGTGATTGTTAATGAGAAAGACTCTCTGCTCCCGATTAAAGGTAATGTTGATGTTTCATTCCCAAGGGAGGTTAGGGGAAGGACACTTTTGCCTTATCTCAGCCTTATTGACTACTTTGGTAATGATATTACCTACAATGGGCACTTTGTAGAACTCAACCCTAAAATAATAGGCTTCTTGTGCTGTGATGAGTTCTAGGGGTTCTAAATAGTTCTCACCTATGCTGAGATTAACCAAAATTTTAACCTCTCTAGAATCCAAGAAGTTTTCCTCTAACTCTATGAAGGATCCCAAGTTATTCCCTACTACCTCTAGGGTTTCAAACTATAGCAATTCAACATGCACATATGAGATTCAAACCCATGTTGGTGAATGTTTAAATTTATACTCAGTTGGTTTAAAATTTCCTTCCCAATCTAGAAAAAGGAAATTGTAACCTTCATAAAAGATTGGGCTACTTTTTAACAATTCATCCTTCAGAGCTTTGCTATTACAGACTAGGAATAGAAAATTATTGGGGAGGACAGAGATACTTACCTGATTGGGGAATGCTAAATTCCACCAATCTACAATTTGAGACATCGATCTCCCTCACCCACTCCATTTGGCAAGTAAACCATACTTTCTGCATTGATTACATCTTTCTTCATTTTCATTGTGATCCGTTACGAAAGCTATATAATTTCCTCAATTAAGCCTATCCTTCTTTCCCAAGGATTGCCTAAAATTCGATCAAGGGTTAGTTGGCCCCTTACCCCTCTAAAAATCATTGGTTTTAATTCGATTAGGGTTTTCTTTCCTATAGTTGTCATATTGATGATTGACCTTCCTCCGCCATTGGGATTGCCGAAGAGCCTAGAATTTATTATGACTTTCAAAGTTTACCTTATTTCCCATCTAAAGATTAGGGTAATTCTTTGTACCCCTTTGATTCACAGTTCTTAAGTTATTCAATCTGAGAATTTCATCTGGTCGAATGGTTTGTGTTTCCAACCTCTTTGTTTTCCTATATTTGACTTGTTGCCATTCGTTATTTTCAGATTGTTGGGAGTACTCCTTTGCCATTTAAAAAATTGTAATTTGGCCTTTTGTGAGAAAGGTTCTGCTATTGATTGTGACACATATCAATGCACCTTCCATCTGTAAAAACCCATTGCAGGTGATACTCCTGATTTCAGGATGTGGTTTGTAGATATTACCATAGAGAGCAACATTATTTACAAATGATCATTTGCTTGGTCCTACCAAAATCAAGTTTTCTCCTAAGGTGACTTGAGGATGAGAAACATGAAAACAATAATCCTTCGCTACCTTATTTTGTGAGTTTGTGTGCCTTCGAGAGAAGTTATTCCTATGTTGGAATGTCGCAGGAATTTGATTTTTATGAGCAAGGAGTTAGTTATTTCGACCTTTTTCGCTAAGTTAGAGTAGAGCTTTTTTTTTTAAATAATTATTTTATGTATTCTTGATTAGTCCACCTATTATTTAATATTTATGCTCATAAATTGATTTATATTGAATTAATTTTAAAATTATTCCTTTACTATTTTACACTTATATGCTTTAATCTACTTCCATTGTTTAATATTTATGTTATCTTTTATTAATTTAAATATTTTAGTTTATATATTCTTCATTAATCCACATATTATTTAATATTTATACTAATAAATTTATTTAATATGAACTAATTTTACAATTAAATATACTGCCTACTTTTATAATTAAATATAATGTCTTCTCATTAAATATTTGTACTTATTATTAGTTTACATATCCTTAATTAATTGAAATATTTAATTTAAACTAACCTTACAAATGAAAATACCCTTAACTTATTTAGTATTTAATGCTTGACTATTTAAAGAAACATAATTTTTGGTTGACATAATAGTCAAAGCCATCAAAATCTAGATTAAAAGCATTTTGTTAATTTAATCAATTAGAATAAGGGACTGTTATGCCTCAATATGAGAGATCCTAAAACGTCATGCAATGGGATAATGCAAAAGAAGTAAAAACTACCTTAACTTTTTTGGGTTTCAAGTATGAACAAAAGTCCACAATAAGCTATGCATGCCAATTTAAGATCAATGACATGATTCGTTTTAGTTATGGCTTGAATTCCAAGCCCCATTAAAGAAAACGCGGTCTAACCAGGGGTAACTTATCCATGCATATAACCAACTTTTCCTTATGTATAATTAACTCATATGGGGTCTAACCAGGGGTAACTTATCTATGCGTAGAACCAGACCATATATGGATTAAACTATTATCTTGCCATGAAATGACAACAACTTGGAAATTGTGTCCAATTTCTGTATACAAGGGTTCAATTTTTTTCTGTAAACATTTTCCCAAAATACATGACATAACTTCTATTTTACTCTAAAATGATCTCTTGTTTTCTCGTGGTCTATTGAAATATATGTGGTGAGGCAATTTGCAACTAGAGTAGCATACAAAAATCTTAAAAGACAAAACAGTACAAAGATGGAAGGATTAATGCATTTTGTACAGCAAAAACACAAAAATTACGTGCAAAGTGTGAAGCAAATGCGATTAGGTTGCCAAAAAAAATTCATTAATATAATGACCGATTGCAATCATAGGAAAAACACAAAAATCGAATGCTTTTCACCTACTAATTGCAAGAAACAAAAGATGCGATCACGAAAATTTACCGATGCGATAAAATCATAACCATCAAACAGATATAATTTTTTTTAAAAAAAACGTAAAAACAAAAAAGTTTTAAAAAAATAAACAAATTAATATTTCAAATTTATAAACCATATTTAGTATAAATTAATAAAAAAATAGAAATAAAAAACAAATCTTTAAAACAATTGTATCTTTGGAATCTACACAATGTAATCTGAAATGGGTTTTAATTTTGTTGAAAAATTATGTGATAATGGACATCAAGCAAATGCGAGAAGTAACCTTGTACCTACAGGGCCAAGGCTAACATGGTTTGGCATTCCATGCCTTTCTTAAACTAAAACCTGATGCACGTGACAAGCCCTGTTTTTAAAATTTAAGAAACGTGGCCTCATTTTATTGAATGGGTCACCGTTATGTTTTTTGATCGTTAATTTATATAACAAGGCCTCGTTTTAAGTATGTTGACTCGATATATAAAATTTGGGTTCTCCATTACAAAACATGGATGCATTGCAAAAATAGTCTTTACTATAAAAAGAAAGATAGAATACGATGATTATAGAATTTCTTATTGGGACTTGTATTGATAGAGAATAATTACTCTGTTTGACTTATTACCAGCTTAGTTTTTGTCTTTTATTCGATCTAAATTTGTAAAAAGTTAACAATTTTGAATTTCAATTATAAAGGTATCATTTTAAAAATCAAGAGCACTTCGTAAAGATGGGATCAAAACGGAATCAAAAGAGACAAAGGAAGGTCATGACAACAGAGGAAATTCAAGCACATAGATAGGAGCCAAAACAACAAAGACAAAAGATCAAATATACAACAATTAAAAAATAATGAAGCATCTAGTTCAGTGTGTGTTGAAGATGAAACCATTGAGGAGACCATGATGGATGCAACTAATGTAGAAAATGCAAATGTCAAAGAGGTCATTATGCAAGACAATGTGATTATAGAACCAAATATAGGTGTGTATTGAGATGAAACTTTCATTGGAATGAAATTTTTTCATGTTGATGCAAATTTTGGTATGTCTTTAAATCCACAAAATTATACTAAAATTAAAATTAAAGTTTTAAGGAAACTTGGATATTCATTCAATGATATTAATGTTACTACTAAAGAGAAAGAAATAAAAGTTGACAATAATTCGACCCCTTCTTTCAATGAAAATGAAATTAATTTTTTTAGTATTGAAAGCAACGTCTTAGATAACCTTCATGGTGTGATTTCTTGGAAGTAAATTAGAAGACATGCTAATTGATTGTATAAACAATTTTTTTATAATAAAAAGCTAGGATTTCAATGTCAACTTATGTTACAATTAATGAAAATGTGAAATATGATGAAAAAATTAGGAATTCATATAAAACCAAAAAAGAAAGATGAATCGTTTAAGAAAGATGTCTACCATTGCTAGTGCCATTGATTGTATTGAGAAAATAAGTCAATATAAAGATAAGAATGTGGCACAACAAGTTATAACAACTTCTAACATTTAACAATTACAAATAAAAGAACGTTAAGTATTGTAAGTGGATATTTGAATATACATTGTCAAACCTTGTCAAGAAAATCCAAGAGAAGAGTTACCATTGAAAGTGATCCCATAAACCATTGTTGGAGTTTTGGTGGTAAACTTCAAATTTTAGACATGAAACTAAATATTGAAACCAAATCATTAATTGAATTTATTTGGAATGATAATACAAGAGTGTCATCTAATGTCAAAGATGTTTTGAAATCTAGGGCGGGATCAAAAATTTGTGATCCTCATCCAAAACATCTTCTAGACACAAGTCAAACTAAATTTTATAAAAAATTCTTAGATGATTTTGTGTTAGTGAATGCAGATCATTTGAGAAATGCATACCTTGGTATGTAAAAATTAATAAACAAAGAATCTCTTGTTGTAAAACTCATGTTCAATTTCGTTATTATTATGATGTGTTTTGATATATTGTTGTACATTGCATACTAATAATATTATGCAAGATTGTGGCATTTACATGCTACCTCAAAGTATCAAGGAATTTATAGCAAGTTTATTCTATAAACCACATAATGAGCAGTTATTTATTTGAAATGCATGTATTTTTTGTCATTGCAATGTATATGGGAACTTTTCATTGTTAGGTGAATGTTTGCATGAAGATATTTCAAATGATTTTGGACAAAAAATGGTTGATGTCAAAAGATATAAAAATGTTGAGCACTCTCTAAAGGATGGAAAGGTTGGAAAACATTTAGATTTGATCACAACAAAAAAAATAGTGTAAATGCATTTATCAATGAGTTTAAGAGTTAAATTGTTCTAAAATATGTGAAACACTCCCAACATACCTGATGGCTTGATGAACAGTTTTGCATATGCATTTCTAGTTGGAACAATACTACCAGTTGTTGATTTCACAAAAAAATTACACTCTAAAACCACAAGAAGAAACCTAATCTCAATATTATAATTCATGTTGGGAATTCTAGTGTTCACATAAGTTGCATAAAATAGTAATTAGGTTTGTTAAGATTTGTTTAATAGGTTATTAAGAATAGTGGTACGTATTGAATTGTTAAAAACAACTCAATATTTATAGGAAAGTTAATAACTCAATATTTATAAGAAAGTTATTTAAGAAGTTACCTAAAAAAATATAGGATATGAGAATCCTATATAAAAACATATAATTCGTATAATGAGATATTGAAAATAGAATATTACCTAGTGTGTAAATTTCGTTAATTTCCAATATTGTATCAGATTGGAGATTATTTTCTAGTGAATATCATCAATTCTACGGATGAAAGGTCTATCGTGAGTTTCGACATTTTCTAAAGTGCATCATCCATTTATTTAAGTGATGCCACTCATTATCACATTTATGGGTGAGAGTTTTAGTGATGATTCCTATTGGATGAGCATATTCTCTTTGGCATGATCACAACACGTTAGAGATATATCATTGATATGTTTGTAGTCTATACTGGAAGACATTTGTAGCATTTTGTGCTTGGCTGCCAAATTTTCTTGCACAGTGGAGCGCGCATCAAAGACATATCTAATGCTAGATCAGGTGTTTCTTACAAGCTTTCATCCTCTATTCTGTGGCGAATGGCTACGATTTGTGTGCGATTCATGAATAATTTTTGCATTACTCTCTTCATTGATCTACAACAGACCCATATCTATCTTTTGGTCGGTAGTGGAGGACATCGTATTTACATTCTCCACAGTCATCCACTAATTTGGTTAAGTGCTTTGTCACGTTGGCACAAGTTTGATGTTTGGTGTTTGGGATTCATGTTGGCCGCCAGTAGTGAAGAAATCCTTGTAGCATGGATTTGTGGGTGGTTTTACTGGTAATGGTGAAATATCACCTTATGAACATGTACTTCGCATGCATTGTATGAATACCTAGAACTTCCTACGTAGACATTCCAATTGATGGCCTCTTACATCAGTTTTATATCATGAACCTTTCCAGATAGTGCAACAAATCAAGGTCAGAACTACATTTGCATTTGTGTATTGTTGTTGTGTTCATTATTGACTTGGCTTAGTTACAAATACCCTCTCTTTATAATATCGAGGTATGGGCATAGGTGTTAATTTTGGGTTGTAGGTTACATTTTAGGATGTTTTATTAGTTGGAAAAAATGATAGTATATGTAAAGTTGAGTTTATTTGATTAGGATTAAGTCGTTATATTATTGCGTTTAAGTCATTAATTATCATGTTATAAAGAGTTGTCTATCAAAATGTAAAAGTGTTAATTTTTCTTTTTTCTAGATTGTGTCAATTGGATGTATTTTCAATTTGTATGTGACATCCATTTTCTAGGGCAGATTTTAAAATTGAGCCTCAAGGTATAATAGTGTTTCTTTAAATGGAGAAAAATAGTATACTAACATAAAAGTTTCAAGGTTCAGAGTTCCACACATGGCAGATACAGTTACAGTTGACCCTTATTGAAAAGGATTTGTTGAATGTGGTAAGTGGAGCAATAACAAGGCCAACTAATGCTGATGAAATCACAAAGTGTAGTGTGAAGGATCGAAGAGCAATAGCTCTTATTGGTCTTGCACTTTCATATGCATACCTCCAACATATTGACTTATCAAAGATCTCAAAGGAAGTGTGGGATAATTTTAATTATTTGCTTGGATCAAAAGCATCAAGTGCAAAGATGGGTTTAAAGAAGAAATTGTTTGGGCTGAAAATGATAGAGGGTGACAATATTGTTCAACATATTATTAAGTTTTTCTTCCTATTGATTCAATTAACTAGGATATATTCTAAAGTAGTTGATGATGATTCAAAGGCTATTTTGTTGAATAATATACCACCTAGATATGACAACATTTTTTACACATTAAACAAAGTAGATACTACCCTGAAAGATATAATATCCAGTCTAATTGATGAAGGAGCTAAGAAAATGGACCTAGCTATTAAGTAAACTTTAGTGTTTGGTAAAAAACATCTCTCCTTCAAATGCAATTCTTCTACATCAAAGGAAAACTATTTCTTCAACTATAGAGTTATGTGCTACTATTGCAAGAAGAAGGGACATATTGTTATGAATTTCACTCATCGAGCCAAGGATCTCCTTGATGGAAAGCAAAATATAAATAAGAATTTGATTGCAAATGATGATGAAGTGTGCCTTCATGGGGTGGCTACTAAAAACACTACACATGAAAATAGTGAGGAGGAATGTGTTCTCTAAATCAAATCAATTGGAGGTTGGAGGCATAAGAAGTTAGAGGACATCCAACGACCTCTCCAAAGTCACTAGTCACAAGGTCATAAAACTAAATTAGTGACAAAATTATTTGTGCCAAACTGACTAAAGATAGGATTGGGTTTTAGGTGGCAACATGAACTATCTCATATCATTTGTGATCAAAGTGGCGATGATCTAAAGTGATGGCTACATACACAACAATGAGAACTTGGTGTTCAAGTTTTTTATGTTGTGGTTGGATGCGTATGCCCCCAATCATATTTCTTGGTTGTTTGTGAATGAATGTGTTTATCCCCATTCACAAGATGGTTTAAGTGATTGGAAGTGCTTGTTCCTAGTCACAAGAGTTGGTGATTATGATTGGATGTATGCATCCCCAATCATAATTGTTGTGAGTAGAAGTGTGTGTCCCTATTCATAACCTTGATCTTGAATAAATGTGTTTGTCCCTATCCAAACATGATATAAGACCTTAGGTAGATGTGTTAGTCCCTATCCTTGGTTCCATGGGTAGATGTGTTTGTCCTTATCCTTGGATGAAAGTAGTAAGCATGGTGAGGCTAGTCCCATTATTTCTAGTTATGAGTAGATGTGTTTATCCCTACTCATATCTTATGATGAACTACAAAATGTGGTCATCAATTATTAATATGTACTTCCACTCCATGTTCACACTAAAGGGGATGTTGGGAGTTCTAGTGTTCACATAGGTTTCATAAAATAATAATTAGGCTTGTTAAAGTTTGTTTAATAGTTTATTAAGAACAATAGCACGTATCGATTTGTTAAAAATAACTCAATATTTATAGGAAAGTTGTTTAACGAGCTACCTAAAAAATAGGATATGAGAATACTATATAAAATCATGTAATTTGTATAATGAGATATTGAAAATATACTATTAATTAGTGTGTACATTCTTTTGATTCACAATAAGCACAAGTGGGAATTTTTGTTCATATTATATATAGACATGCACACAATACTACAAAAGATAATAGGATTTTTTTTGGAAGTATCACTTCTATGTTAGTGATAATCAATTACACTCATCTGATTTTATTTAGCATTGCTTCAAGGTATTTCGTGAGAATCTAAAGGAAAGAGAAATTCAGATGACACACATATGGTATGGCCAGATAATTGCACTAGACAATTCAAAGATGCAAGAATATCTTATTAGCTAAGAAGAGGTCACAAAAAAACCAATATCCAACATATGTGGAGGTTTTTTGAAGCAGGACATGGTAAAGGAGGACAAGGTGGAGCTAGTACATGTGTAAAAAGAGCTCTTTCTAGAGAACAACTAAAATTTGAGGATACAATTAAATTTAGAGATGCTTGAGAAATTGTAGATTGGTGAAATTCAAAGTTATCTACAAGAGCAACTGAGAACTCTACAATTCGATGTTTCTTTTGGTTAGTAGAGGAAAACAATATTCCTACTCACCATGATTGCAATACAATCAATGGATCAAATAAATGCCATTTATTTAAGAGTTCTGATTCAAACACATGGACTATATTCACAAGGGATCTTGCTTGTTTTTTTCAATTTTGTCACAAAGGATTGCACCTTGATGCTTCACTAGGAGTTCAACAATCTTCTGAAAAATGGAAACACCTTTGAGCCCATGGGTTGATTGTAATGAAGGTGAATCTCCAAAGTGAGATCGTTCTCTTGATGGACCTCCTACAAACTATGATGGGGAAAAAGGATTGAAGGATTGCTTCAATTGAAACCTATCATAGGAGGTGATGTACCAAATATCTAAGAAGTCTAATTAGCTTCACTAACTCACAATACATTTCAACAAAAGAAACCTTGTTCATCGTAACTCAACTTGAATCATGTAATACATCAATGTTTCACAAGAAGGTCTTGAATCCTATGGTTGCATGAAGGAAAAATGAAAATATTCACAACTTCAACCTACTGAGATTCAACAAAATACAACCAAAGACATTTACTAATCATGAAATCTCTTGTTTTAACTTTGTTTGAATAAGACGCAATTAAGTATTTGAAAAGAAAACCTCAAAGTTGTATCAAATATCATCCATTCATTGCACAAGCCAATAGAATTTGAGAAGGACATGATGTTGATCTTTTATTAAACTAAAAGGAACTGCAATTACAAGATAAAAATGCTTCAAAATGAGCTGCAATAGTATTCTTCATCTTGAAAGAGATAGGAAAGCTACAATACTGACTAAAAGAAAAGAAAGAACTAACTCGGAAAAGAAGAAGAAGAAAATGCTTATAGGAAAAGTCTTCAAAATAATTGAGGAAGAGATACTTGTTCCTCCTTGAATTAAGCTCAAACTTGTTTCTTCTTCTTGAATTAACTTTCAAGTTTGCATGATCAACTGTTTGGGGTCAAAATTCAAGAAGGAACATGCAAAAGAGGCCTTATAACTGATGGAAACTAAAATTGAACCACTCCAAAAGTTATCTAAAGTGATAAGGTACCCATGTGGAGGCCCAAATTGGTGTTTACTACCTGTACTTACTCCAAAATTCCCCTTTTTAGGTCTTGAGTCGATGAAGAACTTCTTGCATGAATTAGAACTCAACTTCTTGACTTGACTTGTACCCTCCACTAGGATAGATTATAAACTGATGCTTTTAGAGTTCATTTTTTTGACTTTGCCAGAATTTGTTCAAGGACACATTGAATGAGTCTTCTCCAAATTCTATAAGACTCAATAAAATCTAACAATTGAACATCTTCTCTTACAACTTTTATAGAAGCACAAATTCACCCATAAATTCACAATTAGAAAATCCACTTCCAATAGGTTCAAAATGCACTCCTCCTTCATCCACAGAAGAACCCTTGAGAACATACACAATAGAGCCACCTTCTCTCGTGCTCCCTGTGCAGGGTGAAAATTTAGGGTTTCACAAGTAAATGTAAGGAAACGACTAATTTTGCTTAGTTACCATCAAATTAGAGAAAACTGGAATTTGACAGATATAGATTTTGATCAAATTCTTGATTCCTAGATGAAAATACTCTTTCCTTTTACATTGAATTGATTTAATTAAAGATGGTAAAATCAAGGTAAATGTGTAAAAATTGAAATAATTATGCATAAACAGCAAGCTATAGTCATCAAATAGAGCCACAAACCTGGATATCAGTGGTAAATGAAGGTTTGGATCTGTTACAAGAAATTTAACCTAGATTTTTGAGATCATGGTGGTGGTTGTCTTGGTCATCCAAACATTTTTCCATCCAAATGTGAACTTGTTTGTCTCTACAAATCCTATTGTTCCTCTGAAATGTAGATTTGTACCTGTTCCTGCACACATTAAAAATCGAAAAATGGTTGGCATTAGGGGTTTGTCTTAGGTCAAAACCCTGGTTTTGGAGTTAACTATGGAATAGAATTGAAATCTAAATGTACTATAATGGAAATGCTTTCCTTTTGAGGGAAAGGCTAAAAATATCTCAAACACTAATGATGTACCTTTTAATGAAGTTTTGTTTGTTTTCACAAGGAATTAGGCTTTCAAGTAGGTACTCTTGATAGAACATAGAAAATGAATGTCATCCCCAATGTTTGAATCTTGACTTTACTTATACTTCAATGCTTGAAAGAAGACTGAACGCTTGCTCACTTGAATTTGATGGATCTCAAGTTTTCTCTCTTGAGTGGACTATGAATTTGAATTAGGATTGATTAGGTTTCAAATGAGAGAGGTAGACCTCCTTTTATACATATTGGTCTAAAATCAAATTAAGTTTCTGACATAGGTCGACACGGGATCTTGGTTCCCACTCAAACTGAGTGGCCATTATGAGGTCGCAAAATGGGCTCTTTTTGAGAGGACTGTGACACTGTGTGCCCTGGTCTTGGACATCATGTTCCCAAGATTAAGGGGAGAGAAATGCAGATAGTGAAAAATTGAGTTTGATACATGGTGTGAGTAGAGTCAAATCTTCAATCAGGCCTTAAAGGACAAGCGACAAAGTGAAGACAAAATTGTAAGAGAGTACTTAATTTAGAATGCTACAGTCCCCTTTTCTATAACCCTAAACAAAGCATCTATAAACCTGTCATCTTCCTCTGTAGTCAGACCCTTAGTTTCATAAACTAGATCAATTCACTCATCTCTCTTAAAGATCACAACAAACTAGTCAACAATTCTATTGTCAAAGTCATCATCTTCTACATGAGTATCACCCAGAAATAGAGCATAGGAGTGTATCATCCTCTGTCCTCCTGGATTTTGTAGAAGTTCCACCTTTGAATACCTCTACACCGTCCCTCGACACTCACAGGTTCCCACATCAAGTCAGATGACTGTCTCTGTTCCACCAGCAGCTCTACTAAAGGGATCTAGCATAGTCACATGCTCCTGCAGACAAGAACAATCTCTTCTAATATCCACATTTCTAGTAAATATATATTGGTCAGGTATCATATCAGTCTTTTCACGATCCCAAACCTTATCCTGAGTGTTGTACGCTTTCTAGAAAATGTCGATGGTTGTGGTCGTGGAACCATCGACATTTTCAAGAAAGAGTTTAGCCCTCAGGCTAACATGTGGGATCGTGAAAAGATTGTTATAATACCTAACCACTAAATATTTACTAATGATGAACGTGCAAATATATATCTACACCACAACAACACACCCTCAGCCAATCTAATCTTCCTTTGGGATATGCATCATCCAACATCTTTGTCCATGAATTAATTTTCTCTTCATCAACACCACAACAAAAGACCTTCAACCAATCTGATGTTCCTTTACGATATGCATCATCCAACATCTCTATCCAATCTTATCTCCACACTTGAGCACTCACAATCACTCAACTCTGCCAATCTAAGACCACACCATCTCAGCCAAACTTGATCTTCATCTGGGGCATTCATCACGTTGCATCTCTATCTAGTAGATGTCTCTGCATCTTCTTAATTGTTGACATCAATGACAATCTAATGCCAACAAATATATGATTCCAGAACTAACACCAAGAATATACATTGTAACAACCAAAAACATATCCAAAACAAAATCAATCCAGATAAATAAATTCGACATCAATGACAACAAACTACAATAATCTCCCCCTTGTCATTGATGGAAACACCAATGACAATAACACCAACAACAACGAGACCCTATTAATCTCATGACAACTATCTCCCACAATAATCTCATAACACCTCTCTCTCATCAACTGTCTCCGCCTTTTGACAACAATGACAAAGGGTGTTGGAAACCATACTAATCAATAGATACCACTGCTCTCCCTAAGAGTAGCAACATAATCAATCTAGAAGACAAGGATAAGCACTAAGTCACTCCTTGGAAAGATGCACCACAGAAAATGCATCTAATTAGAAAAATGAGGGGCAATAACCCCTAATTTCTACTTGAGATTCTCGAAAGTATCCTTCACCAAATCCTTGGTAAAAATGTCTACAATCAACTATGATGTAGAAATGTATTCTAGTTTGCCTTATTTTTTTGCATCTTTCTCTCTTAGGAAATGATAACGAATTGAAATGCGTTTAGTTCTTGAATGCATACTAGATCATTTGAAATGTTTATAGCACTGGTATTATCACACATAATAGGAATACCTTCATCATATACTACTTGGATATCCTTAAGAGTCTACTTCATCGACAAAACTTAAGTACAACAAGATGTTGGGACAATATATTAAGCTTTTGCACTCAATAATAATATTTATTCTTGTTTCTTAATTATCCATGAAACCAATCTATCTCCCGAAAAGAATGCTCAACCACTAGTACTCTTCTTATCATCAACACTTCCATCCCAATCAACATTATATACGATTTCAACATGAAATCTCCATCCTTCTTGTACCATAGGCCAAAATCTTGAGTTCCTTTTAGATATCCAAAAATTCTCTTCACTATTTGATAATGAGTCTACTTCAAACTAGCTTGAAATATTACAACCAAACACACAACCTACATAATATCTGGTCTAGAAGCACAACAATCCTCCAATCATAGATTTGTACTTCTTCTTATCAGCATTGGAAAATGCCTCATATTTGCCTAACTTTCATCCTACAGCTAAAGGGGTGGTAACAGGTTTACAATTCTTCATATCAAAAAAATTCAACATCTCCTTAACATGCTATCTTGAGAAATAAAAATTCCTTCATCCAACTAAGTCACTTGAAGACCAAGAAAGAATTATATCTCTCCAAACATAGACATCTCAAATTATTTATGCATCTCTTATGCAACTTCTTTACACAAACCATCAATCCCTCCAAAAAAAATTCATCAACATAAACAACAACAATGAACAACTTAATGCCTTCAACCTTGAAAAATAGATTGCACTATCTACAATTCCTTTCCTAAAGTTTTTTTGTAATGAATATGACTAGTCTTGCATATCATGCTCTAGGTGCTTGTTTAAGTCCATACAATGCCTTCTTCAATCTACAAACCATATTCAAGTCATTTGGCAGTTTGAATCCAATTGGTTGTTTAATATATACTTCCTCTTCCAGTTCTCCATTTAGAAATGTTGTTTTGACATCTATCTGATATACTCTAAAGTTCTTATAGATGGAAAAAACAAGAAACATTATAATAGCTTCCATCCTAGCAACTAGAGAAAAAGTTTATTCAAAATCAATAGCTTCTAATTGAGAATAACCTTTACATATCAATCTTTTCTTGATCCTTGTGACTTGTCCTTCTTCATTCAGCTTGTTCTAGAACACCCACTTAGTTCCTATCACATTCTTTTCCATCAATCTAGGTACCAACTCTCAAGTCTGATTCTTTTATATTTGATTTAGTTATTCTTCCATAGCTTTAACACTAATTTCTTCCCTGCTTGCTTCTTCATATGAATTCATTTCAATGAGAAAAAGAAAACAACAATTAGTTTGTTCATTTGCCTCTTTAACACTACTTCTTGTCTAGACTCCTTTGTTCTTGTCTTAATTGTTTTCTGTAGTTATTCTTTATCTTCCTCTTCTATTTCATCTTATTTCTCTTCATTGTTTCCTTCCGGCCCCATCTTCTCTTCTACAACAACATGGATGATCTCAAATCCAGTCTCTTAAACAGGTTCAAGGTTAGTCTAATCCCATACCTTGTATACTTTAACATTTGTACTCTCCACTATCCTTTTTAATCTATTATTATAACACTAGTAGGATTTGTTGTTTGTAGCATATCCCAAGAATATTCTTTTCTCTGTTCTAGTATCAAACTTTCTAGGATCATTATCATCTCTAATGATATAGCACTTACTCTGGAAGATTTTTAAATATTTCATAATAGGTGGTCTTCCATACCGCAACTCATAAGGTGTCTTTGTGTGACTTATTCGTATCTAAACTTTGTTAAGAATCTAAACAACAATATGCATAGCTTCTTTCCAATACACATTAGCCAAGTTAGCATCTTTCATCATAGTTCTAGCCATCTCAATAATAGTTTCATTCTTCTTTTTTCCCATACTACTCCACTGAGGAGTTCTTAGAGAAACAAGTTGTCTCCTAATGCCATACTTCTCATATAAATTATCAAATTCATTTGAATTAAACTCTTCAAATCTATCAAACCTCAAACATTTGATTCTAGCATCAACTTGATTTTCTAATCTTTCAAAAGCTTTATATTTATCTCTAAAAAATGTAATCCATGTCATTCTAGAATAATCATCATTGAGTAACATGAAATATCTTTCACCATTGAGTCTGTTTGTCCTTGTAGGTCCACACAAATCTATGTGAATTATTTTCAATGGATATGATGTATAATTCTCTTTGTTCTTGAAACTTCTCTTTGTTTGCTTCCCCAACTGACATTCCTTGCATATAGTATCAATAGGCTTGAAAATCCTCAATAAATCTCTCACTTCTCTAAAGTTATTGATATTTATCATGTTATCAATGTTAATATGTCCCATCCTCTTATTCTATAACCAACACTCATTTCTTTGACAAAGATAACATCTATTCCCAGTTCTATCCTTTATATAATAAAAATTTACATTCATCCTAATTCCTTTAGGTACCAACTTTCAAGTTTTTTCTTCTCTAATTATATATCTGGTTTTTGTGAATATGACTTCTTAACCTCTATTCTACATCTGACTAACGCTTAATAGATTGTGTCTCAAATGTTCTACATAATAAACACCTTTCAATTTTATATTTACCATTAATTGAGATGCTTCCTATTCCACAAATCAGTGCAACTTCCTCCACTACAAATTTAATTGATCCACCATCATACTTCTTTAGAGTGATAAACTTGTCTTTATCTTCAATCATGTGATTTGAGTATCCAAAATCAATGATCCATGATTTTGGTTCAACTTTAGCATGAAGTGTAGTCTTCACTTTTGGTCTTTCAAATCTATCACGATTCTTCTTTTCAATAGCTAGAAATAAGAATTACTCATTTGAGTCTTCAACATCTTCTTCTTCATATGAATTTCTCTCCATAAAATAAATCTCTTTCCCCTTTATCTCTATCATTTGTTCTTCTCTAAAAATCATGTCTTCTTGGTGCAGTCACCGATAAGGAGGAACCTCAAAGAGACTAGTCCAAACCGGTCAGCAAGAGTAAACACAATGAAAACACAAGGATATGATGGAGGAAATGCAGAAAATCTTGATTTATAACATGAAATCTGAATACAATCAACCGGGTTACATAAATTGACACATAGGCCTGCTAGAACATGCAAAATAGGTCACAAACGAGACCTTAAATCTCAAGGTCTATCTTCTATGATCAGTATAGCTACTTGATTCTATATTCTAATGTGCAATTACAATGATATATATGATTCAAGGGGATCCGGTCAGCCCTAAAAGGGATCAAAACCTAAAGAACAAGACCTAACATGTAAAACCAACAAGGTCAACCTCTGACAAAGAAATTCTTCCAAAAAATCCAAAGGATGAAATGTAGATTGCGGGAAAAGGTCGGCTACACACCAAGGAACATTAGAATCAATTCCGAAGGTTCCACAAGCTTCGAAAGAAGTTCTGGTAGATCGCCAAAATAGGTCCAAGCAACCGGTAACAAAGAACTATCAACCGATAATAGGAAACTGTCATGGAAACTAGTAGCGATATCTTGCTGAAAAATGATCTAAATCTGATACGGTCTGGAAATAAGAAAGATGATCAAGTTTTCAAGTATAATCCAACTCCATAGGGTCCAGTGAGCCAAAACATGTATACATAGAAAGAAATGATGAAACTGCAAACAGAAAACAAAACAGAAAGAAAATGAATTTAGTTTATGCAAGATTGTCATGAACCGGGGATGCTCCTGCATCAGACATCCGAGGTTGTCGAAAAAAGTGAGTCTCTCACTTTGCTGGGGTCAGAGGAAAACCAAGGCAGTCTACCTCTGCCTAAGAAATCCAACATGAATCTTCCACTAGTCTTCCCTTCCACTTCACCATATATTCCTTATATTGACTGCTTCGGGTACTACACCCAATCCTACTATCCAAAATATCTTCAATCTGATCCAAGTCCTTCCGAGGCAGTTGTTTCTCCAAGTATGCAATGTTGTCTTCACTAAATTCTGGTTCATGATATTCATTAAGATCTTCAATATTGAATATAGGTGATATGTTCAAGTCATCCGGTAGCTCCACTTCATATGCATTTTCGGAACTGAATTTCCACAAAATCTTACAAGGTCCAAACTTCTTCATCTGCAACTTGTTATAAGTTCCAACCAGGAATCTCTCTTTTCTTATATATAACATCACTTCATCATCAACTTCAAATTCCTTATGTCTCCTCTTCTCATCTACCTTCTCCTTATACTTTTTTTTCATGTCCTCCAAATGATACTTAACCTGAATATGCAAGGCTACCATGTGGTCTGCAAAGTCTTCTTCTTCTGAAGTTTTCTGATCATCACTGCTAATATCCCTTAATTATAATATACCTCTAGGATGCACTGTGGTAACTATCTCAAAAGGTATTTTTCCGATACCCCTATTCACTGAATTATTGTAGGAAAACTCTGCTTGTGCTAAAATCAAATCCCAACTTCCGGTTTTATCTCCAACCAAACATCTCAACAAATTTCCCAAGCTTTGGTTTACTACTTTTATCTATCCATCAGTCTGTGGTTGAAAAATAGAACTAAATTCAAAATTTGTCTTCATCTTTTTCCATAGTGTTCTCCAAAAGTAACCAACAAACTTAGTCTCTTTGTCTGAAACTATGCCCTTAGGTAACCCATACAATCTCGCTACTTCCTTGAAAAATAGGTTTTCTACATGCACTGCATCTAATTTCTTCCTACAAGGTATGAAATGAGACATCTTAAAGAATCTATCCACTACCATAAATATGGAAGCATTCCCTCTCCGAGTTTTAGGGAATCCAAGTATGAAATCCATGCTTATATCCTCCCAAGGTCTTATCGGTACTGTCAAAGGTTTATACAATCCCACATTCTGACTACTCCCTTTTGCAACTTGACAAACTCTACAACTTTGCACATATATCCTAACATCCTTATGAATTTGGGGCCAAAAGTATTGCTCACTCACCAAGGATATTGTTTTGTCAACACCAAAGTGTCTGGCTAATCCTCCACTATGTTTCTCCTTAATCAAATTCTCCCTCATAGAACTCTTAGGTATTGTAGCGTCCTAAAATTGCGACACTTGCAATTTCGACCGCATTTGGGTCTTCACGATGGCAACACAACACTGAACCTGAATGGAGACCCCGAAACTTGTCCACAACATCAAAAACTACATTTTTCCAGCACCCTGCTTGATCCCTCCTTGCACCCTGCTGTCCCGGGAGGTGGGACCAGAGCGCCCAGTGCCCTGGTCCTTCAGGACCAAGGCATCCAGTGCCCTGGTCCCCCAGGACCATGGCACCCAGCGCCCTGGTCCCTAGCCCTATTTTGGGCCCGGTCTCTTTTGGGACCTCAGGTCTTTAAGTTTGCAAATTGAAAAATAACCTTTCTTGGTCGGCCTAAGGTCGGAAAAATCAGTCTATCAACCCTAGTTGGCAAGTATATAAACTAAATTTCCTCTCCCATTTTGAGGAGGGAGGACATATGTGTACAAGACGTGGAAACGATACTCAAACATTCAAGCATTCAAGCATTCAAGAATTCCTTCAAAGCAATTGATCATTCTAAGTCTCCATTCAAGGCTAAGTGTTGCATTCAAGACAAGGATTCAACCATTGAAGAGGAGATCACATACTACAACATACAACATACAACAAACAACAACATCTACACCTTCACATGTAAGAATACAAACATTCTTACAACAAGGTACTAGTACTTGTTTTACATTACAAACATTTACATTTACAGCATTTCTCATTTCTTGGTTAATTCCAAAACTGGGGTTTGACCTAAGGGCAAACCCCTAATCCCTAACCCCCCAATCGTCTTCGCTTTTCTGTGTGTAGGTTGCAGGTACGTGGCTGAAATTGAAGATCTGGTATCCTTGTGCAGAGACAAACAGATCCCCCTTCATTTCGCAGATTTTTCTGAGGACCGTGTGCATGCCGGGCGCCATCCTCCCGTCAACTTTTGCTCAAATTTGCAGGACAGTGCCATCTCGACATTTTACTGCTAATTCCAGGTCTGCAGCTTCATCCTATATCCCTATCTCAGTTTATAAGCAAATCTTTCTCACTTTCTATGTATTCCTAGCTTAATCATTCTATCCACATTCTTTACAAAAGAGGGTAGCCTTGCTATCTTAACCCTTGAAACTCATTTAGAATCCAATCTCGCATTGTGTGGGATTGGATCTTGTGGGTTTCAACCCCTCTTTTGAATGTAAAGTCTCTCCTAAGTGAAAAACCGATAATCCTAAGTGACCCCCCCTTTCCCCTTTGGAGTGGTGGAGGGAACACTTAGGGTTCACTCGTGATTTTTCGCTTTACATTTTGGTGAACCCGACGTGAACATCCTTTTTGATTATTCATGGTTAGATTTGAAAATTGGATTCCTTGATTACATTTCCATGTTTGATCTTTTGCAAAATTTTAGAGGTTAATTGCACAAAACCCTAAATTTTCTTTTTAGTAATTGAGCTTATGAAATGTTTAATTGTTAATGCTTGTTTCAGATCTGCCCTTCTATTACAAATTATCAATTCATATTTGTGCTTTAATTTTGAAAATTAAGTGGTTAAGTGTCAAAACCTTAATTTTTGAAACCCTCTTGATTCAACCTTTGTCCGACAATTTCACTGATCAAAACATTTCCAAATCAGCTGTAACTTTGGATTCCGCAATAAAATCATAATATCTTCCATCCTTGAAAATTTGGAAAAAAGTTGCGAGGACCGTGTGCACCCCGAGCGCCATCGTCCCCGAAATTTTTTCTGAAATTTCGGGAGCTAGATCTTACTGTATTTTTCTGCTAAAATCCAGAATTTTGGCTGATTTTATGAATTATAACACTTTCAAAATTAAAGTCAAAGTTGGTCTTGTGATTGCTTGGTTTAAGGCTTCTAATCATTCAAAAATTATTGAAATTGAAATTTTGTGTCAAAACTATGTTCTTACTGTCCTAAATCTGAAAAGTGTGTTGGCGTTCATTCAAAATTTCAGTGCTTTATTCAAATTCTTGCAATTTGAGACTTTTGAAATTAAGTGCTTAATTACAACAACTTTGATTTCCGCTTTCAAAATTGAATTTTGCGTGAAATTGAGTCAACTTCTAAATTTCAAAACTTGCATTGCTCTTAACATTCCCTCTAAAATCATAAAATTCAAAATTCCAGTTTCCCTCTCTTTTTCAAAATTCAAAATTTGCATTTTTCGACAATCTGGGTAGGGTTCAATTTTGAGATTGCAACTTTAGTTTGGCCTATCTACAGATCATAAAATCACTCAATTTTTTCAGATTAGCTCTAAAATCATTATAACTTTCATCCCTGCAAATTTCGAAAAAAGTTGCGAGGACCGTGTGCACTCCGTTCGCCACGGTCCTGGACATTTTTTCCGAAATTTCGAGAGATTGTCCTGATTGCATTTAACAGCTTAAATCTAGGAGATTGGCTGATTTTACTGAAATTTGCTACCTCTAAATTCAAAATCTTCTCTCTCTCCCTAGTGCATGAGTTTTACAACAATAAGCCCTACTTACACTATTCCCGTTAGACGAAGCCTTAGAATTAAGTCTTTCCAAGGTTTAATTACTGAGGAGATGGAACCTAATTTGAATGGCCTTTTTAACGAGGACACGGGTAATTCCTCTAATCCTCCTAGTGATGAAGAAGCTCTCCATGAGGTTTCTGAAGAACAACTTTCGAAATTGGATAACCAATTTGACGATTTTCGACAATGGATGTCTCAAGAATACCCCGATAGTCAAGCTCTTCCTTTAATTGAGGGTCTAAAACGTATGCTTCAAAGTGATAAGAATGGAATTGATATTTTGCGTGGCATTGCACACATTGTGGATTCAAATGTGATGCCTATGAAGAGTTGTGCTGAAACTTTGGGTTATACACAACCTCTTACTCAAGTCAATCATTCTATTCCTTTGACAACTTCTATTGCTAGTATACCTACTTTTACATCAAACATAATGACTACTTCAATACAAGACATTCCTCCTATGATCACTAGTCATGGGGGCAATCCTTCCTCTTCAATTAACCCTCTTCCTTCATTCAATCCGACTTCTTCATTCATTCCTTCAATGAGTGTCCCTATTACATCTCCACAAATGAACATGACGCAAGGGGGCAATTCGTTTGAAAATTCCATTTCTCCTTGTAGTGTTCCTCCTTTCCAATCCTCTCCTATGACTAATTATCATAGTGTCTCGCCACCTTACTCTCTACCTTCTTTCAATAACATAACACCTCCATCTCAATCTAACACATCTAGTATGAATTCTTCGACTGAAGCGACCATTAACAATCTTGCACAAACTGTCTCTTCTTTACAGCAACAAATCGCCTCTATGAATCAATCTAAGTTTAGTGTGCCCACATTTGATGTTGCGAGCCCACTTTCTCTTGACATTGTTCGAGCTATTCCTCCTAAACATGTTGAAATCCTGCATTTGGAGCTTTATAATGGTAAAGGTGATCCTCTAACACATGTTAAGACTTTTCAAACAATATGTACCGATTTTGCTTATGACCAAAGGTTGCTTGCAAAACTGTTTACTAGAACATTAAGAGATAAAGCCCTACAATGGTATTGCTCGTTGCCTTCTTATTCTATTACTTCTTTCGAACAACTTGCAAATGCTTTCATTCAACAATTTCAAAACAATATAAGTCCTAAAGTTACTTTGATCGATTCAATGCATTGTAAACAAGGTGTTGAAGAAAAAGTGACCGATTTCATTGGTAGATATAAGCATTTGTATGCTCAAATTTCTTTTCCAGTGCCTGACAATGATATTCAAAGAATCTTTATTTCTAATTTACAAAAAGATATTCGAGATAAACTTCTGTTTTCGGAGTTTACTTCTTTCCAACAGTTGTGTGCAACTCTTCACAATTATCAACTGACTGTGAGTCAAATGGAACAATCACATCCTATGGCTCCGAGTGATAAGGGTGATAGTAGTCAACAACCATTTGGGAATTTTAAACCGAACAGAGAGTCCATTAAATTCAATGAAAACATCATCAACAACAATGTGAATGCAGCATTAGGTGTGCCTCCTATTTCTAAGTTTTCCAAGAAAGAAAGAAAGTTTACTCCTTTGAATGAATCATTGCATAGTATTATGAATAAGATATTGGAACAAAATGTGCTTACTCTTCCTCCTATAAGGCAAATTGATCCTGCAAAGATTACTTCACCTTATTTTCATAAGAAATCTTTTTGTCAATTTCATCGTCAACCTGGGCATGATACTGAAAAATGTTTTGCTTTAAAGGGTAAAATTCAAGATTTGATTGATAATAATACTATCTCTGTTTCTGGAATGAATGATAAAGGCAATACATCTGTAGCTCCTCCTAACCAAAATCTTCAGATTTTCATTGATCCATTACCTTCTCATACCTCTAATGCGATTGAGACTAATGATTCCTCTTTCTCATCTGATGGTCTTGTGTCTATGACTCCGAATGTGATTAACTTTGTAGAGCAGCAAGAAAACCCTAAAGAACCTTCCATCACATTTGATTCTAGTGAAACTATCAGGGCACCTGATGGTCCTTTATACATAGTTGCAAAAGTCAAGAATACACCTTTCCGTGGAGTGCTTATTGATCCTTCATGCATGGTTAATGTTATTACTAAAGAATTTCTTTTTACTTTGCAATTGAATCAAGTGATCTATGACAAAACAGATGTGGTTGTGAAATTATTTGATGCATTTTCTTCTCCTGCAATTGGTTCTATTACATTACCTATTGAGGTCCATCACAAATCCCTTGATGTGAACTTTGCTATTATTCCTTCATCCGAACAATTTCGTGTGAAGCTTGGCTATCCTTGGCTATCTTCCATGAAAGCTATTTCTTCTCCTATTCACAAGTGTTTGAAATTTCCCCATAATTATGAAGTTGTTACTGTTAATCATAGTCTCTTTAAACCAGCTAAAAGAACTTCTAGCGTTCCTATTGATTATTTTTGGCCTAAACAATTCCAATCTCTTCCTCCGCGAAGTGATCATCTTTTCAAATCTTATCAAAAGTGGAAAACAGATATTATCCTATCTCTAAGTGAACCTAGAACACCCAAACTTGATATTCCTATCATTCTTGAGAAGGAAGTTCTTCCTTTGAAAGATAAAACTAATGTCTTTCCTCAAGAAGATTCCCAACCCGTTCCCATGGATGTGACTATGTCTATGTCTAATAGACTTTCTAAAGGTAGACCTATACCTCCTCGTCATGATGGACTTGGTCTCCTTCCTAAACCAAACATTCCTCCTTTATACGGAGCAGTCCCTCCTCCTTCCTTTTATAGAGAGAAGAGACCTTCCTCTTATCCTATTATCCAACCTAAGAGACCACAACCTAAACACCCAAGTGATAAGGATGAGAACATTCCTCCTCCTCAATCTTCTCAACTTCCTACTAAGACTAGACGAAATCGTTCTGCACGTGAACGCCGATGAAAGCGTCATCTTAGAGCTCAGGCAGCTGCTTCTCAAACTTTGCAATCCCCAAAAACACCTTCAACAAGCATTATTCCATCTTCTCCAAAATCTCCAAAACATAAGATGCATGATGGTCTTGATCCTGTGCGAGTTAAAGACCCTATTTTTATAAATCTTGATGATGATATAGATGAAAATGTTATTCATGATGAAAATGTTACTTCTCTTGCTTCTGATAGTGAATATGAACTTGTTGATATTGATAACCATTTATCTAATGAATTTTCTAAAACACTTATCCTAGCTCCTAGACAAGAACAACGTGGCTTGGAACATGAACATAGCCCTTGTTTGGATCTTGTGATACTCCATCTGCTGTGTTGGATGTTCCTCCTCTAGCATGTTCCGTGCCTTCCCGAAACATTGATCAGCAAGATCGGGGGGTAGATGACGTGCTAGACTAGTTTCATTAGCATAGCAGATTCTCTCCTCCTCTCTTTTGTTACTTCTTCTATGTGTTATCCTCATTCTTCTATTTGTTGTCCTTAGTGTTGTCTACTTGAGGATGATGCAAAGCATTGTGACCTCTTTTGGTCTCTCTCATGTTGACTCAAAAGACACATGTGTTCCCTTCTTCTAGCTGACCTTCCTTGATTGGGGAATGAAGAACAATTATGCATACATACATATGATATACATGAATTATCATACAACATACTGACCCCGAGGAAAGCGAAGTCACCTCGTGCTTTGTGTTTTGTGTCTATTATCCTTGGGTTTATCTCACACTTGGGGGCTAAATCATTGCGATAACGTGCTCCTTTCCCTTCTCATTTCCTATATGTGTCACTACCTTAAAGCAATCACCCCCGTTGAGGTGTGTGCGATCGCTTTAACGTAGGGGGGCATACACCCCGTCTATCCCTTCAGGATAATTGAAAATTTCTTGGCGAACTTAGCTTTGCCTTGAAAATTTTGGGTATTTCTCTTGCATGACTCATAGTGAGGGAACCTTACTACTGACAGTCATGGTTCTCCCTCGTGATCTTCCCTTTTACTTTGTCAATCAAAGTCATAAGATCCTTAGTCCACTGGGGGCTTGGTGTGTCTTGTCTCCTTGACGAGGTGAAAGTCTTTCAATGTTGTGTCGTTGTACTTTACCAGAAGTATGAGCGTATGCCTATACTCCCACTAAAGTGGGCGCTAAATGTAGCATCCTAAAATTGCGACACTTGCAATTTCGACCGCATTTGGGTCTTCATGATGGCGACACAACACTGAACCTGAATGGAGACCCCGAAACTTGTCCACAACATCAAAAACTGCATTTTTCCAGCACCCTGCTGTCCCGGGAGGTGGGACCAGAGCGCCCAGTGCCCTGGTCCACCAGGACCATGGTGCCTAGCGCCCTGGTCCCTGGCCCTATTTTGGGCCCGGTCTCTTTTGGGACCTCGGGTCTTTAAGTTTGCAAATTGGAAAATAACCTTTCCTGGAAGGCCTAAGGTCGGAAAAATCAGTCTATCAACCCTAGTTGGCAAGTATATAAACTACATTTCCTCTCCCATTTTGAGGAGGGAGGACATATGTGTACAAGACGTGGAAACGATACTCAAACATTCAAGCATTCAAGCATTCAAGCATTCCTTCAAAGCAATTGATCATTCTAAGTCTCCATTCAAGGTTAAGTGTTGCATTCAAGACAAGGATTCAACCATTGAAGAGGAGATCACATACTACAACATACAACATACAACAAACAACAACATCTACACCTTCGCATGTAAGAATACAAACATTCTTACAACAAGGTACTAGTACTTGTTTTACATTACAAACATTTACATTTACAACATTTCTCATTTCTTGGTTAATTCCAAAACCGGGGTTTGACCTAAGGGCAAACCCCTAATCCCTAACCCCCCAATCGTCTTCTCTTTTCTATGTGTAGGTTGCAGGTACGCGACTGAAATTGAAGATCTGGAATCCTTGTGCAGAGACGAACAGATCCCCCTTCGTTTCGCGGATTTTTCGGAGGACCGTGTGCACGCCGGGCACCATCCTCCCGTCAACTTTTGCTCAAATTTGCAGGACAACGTCGCCTCGACATTTTACTGCTAATTCTAGGTCCGCAGCTTCATCCTATATCCCTATCTCAGTTTATAAGCGAATCTTTCTCACTTTCTATGTATTCCTAGCTTAATCATTCTATCCACATTCTTTACAAAAGAGGGTAGCCTTGCTGTCTTAACCCTTGAAACTCATTTAGAATCCAATCTCGCATTATGTGGGATTGGATCTTGTGGTTTTCAACCCCTCTTTTGAATGTAAAGTCTCTCCTAAGTGAAAAACCGACAATCCTAAGTGACCCCCCCTTTCCCCTTTGGAGTGGTGGAGGGAACACTTAGGGTTCGCTCGCGATTTTCCGCTTTACATTTTGGTGAACCCGACGTGAACATCCTTTCTGATTATTCATGGTTAGATTTGAAAATTGGATTCCTTGATTACATTTCCATGTTTGATCTTTTGCAAAATTTTAGAGGTTAATTGCACAAAACCCTAAATTTTCTTTTTAGTAATTGAGCTTATGAAATGTTTAATTGTTAATGCTTGTTTCAGATCTGCCCTTCTATTACAAATTATCAATTCATATTTGTGCTTTAATTTTGAAAATTAAGTGGTTAAGTGTCAAAACCCTAATTTTTGAAACCCTCTTGATTCAACCTTTGTCCGACAATTTCACTGATCAAAACATTTCCAAATCAGCTGTAACTTTGGATTCCGCAATAAAATCATAATATCTACCATCCCTAAAAATTTGGAAAAAAGTTGCGAGGACCGTGTGCACCCCGAGCGCCATCGTCCCCGACATTTTTTCTAAAATTTCAGGAGCTAGATCTTACTGTATTTTTCTGCTAAAATCCAGAATTTTGGCTGATTTTATCAATTATAACACTTCCAAAATTAAAGTCAAAGTTGGTCTTGTGATTGCTTGGTTTAAGGCTTCTAATCATTCAAAAATTATTGAAATTGAAATTTTGTGTCAAAACTATGTTCTTACTGTCCTAAATCTAAAAAGTGTGTTGGCGTTCATTCAAAATTTCAGTGCTTTATTCAAATTCTTGCAATTTGTGACTTTTGAAATTAAGTGCTTAATTACAACAACTTTGATTTCCGCTTTCAAAATTGAATTTTGCGTGAAATTGAGTCAACTTCTAAATTTCAAAACTTGCATTGCTCTTAACATTCCCTCTAAAATCATAAAATTCAAAATTTCAGTTTCCCTCTCTTTTTCAAAATTCAAATTTTGCATTTTTTGACAATCTGGGTAGGGTTCAATTTTGAGATTGCAAATTTAATTTGGCCTATCTACAGATCGTAAAATCACTCAATTTTTTCAGATTAGCTCTAAAATCATTATAACTTTCATCCGTGCAAATTTCAAAAAAAGTTGCGAGGACCGTGTGCACTACGTTCGCCACGGTCCTGGACATTTTTTCCGAAATTTCGGGAGATTGTCCTGATTGCATTTAACAGCTGAAATCTAGGAGATTGGCTAATTTTACTGAAATTTGCTACCTCTAAATTCAAAATCTTCTCTCTCTCCCTAGTGCATGAGTTTTACAACAATAAGCCCTACTTACACTATTCCCGTTAGACGAAGCCTTAGAATTAAGTCTTTCCAAGGTTTAATTACTGAGGAGATGGAACCTAATTTGAATGGCCTTTTTAACGAGGACACGGGTAATTCCTCTAATCCTCCTAATGATGAAGAAGCTCTCCATGAGGTTTCTGAAGAACAACTTTCGAAATTGGATAACCAATTTGACGATTTTCGACAATGGATGTCTCAAGAATACCCCGATAGTCAAGCTCTTCCTTTAATTGAGGGTCTAAAACGTATGCTTCAAAGTGATAAGAATGGAATTGATATTTTGCGTGGCATTGCACACATTGTGGATTCAAATGTGATGCCTATGAAGAGTTGTGCTGAAACTTTGGGTTATACACAACCTCTTACTCAAGTCAATCATTCTATTCCTTTGACAACTTCTATTGCTAGTATACCTACTTTTACATCAAACATAATGACTACTTCAATACAAGACATTCCTCCTATGATCACTAGTCATGGGGGCAATCCTTCCTCTTCAATTAACCCTCTTCCTTCATTCAATCCGACTTCTTCATTCATTCCTTCAATGAGTGTCCCTATTACATCTCCACAAATGAACATGACGCAAGGGGGCAATTCGTTTAACCATTCCATTCCTCCTTGTAGTGTTCCTCCTTTCCAATCCTCTCCTATGACTAATTATCATAGTGTCTCACCACCTTACTCTCTACCTTCTTTCAATAACATAACACCTCCATCTCAATCTAACACATCTAATATGAATTCTTCGACTGAAGCGACCATTAACAATCTTGCACAAACTGTCTCTTCTTTACAGCAACAAATTGCCTCTATGAATCAATCTAAGTTTAGTGTGCCCACATTTGATGTTGCGAGCCCACTTTCTCTTGACATTGTTCGAGCTATTCCTCCTAAACATGTTGAAATCCTGCATTTGGAGCTTTATAATGGTAAAGGTGATCCTCTAACACATGTTAAGACTTTTCAAACAATATGTACCGATTTTGCTTATGACCAAAGGTTGCTTGCAAAACTGTTTACTAGGACATTAAGAGATAAAGCCCTACAATGGTATTGCTCGTTGCCTTCTTATTCTATTACTTCTTTTGAACAACTTGCAAATGCTTTTATTCAACAATTTCAAAACAATATAATTCCTAAAGTTACTTTGATTGATTTAATGCGTTGTAAACAAGGTGTTAAAGAAAAAGTGACTGATTTCATTGGTAGATATAAGCATTTGTGTGCTCAAATTTCTTTTCCAGTGCCTGACAATGATATTCAAAGAATCTTTATTTCTAATTTACAAAAAGATATTCGAGATAAACTTCTGTTTTCGGAGTTTACTTCTTTCCAACAGTTGTGTGCAACTCTTCACACTTATCAACTGACTGTGAGTCAAATGGAACAATCACATCCTATGGCTTTGAGTGATAAGGGTGATAGTAGTCAACAACCATTTGGGAAGTTTAAACCGAACAGAGAGTCCATTAAATTCAATGAAAACATCATCAACAACAATGTGAATGTAGCATCAGGTGTGCCTCCTATTTCTAAGTTTTTCAAGAAAGAAAGAAAGTTTACTCCTTTGAATGAATCATTGCATAGTATTATGAATAAGATATTGGAACAAAATGTGCTTACTCTTCCTCCTATAAGGCAAATTGATCCTGCAAAGATTACTTCACCTTATTTTGATAACAAATCTTTTTGTCAATTTCATCGTCAACCTAGGCATGATACTGAAAAATGTTTTGCTTTAAAGGGTAAAATTCAAGATTTGATTGATAATAATACTATCTCTGTTTCTAGAATGAATGATAAAGGCAATACATCTGTAGCTCCTCCTAACCAAAATCTTCAGATTTTCACTAATCCATTACCTTCTCATACCTCTAATGCGATTGAGACTAATGATTCCTCTTTCTCATCTGATGGTCTTGTGTCTATGACTCCGAATGTGATTAACTTTGTAGAGCAGCAAGAAAACCCTAAAGAACCTTCCATCACATTTGATTCTAGTGAAACTATCAGGGCACCTGATGGTCCTTTATACATAGTTGCAAAAGTCAAGAATACACCTTGCCGTGGAGTGCTTATTGATCCTTCATGCATGGTTAATGTTATTACTGAAGAATTTCTTTTTACTTTGCAATTGAATCAAGTGATCTATGACAAAATAGATGTGGTTGTGAAATTATTTGATGCATTTTCTTCTCCTACAATTGGTTCTATTACATTACCTATTGAGGTGCATCACAAATCCCTTGATGTGAACTTTGCTATTATTGCTTCATCCGAACAATTTCGTGTGAAGCTTGGCTATCCTTGGCTATCTTCCATGAAAGCTATTTCTTCTCCTATTCAAAAGTGTTTGAAATTTCCCCATAATGGTGAAGTTGTTACTGTCAATCATAATCTGTTTAAACCAGCTAAAAGAACTTCTAGCGTTCCTATTGATTATTTTTGGCCTAAACAATTCCAATCTCTTCCTCCGCGAAAGTGATCATCTTTTCAAATCTTATCAAAAGTGGAAAATAGATATGATCCTATCTCTAAGTGAACCTAGAACACCCAAACTTGATATTCCTATTGTTCTTGAGAAGGAAGTTCTTCCTTTGAAAGATAAAACTAATGTCTTTCCTCAAGAAGATTCCCAACCCGTTCCCATGGATGTGACTATGTCTATGTCTAATAGACTTTCTAAAGGTAGACCTATACCTCCTCATCATGATGGACTTGGTCTCCTTCCTAAACCAAACATTCCTCCTTTATACGGAGCAGTCCCTCCTCCTTCCTTTTATAGAGAGAAGAGACCTTCCTCTTATCCTATTATCCAACCTAAGAGACCACAACCTAAACACCCAAGTGATAAGGATGAGAACATTCCTCCTCCTCAATCTTCTCAACTTCCTACTAAGACTAGACGAAATCGTTCTACACGTGAACGCCGACGAAAGCATCGTCTTAGAGCTCAGGCAGCTGCTTCTCAAACTTTGCAATCCCCAAAAACACCTTCAACAAGCATTATTCCATCTTCTCCAAAATCTCCAAAACATAAGATGCATGATGGTCTTGATCCTGTGCGAGTTAAAGACCCTATTTTTATAAATCTTGATGATGATATAGATGAAAATGTTATTCATGATGAAAATGTTACTTCTCTTGCTTCTGATAGTGAATATGAACTTGTTGATATTGATAACCATTTATCTAATGAATTTTCTAAAGCACTTATCCTAGCTCCTAGACAAGAACAACGTGGCTTGGAACATGAACATAGACCTTGTTTGGATCTTGTGATAGCTCCATCTGCTGTGTTGGATGTTCCTCCTCTAGCCTGTTCCCTGCCTTCCCGAAACATTGATCAGCAAGATCGGGGGGTAGATGACGTGCTAGACTAGTTTCATTAGCATAGCAGATTCTCTCCTCCTCTCTTTTGTTACTTCTTCTATGTGTTATCCTCATTCTTCTATTTGTTGTCCTTAGTGTTGTCTACTTGAGGACGATGCAAAGCATTGTGACCTCTTTTGGTCTCTCTCATGTTGACTCAAAAGACACATGTGTTCCCTTCTTCTAGCTGACCTTCCTTGATTGGGGAATGAAGAACAATTATGCATACATACATATGATATACATGAATTATCATACAACATATTGACCCCGAGGAAAGCGAAGTCACCTCGTGCTTTGTGTTTTGTGTCTATTATCCTTGGGTTTATCTCACACTTGGGGGCTAAATCTTTGCGATAATGTGCTCCTTTCCCTTCTCATTTCCTATATGTGTCACTACCTTAAAGCAATCACCCCCGTTGAGGCGTGTGTGATCACTTTAACGTAGGGGGGCATACACCCCGTCTATCCCTTCAGGATACTTGAAAATTTCTTGGCGAACTTAGCTTTGCCTTGAAAATTTTGGGTATTTCTCTTGCATGACTCATAGTGGGGGAACCTTACTACTGACAGTCATGGTTCTCCCTCGTGATCTTCCCTTTTACTTTGTCAATCGAAGTCATAAGATCCTTAGTCCACTAGGGGCTTGGTGTGTCTTGCCTCATTGACGTGGTGAAAGTCTTTCAATGTTGTGTCCTTGTACTTTACCAGAAGTATGAGCGTACGCCTATACTCCCACTAAAGTGGGGGCTAAATGTAGCGTCCTAAAATTGCGACACTTGCAATTTCAACCGCATTTGGGTCTTCACGATGGCGACGCAACACTGAACCTGAATGGAGACCCCGAAACTTGTCCACAACATCAAAAACTGCATTTTTCCAGCACCCTGCTCTCCTGGGAGGTGGGACCAGAGTGCCCAGCGCCCTGGTCCCTGGCCCTATTTTGGGCCCGGTTTCTTTTGGGACCTCGGGTCTTTAAGTTTGCAAATTGGAAAATAACCTTTCCTGGTCGGCCTAAGGTCGGAAAAATCAGTCTATCAACCCTAGTTGGCAAGTATATAAACTACATTTCCTCTCCCATTTTGAGGAGGGAGGACATATGTGTACAAGACGTGGAAACGATACTCAAACATTCAAGCATTCAAGCATTCAAGCATTCCTTCAAAGCAATTGATCATTCTAAGTCTCCATTCAAGGCTAAGTGTTGCATTCAAGATAAGGATTCAACCATTGAAGAGGAGATCACATACTACAACATACAACATACAACAAACAACAACATCTACACCTTCGCATGTAAGAATACAAACATTCTTACAACAAGGTACTAGTACTTGTTTTACATTACAAACATTTACATTTACAGCATTTCTCATTTCTTGGTTAATTCCAAAACCGGGGTTTGACCTAAGGGCAAACCCCTAATCCCTAACCCCCCAATCGTCTTCTCTTTTCTGTGTGTAGGTTGCAGGTACGCGGCTGAAATTGAAGATCTGGAATCCTTGTGCAGAGACGAACAGATCCCCCTTCGTTTCGCGGATTTTTCGGAGGACCATGTGCACGCCGGGCGCCATCATCCCGTCAACTTTTGCTCAAATTTGCAGGACAGCGCCGTCTCGACATTTTACTGCTAATTCCAGGTCCGCAGCTTCATCCTATAGCCCTATCTCAGTTTATAAGCGAATCTTTCTCACTTTCTATGTATTCCTAGCTTAATCATTCTATCCACATTCTTTACAAAAGAGGGTAGCCTTGCTGTCTTAACCCTTGAAACTCATTTAGAATCCAATCTCGCATTGTGTGGGATTGGATCTTGTGGGCTTCAACCCCTCTTTTGAATGTAAAGTCTCTCCTAAGTGAAAAACCGACAATCCTAAGTGACCCCCCCTTTCCCCTTTGGAGTGGTGGAGGGAACACTTAGGGTTCGCTCGCGATTTTCCACTTTACAGGTATGCACCACTGAACTACTCTAAATAACATCCCATCTTGAATTAAATATTCCAACCACTTACTCATGTCTGCCATAACCGGTTCTCTACATTCTTTCCAAGGTTCTCCAAAATCCAGGTCATCATCATACAAGGTCTTCAACTCTTCAAATCATAATAGTGCCAGTCTCATCTCTGTTAGCAAGTTTCTTCTCCTACTCAATTCATCAACAACTTTGTTAGATTTCCCACTTTTATGCTTCAACACAAAGGTGTAACTATGCAAAAATTATACCCATATCACATGTCTCTAATTCAAATTACTCTGACTATTCCAATACTACAAAGCTTGATGATTGGTATACAACACAAACTCCTTAGACAATAAGTAATGTGTCCATTTCTCCAAGGCTTGAACTATGGTATAGAATTCCTGATCATATACTAAATATCTCCTCCTAGCATCATTCAAATTCTCACTGAAATAAGCTACTGCTCTCCCTTCTTGATTCAAGACTCCTCCTATTGTTGTTCCACTTGCATCACAATCAACTTGAAATACTTTGTTTAAATCTGGTAAAGCTAACATAGACTGCTCAGTCACTTTCTACTTCAGTAACTCAAAAAAATTTTTTGCTCCAATGGTCCACTTGAATTCATTCTTATCTCCTCTCATGGTGTCATTCATAGGGTTACAAATTGAACTAAAATTTTTGATAAACTTCCGGTAGAAACTAGCCAATCCATGAAATAATTTACCTCTTCAATGATCTCCGGTGTAGGCCACTCAACAATTGCTTTCACTTTCTCAGGGTCCATCTTCAAACCATCAGCAAATATCACAAATCCCAAATAGACTAACTCTTCCTTCATGAGAGTACACTTCTTAAGATTTATCAACAACTTTTTCTCTCTCAACCTCCACAAAACTTGTCTCAAATGCAACAAATGCTCCTCCTTTGTCTTACTGAAAATAAGAATGTCATCCAAATAAACAATAACAAACTTACCCAATAATTTCTTCAATACCTCATTCATCAACCTCATGAAAGTACTAGGTGCATTATTTAACCCAAAAGGCATCACCAACCATTCATACAATCCTTCATTTGTCTTGAATGTTGTCTTCTACTCATCTCCTTCTCTGATTCTAATCTAATGATATCCACTCTTCAAATCTATCTTTGTAAAGTATCTGGCTCCACACAAACAGTCCATTATGTCATCAATCCTAGGCAAAGGAAACCGGTATTTCACTGTGATATTGTTTATTTCTCTTGAATTGGTACACATCATCCATTCCCCATTCTTCTTAGGTGCTAACACTGGTGGTACTGCACAAGGGCTCAAACCTTTCTTTAACAACTTGTGCACTTGTCTATTTAACTCCTCATTCTCTATCGGTGTCAATCGGTGTGCATCTTTGATAGGAAAACTAGCTCTGAGAGTCAAATCCATGCAATGACTGATACTTCTCACCAATGGTAATCCATCAAGCACATTATTTGAAATGATGTCTTCATATTGTGTCAGCAATTCCTTTACCTCCTCCGATTGTTCTCCTTCCGGTTCTGGTCCCTCAGTCTTCTTAGGAACCAAGGCAAAACATACATTTTCATGCCTCATTCCATCCAGAAACTTCCTCCCATACACCAAATAGATCCTAGCATTCATATAGACTTCACTCTTCAAAGGCTCCTCCAAAGGTAACAAGGTTTGCTTCATTCCATTTTCCACAATAGTGTATATGTTCTTCCTCCCATCATGTATTGCCTGTCTATCAAACTGCCAAGGTCTACCCAACAAAAGGTGACAAATATCCATAGGCATAATATCACACAAAGCTTCATCATGATAATTCCCAATTTTCAATTTCACCAAACATTACTCACTTACCAACAACTTATGTTCATCCAAAATCCATGCTATCTGATAAGGCTTAGGGTGTTTAAATCTTTCCAAGTTTAACTTATTCACCATCTCTTCTTAAACAAGATTATTTGAACTACCACTATAAATAATAACTTTATAGCACTTACCGGATACCTTACATTTGGTTTTGAATAGATTTGTCCTCTGCAAGGGCTCTTCATCTTCTCCGGTATGACACCAAACTCTCCTCATCATTAGCAGTTTTTCATCTTCTGGTTTGTTAGCTGATCTGGTGGGGTTCTCTTCCACCACTTCTGCTCTTCCGGTATTTTTTTTCTTGTTACATTTGAATGGATGGTGCCCTTCTCCTCCACACTTATAGAAAGTACCTCTAAATGTTCTCTTGTCTTGTCTTCCAAAATTCTCGTTCTGATAGCCATCCAGTTCTCTCCTCTGGTAGAAATTTTATCATCTTTCCGATACGAATTACCATCTTTTCTCACTTCCTTGTTCTTGTTCTAATTTTTATAGGTACCTCTACCTCCGGTGTATCCTCTTCCTCCTTCAAATATACCTCTGGTGAACCTTCCACCTCTACCTCTCTGCCTCTGCTCATGTCTCTTGTTTAACGTTTCTTCAGCCTTTAGGGCATACTGATAAGCCTCTTCAACACTCTTTAATTTGATCAAACTGAGTTCATCTTGTATAGACATCCGCAAACCATTCATATATCTTGTAACTTGTTCAACTTCATCATAAACATGTCCAAATTTGATATTCAACTTGTAAAATGCTTCAGTGTATTCCTTCACACTTGATTCCTTTTGTCTCAAATTCTGCAACTTCTAGAACAGATTCACTTGATAATCAACCGATATATATTTTGACTTCAACTTAGCAACCATCTGATTCCAAGTCTTAATCTTCTCTTGACCTCTCCTCTGTCTATCAATTTGCAAATGCTCCCACCAAAGAGATGCATGGCCTTTCAACCGGGTATAGGCATATTTCACCTTCCTTTCTTCTGCTATGTTTTCAAAATCAAAATACTTCTCCATCTCCAAGATCCAATCCATCAATTCATCAGAATCCAATTTTCCATTATATTCTGGTGGGGTAAAATATGGTTTAGTATTAGCCCTACTCAAAACCCTCAAAATCCTCTCTTCATCTGGATCAATCATCGGTGGGTTTACTTGTTCTGCTGAGGATTCTTCTCCTTCATCTTCACTTACATCTTCAATATGTCGGCCTCTCCTCTATGTTGTCTCCATGGATTCCAACCAGGCTGCTATCCCTCAAAACATCTCCATCATAGCAGGGTTTGCGTTCCCACACGCTCCATTATTCCTAGTTCCTCTTCATGCCATGTTTCACCAGTCCTCTATAGCTGCATTTCGAATCCACAGCTCGCCACCCTACAACAAAATATCAGGACACACAATCACCAGAATGAAACTCACTCTGATACCACTTGGTATAGTCATTGGTAAGGAGGAATTTCAAAGAGATCAGTCCAAACCAGTCAGCAAGAGTAAACACACCATAAACACAAGGATATGATGGAGGCAATGCAGAACAATTTCAATTATAATATGAAATATGAATACAATCAACCGGTAATCAACTGGGTTACATAAACCGACACACAGGCCTGCTAGAACATGTAGAGTAGGTCACAACCGACATCTTAAATATCAAGGTCTGTCTTCTATGCTTAGTGTAGCTACTTGATTCTACATTCTAATGCACAATTACAATGATATATACAATCCAAGGGGATCGGGTCGGCCCAAAAAGGGATTAAAACCTGAAGAACAAGACCTCCTTTTAGAAAATCCAAAGGATGAAGTGTAGATCATGGGAAAAGGTCGGCCACATGCGAAGGAACATCAGAATCAATGCCCAAGGCTTTGCAAGCTTCGGAAGGGGTTCCGGTAGATCGCCAAAATAGGTCCAAGCAACCGATAACAAAGAATTGTCAACCGGTAATAGGAAATTGTCATGGAAACTGGTAGCGATATCTTATCGAAAAATGATCCAAATGTGATGCGGTCTAGAAATAAGAAAGATGATCCAGTCTTCAAGTAGAATCCAACTCCATAGGGTCCAGTGAGCCAAAATCGGTACACACATAAAGAAATGCTGAAACTGTAAACATAAATAAAATGTTTTTGGTTGATGCAAGATTACCATGAACCGGGGATGCTCCTGCATCATTTCTATATCCACTCTTCTTTTCATCATCATCATATTTTGTATAGTTTTATTTTTAATACATTTAGAAGCATAATGACCAATTCTTCCACAATTAAAGCATGTAGAATTTGATAGATTTGATAGATATGAGGCTTTGATAACATGTAGAAGCTGATGATGAGCCATAGGAGCCAAGAATTATCTATAAGAAAAATACCTATCACACAAAATAGATCAAGCAAAGATTATATGATCTATAACAACTAGATAATTCTATATTATTGTACAAAGAATGATTGAATATACATTCATGGATATACAATTGCAATTAATGAATGAGTCCTTATAAAGAATGAATAAAACCCCAGGTGTTAACCCTAATACTAAAATGAGGAGAACTAAGTTTAGCTTAAGAGAAAAAACAATTAAAAGACTTAAACAATAAATGCTGGATAATAAAAAGGCACCTAAGTTTAGCTTAAGAGAAAAAACAATTAAAAGACTTAAACAATAAATAATTAGATAATTGTACTAAAATTACTCCAACAATTAATACCCCAACCAGTGCAAATTTTTAGCTCTTGAAAGAGGGGGCCTTATGAGTAGCTTTAAAATTAGGGATGTTGATGTTATAACCATTAATGTGAAATCTAAACCTTGAATTTGAACCATAAATATAAACTCTAAACCCTAAAATCTTATTGGTGAACCCTATTCCTTTATAATTAAAAGGTTCACTAGAAACTGAAGAATAAATCTTGAATGGTTAATCATATTGATGAATGATAAATTTTATAACCTAGGCCCTACACCTTCAACCATAAATTCAAAGCTAAGATTCTTAAGTTGTTATCCCTAGCCCATGAATTCTAAACCTTAAGTACTAAATTTAAAACCTAAAATCTAACTATCAAATGATAAATGCTAGACCTTGGACCAAGAACCTAGGACAATAAAATGTTGAATCATAAACCTTGGATAAACCTTGAAATCTAAACCATAAACCATAAATTCTAAACAATACACCTTTACTTTTTAGCTTTAAATAATGGACATTAGAATCAAACCTTATAAAAAAATATTTGAGTATAAATGTTGAACAATCATAAGTAAAGATAAATGATTAAATATTATTGTTAAATGTTAAATTTTGAAACTTTGATGTTGAAATGTGTACCTTGAATGTGAACCCTAGACTCTAAAAACCCTTAACCCTAAATTTAAAAACTTAGGAATTGACCTCTTAATCCTAAACAATGAGAATTAACACTTAACACCATTCAAAGACAACTAACTTTCATTGTTAAATGATGATTATTTAGTACACATCAATAAGAATTATTCTTTTCAAATTAAATTTGAACCTCAAATGTGATAATTAAAGGCACAACATTGAACATTAAACCTTAGAGTTTGAAATATGAATTTTGAATCATGGATACCAAACATTAAACACTATATATTGAAAGTCTAACCTTAAATTTTCAATGATAAATGTTAAACCTTAAGCCTTAAATTCCACACCTTAAATATTGAATCTTTATCCATAAAATAAAAGTCCTAATCATTAAATAATAAGACTAGAATTCTGAAGTGTAAACGTCAAAATTAAATTCTAAATGATTAATATTAAATCTTCAACTAAGAAACCAAAACAAATCTTAGTAATGACCAGTAAATGTTAAACCATATTCCTTACTTATTGAACCCTCAACAATGAACCTTACTGTTGAACCATTTAAACAAATAAATAAATTACAGAAGTTCTCTTCAAGATCAAATTCATTAAATAAGTTATTCTATTTCCAAAAAAATATTCAATATATTTATCTTACTACTATGTTAACATCTCATTTATCTGAATGACGTTAGAATAAAACTTCAATATATATATCCAATAATTTTGAAAATAAATTATATTTTTATCATTTTCCATATATTTTCCATTTATTAATATTAGAAAAGTGAAATAAATAAATATAAAAAGATTTAATTAACTTGACAATGCTGGAAATAGTAGACTTATTAAACAATTTTGATTGCAATTCTATCTTGCTGGGCAGTTATTGAACGTGAAAGTTATCCTCGAACAAACGCACGTTACAACAAAAGTTTCAAACATATACAGTACTACAATTCTCGCTATCACAGATTTACCGTTATAGTTGTCAGTGACAAAAGCTTGGCTTGCAAAGAAGACATCACTACATTACAGAAGCCACAAAACTCCCTAATTAAAATACAATTCTGCACTACAGTCTAAGTCATATCACAACAATAATTAGTTCCTGCTGCTTCTGTGCATTAAAACTGTAACAGGCAAAGTGATAATTTGGATTACTAAACTGAAGATAGACAAATGGTTATCTAAGTTATGTGCAGCAGCAGTTACCAATAAGCCAACGGTCATATTTCATGCTTGCAATACCATGCTCCGGGAGACCATTAACATCAACCTTCACACACATCAAATCCACTCGAAGCCTACATGCCATTTCATCATACCTGTAACTCCGTCTGGAATATACTGAGTGACAATTAGGTGAGATAGATCTTAACACCATTTTCTTTTTTAAAGTAGGGGAAATTTTTTGGGTGGCTTATTATTCAAGGGTAGTTGTGGGTATGAAGTTTACTGTTTTTGATTAATGTTAATGGGAAAGGATTGCAACCTCTCATTTTCTTTTCTAAAGTATGGAAGAATTATTGGGTGGCCTTTTATTGTTAAAGGGTAGTTATGGGTATGAAGTTTAGTGTTATTGATTATGTAACAGGGGAAGGGCTGCAACCTCACAGATCAAATTACCTACATTTGAACAAAGTATATATATATATATATATATATATATTGCAACCTCACATTTTCATTTCTAAAGTAGGGAAGAATTATTGGGTGGTCTCCTATTGTTAAAGGGTAGTTATGGGTATGAAGTTTAGTGTTATTGATTAATGTAACCGGGGAAGGACTGCAACCTCACAGATCAAATTAGTTACATTTGAACTAAGTATATATATATATGTATACATATATGTATATATGTATACATATATGTATATATATACATATATGTATATATATATACATATATGTATATATGTATACATATATA